>NC_141689.1:1724349263-1725041594 GCF_964263255.1 Lissotriton vulgaris
GAAACCCCTGGTCACAAGAACAGCATGGGTATTGTGCTCGTGAAAGTCAAGGATGCAAAGGCCTCTTTCCACGGTAGAGTTGGGAAGAAGGCACACCTGCCTCGACGACGCTCACGATTGTTTTTGGGCTAATGAATGAGTCACTGAATTTGAGCATCAACGAGTTCGAGCGACCATGTGTGTGTTACTATGCAATCGCCCGAAGGGCGCAGGGGTCCGTTGAGTGAGCTGTCCATCATAGTGGGTGAATGGCGGGAAGACGGTGCAAACCGCGAGTGTGTGGGCGGGGCCAAACGGGCAGGGCTACCATGCGAGTTCACATGCTTCTTGTGTGTATAAAAGGTCAGCGAAAGATCAGTTCAGCAGATGAAGAGAAATAAGCTCCTGGTCACAGAAACAGCACGGGTATTGCGCTCGTGAAAGTCAAGGATGCAAAAGCCTCTATCCAGCATCACAGCTGATTTTCCACGGTAGATTCCACACCTGCCTCGACGACGCTCACGATTAGGGCATGTTGTAACTATTTTAGGATGGCGCCGGCACCTGCTTTATTTTATCTATTAGAGCTTCCTGTTGAAGCTAATTTAGTAAGTATTTTAGGATGGCGCTGGCAGCTTGCCGGCGCCATCCTAAAATAGTTACAAGTTGACAGGCCAGCCAGGCTTCAACTTTTGCCCCCGGAATCCGCCGCTCGCGGATTTGCGAATTCGGGGTAAATTCGCGGGAGTTCGCGGATCGCGAATTTACCAAAAATTTGCAAAATCCGCGAGCGGAACGGATTTTGCGCTCATGCTTAACAGGAAGGGACAATACTTCGCGGATTTTCAGCGCTCCAGACAAATAGCATTGTATTTGCAGAAAAAAGCTCAAATCACTTAAATCATGCTGTGTCCCTTTTGTAGCAATATCGCACCTGGAGTCGGTGCCTTAAGTCTTTCTCTTACTGCGCCTGAAGGGAGCGAGTCATGTAAGGATGTCTCAAAAAATCTAAAAACCCAAACATGCATCAAACACACCTTTTGTTGGTCATTTTTCGAGATGAAGATCTGGCTAAAGAGAGCTGCATTTTTTTCTCGACATTGGCAAGTCATTTTAATAAAAGAGCCATAAACATTTTGTGTATTTCTACAATATATTGGACTTCTCGGGAATTTATCAAACTTTCAAATACACTAGTTACAGGAATTCATGTTTTGCACATAAATAAACAACACAGATGTTGATAAACTTGAGTACAACAATGAAACGTGCGATAATCATCTAAATAATGGGTTAACGCAATGCTTCATATCGCGGGAAAATAACTCCTTGTTGACGCCCTATTTAACACATCGCAGTAACATGCAATAGTTTCCCGATAACACGTGAAATGTCTGCGATAAAATCACCGGAAAGGATATAAAAATCTAAACCCGAACATGAAAAAAGTTGCAATGGGCCTAACCGCAATGAAAAAATCACCAATAATCTGCGCCAGGCATGCAATTCACATACATCAGGCAGGAAAAATCACTTTAAAAGCAGAAAATAAAACAAAAACAAAACCAAAACAACTGCGAAACACAATGGAGGTAGCCAGAGCAAATAGAGAGGACAATCAGAGCCCCACGGAGGACCAGCCTGGGACCTCAGGGTCAGGGGAGGGCAAGGAGAAGAAGAAGAGGAAGACGCAGTTTAGTCCGCAGGAATACAGGATCCTGATAACAGAGGTGATAGAACACCATCAACTATTGTTCGTCACATCCACTGTGTCATTGGCAACAAAACATTTATTATGGCAGTCCATCGTGGACAGGGTCAATGCAGTCGGAGTGCTGAGGAGGACAATGGAAGAGGTCAAGAGGTGCTGGAATGATGTGAAGTGCAAAACCAAGCAGAACCTCGGCAGCAATGCAGACTGGAGGTGGGAGTACAGTACCACAGGAAGAGCTGTATGAGGTGGAGGAAATGTTGTCCACAGTCATCAGTGTGGAGACAGAGGCAGGAGTTGGTGATCCGGACACTTCTCAACATGACCTGACACAACAGCAACAGGGTGAGTAACGACCAGGGACTGGGGAAGATGGGCACAATGGCACACATGCACAATTAAGTAAAGCAGAGTGCACACCCACAATGACTCTGGATCATGTCTCTGACCCCCTTGGCACACTGCAGCACACCTATGAACAGCAAGAAGGCCCCCATTGACTATGTGTCCAGAGGGGGTCCATCCCACACACCACCAATCTCACAACCAACCAATGACATGTGCTAAACCCAGCAAAATGTTGTGTCTGTGAGCAACACTGACAATGTAAGTGACACTACGTGACAAATAGCTTTGCTGCAGTAAATAGATCATGAAATGTTACACACCATGACACTGAGATGGCTCAGTGTGGACCACATCCGTAAAGGAGCAGGTCACACTATGACACATCCACGTGCACAAACAACCCCTGACGTCAACAACACATCTGCAGACAAACCATGCCTCAGACTCCCAATGCCTACCAAGAGCCCAACGTACCCAAGTATGCACCATCTCAGCACTGTATAAGCACAGAAGTCATAGGCACACCGCATGAAAGGTATTAGGGGCAGCAAAATCAGAGCTGCAGGGCCCACTCTCCCAAAATGCAGGACACACACATAACATTCAGAGCGCATCAACATTGACAACAATGTGGTACAAACTGCAACACGATCACAACAGAACAGAGGACACAACTGGTGCTGCTTGTGTTCGCCAATCACATTTGGCATAGCAGGGATGTTGGACTTGGCCCTTTTTGCAGGGTTATCCCAGGACTTTTTGCCTTCCTCCTGTATTTGTCTGACCTGTTTTTGTTGGTTTTATGCCTATGGGCACTTTACCACTGCTGATCAGTGCTAAAGTGCATATGCTCTCCCTATTGTAAATTGATGTATGGATTAGCGACTCCATGATTGGCTTATTTGATTTACTGTCAGATCCTAGTGCAGTGCACTGCGGGTGCCCAGGGCTGGCAAATCAAATGCTGCTGGTGGGCTTGCAGCACTGGTTGGGCCACCCATTGAAGCAGCCTTGTCTCAGGTCTGACATTGCCGAGCCTGTGTTCAGTCTGGTAATGCCATATTGACTGGGCAAGTGCACCCACTTGCCAGTCCCTAAACCTTCCCTTTTCTGAATATTAGTCACCCCTATGGTAGGCCCAAGGGAAGGTTGCATTGTAGGTTAAAGGTAGGACATGCCCTGGTGTGTGTGGCATGTCCAAATAGGGAATTACAGCCAATTTCGTTTTTCTCTATGGCAAGGCTACCTGTTCCCTATAGGCCAGAATGGGCAGTTTGATTATAACACCTTATAATCCTAACTGACTCAGAGAACTAGGTAGAAATTCAAGTTTAGTATACCTGAACTCAGAATGATAAAATACATCTTTTAGTGAAGTTGGTTTTAACATTCTGTGTTTGAAAATGCCACTTTTAGAAAGTAGGTATTTTCTTGCCTAACTATCCAAGCCTGTCTCTGCTAGGCTATGTATTCCTTGTCTGGAGTTTGAGTAACAAGAGCTGGGGGATTCCAGGAGACAGGGTGAGTCAGCGCAGGGCTAAATAGACGAATCTGCATGTAGAATGGTAAGAGGGGAGAACCTGGGACCTGAAAAGGGCTGTGCCTGCCTTCCACAATGCTGGCTCCACCTCCTGTGGTGCGTCTGATGTCCCTGGCCTACACTGTCAAAGGAAAGAAGGAGCCTTGTAAATAAAGTGCTCCAGGACTGCACAGAACTGGTTTGGACTGGGTACAGGACCCTCTTCCTTCAAATAATTTGCAAGTATACATATTGGGACCCAGACCCAAGAACTTTACATCACTTTTGGGAAACAAGAAGAACCTTTGCTGAGGAGCGGAAATCAGAGACAGTAAGGAGGAGACTATCCCTAAGCTGAGTGCTGTTTGGGGGATTGACCTGCAGTGTGACTGCCAAAGAAAGGAGAAAGGACTTTGTGCTACTTTCAAATCAACTTGTAAAGGATCTCCAAGGGTTTGAGATAGAGCTTGCCTCTTGCTAAAGTCTCAGGGGCAACAGACTTCACCAACCAGCTACCTTGCTTTCCCTTGCTGGGAATTGAAATGCCTGCTGTTGAGCTGGGCCTTCTGAGAGACTGCGAGTAGCTGGTAGCAGGAAGCGGGACTCAAGACGAAGAAGCATGTCGCCGCCGCAGCCGTTGTTGTCGCATCACCGGAGAAGAGTGTCGCTGTCGCAGGAGATGCTGTCACATCACTGGAGAAGAGTGCCGCCGCTGTCGACCTTGCATCACCCGAAGCGCCACGCATCAATGGAGAAGAGTGTCCCCAGGGCCGGACTGGCTACCGGGCAGTTTGGAATGCTGCTGAGCTGAGGGGTGATTTCGTTCATGGAGACCTGTGTGTGCTAAACAAAATTCGCTTTGCATTAATTATTTCAAAGCACACGCAGGTCTCCATGAACGAAATCAGCCCCAACCGCAGTAAAAGCAGCCCCCAAGCGAATGCAGCATTCCAAACTGCCCAGTAGTCAGTCCGGCCCTGAGTGTCGCTGTTGCAGTAGACGTGGTCGCATCACCGGCAAGCATGTCCCAGGGCCTGTCGTGGCTCAGAGGAATCGTTGAGTCACCGCGTGGCCGTCGGGCGTGCACGCATCGTTGTCGCATCAAGGAGAAGACGCCATTTTGTTTCATTGCACAGGATCTTAATCGCATCACGGCGCTGCTGGTCGCATCGCCACAGAAGCACAGTAAGAAACCAACGCATCACCTCCCCATGCGGAGAAGAACCGATGCATCCCTTACGCAGTAGTAGGGACCTAACACATCACCGTTCTTACGTGTAAGGAACCAACGCATCACCTTCCCTGCAACACTTCCGTTGTATAGTGTTACGCATCCAATTGTACGTTGAACTTAAAGTGACGCATTTTACATCTAAAGAGAACTAAGCTATTTCTACAATTTTTGAAGTGCAGTATTGTGGATTTTTGTAATTTGTGGCCTTGTGTAAAGTCTAAATAAAAATACTTATTTTTATACTACAACTTGTGTGGTGTCCATCTGTAGTGTTGTCACTGGGTCACTGTATATGTTCACAAATGCTTTACACACTGTCTCTGAGATAAGCCTGTCTGCTCGTGCCAAGCTACCAAGGGGGTGAGCAGGGATTATTTTAAGAGTGTACCCCCTTACCCTGTCAAAGGTACCTACCTCTGCCAACTAGAGACTCCCAAATCTGTGAGTTGATAATGTACAAGTACAAACACACATCTGTGATGTTGTTGAAATGTCCACTGTCCCGCATAAAATAGGCAGCTCCTCCCAAACAGTCACAATGTACACTATCATGCAATCTGTATGTATACCTGTACAATGCGCAAACATACATGTGAACACAATATTAAACTGCATCTCCCCTTCACATTGCAGATGGTGAATCAACACTTTCTGCAGAGCAGACCCAGCAACTCTTTACTGATAACGAAGAGGACCTCCCCAACTTTGACACCAACACCCTTCAACAGCTCATGGACTGCTTTGGCACCCAACCTTTAGGAGCAGGGCAGCCCACCTGCATTGAGGAGACCCCACCCCCTGCACAGACCACACAGCAGGAAGCACCCACCACCACGGCTGTGTCCCGGGTCCCCCATGAACAACTCATGGCCTTCCAATGCTGTGTGTTGGGGTGCCAGTTGAAGATAGCTGAACAGGTGTGGGTGGGGTTTGACCTCATGGCGTCGAAACTAGATGCCATACGTGGGTGTCTAAGTCCCATCAGGGACCACTCACAGTCTCTAATGGACATGCACAGTCCGCTCCATGCTATCCAAGGATCCATGGCTCACATTGTCCTGACTCAGAGAGAAGACAACTGTCTAGTCAGAGAGGCTCCAGCGATATCAGCCGGCAGTTGGGACACATGCGGAGGATCACGGAGAACATGGAGAGGAGGCAGGCTGAAAGAACGGCTGCCAAGGCTGCACACCAGTGAGAGGTAGTTGGGTTCTTCCATGTCTTGCAGACCCTCATCATGGCATTGCTGCCACAAGGCCTGGCGCGGATGCATGCAGCTGCTACCACTCCATCCACATCTCCACCCCCTGAAGTGTCAGTGCCACACAGTGCGACAGACATTCCACCTCTGGCCCCTGATGTGTCACTGCCACACAGTGATGCAGACAAAACAGCATTACCCACATGTGAGGCACATGATACATCAGAGGGCGAAGATGTGGAATATTCTGCCTCAGTGGTAAGAAGGACCCAGTAGCATTCATCTCCGCCATATGGCCTGTTTCTGCTTGGCTCTGCCCTCTGCATCATCACCTTCCACTGTCCCCCAATGCACTCTGCGACACACTCCTTGTACCTCGACATGGACTGTCATATTCTGTTTGGTTACCAATGACACAGCAATCAGACTATGGACTGAACTCTTCCTCTTCCGATGAACTTGTCATTCCCTAAAGGACTCTGGCTGGCCCTCCACCGGGCAACAATGAAGAGTGGGGTTTGCATGGCCCTGTACTCCTCCAGCTACAACACTCCACTGAATGTGCATTAAACATTCAAATGCACACAGGAATGTCATGTCTATGATCAATCAAGTGTGAAAGTATGGATGAATGTAGGGTCAGTGATTCCCTCTTACGTCCATCTTGCTCATGTTGTGGGACTTGAATTACAAGGTGCAACATTACTGATTGTGGTCCAGGTGGCGCCAACATTACAACAGAGACACATGCATTAGTTACTTCCTTGTCCAGCCCTGAACGTAACCACGGCCAGAACCCTGGGGTCATTGTTCACACCCCTACTCTGGACTTGCATACGCCTGGCCAGGTCACTCCGCTTATGCCTACAGGGGGGACCGACAACGTTACATGTCCCAGGTCTTCCCTGTATTGATCTGCTAATCACAGGTCTAGTTGTCAGCATGCCACAGCCACTCCCTGAGGACTGGTTTACACCCACACCACACCCATCCAGTACAGGCCTCACAGGACATGTGACCCTGCCAACAAAACAGGCCGGGTGCACGTGCGCGAGGCCATTTCCACTATCTATTGGAGTGTGTCTGTGTGGTCATTATTTATGCATGAGGGCCTGCTGCCCTATCATATCACATTCCCCACTGCCTGAGGTGACATGATGGAGTCCGCACCACAAGACTCAATCATAAAGGGCCCATAACTTGCAGGGCACAGAGTTTGTGGCAGCCGAGGCACTTTGGCCGGCATGGGCCTACCGCCATGAGACAGTGACTTGCCGTGCACAGAGTTGGTGGCAGCTGAGGCACTTTGGCCGTCATGGGCCTCCCGCCACGTGGCGATGCCTTGCGGTGCACAGAGTTAGTGGCACCAGAGCTGAGCGGGTGTCCAGCCTGCGATGATGGTAGGCTTTGATATGTGGTCCTGCCAATCAAGATTCGATTTGAATTGTGAGCCTAGTTGGACCGCAGTGTACGCCAAAGGCAGCAGGCTGCACAGACATGACTCTGCAGCCCTGTAAAGCAGGGTGCACTGGGGGCCTGTGGCACAGAATCCAGCGATTGGCTGAGGAGGTTGCACTGGCACGTGGTGGGCCCTCTTGGAGACACGTCAGTGGTGGCAGGTGACGATTTGGGCCTGGGTGCGCAGGAGTGGGCAGTCATCACTGGGAGGCAGACAGGTCTGGGGACCAGGGCTGGGGTGCAGCAGGTGCACAGGGTCGCATAGGCACCACCGGTCGTGGCTGGGTGGGGGGAGTGAAGGTGCATGGGTATCAAGCTGATACAAACCGTGAAGCTTACAGGTATGGGAAATCCTACGTCATGAGACTGTAACAGAAGTCTCTGTGTCCTTTTCTTTCCTACGAAGGTTACAACCACACATACTTCTGTTACGGTCTTTTTCAGCAGGATTTGTCCTTCCTGTAAGCATTCCGGTTTGTCCATGTGCTATACACCGTAGCAGATTGGGTTTGTGACTATACCGACGCTTGACCAACAGGTTTCTGAATACTGACTTCTAGAGTATGGAATTGTAATTGGGAGTTCCCGCAGCATATGCAGTTACTTGAATCCACATGTTGCCCTGATGAAGTTCCCTGTTGGGTGTTGGCTGTACTTTTTATATTGTTGATTTGTGTATTTGTAATAAAGGACTGTTTTTGCACTACTGTTGACTACTGGACGTCATGACCATGCGCACCCCCATTTCAGTTACCACAATCTTAGATCAGGGGCACAGAGGCATATGGTAACGGCTGGCATTGGGGTTAGTTTCGCAGGAACACTATGAATTGGAACGGTTGTCTGGTGCGGATATAGGGGCCCACTGTTGCTATAGTAGACATGCATCCAAGACATGTGTGAGGAAGTTTGATAGGGCTGGCCATGAAACTCCTCCTACTCCGGCAGTTGTTGTTTGGGAGGTACCAGTGGCAACAGCGGCAGCACAGCCAGCAGCTTTATCTGCGGAGGGATGTTGGTTGTCCCCTGTGTGGTACCGTCAGCCTGTGGGCAAAGTGGGTCGGTATGCAGAGGACAGTTGCGTTTTGTGCCTGTGGTGGGCAATGACTTCCTGTGTAATTGAATCTCTGAGGCTGGTGCGTGTCAGGAACGTCCGCTGTCCTGTTCTGCGCTGCCTCAATGCGGGTGTGTGGTCCAGGGAGAGGCATGGGGTGGTGGCGGTGGGTGTTGTGGACCGCTTCGGGTCTCCGAGTTGCATGATCAGTGTCTCCATGACATGCGTTGGTCTTCAGATGTGGCTCTGGGCTAGGCTCCATTTCATACTGCAGGTATTCATCCTGCTTTACACCAGTAAAAGGCAGGTGTTAAATCTCTGCTGCTAACGCACCTTATTGCCTGTTTTGGGATCGCTTCGCCGATCTGGCTGATCGTTGAGAATATCGCAAAGCGGTGTTTTTGTGTGTTTTTGCACGGGAACACCTATTCTGCATATCATTAGCGTTAGTTGTCGCTCTCATCCGTGGCGATGTTTTTTGCGGAAGCTTTAGCTTGAGAACTGACTATATTGGCAGTTTGCACCAGCTTGAGAATGCGGTGATAACTCTTTCATACACACATAAAGGGGTGGAGAGGAAGGACAACATTTAATGAGAGAGATGAGCAGTGACACAGTGATATGTTTGAAAAAAACTGCCCTCACTCACACACAAATGTGTGTGACATGCTTCATCATCGGGTCTGCTACAACGCCCTGGCGTAGCCAAGCCCAGAGTGGAGCATAGGGAAGGGGAACATAAAAACACAAAGACAGAATACGAAATGAACGTGACAGACGGTGTTCCCAACAAAATGCGTCAGTCCAATACTGGGTACGGTGATAGAACCAAATGTGCAGTCAAAAATGATGAAATTAAAACTGGCTCATGGATACCTAATATGCCTTTATTCGTAGGTTCCAAGGTCAGGATTAAAAATTAATAAAGGATGGTGGTGATAAGGAAGGTCTTCGCGGCGCCAGACTGAGGGGCACGAGAGGTGCCGGAGGTCTCCTTTGGAACAGTTGTGTTCTTTGGAGCTCCACCCCCCTGGCGTCATTTCGAGTTTAATCTACCAATAAACTCGTATGTGTTTTCCGTGTGGACGGAATTTCCTCCACATTGTCAAGATTGATTAGATCTCCTATTTCCTCCTTAGCAACTGATTAAGGTAAGGGGTTTTTCTTGGGACTGAGACGGATACAAATCCTGAAGAAGACCATTTTTGCCTACGGATTGGGGGCATGCCCAGGTCGAAACATGTTGACTTCAGCAGTTTAGGAGGGGTGTTAAAGGTTCCTAATTTCCTTCCTTATCACCACCATCCTTTATTAATTTTTAATACTGACCTTGGAACCTACGAATAAAGGTATATTAGGTATCCATGAGCCAGTTTTAAGTTCAAGCCTAAGGTGTGCTTACAAACTAAATTAGTATCATCCCATTGGGCACTCTTTTGGTTCCTTTAATAAGGACTCCTCCAATTTTACTGCTTGTTCAATAAATGTTTATTGAAGTATTACACTTTTGACTATTTTCTAGAAGTATTAGAAATTACGTCATTTCTTATGTGTTACATACACTTTACATAAGCTCAAATTGCTCCTATGGATTTCGGGCGATTTGCCCTTCTTCCGGGAGCATATTTGCAACATGAAAATCATAACATCAACACATCAAAATCATAGCACATATTTATCAGCAATACTATTAGTCCTAATTCTTATAGATAAACCACCTGTCGAGTGATCAATGTACGCATGCAAATGTCCGCCTTGTGCTATGGTAAGTGGTTAAAAAGTGCCTGAGTGAAAAAACGTGCCTGAGTGAAAAGACAAAATGTAAAAGCACTTACGTCGAGCGTATGGTTAAGGTCACTGTTCGGATCTAGAATTCAAGATAATCGACATGAAAACCGTCAGCTATGTCAATGGTTTAAGCCAACTGTATACCAAAATTCTGCTCGAATAACTTACTGGAAAAATCAGTGCCATGGCGTCTTCCGTATTATTATGATCCCGAGTGATTAGGGGGCGTGTTGAGCGTATTGGATATGAGACGTCATGTGATGTGACGTGTTACCATACGGGGTGAAAGCAGACTCTCTATCAATATGGCCCAGAACTAAGGGTTTTCTGTTCATACGATTGTGCGTACAATCAAAATTAACACGAAAAATAGACACGAAAAGTGATCACAAAAAATAAATAAAACGATCATGAAAAATAAAATGAAAAGTGAAACGAGCCCATCAATGTGAGCCATGATTCAATAATGTATGTGATAAAAACGTGTGGGGGGTGTGTGTAGTGTGGACAGTGAGCACAATGACTAAAGTACTAAAGAGGTCTATTTTAGGAAAACAAGAGTTGTCCTTCTACTACCTATTTACACCTTCAGTGCAGAACATGTGGCCACAATGGCTGTCCATCTTAATGTTAGAGATAGCATGCCAATTCTATACGGTCATTCAACCCGTTAGGTTTGCTTGAACTTAATTTGCAGATCCAAAAATTTTCACGGTGGAGTTGTTGTCCTTTCCTTCCATTTTTTCGATGACTTCAAGAACCAAAAATTTCAATTGGGAGATGCTATGATGTTCTTCCATGAAGTGCACTGCCACGGTGGATTTTACATTACGTGTTCTTATATATGACTTATGTTCATTATTACGAGATATGGTTGAGCCCATCATATATTTAGGTACATGGATGAGATCCATGTCACTAATGGAGTGGGTGAGGGTTTGTTAAACCTGTCAGCCTTCAACTGGTCATCCCCCAACTTTTTGTCTTCCTCCTCCATTTTTCTGATCTATTTTTTGCTGGACTTTGCACATTTGACCACAGAGCCAAAGTGCATGTGCTCACTCTTTAAAACATAGTAATATTGGCTTATATCCAATTGGCATATTAAATTCACTTATACGTCCCTAGTAAAGTGGCACTACATGTGCCTAGAGCCTGTAACTTAAATTCTAAAATGGGCCAGTAGCACTGATTGCTTCACATCACTTAAGTAGCCCATTAAACATGTATCAGGCCCATCATTGCAGATCCTTTATGTGCAGGATTAAACTGCCATTTTGACCTGGCAAATCAAACTTTTGCCAGGCCCAAACCTTCATTTTTAATGCATAAAAGTCACACCTAGGGCAGACCCTGGACAGCCTAGATGGCAGGGTGTAATGTATTTAAAAATCAGGACATATTCTTTTATGTTTTACATGCCCTGGAAGTGAAAAAATCTGAAATTAGGTGTCTATGTAATTTTGGCAATGGGATTGTTCCTCTAGCATCTTCATCCTCAAATCTGTGATAACGTGAATCCTCGGCAAGAGAAGACTACCAGACTTCAAAGAGATGAATCTCCACCAAACAGGGATACTTCCCTTTACCTAAATGAAGTAAGAGCTTTTTTCTTTGGTGGATATGACCTCGTATTCCTCTACATCAATACCGTATCACCAAAATCGCTGGGAAACACACTCAAGGAACTTTTGTTAAGCTGTCCATTAACATGAGAAAATGTTGGAAGACCTTTACGTACTACTAAGGAAAAAGGGGCGTGACCAAATGAATGGAGCTTGCAGATGATTTTGTGCATTTGAATACTCAGGGGAATTAAAAGTGAGATCCATGGTCTCTGTTTTTATTTTTCCCCAAGGGGAAGAGGGCCATGCAGCCCCCTTCCCGGGCCAGTTCCAGCCGATGGGCTCATTCCTTGGTCCCAGCCCTTTCTACCTGGGTGCCCTGGTCCCACCTAGGCCACCCAGTGTGCTTTGATGGGGACCGCAGCGAGCCTACATGCCCCCGCAGTCCCTGCCGGCTCCCAACCTCCTGAACAATGGTTCCAGTGGTGTAATCGAAAATAATAACACTTAGTTATATTGCTCAATGGCGATAAATATTACTACTGAGGATTGAGGATGGCAAAAAGAAGAAGCACACTCACAATTATATATATTCTTCTCTCGTTTTTGCTTTATAGTACAAATATCATATTGAAATATGTCATACAGAATAGTTCATACAAAAAGACATAAACAATACATAAAAGTGTGATGTGTCCCAAGTGTATCAAAACAACCAAACTAACAATACACAAAACATAAGTACTGTAAATGCACAGTGGTTTCTAAATGAATACATATACTGGAAAAAGACCCAAAATAAATATTGTAATTATTATGAGTGAATCTACACAATCGTAGCACTCTGTTTGGGGGTTCTATTCCACGTAGCATCGACGGCGTTTCGACCCTTTGGGGTGGGGGTCTCGTCAGGACAGGAAAATGAAGGACATCTAAAATTAAAGGTACGAAGGGGCTGTGAGTAAACTGTATGACAGTTGTGTATATTTTGATAATTATTTGGAAAATAGGGACCTAAATACCTGATTTCTATTTCTATGATCACCCATGCGTGGTAAAAGGAAGAAAAGGATTCACACACTTACAAGTGACCCAGCCGGGCACTGTTGGATTTGTCGAAAGAGAAAGGGAAAACAAGAGAGCAATTGGTGAGAAATTATTGCCATCTAAGTAGTTCAAGAGAAGGAGCACCGTGTCTAGATTTAGTACTTACCACTTGTAGTGGTCGGGGAATACGCAATATGTAGCGCAAGGCAATTGTATTAAAGTCTAGTGGTAATGTCGGTTACACCTGATGGAGTAATGGACACCCTAGTTACATTGCGTTTACAAATCGTCATACTTGCAACCCTTTAGCATAACAATTTTAATTGATTACCTGCAATGGGTGTGTCATGGATAGGATATCTCAATGGTATCCGATTCTTTGTACCAATGATTACATCAGACGAAGGTAATGTCTGTATCAATGTTTATATGAGGATAGTACCTATTTCAATAAAAAAGGGGGACTTGTTACATATGATATGCGAAGCATTCTTACCACATATCGCAATAGAAAGGGATTTTAACGCGATGTAATGGGACGTACCTCACTGCTGCAGAGCTCGATCGCGTCTTACAGCTTCCCGCTTCCGTGTCTCGCTCCTCACGCTCCCGCTCTACTAGTTCGTGTAAGACCTCACCGCGCAAGTTAAGAAAACTCGAGCGCGGTCAGATCAATAATTCGATGGCTGAACCCATGATTCCTGGGGTCAATTGCTTAGAAAACGGACTACAGGAAACTGAGTATTTTTACTCGATCCTGTTTGTAAACACAACTATAAGGCACACTTGTGAATGATGTATTTTACTCATTGGGACCCTTATTCCTATCGTATTTGATGGGGCATCCCCAATTTAAAATAGTGCATAAGCATGTTTATACACGGCATGACAATCAACATTCCCTAATTAAAAATAATTGGAAATAGTCACTATAGAGGGCTAAAACGATGGATGTGTCCTTTATCCTATATGATATGTCAAAATTACATATGTACATGGCCCGGAAACAATTGACTTAGGAGTAATCACAACGCGGAGAGTGGCACATTACTATGCGTCGATAATTCCGGCAGATGGCATAGGTATAGATTCCTACAATTATTACATTATAGTATGTACAATGAAGTATACCTATCATATAATATTTTGGAAATGATATCTATATACATATGCATATATTGGGTATTCAAACACCATATCAATATAGAATATTTGACAAATACCGTCTCCATGAAACATATACATTAAATTAGGTATTATTCAAACAGAACATCATCATTCTTTACGAGCAACATATCAGTGTAAAACAGTCTTTATGGGCAACACATCAGTGTAAAGCAGGCTAGTTTGTAATGTTTGACACATATCCTCTCCATTCATCTGCGGAGTTCAAACCATGGTTGATAGAATCAATTCTATCTATCCAATGACATTCTCTACGTTGTAGGATCTGTGAAATATCACCACCTCTCTCAGGTACTGATATATTGTCTATGACTTGCCATCTGATTTGGTCGGCATTGTGATTGAATTCTTTGTAATGTGTTACAAAGGGTGCAGTCAGGATGAGTTTTCTCATCCGACTCCGATGTTGGCCTATTCTGGCTTTTATAGGTTGTTGTGTCTGCCCAATGTAGGGCAGACCACAAGGGCACCAAATACAATACACAACACTACGAGTGTTACAATTTGAAAATGTTTGTAATGTATGAGTAACATTGCCATGTTGGAACAAGGTTGTCTTGAAAGTAAAGGGGCAGGCTACACAGTTACCACATGGATGGTGACCCACCACCCGTGGTAAACCCCAAGCAGATTCCAATGTACCGCTTGTATCTCTGGTATTTTCATTTGAGGAGTGCACCAGGTGATCTTTCAAATTCTTTGCTCTCTTGAATGCAAAAAGAGGCACTTCAATAGAGGGATCAATATTTTGTATAATGTGCCAGTGTTTTGTTATCAAGCTACGTATCTTGTTTGTATGAGTACCAAAAGTAGTCACACAAACGATCTTCTGTATGTTTTTTTTGGAGCGTGTTATCAGAAGCTCCTCACGTGGACAATACCACGCACGTTTCAGTGATCTTTTTATCAATTTGTTGGGATATCCTCTATTTAGTAATTTCACTTTCAGGGCATTTGCTTCTCTCATATAGTCTTCCCTCCGGGCACAATTGCGGCGAATGCGCAAAAATTGCCCGAAGGGAAGGCCATCTCTGAGAGCTCTCGGATGGTGGCTCTGGTAAGAAAGCAAAGTATTCCTAAAAATTGCCCGAAGGGAAGGCCATCTCTCAGAGCTCTCGGATGGTGGCTCTGGTAAGAAAGCAAAGTATTCCTAAAAACATGTAGGGAGGGCTTGTTGCAATGCATTGTCTATTTAGTATATAACTTTAATCTCTTTTAATGGATATATAGATGTATATTATCTGTGTCATTTTAAAAAAAAATTAGAAATAATGTTGATTAATATACCTTTTATGTTTTGTTATTATGTGTTTTTTTAGGTATACTTTGTGGCTCCTGAAGAAGGCGTTGCTTTGAACGCCGAAACGCGCGTCGAATATTAATTGCCACCTTTTCTTTGAACTTTTAAGTGACTATATAATATATTGTTGTTCAAAAATTTCTCTTTTTATGTAATAATTTTATTATGAGATAGAAATGTGTCGAAGTTTTTGTATATTTTTGTCTATTTTAACTTGTCATACCAATTAAAAGTGATACATAATTTTTAATATAATTGTTTGAATTTCTTTTTGCAACTACCCTCCTGTTGTCTTTCTAATTTTATGCACACGAGGTGTCCGGGAAGGTCATGGTCCCGGGGCTAAAAATATCCCTAGGAGGGAGGCCCCATGAGCCCCCCTCCATTTATTAGTTTAAATGTTTGTGCATGCCCCAGGCCATGACCCACCGGGGTGCTTTTCTTAAAACAAGCGCAGGAGATGTAACATGTATTGTCATTAGCAGTGCATGATGAAGGCGTGAGTTATGATTACCTTAGGGAGCAAGTTATAGTTGCTTGAGATAACTCTAGCTATAAATGCTGAATTTCTATGGCTTTGTGTGAGTAAAATCTGAACCATACATTAATGCAACCCTGTGCATGCAGCAAACCCCATGCTGCACACGACTAGCTGTGTGCAGCAGGGATTGGCCACAAGGTCTGGCCTGCAGCCTGTGGCCAACCTCCCAAAGGCAGCCAAACCAGGACGGTGACATCCAGCCCCTTCCCCAGGCCAAATTCACCCTGGGGTCCCATTCCACCAGGGCCATCTACTTTTTTTAATGGGGAGAGGGCATGCAGCCCCAGGAACATAGCCCTGGGGGCCGGTCAAATTACTAGTGGGGGAAGAGGGTATGTGGCCCTCCCCACTGGCCCAATTGTGGTTCCAGGGTCCTCATCCCCTGGGGCCCAACCGATTACACAAGGAGGGCCATACAGCCTCTTCTTTCTGGGCCGATTTTGACACCAGGGACTGCATCCTCCGTGGCCCGGACTAGAAAGGTGGGTTCCCTGAAGCCCACCCAGGGCACCCACTGCATCCCCAAAGGGGGCTGCAGAGGGAGGCCCAAGGCCCCAAAGACCCCACCCAGATGCACGCATCCAGCAAGAGCTGGTATTGCTCCCGCCCACAGGAAGCAGCTAAAAATACTGGTCCCTGTGGATGGGAGCAATATTCTGAACTTTTTCCTTGCCTGCATCACTGCGGGCAGGGAAACAGGTCCGAAGCAGAAATTCTGTTTTCTCTCACTTGGCATGTTCTTCGAAATTGCTTCCACCAAGCGAGCGCAAGCACAGGTTTTCCTGCCCGTGCCAGTGGAGGTAGGGAAAGTGCTAGGTCCTGAGGGTGGGCACCCGGTACAAAGCAGTAGCCGGCCCTGGGGACTGGGCTCCAAAGGCCCTTTAGTGGCTCCACAAGGGAAGCTGCATGGCCCCCTTCCATTTCTAATTGTTACTGGGCCCTGGGGATGGGAGCAGGTGCAGTTGAGTCTTTGAAAACGCCAGCATATCCAAAACAGTGTAACTTCTTAATAAATTAACCAGAACCAATTACAGATCTACTTTCTTTACTTAATAAATCACTACCTATTTTTTGCTGCCAACATATTATATTTTCAGTATCCAATTTAGTATGTCCTTTTCTAAAGTAGGACCTGGTGTTCATTTTAACTGCCTTTCATTTTGAAAACTGACTCATTCAACTCCTGCCTTCTCCTTGGTGCTAACGCTTCAAAATGGTCATTGTAGAGTGTTGGTCTCAACTATATGTTTTTGGCCAGAGAGTGTGCTAGAAAAAGTAGCATTGACAGCGACTTTGGCTTGTCTGATGTGGACATTACTTCAATTGGCCAGAGAAGAATAAAGTGACAGTAATTGCTGACTTTGGTTTAGAGCATTGCAGATTGCCAACACCCAGACCTCTTAGTTGTGCTTAGAATGACTTAGGCACTCTAAGTGTGGTAGAATTGGAAAATGCAATGAAGGAGACCTTTAGCAGATTAATGACATTTTTCCCTCGCACTGCCTTGGTGTACTCCAACATTTGTCAAATGCAGAAATTTAAATGGTCAGACAAATTCTGTCCACATATAGAGAAGGCCCGGAAACATGTTAATTAAACTGTCCCTGCATTCCTTAGAGACCACAACATATGCTCCATCTACAACAACAACTTGCGCTTTGACATGAAGCATAAAGGCTGAAGAGATGGGGTACATTTCTCAGAAAAAGCACACAGAAAATTCCTAAACAACTTGAAAAATAGCTTTCTTATTTATATGTAATTGTCACGTACACACCATAAATGCAAAGACTCTTCTCAGAACAACTTTTTTTCAAAGTTGGTTTAATTTTCTGTTAAAATCCCTTTAAAACAAAATATTTTTTGAACTTGTGAGTCCTTCTAGAATTCACAAAGTAAAAACACACATCCAATAAAAAAACAGCTCATTTTTGGTTTGCAAATTTGTCTTCAATCAACAATGTAAAAATATATGTTTATTAAAGACCAACACATTTAGCATTCACAATTGTATGATTGACTCTCTTCATCTCTGAATGACTATGTGATTAGATGCATGAGTGTCTGAGTGGTTCCGTGAGTGGGTGCATGAGTGTCTGAGTGGACCTGTAAGTGGGTACATGAATGTGTGAATGGATCTGTGATTTGATGCGTCAGTGCCTGACTGGGTCTGTGAATGGGTGTGGCAGTGTTTGAGTGGATCTGTGAGTGATTGCATCAGTGTCTGAGTGGGTGAATAACTCTGAGTGGGACTCTGACTGACTGCAAAAGTCATTGATTGGGTCTGTGAGTGGGTGCATTTGTGAGTTAGTGTGTCAGTGTCTGAGTGGGCCTATGAGTGAGTGTGCTATGCTTTGAATGGATCTGTGAGTCGGTATGTCAGTGTGTGAGTGGGTCTGTCAGTGCGTGCACAAGCCTATAGGTGGATGCATGAGTCTCTGAATAGGTCTTTGACTGGGTGTGTGAGTGTCTCAGTGGGTCTGTGAGTAGGTGCACTCGTCTCTGAGTGGGCGTGTGCGTGGATGCATTAGTGGGTGCATGAGGGACTCAGTGGGTTTTGAGTGGGTGTGAAAGTGTTTGAGTGGTTAGGTATGTGAGAGGGTAAATAAACTGTGAGTAGGTGTGTGCGTGAATCTTTGAGTGGGTGTTGTAAATGGGGGTCTCTAGTATCGCCGAGGTATGCACCGTGTCCAAGTAGGGACCCCTCCTTCTAGTCAGGAAGAGTAAAGCATACAACTAAGTTTGCCTGTGCTTACTCTCTGGTAGCTTGGACCAGAGCAGTCAGGCTAAACTACGGAGGCAATGTGTAAAGCATTTGTATATAACTCACTGTAACATTGAAAACACTACAAATGGACCCCACACCAGTTTAGAAAAATAAATTATCTTTCTCTTAACCAAATAAGACCAAAATTACAGAACTCCAACATACAGGTATCAAAATATGATTTTTAAAAGGTAAAAATAGTTCTGTCCATAGTTAACTACATATGCATCACTTTCAGCGTAAACTACCTGGGATGCGTCAAAAGTATACGCAAAAACAGCTGCAGGGAAAGTGGTGCATCGGTTCCTTATGTGGAGGGAAGTTGATGATTTAACTCCTTGCTCTGGGGCAGTTGATACTTCTGCTACTTGCCCCAGAGAAGGTGATGCGTTGGTTTCTTACTGCCATGCTGTGGAGGTGATGAGTTGGTTCCTTACTGGAGAGGAGGCAATGCGTTGGTTTCTTACTATGCAGGGAGGTGATGCGTTGCTTTCTTACTCCTGCCCCAGTGTTGTTGTAGGTTTGGTGCACGGGTGCGATACATGAGAAATCCAGCTGTTGTAGAGGCGATGTGGCGACAGCGAACCAGGTGCTGTGCTAATTTCTCCAGCTGCCGACCAGTGATGTGTTGAAACTTCTTGCCACCCAGCAGGGCCAGTGCCAAAGGGTGTGGTGAGTTTCAACATCAGAAATCAGTGCACAGGACCCAAAGTGCAGCAGTTTCTTGGACCTAGGTGCTGTGTCGATTTTTGGACTGCACAGGGCTGCGTGTTGTGAATTTCTTCCTCACTGTGGTGCTGCATCATAAAATTCAGCCGCAAAGGGGAGTGAAACGTCGATTTCCTTCAGAACTTTAGATCTAGGTAGCATCCTTTAGCAGGAACAATTTGAACCTGATTCCAGCAGTTCAAGTCAAGTCAGAAACACTTTATTCGATTGTTTTAAAATCATAAAAGTATGCTACAGAACCATATTCAATCATACAGACAAGTTTTTAAAACAAGTTAAAAAGTTAAAAAGTTACTATACACATAAAAATTCATGTAAAAATCATCTTTGCAAAACATATTTACAATGATCACAATCTTATAATCCTTTAGCAGTAATCGGGTTATAAATACAGTACAAAACTAGAAAAAATCTTTACAATTTTAAATACAGGAGATGCTAGCCGCCTGGGGTAAAGTGCAAAACGTGCCGTTCATGAATTCAAATTTGGTACAACTAAGGGTTACATAACCAAAGGCCATTTATTCAATACAAGCAGTTTAGGATACGTTAATTATTTGATTTTAGTCTTGCTTGCTTTGACCGGGTTGACATAGTCAAAAAATTTGCCACCCCGTACATTACTACTGAAGTTTCCATAAGTTGTAAGTACAATAGGGCTGGTTTAACCTGCACGAAACCTCTCAGAATTGGTTTAATATATCTTTCTCTCCCATTTTTATAGAAGGGACAGAAGAACAAGAAATGCAATATGTCCTGATCTGAGAAGTAGTCGCATTTGCAGGGAGCATTTTCGTGAGGCTTACACCATTTTTCAAATTCACCTAGCAGAAAATGTGCTTGATTAAAACGAAATTTAGTGAGGACCCACCTATGAAAAGGTTTATTTACTATCGTTAAATAGGATTGCATAGATAACGAAGCAATCGTCATATAGTGGGCCCTAACAGTTGGTTTTACAATTTCGATAGCCTCTCGCTCTGAAACCTTTTTCTCAATATAGCTTTTCTTTACCCAATCAATATCCTCTCTCATAATGCTCTCGGGGTATGTGTATAACTCCGGACGGCCTAAATATTCTGTTGTAATTTTAATGTATTGTAGCCACCCGATCTTAGCCACGTTTTCTCTCCCCATGCAGTCCCTAATAATCATATGGTTTAAAATTAAAGCTGGATTAAGCCATATCCTAATCCATGACAGTAAAGGGGCCAGAGTCAAAGAGTCCTCAATGTACCCTATCCCCAATTCCATATGTACGGGAAAGGCTGGGGTGGATTTCGGGAGGCCTAGTAGGGATCGTAAAAATATGTTTTCTTCTCTTTGTATGGGGTCCAGATTTTTATAACCCCATATCATGGCACCATACCTTGCAATGGACAGTGTTTTAGCTTTATAAATTGCTAATATAGCCTCAGGTGGCTTACCACCCAACCTTTTAGCAAAGCCTAGGATGGCGGCAGCCGATCTTTTTACTGCCGCAGCCTTACTTTTGATTTGTGGAGCCCATGTCCCATTCTCATCGAACACCACACCTAGGTAGGTAAAAACTTTTACTTTAGATAACACTGAACCATTACAGGTAAGGGTTTTCATACCATTTTTGCGACTACCTACAGCCATAACGTGGGATTTCTCAATATTAACTGCTAGATCCAAGCCTTGCATAAAAGCCCCAAAGGAATTTAAAAGGCGTTGTAAACCGTTTGGGGTTCTAGCCAGCAATACCGTATCGTCGGCATAAAGTAAGACCGGCATTAAGGAGTCACCCATACGTGGTACATCAATGGAGGCCATTTCCAGGGTCTTCCCCAGAGAATTAATGTAAAGTGAGAAGAGCATTGGTGCTAAAATGCACCCTTGGCGCACCCCCCTTCCTGATTTAAAAAAGGCGGTGCAATTTCCCTCTTGTGACATACGTACTGTTGCCCTCAGATCGCTATGCAGTTGTGCCATAAAATTCACCAATGCTTGGTCTAACCCCAGTTCCAGGAGTATTGTCCACAGCTTTGACCTGTTTACTAGGTCAAAAGCTGTGGACAAATCCATAAAAGCCAGATACATCATACCCTTTGACGCTACAGTGTATTTGCCCAGGGTAAGGAGTAAATTAAGGCACTGATCCTCTGTGCCTCTCCCGGCACGAAAGCCATACTGGGCTTCACACAGAATGTTATTGTTTGTCGCCCAGGCTGAAATTCTTTCCAAAATAACTTTACCCAAAATTTTAAAAGAAGAATCTAACAAAGAAATGGGTCTGTAGCATCTAGGGTCTCCCCTTTGACCCTTCTTAAAAATGGGAATTATAACAGACTGCGACCAAGTAGTTGGTGCTTTTATACCTTCTAAGCTAATGACATTGAAGACATTAGTGAGAACCACAGCCCACATGCCCGAATTTGATTTAAACATATCGGCAGGTACGCCGTCAGGGCCAGGAGCCTTCTTTCCTGCCGTGTCCTCTATTGCCTTCTGCACCTCTTTGATGGTGAAACTGGCCAGAACCTCTTCTGTTTGTAGCAGTATTGGATCTAAGGGGTCTGTAGTAATGTTGCTACCATAGATGTTTTGGAAGTGCTCCAGCCAATCTCGTTCCGCAATGTTCACTTCTAACGGTGCATTTTCAATCCCGCTAAATAAGGGGGTATTAACAATTTTCCAGAATTTGGCACTGTCCTTCAGGGTGGCTTTATCATATAGATCTTCCCATGCATTTTTTTTAATTTCATTTTTACGTCTTTGGATGTTTGCCTTATACTCTTGCCTTTTACTGGCCACTTCCTGCTTATCACTTGGGGTCTTGTTTAGGGCTTTATGTAATTCCCTATGGGATTTGGAACATTCTTTATCAAACCATCCCATAACCCTTTTCTCCTTCTTTTTTGTGCTACTTTTGAGGTCGTCCGATACTTGACAACAAATTTTTTCAAAAGACTGGATTATATTCCCCTCATACCTAGTAGGATCCATACAGATATTAATTTCTTTACCCATTTTAAGATTAAGAGAGTAGAGAAAGTCCTCAGGGATGATATCGCTCCATTTGACCCGTCTCCCCTGGTCCTTAACAATCAAATCAGTAGTTCCTACTGTGATCAAATCAAAATTGTTTACATTTGAAAATAAAAACAAATTACTATTATCTACTTCTAGTATGACCGGATTATGGTCACTGAAGGTCGTCTGTACAGCGTTATAAAACAAAACATTTTGTAACATGCCCGGTGAAATGAAAATGTAATCGATTATTGTATTGCTATCCCTAGCACTATAGGTAGGCACCCGTTCCTTTCTGTCACAGAACTCTGGTTCATGTAGATCATTTTCTAAAAGAAGTTCTTCTAGGGCCAACCCCTTTTCTGAGTGCTCAAAATGTGGTAATTGTGGCATGTCAGTGTTAATTGTATCGATAACATGACAGTTCTGTTGGCATAAATGAGTATTAAAATCTCCCATCAGGAAAAAATATACAAAAGTGGTCTGACTCTCCCTATATCTTTTTAAAAACTCCATCAGTGAATTAATATTTGCATTTAATGCTATACATTGTATACTGTTATAAAAGTTAATGTAAACGCATTTATGTCTATTAGGCATTGTAACCTCAAGAGCTAAATAGTTTTGGGATGGAGAATCCAATACCTTCACAGTGCCTTTTACATTTACGGATATCAAAAACAGCAGGCCCCCTTTATTTCGGCCTGAACTTGATGTCTGGGCAGTTACAAAATAGGAAGTATATCCATCTAGCCAGAAATCACAGTCCATATCCCACGTCTCTTGCATGGCCACCACATCACATTTTTTTAACAGGTCCAACCATCTTATATCGCTCCTCTTAGAGCGTAGACCTGCGATATTCCAACTCATCAATTTCACTCTACTATCTTTTCCCACAATGTTTGGCCAGGTATGTGGCGATGAGGGGGGGGCATCTAATGGTTTAGTTGATGCATTGCCCTTGTCTATAGCAATTGAAGAGGGGGGTTGTGGTAGGTTTGTGATACAGCCTGGTGAGGTTAGTCAATCATTTTCCTCTAGGTTGGAGAGGGCGGCAAACCTATTTGTTAACATGAGATCATTTCTATGTTCACCTCCCTGTTTATCCCTATTTCTTGGGATCATACTTGTTTTCTGTGTAGCCCATGTACTCAGGGAGGGAGTGTGTCTAGATTGTGCTCGATGCAGATCCCTTCCCGGTTGGGGCTTATGCATTGTGGGAGGAGGGTAAAAGTATCCTAACGGTAGTGCTCTGATCCCATCTTCCGTCACTTCCGTGGCATCCCAAAATAACCGTTGGGCCTCATGTGGTCTATTAAAATTTACAATCATGCAGTCCCCTGCAAATTTTTTGGGCGTGTACCCCACCCATTTGACCCTTCTGCCTGTTTGGATATACTCTGATATATTATTGGGGCCAGTACAGTTTGCATCACACCACGTCTTAATGTTATTTAATTAAGCTATATCCGTCTCACTTTCTCCACTTTTCAGTACTGGTACGTTCACTAGGATAGCAACAAAAGGTGTTGCTTCCGGGGGAAGGTGTACAGGTGGTGTTACGCGTTGGGTTCTAGGCCCTGGGAAGTTAGAGGTGTCTATTGCAGGGGCTCTAGATGTAGCTACAGCAGGACGGGGATTACTTGGCTGTTGTACCCTGGTTATGCTGGTGACCGGTTGGGAGTTTGTAGTACCTGCAGATACTTGGGGCGGGGGAGATGGCATTGGGGGATGTAACTCTCCTATTTCTTCCGTCACAGATTTTATTTGTGTGTTTGGGTTGCAGGATAACTGTGATGCAGTATTTAGGGTGCATGTGCAAGGCCTGCTAGGACCAGAGGACAGAAAAGTATTAATCCTATCACATTTCCCCATTATGTCTGCTACACAATCCCTTAGAGTTTCAATTATATCATTTGAGATCTGCACTAGTATCCCCTCAACTTTATCCACAAGTACTCCCTCCACCATTTCTTTCAGAGAGGATTCAATGTCAGTTAACGGATGTCGGGCCTTTTTCCGTAAATATAATCCTTGTTTGTTTGTTCTTTGGATAACACGTTTAGTGCGTTTTGGTGCATGAGGGGTTTGTACATGTGTGCTGATATCTTCTTGTTGTAGAGTATCTTGATTGTCATTGTCTTGGCCCTCATGTAAGTTGATGTTTGTTTGGCCTTGTGTTTCAGTGTTAGGCAAATTTCCGATGACTATTACTGGGTCCAGAGGAACAGGGAGACTGTTTACAGTGGGAGACAATTGACTGTCCAGAATTATCTGTTCTAGCCCCAACTCGCGTTCTTTAGCAGCAATTTCTTTGGTCAGTTTTCCCACTGCTGAAGTTAGGTAGTTCATAATACTTTCTGAGGCAATAGCTTTGCGTGGAACTTTAGCTTTGACTGAACCCCCATTAGCAGAAGTCTGTAATTTTCGCTTACCCATTTTGGAGAGCGGAACGAATGGAGGGAGCCCGTCCCGTCCCTCTTCGTCCCTAGACGGCCACAGACGGCCCGCCCTCTGCCCGGGCTCCGCCCGGCGTCGCCCGCGCGCGTCCTGCGAGGCGGGAGGGACCTCCGGTCTTTATGCGCCTCTGTGGGTGTCGATGGGCGTGTCACCGCCGAGGATGCTGGGGGCTGTAGTTCCCTGCCGCGTGGTGGTCGAGCGGCGTGCTGCCCAGGAACCAGCCCAGCGTCTCCCCCAGTGATCAGGCAAGTGTTGCTGCCCCAAAAATCTCCAGCGAGGCCCCCGCTCTCCTGCAGGGACCTCCGGTCTTTATGCGCCTCTGTGGGTGTCGATGGGCGTGTCACCGCCGAGGATGCTGGGGGCTGTAGTTCCCTGCCGCGTGGTGGTCGAGCGGCGTGCTGCCCAGGAACCAGCCCAGCGTCTCCCCCAGTGATCAGGCAAGTGTTGCTGCCCCAAAAATCTCCAGCGAGGCCCCCGCTCTCCTGCAGGGACCTCCGGTCTTTATGCGCCTCTGTGGGTGTCGATGGGCGTGTCACCGCCGAGGATGCTGGGGGCTGTAGTTCCCTGCCGCGTGGTGGTCGAGCGGCGTGCTGCCCAGGAACCAGCCCAGCGTCTCCCCCAGTGATCAGGCAAGTGTTGCTGCCCCAAAAATCTCCAGCGAGGCCCCCGCTCTCCTGCAGGGACCTCCGGTCTTTATGCGCCTCTGTGGGTGTCGATGGGCGTGTCACCGCCGAGGATGCTGGGGGCTGTAGTTCCCTGCCGCGTGGTGGTCGAGCGGCGTGCTGCCCAGGAACCAGCCCAGCGTCTCCCCCAGTGATCAGGCAAGTGTTGCTGCCCCAAAAATCTCCAGCGAGGCCCCCGCTCTCCTGCAGGGACCTCCGGTCTTTATGCGCCTCTGTGGGTGTCGATGGGCGTGTCACCGCCGAGGATGCTGGGGGCTGTAGTTCCCTGCCGCGTGGTGGTCGAGCGGCGTGCTGCCCAGGAACCAGCCCAGCGTCTCCCCCAGTGATCAGGCAAGTGTTGCTGCCCCAAAAATCTCCAGCGAGGCCCCCAGCAGTTGAAAAGGGATTACATATTGATCACAAACTACAGTACTTCTTGGATGACTGAACATACATAATACACAATTTATTTTTTGGTTTTTCATCTGACCTTATACATTCCCTTCCCCTTTTACGAATTCAATCAATGCTGGAAGAAAAAGATGCCAAGTTATATAGAGGGACCAGGCAGCACATTACAACTTACCTTTGCTTAGTATCAAACAGGGCTAAAGTTCTAAGAAGAAGTCAGAGTACCCAAAAATAAATCTACAAATCAAGAAAAGACATTCATTTTGTTTTTAAATTGTTTTTGTACTCATATTTGTGATATACTGCATGTGCCTCATGTTATCAGGTTTTATTGGTCAATACTAGGATTGCAATTAAAGGTGTATTGTGTATCACTCACCTGTTTTGACTGCATCGCTAGATATAACCTTTGACATAAAAGCTGTTGTGACTGTCATATGATGGCCCGTATCCTTTCTAACACCCAGTGAGGCCTATTTACTCCAGAGGTCAAGAACCAGAGTATGCACCTCGTAGAGGTTCAGAACCCCCAGCAGTGGAGTTCAAGGAAGAAGTGGGTGAAATATTTGTGTCCCTGCGACTTTAAAACAGGAGCCAGCAACATAAGTCCTTGGAGATTCTTCTCAAGCAGGTTCACACATTGGCAGAAGCAGCAACTGCAGGCCAACTCAGCAAAGCAATACACTGCAAAGGGGCAGTCTCCTCCTCACAGCTCTTCAGCCCTTCTCCATGGCAGAGGTTCCTCTTGATTCCAGAAGTGATCTAAAAAATCTGGGTTTTAGGTCTAATATTTATACCCCATTTTCTCTTTGTAGTATTTGCTCCAGGTGTCTCTGAGCTTGGTCCAGCTTCACTACAGGATTGTGCAGAGCAGACACAGCCTATTCATGTGCTACTGAAAACTCCCCCAACCAAGCTAAATGCAGAAAAGTCTATACATTCTGGCTATGAGTCACCCAGGAAAGGCAGGGCACACCTCAACACCCCCTTGTGACTGTCTATTGTGAAATCACATCCACAGCTCCTGTCACTCCAAAACCAGATGGTAAATACACAAACAGGCAGAGGCACACAGAATGAAAAAAAAGAAAATGCCCACTTTCAAAAAGTGGCATTTCCAAACACACAATTTAAAAGCTAATTTCACTAAAAGGTGTGTTATCATATTCTGAGTTCAGAGAGCCTAAACTCTATTTCTCTATCTTGTCCCAATGTAAAGTTACACTGGTAAGATGTTACCATGCAATTCCAATGTTATCCTATGGGACAAAAAGCCTTTCAATAGTGAAAAACAAAATACACAGTGCACAGTATTTTACTATCAGAACATGTAACACCCACCAGTACATGTCCTTTTCACATACAATGCACCCTGCCCACACGGCTACCTTGGGCCTACATTGGGCTGCCTTACATGTAAGAAAAAAGACACTTAGGGCCTGGCAAGTGGGTAAATTTGCCAGGTCCACAAGGAAGTTAAAGATTGCACATGCAGACACTGCAGTGGCAGGTCTGAGAATCATTTAGAGGGCTACTCATGTCGGTGGCACAACCAGTGCAGCAAACCCATGTGATTTTACTGGCCTTGGAGTCTCAGTGCACTTTACTAGGGACTTAGGAGTAAATCAAATCCGCCAATCATGGACAACCAATCATAATCTCAATTTATACAAGGAACGCTTGTAATGTGGCACTGATCAGCAATGACAAGGTTACAAGAGTCCTTAACCCAGCAAAAATGAAGCCCAACACACAGAAAAGACTACAGGAGGCAGAGGCAAAATGTCAGGGGAAACCATGACAAAGACGCCAGGTCTAACAGTGTGTATGTGATTAAGTGGGTCACTGTCTCAGTGGGTCTGTGAGTGGGTACGTGAGAGCCAGAATGGGTGTGAGAGTGGTGTGCGGGATTGACTTAGTCAGTCTGTCAGTGGGTACATGAGGTTCTCACAGAGGTGTGTGAGTGGGTGCAAGAATGTCAGAGTGGGTCTGTGAGTGGATGGGTAAGCATCTCAATGTGTCTGAGTCATTTTTATTTATTTATTGATATAATTTGTGAATCCATAAAAAATTACAGAGGGGAGCTGGGATGATCGCAGCGGTGGATTCACAAATATTTACATGTGGAATTAAAAAAACATTTCTAGGCATGCTAGGTCCAGCAGAGGTTCCTCGCAGATCCCTATTTACTTCTCAGGGGGTCACAGTACCTCTACCCGGCCCCCTTCCACTACACTACATATTTTTCTTTGCTGCTGAGGACCATTCCCCGGTCTGTAAAATGGCATCTGCAACTTGCAAATCCTTTCAGGTTCACAAGGCAAAAACACACATTCAATACACAACAGTGCATTTTGAGTTCACAAATCCATCTCGAGCCCACTGAACAAACATTTTATTTATTGTAATAGACCAACACTTTTAGTATTCACAAGTATGTAATTGACTCTCTCCATCTCTTTTTGAGCATGTGAGTGGATGCATGAGTGTCTGAGTGGGTCTGTGAGAGAGTACATGAGTGTCTGAGTGGATCTGTAAGTGAGTACATGAATGTTTGAGTGAATGTGTGAGTAGGTGCATCAATGTCTGACTCAGTCTGTGTGTAGGTATGTCAGTGTCTGAGTCTGTGAATGTGGGCATCAGTGTCTGATTGGGTCTGTGAGTGGGTAAATAAAACTGTGATTGGATCTGTGACTTACTGCAAAAGTCTCTGAGTGGGCCTCTCAGTGGGTGAATGACTGTCTGAAATCCTTTGGGAGTGGGTGCATCAGTGTGTGTCTGGGTCTGTGAGTGGTTTCATTATTCTTTGACTGCATCTGTGAGTGTTACATCAGTGCCTAAGTGGGTCTGTGAGTGGGTTCATGAGTCTCTGAGTGAGTGTCTCAGTAGATATGTCTGAGTGGAGTGTCGGAGTAAGTCTGTCAGTGGGTGTATGAGACACAGAGTGGGTCTGTGAGTGGGTTTAGTCACTGATTAGGTGAGTGAGTAGGTGCATAAGTGTCTGAGTGGGTGTGTGAGTGGGTGTTTGAGTGGTTCTGTAAGTAAGTGCATAAGTATCTTAGTGTGTCTGTGAGTGGGTACATGAATATCTGAGTGGGTCTGTGAGTAGGTGCGTGACTATCTCAGTGGACCTGTGAGTAGGTATGTGAGAGTCTGACTGGGTGCCTGTGTACCTCAATGAGTTTCTCAGTGGGTACGTGAGAGTTTGACTGGAAATGTTAGTGGGTTCATGAGTGTGTGAGTAAGTGCCAGAGTGGATGGACAAGTATCTAAATGAGTGTCTAAGCCATTTTTTAAAATGTATTTATAGATAGAATTTACAAATCTGTCACAAACTTACACAGGGGGCCGCGCTGTGCTCCATGACGGATTGGTGAGTATTCACATGTGGAATAAAAAACCCATATACCTCGCAGGGGGTCATGGCACCTCTACCCTGCTTTCACTACATTACATATTTTTTTTAGCTACTGAGGACCATGACCTGTGTGTAAAATGGGGGTCACACCTTTCTTCTCGGGTTGCGCACAGCTAAGCTTTTGGCGTGTAAATCTGCGAACAAGTCACAAAAAATTTTTATCGCCGCGCATCGCCAGATTTTATCGCAGAGATAACGTGCTATTAGCAACGTTTATCTCTAAAGCGACAAAATATCCGGCGATAGCGGCGAAATGCGTGAATATCGATGTAAATACAGCAATATTCACGCATTATCGCTAATAGGGACTTAACCTGAATATCCACCTCCCATTGGATATACAGGCTAAGAAGTGGTCTGAGCAGGCGTTAGGTTTTGGCGATATTCGCGCTTAGCGTAAATTTTATCATCGCTACACCTGCGTTGATAATAGGCGATAGTGATGTTAGCGACTGCTTTCAGTCACTAACAGATTGGGTATGCCCTTTTTGCATGTCATTAGCGATAAATATCGCTAACATGCAAAGCGAGCCCCAAACCGCTCGTTAGCTACAGCTTGCTAATAGGGCGATAAAATTATCTCCGCTTTGCGGCGAAAACTGCAGCTAAAGCGGCGATAATCTCATTTCGCCTGCCTTGATAATATGCCCCCTATGTTTCTGCCAAATCTGGTGTAATTCCGTTTAGTAGTTTGAACTGTAGTCTTGTTCAAAACTCCTACAGGAATTAACATGGGAAACACACTTTATTGACCCCCACTTTTTTTCAGCACCCGCTTCACAGATCAGCCCCAAACTTTCCATGCACAACTAGAATCAACAGAACATTAGTTTGGGAAATTTTATGAAGCTTCATCAAACAGCGCCAAAATTATAGGCAAGTAAAAAAATGCTTTCCCCAAGGAAACATGGTCCTACCTACAACTACCTACTGGCGCCCGCCAGAAGTTTATATATGCGTGTGTGTTTGTGTGTGTGTGCATGTGTGGGTGCATACTTGTGTGTGTGTGTTTTTGTATAGAGGGACTCACTGCATGGAAAGTAATGGTTCATTGGTGAAATGAAAACATTTGACCTATAAAACGTCTATCTAGTGTCTAAAGCAACTCATCCACAGACACTATTTAGAGGGTACTTCTGGTTTTCTGCCTAAAAACATGAAAGCATCATTCTTCACTTTTGGTGATAGGGGTTGCAACACTTTCTTTCAGGAGGGATTCAATAAATATTAGAGGATTAGTGCCCTAAGGACACTGGGCTGGGAAATGCAATCTGTAAGGAAAACATTTTCACGCATATGCTCTCTGCCTCTTCCATCCTTCCATTGAGCTTTACATTTCTAAAGAGATAATAAGTTCTGAATGATTTCTCACTATAAATAGAATTCGAGTGTGAAGGAAAGTCATCTTGCTGTAAATTGCGCCATTGACTCTGCTGTGATGGGTGGCATTCACGCCCCCTAAAGTTAAATAATGTTTCCATCCGTTGGAGCGTCTTTTCGAGTATCCTTAAGCACACCACATAAAATATGTAATAGTTCCATGTGTTCAAATTGCAGTTTACCCCCGGCACATTGGTCTTTAAGTGCCTGGCTGTTTTCCGACGTTGTCATACGTGGTAAATGTCATGCGAGTAATATTCGAGTTCTGTATGAGAGTTATAGCAAGCGTTTCATGCCCTGGGAATTATTTTTGACTTTTCTGTGCACGGAGGCCCTGCTGCGAGCAGCAGGACGTCTCATAGAAATCCAATGTATTTCCAGTAAAAGAGCATTTTGCAGAATGGATTACAGCTAAGGCGTGACAATATCTATTATCGTCCAGCCGCGGAGCTGGGAATCAAATATCAGTCATGGTCTGGGACCACATTTCTTGAAATGCAGAAATGCATCAACGTTTTCCCTTTTTGAAGATATCTTTCTTGTTATGAGGAGTATAGTGTGCTAGCAATGAGACTCTGTGGAAGCTGACTAACCTTATAGAGTGGCTGTGCAGAAACATAGGGCTGCTAAGGGGTTGGTTAATCATGTAGAAACTCCTAGGCGTAAAGTGTTTCCAGGTTTATAAAATGCAGAATACGACAAGAACATTAGTGGAATAAAGCTGAGAAATTACTTGTCACCTGAGCACGCTCACATCATTAAAATAATTGAAATGAAGCCTGTGCTCTATTAAGTAAAAAAATAATAATAATGGCAGAGCGTATGTACAACATATCACGACCCCTATAGGGCATAATCACAAACTGCACTTTGTAGCCTGTTTTGAAATGCTACATTTGCACTACACTCAAACTACAAAATGCTGTTCCCTAACTACATGCTAGGTCTATGCTTCAGCCTGCTCTATGTTCTTCTGGGCAGAGATCTCATTTAGGCCTGAGGGAAACCTTAATTACGCCGGAGTAATCAAAGTAAATTCGAAAGAAATTACCGAAATTACATGATTACTCAACCTTGAGTAATTAGGGGCAAAATCATAGCACATGAGCACATGAACAACAAACTAGAGAGAGCGAATGGCTAATGGCTACTGGTGTTCGTGCTCTGTAGCACTATTGTTATTTTCCTAACGCAAAATGCATCATCTTTGGACGCTAAGGTGCATTTTGCTCTATTAAATTCGTGCTAAATGCTGTATTATGCTTCTCACACAATTGTAAATAATTGTGAGTAATTTTTCTATAATTACAAGTAATTATGCTAAAGAAAATTTCGCCTGTTATACCCATCCCTAATCCAAACGTTGCGGAGTCTCTGCGAACTAAGGTATACGTTTTGGTAGTAAATGTGGGCGGGATGAGGGAAGTGGCTAGGAAATGGGACCACCTACTATTAAAATGCAAGGCTATGGGAGAGTAAAGATGGGTTAAGGAAGTGATAAAGAGTGCATATGGAAGAATATGCACCCACCCACAAAGGAGTATGTCCATCTACTTCACAAATTACACTTCAATAGTTACTGTAGCCAAAAAGGACCCAAAGCAGTAGCACATGTACTCCCGCACGGGGAGAAGTAAGTCCAGCACAACTCATGGCCACTCACAGGTAATGCAACAACTTCCCACAGAAAATAAAACCGCCTACACATACATGGAGAGATATATTGAGAAATGTGCATTTGGGCATCTTAAATATCACAGTTTATGACAGTTTGTACTAAATATGCCTAAATTACTCATTATTTTTTCATTCATCCCATTTTTTACTTTTTTATGGGCATCCTGTAGAAGTATTTAGCAAGGGAACAACATTTGAGTATTTTTCTTATTATTATTTTTAGACCAAATCTGATCTTTAGGACAACGGTAATGTTTAACAAATGTTTCCTCTTAAATACAAAAGCTCCAGATTTATATATGAAAGCTTACAAAACTTGCATCACATCTAGAAATTGTGCTGAACTACAGCCGTGGTCTCTGCAGGTAGGAACGGTAGCGCGGTGGGGCCAGGTAAGGGGAGATTGCATGGACCGTAGCTGCTTAACTACAACACCCACCCACAACCGAAACACTTTTTAACACCAACTAGTCGGAGCACAGCTGACCACTTAAGTAAGGAAAACACGCCAAACATTTTGGCTACCTTCACCATATTGGTGACTGTGGTTTCTGTTTTACTCTTAATTTGAGGAGAAATTTATTGAGGAGGTGGTGGGAGAATGAAGCCGTCATTGCCCATTGATGCTTCTCACCTGATGTGATCCTTGGCATGGTTGCAGACTGGGATCAGGAGTTTCATTCACCTACAGTCTGCTCCCAGGTTAACCCTATCCATGTCAAGACACAGGCACACTCTGTTTCATGGCCACTTGATCTTTTCAGAGGGTCAGCTCTGACAACATTGGCATTGCACAGGCAAGCCAGTCTCGATGTTTGCATACGTTTCTGACTGGGATGCATCAACAGAAGAGTGCACCAGTACATTCCCATGCAGGATAGTTGTAGGCAGAGTTTACATATAGGTCTTTACCCTGATCTGCAATACAATTCAGGTGCCCAGGGTGAGTCACAGAATAGAGGTCATGGTATACAAGTGCAGCATGAACAGGTTAACACTTTTTACGTTTGAGCTACTTGTTTGATTGCTGTATTTGTGTGGTTTGACAGTCTATTTCTGATGTTGAAAGAGGAATACTAACACACTGTTCATATATACCACTCTGAGATAACTCTGTGTATTTCACAGAATATCAACAACTAAAATTGGTATGTCCTTGAAAAAAAAAGCTGACCCTTTATTTTCCATGATATTTCAAATAATTATCTTTGGAAACACATAAGCTCATATGTTCACCGGAGGTAAGATGACACCAGCTGTGTGGGATGCAGAAGATGCTGCTCCCGGACCCCTTACCCTCGGAAATGTTACTCCATTTGGATTACGCTGAGTGCCCCGCCCCAGGGCTGAGCATTCTAAGTAGCCTCGCACCTTGGAATGATTTGGCTCATCGGTGGTAATCCACCGACTACGCTCCTAGAGCCCATGCTTTGCGTGGTGTTTGTCGCTGGATCCATGCCCTTGCCGCATCAGCATCGCTCGTGGTGCTGCAAACCCAGCAACTCCTATGACCGTAATGCCTCTGAAAGTGACGAGCTGTGGGAAGTCTCGCGCATCGGCCAACACTTCCAGGATAACGAACGGAGGTCTCGGTTCACATTGCAGCGGTGCCGGCGCCCTGGAAGGCACTGGACACAACGTACGGAGGTGTTTGGTTTGCCTCTTCCAGGCTCATTAACTAGACAATCTGGACCTTTTGGGTGGGTTGGGGATTATGTCAAAGCTTTTCACAGGTGCTAACCTACTCTCCTATCAACCTCTTTTCTTGGGCATTATTGTTTGCAAATTTTACTCCTTGCTCATGCCACTGCCACTCAGGATGTCATCTGCAGCGGCATGACTGAAGTAATGCCACCGAGGATTGTGACTGTCATGAATACTAAAAGACCTAGTTAGTTGGAACATTTGGTGGGCAGTATTGAATTACACTATCAAGAGGTAAGTACAACAGTGCTTTATTTTTTGCTCCAGCAAAAGCTTTTCATGCAAAACCTGCTGGGTTACTTCAACCGCTGCCCACACTACAACAACCTTGGTCAGCTATTTCACTGTCATTTAATTGTAAAATGACAAAATTCCCAAATATTCACAAATCGTTTGTTTTACATGAACTACCTTATAAAGCTGGACATGTTCATTCCATTGTAGAATCTCCATTCAGCAGAAGGATTAGCTCAACATTTTCTATCACAATATTTGATTTTAAGGCCTTCCAGATACTCTGACTAGTGATTGAGGATCTTAATGCACATCATATTTCTGGACTGAATTAATGATGAAGATAAGTACTGCCATTTTAAATCCACCAGCTATCATTCACAGACTGATGGAAAAACAAAGATGGTCAACCAATCAATTGAACAGTAATTTTGAAGTTTTTTGATGACCATCGGAAGGTCTGTGTGGAGATCCATTGCAGAATTTGCTTACAATAACTCATTACACCGATGGTTCCACTCCTACTGTGCAACTGGCACTTATTGTTGAATGTTGTACCTCACCGCCTTTTCTTTCAAATCCCCAGTTTTGCATTTACTACACAAGATTAGGATCATATGGAAAACAGTATAAAACACTTAATGAGGTGCAAGGCAAATTATAAATGATGTCCCTATTTACACCATCAAGGTCCATACTTCTTATTGCCCTGTCCATAAAGTGTGGTTATGTCCTAATTCTAATAGCTAGCACTGAAGGCGACACAAAGAAATTCATCCAAGTTTAGATCTGTCTGGACACTCCATAAGAAGTTGCACTTTCACTGTATGACCCCCTTCACCCTCTACCTTTACTCAAAGAATTCCTTGATTTAGGCATGAAAAGGGTTAGAAACTATCAGAGACTGGGCAATGGTCATTTGGAGAAACTCGACGGCTAATTATTGCATGGATTGGAACTCTATGGATCATGAATCCACTTCTAGGTCAACAGTGGCACAGCACATATGAAACAAAACTGAATATGTATCTTTTTACCCGACATTTGAATTTGAGTTTGCTCAGCACTTCTACTTAGTTCCATCCCCCCGAGCTTGCCTTTCTTCACATATTTATATCCTCTCCCATTTCCCTTTTCTGCTTAGCTTAGTATATTTTCAGGCTTTTGTCCTAGTGATTTGAATGTTACCTGTCTAACCATCTGTCTGCTGCTGTTCAGAAAGCTACTGCACGCTAGCATATTAGGGTCTAGCCCTTGTATCCAGTGGTAGTCTGGTCTCCTTACTGTTTCCTCTGGTCTGGTTTAGGGTTCTTCATTTTGCACTATTGTGGGCAATGCTGCACCTCTCCAATTATTGCTTTGTATTTCCGGTCTATTTATCTCTCAACATTTAACATACTTATTAAGACTTATTGTCTCATCGCTGCAAGCACTTCAGTATTCTCTGTTCTCCTTCCCCATTTTATCCTTTTTAGGTCAAGCCTATAGCTGCAGCGTGCGTGTGCTGCTCGCTTTGCGAGTAATTTAGTATTCAGTATGGCGTGGAAGCTCCATGGAAGCTCTGCTTAGTTCCTAAATGCTGCCTCCCGATTGGTTTTAGGCTTGTTAGCCCCTCCTCATGATGGCCATGTTGTCATTGTATCCTTCCATGGTTACTGGCCCCTTTACTTTGAGCACTATTTTCATCCCATGCCCCCCCCCTCCAGCAGTAATAGTAATAGTAATAATTTTATTTCGCATACTTACTTAAAACCATAGCAGTCTGTGCCTTCTCGGCCCCCCACACTGCCATGCATTCCTTCTGGCCTGCCTGCACTCCCATTTCCAATGCAATAGGTCTTGCGTAAATACGAGTCCTATTACATTGCAAACGCTTGTTTCATTGGGTGGCGTGCGGATGAGGAGCGTTTCCTGGTGCAGCCTAGTAACCGCCCCTTTTTAAACAGTAAAGACAGACTAAAGGCAAGGGGTGCCCGAGCCTAGACATAGATGGATGTGAGCCTGGCAACCATTTTCGAAATCTTGTTAGTACGAACACTGAACATAGAAGTGAAAAATACTAAACAATAAACAGAGAAATAAAACGAAAATAGAGTGCTTTACAAAACGTGAGTCCTGAATTGTATTCAAAACATTCACTATGAAAAACAAGTTACCTCAATATTGATATAGTTCTCTAGTACTCAAATTGATATTATTAATTCCGTCCTCAGTTTTTGTTCCAATATAGAAAAAAATGCAAAAATATTTTAATTAACAATAGTTTTCATGTCCTAACCTTGCAAGAGTTGAAATGATTACTCTATTTATATATGGCTGCTGTATTGCAGGCGTGATGAGATCCTACGTCACATCTCTACTCTTTTCTATGTCTTGACTCGCTGTACTTGAAACCACTCTGTTGCCCTTGACTACACCCCTTTCCCCGCCCCCGTCTCCTGTCCGAGGAGATGTCATTCCTTCTTGGCGGAGCATTTCGCTCCTGATCCCTGGTCTTGCCGCTTTTCCCCAGAGTGTGATACTGACCTAGAAGCGGAAGACTCCTAGTGACGGCTGGAGAGAGGGTGCGCGGCCGTGGCCATTGGAGGAGGCACAGTGAGCGCACGCGGAGCAGAGGGAAGCGGCTTGCATGCAACCGCGTTTCCGAGTCCGCAGCCCCAGGTTCAAGCATGGCAGGGCAGGTGGCGCTAGAGATCTACTTCTGCGGCCTCCACCTCTTCAGATTGGGCCACCGGCGGCAGCTCCTCTTCCATGGCCATGGCCGGTGGGTTTCCGCAGTCGGAGGGCTGGCAGTCCTTCGCCATCCTCTTCTTGGCCTGGCTGGCCGGGCTGAGCTCCAGGCTCTTTGCTGTCATACGTTTTGAGAGCAACATCCATGAGTTCGACCCTTGGTGAGTGCCGGATGGTCTGTCTGATTGAGTGGGCGTTGTGGAGCAAGAGGGAGGGGAGCTTTATGGCCTCTATTTAACTTTCTTGATAGAAAACGACCAGCAGAGGTCCGTAAAATACCAGAACCACTTTAGCATTCTCTAGATTACAGACCATAGAAATTATCTTCCATGAGCTCCCGTAGAAAATAATATTGTTTTCAAATCGGCATTCTCACTAATATGACCACCGAAGGCCCTGATTTTATTTTAAAAACTGAGCTTTGGACTATACCATTACCTGCTGTAAGGCAATATTTCTCTACATGTGTTCCCATACCCGGCGTGTCATGCAGTTTGGTGCTTATTTTCTCTCCATGTTAAAGAACAGTAGCTGATTCAGCACACAGGCTAATGTGCTGCATAGTTATATACATATAAGGTCCCAAAGGCGAGAACAATTGCATTGAAAATGCTTGTTTTTTCTTGTGCGGCATTAAAGCTCTCAGTACCCGTAGACCAGCTTGTGAATACCTGTAATCTAAGTGGGCCCATATTCGTGACTGAAGTTTGACAAACACAAGTTTTACATAAGAATATTATGACTCCCACATTAATGAGTGAAAAATACCTCCTAAATATTGATACAATATTACTTTAAAATACTGCTTCTGCGAGTACCTGAACAAAGGAAAATATGGAACAATCAACAAGCAAACAAATCTTTAAAAACTTTGTCTAGAAGACCATTATCCCTGTATCTACATTGTCAAACAGGAAAAATATGTTTTAAAGCAACCCGTCTCCATAAAAAAGAAAAGAGTTGTTTAACAAAAATGTTTCTTATTTAGGAAGACATTGCGGATCAGGCAGTAGTCTTGAACCACAGTGTGCTCCCCAGAGGGTGTTAGTTCATTTTAAAAAACTTGTTTTACCTTAATTGCAATCACAAACCATTAACAATATTCATCACAAATCAAAATCATGCAGAGAGGCCCCTTTTCATGTCCTCTCCTAATATCAATTTGTAACGTGTTATAAATAAGGCATTTTGCTATTCTGAAAGGCTTTTCTAACTCAGAAAATGACTTTACTGCATGACAACCTTGCATGTTGCAGTAGCCAGAGGGTCATTTTGAATCACAGGCTCGACAACTGAAAAATGGAAGCTGAAATCCACTCCTAAGCTCTTTATTCTGTTTAATGTTACACACAAAAAGTTTCCACAGTCAATATAAATAAGAGAGTGGCGAGGGGAAAGTAGAAGCCCTTTGCAAGAAATGGGATTCCTGTTTGGCTGAGGTATGTACCCATGCTCGGCATGGACCACAACTCTAATCAGGGTAAGCTAGATACACACTAAAAGATAACCTGTGCTCACCCTCTGGTAGCTTGCCACAGAGCAGTCAGGCTTATCTAAAGAGGTAATGTTTAAAGTATTTGTGTAACACATACACACATACAGTAATACAATGAATACCCCACAAAAAGACTCTACTCAGGTTTATACAAATAGATTATTATATTATTAAAAGAAATCAAGACCAAAATTAAAAGAAATGCAATGTATAGAAGTTGAAATATTGAACTTTAAAGGAATAAATGCAGTAAAGAGCTGAGAAGCAAGTAGCAGTAAAAAGGTTACATTAGGTTGTGCTGGACTGGGGCACCATCAAAGTTTGGTCCGACCGCGATGAGCGCTGGTCGGCTACAGTGCCCATGCAGGCTCTATTCAATAAAGTACCTTTTCTGGTCGAAAACAAGGATATGCGTCAATGTGGAATCCTGCAGGCACAGGATGGGTCAATCTTATCGACACAATGAAGACGATGCATCAGTTTCGAAGATGAGTGCCAGAGTTGAGAGGCATCGGATCCTGCCATGCAGTTGAGAGGATGCGTCGGTCTCTCCTAGCTGCAGCAGCGGTGATAGGCTGTCAAATGTATCAATCTCTGGAGGCAAACCACTGGTTCCAAGGTGATGTCCTGATTTGGGTCCCGCAACCGGCTTGATGAGCTGGCTTTGCTACACCCAGACAGGCGATGTGTTGAAATCCGTGTTGCAAGTATGTGGGGCACCTCCAGCGAGCCAGACACAAGGGAAGGGTAGAGACTTTGATATCCCTGAGTTTCAAGCAACAGGAGGAAAGCCAACAAGCTGTTGGAGATCAGTTTGAGTGAAGGCAGAGTCCAGCTCTCCTTCAAAAGAGTTAGAAACCAGGAGGCAGCAGGGCAACAAACATAAAAGCAACTATTCCACGTCAGCAGTCCAGTTGAGTTCTTTAAGCAGCATAGCATTTCTTTTGGCAGATCCTAATTTAACTAAAGAAGTGTCTGATTGCATGGGGTCAGACATCCTGTCCTTATACCAAAGTGCCATTGATGTGTGGATGACTTCGAAGCAGCTCTCTGAAGTGCACAAGCATCCCTTCAGTACTTTGTGTGGGGACAGGACACAAGTTTATGAAAGATATTTTGGAACAAACTAAGAACATTTTAAAGAACCCATGATCACTTACTTATAGCAGCAACAGAAACAACACCAATCAGCACCTCAATACCAATCTGTGGACTGTGTTTAGTTAGTCACGAAGCACCAATGATTGCAAGGACAAATAAAGTCATAGCTACACATTGTATTTCCCTTTGTAGTAGAATGTAGGATTAACACAGTGCAAGCTTGATTTTTTCTGCCTGATGGTCTCCCAGTACATCCTATTTTACATGTTTTGCTGCTCAATCCCTATAATGAGCACAGTAGACCTCATCTATCCCCTCCACCAGTACACATGCATGTTCATGTGAAGTGTTAGCCTCTCCCTTCCATCCTGCAAAGGCAAGGACATAAGAATGCAAATGTATGTAGATGGATACTCAGGCACACCTATCCTTCCTGTGTTGTGGCTGTCTGGAGGGAATGCACAGAGTGTAGCAGTCAACCAGTCCAGATATGCATTTGAGGCAGGCTGCAAAGCACACAAAGTTATAAGCACAGACAAATGTTTACTTTCTAAAAGGGCCATTTCTAAAATAGTACTGCCAAATCCAACTTTACCAGCAAGGATAATTTGTCAGTACCATTCCAAACACACAAAACAGGAAATAACTACTCCTCTCTTATTAAGAATTACTGCTTAAAAGTGTATACAGGAATTCCCAATGCTAGCCTATGAGAGGAGTAGACATCACAGTAGTGAAAAATGACATAGGCTGTTTGTCACTACCAGAGCATGTAAAACATAAAAATACATGCACTACCTTTAACTGGCATAGCACTCTAACCTTAGGGTTTCCTAGGGCCTACCCTAGGGGTGACCTATATGTAACAAAAGGGGGATTTGAGGCTTGGCAAGTAGTTTTATATGCTAAGTGGAAGTGGCAGTAAACTGCACATACAGGCAATGCAATGGCTGGCCTAGAAAAGGTTGGAAAGGCTACTTCTGTGGTTGGTACAATCAGTGCTGCAGCCCATTAGTATCATTTAACTGACAGGCCATGGGCATATGGTATACCACTTTACAAGGCACTACCAAGTAAATTGAATATGCCAATCAGCTATCCACCAATGTCACCAGGTTTAGCATAGAAGCACCTACAAAAACAGGAGGTAAAAGGCAAAAAGTCTGGGGAAAGACCACTTTCAGGATGATAGGTCTAACAGCTACCGCTCAGTAAATAAATGCATCTAAAGAAATAGGAAGAGCACACACTCACTTAATTTACAGATGGTGTGTGAGCCTCATGCATCATCACAGACATTGTGGCTAGATTTCCAGGCAGACCCTATGTTTCCTTAATGTTCTGCCACAGTAGAATACATAACTGAATGTCTCTGGGTGATTTGACAATGGCTTTTTTCTTGGTAAGAGATTTGCTGACTCAATGCATACATCGGCCAGAACTACCTGTGTTATGTGATCTAATGGTTTATCCTCTTATGCATGTTAAAGAGACAGTGCATATGCCTTGTGTCCTTGGTTACTGACACCTTACTTGAGTCTCAGGACCAGAAGTGAAAGTCAGTATGACAGGGCCCGTAACACAACACGCCCCATCATCGAAAGGGCCTTTGGCATACCGAAGTCCTGGTTCTGCTGCCTCCACAAAACTGGCGGAGCACTACTTTACAAACCAATACATGTTGTAAGATCATTGCCACATGTGCCATACTACACAATATTGCCATGGAAAGGGTCTTCACAACATCACCATAGAATCTGAATCCCACTCCATTGAGGAATTACCACCACTACAGGGGCAGCAGGACGGCACACGTGCAGCAGTGGGTCATGCACAACACACAGAGATCACCAACAACTTCTTTTTAAGGTAAGATTGATTACAACATCTAATAAATAGACATCAAACAGGATGGGTAGACATGGTGCATAACTGAAGTGCCACTGTGTATTCAGGTTGTGACAATAATGTTTCTCTCCTTAATGAACTGTAACCATTGAGGGTGTAACATTGTTTCGTCAAACGTACAAATTATGCAATAACAAACTATATAAATTAAACTCATGAGTCTGAGTGTTCATTGGCTGCACTTGTTCGGCCTCTGGCGCTGGGTGTCTTCTTGGCAACACTGTTTTGTGGAAGAGGGGCCATGTTAGATCCCGAGGTGTTTCTGCATGTACACCTGATACAGCATCCCTTCTGCATAGATATAGCACTGATGCTAGAGCCATCTTTACTTTCAGGTGGTGGCACTATGTTGGGTCATACTGTTTGTGTGTCTGAATGTTTTAAAGGGCTGTGGTCACTTTTACTAGTCCATGTTCAATATCTTGACAGCAGTGCCCAATGTCATGCTGAATCATAACAGTTCTCCTTGCAAGATTGGCCGTGGCTATGGCCAATCCATTGACGGAACGAGTGAAGGCATCAAAGTGCGCCATGTGCTGCCGGTACTTGTGCTGTTTCTGCAGTAGCTGCTTTACCTTAGACATGCTTAGCAGGTGTTTATGTTCAGACGTAATTTGTCTGTTTTGCGGGCGCTGTACTGATATGATTGATTTTCCAGGCCACCAAACACAGGAGAACTGGCTGCCATGTCATCTGACCCATTGTCATTATGGAATGTTGCTTGTTGGATTATACCGTGTCTGTGTGTCCTGCCCACAGACGTCGCGGTGTCCCTGTTATGGGATTATCCCTCATCACTGTCTACAAAGTCTGGTAGTGGTGCAACGCTAGCTCTCCTGGAAATAGAGTTGGACTGATGGCCACAGGGGTTCATTCCCAAATTTCTGTCAGTAGCTTCTTCTTCCTCAATTGTAACATAGCCTGGGTGTGATCTGTGGAAATGCATGTATTTAGTTAGGGCCTTTTGGTGTAGGACAGCCCAGCAAGGCACCTTGCTGCGCTGCCCTACGCCAAAGTGAAAGGGCAGGAATGTATCCTATTTAAGCAGTGGGGTGTATTCCTGTCCTTTCTGCCTGCACTGGGACCATTTTGTTTGTCTAGTGGCAATGTAGGCACACTTGTAACATGGTGCAAGGGTGCCTCCATTACAGACAGGATTCGTTTTGTGCAAGAAGGGCCACCTTCCTGCTCAAAAACAATCCTATGAGGCATTCTACTCCTTCTATGTGTGCTACAGAATAAAGCACACATGAAAAGAGGAAAAACAAGAAGAAATTAACATATTTCTCCTCGTTATGACGTGGCTCCGGAGGTGTGCAGATTTGATGCTTCTTCAGGTTTATATCACTTTCCAAATCTGGGGAAGCATCAAATTCCCTGGGTGTTGTGTGGAAAAACCCACCACAACCCCCAGGGAACGCCTCCTAGGCAATGCAGCAATTTGTGCTGCTTCACCTTACTCATGATTTATGATGCTACTCAAGCCACACAGGATGGGTTTGTGTGGTTTCATAAATCTTTATGAGAGCCCTGTGTCATGCATGTACAAATTTACATGGTGCAAAAGTGACCCAGGGCGCTCATAAATAACTCCCTTAATGTTAATAAGTGGGAAATGTTTCTTCGCAAAATTGTTGTAAGTGTGGTTCATTAGTTTGTGACATGTTTCAGATGCACAGATGTGTAATGGAGTCATCAGCACACGATACAGCGTATCACTTTGCTGTATACAAATTCCCGCGTTGAATTGCAATGGTACAACATAAATTAAACAAAGTTTTTGGAGCTGTGATGTTTACCTGGTTAATTACAAATGCTTTGTTACATTAAGAAAGTAAAGGACAGTAGATTTACCCTGCCCTGTGCCTGCAGAATTGGAGTTGTCATTGTCTAACACTCACACTACACTCTCTGGATCCAGTGTTTCCTCGATCATTGACTCCATTAGAGTGGGAGGGGGATGTTAGGAGGGTCCACCGCCTTAGTGACTGCCCTCAGCCCTCCTGGTGGCCAGCCTCTTCTTTGTGGCGGATCGCAACTCATATCAGCATTTAATGATCTCTGATGTGGTCCTCTGGGTCACACCAAGGGAGTTCACATTCTCCAGGGTGCTGTTTCATATCTTGGTATTCTGGGATTCTGGAACAGACAATGAGGCATTGCACAAGAGCTGGCCCCTTGTGTTCCACATATTCATCTGTTAGTAGCTCCAACTCCTTTCCAGAAAATTTAACTTTCCTCTTAATGCTGCCACAATCCTGTACACATCTTCCTTGGACACGGTTTTCTCCATGAATTGACAAATACTCAAGCAGTGAGCCAAGAGCACCCCTTTCTTCCAGCACCCTGCTAGGCATCTGGGTTTTGACCACACCCTGTATTTCACAACTTCCTCGTCTGACATCATCATTCTGCATCCAATATGTGACTTTTCCAAATTTGCAATGTCTTAATAGAAAATCACAATTTTGCGATTTCCAAAATAGCAATTTACTATTTCTGAATTAGAATCTGTGGAAATCGCTATCAAGAAAATCAACTGTTACACACATATAACAAGCACCTTGTGTCCAAATTGTATAAACTATTGCAAGAAGTTATAGCAGGGACCACCAGCAAAGCTTGGGAACGATGGAATGTATACCTGCATACACCACTAAAGGGGGCAGACTGGCAAAACTGCTGTGCACTGACTAAAATGCTCACCCCTAACGGCAATTTAAGAATGAAACATTATAAATATTTGCATCAAACGTATCACACTCCATCCAAACTGCAGGAATGTGGTCTGCGATCTGATGCCCGATGCAAGAGATGTGGCATAGACAATGCTGATTTTATCCATTTAGCATGGAACTATGACAAAATTAGGAAATATTGGGAGGATGTAACTGCAACACTGGGTAAAATACTTGGAACTACAGTGGAATGTACAATACAGACTTGTCTGCTGGGCCTTGTGAAACAGCTGCGCTCTGTAAAGAAAAAGTTATGCACTATAATTAGCGAAGAGAAGGGCATCGATGTACTGGGATAGTACAACCAGCCCTAGCAGGAAGGCCTGTTAAGTAGGAACAGCATGGGGGCAGTCCTGATTGATAAGTAGATATTGTTCCAGATAGTGGCAGCATAGATGTAAAAGGTATTATTTTACACTTCTATGACTGCAGGGCATTACCACCATCCAGATATGAGTGTAAGATGGCTTAAACAGCAGTTTCTAACACTCCTTTTCAAAGAAACTGGTTCACATGAATTTATAAGAGAGCGCAGGTACCAGGCTATCTTTTATTTGGCAGTGTGTTCATTGATGATGCGGTTGGTGTCCAGTGTGAATCCAAGTGCGCTGGCCTTCAATGAAAGTGAGGTTCAAAGTCGTCAAGGTTTATGCCATTGGCCACTTTTTGAACTGTTTCTTTTTTGTTATATGTGACAAATAATGGAATTCTGTCTTGGGTGGGTAAAGTTTCAAGTAAATGCTGGAAATCCATGTCTGGATGATATGCTGGCAGTGTTAGAGGCATTGGATATCTGAAGCAGAGGAGACTTTCAAGAGTAGTTGTGTATCCTCAGCATAATTGTGAATGTAGATGCTGCTATATATTAGTAGGACACCAACAGGATCCATGTAGAGTTAGAAGATGACAGGCGGCAGGATCAAACCCTGCAGGATCTGTTGAAATCTAGATGTGCCAATGTGAGCAAGCTATTATTTTCCATAAGGTAAGAGAATCTGTGATGGACATTACCCGTTTTAGACTCCAGGCTGCATATGAAAGAGGAATGGTGGACTGTGTGGTAGGCAACTGACAGGTGCATCCATTTTTAGGTAGGGGTGATCTTCATCTATAGTCAGGACGGCATTGTTTAAGAGGTGTAAGGTAGCAGTATCCATGCTGCAGTTTGATCTAGAGCCAGAATGGAGGTCACATAAGAGATGGTTTACAATAATGTAATCTTGAAACTGAACATAAACTGCTTTTCAGTGCTCTTGCAGATGAATGATAATGAGAGTGATAAACCTTTAGCTATTAATGTTGTCAGGGTCTAATATAGGTTTCTTTAGGAGTGGAAGGATCTTGAGAGCTTCTGGGAAGGTGCCTTGAGTGAGGAGACATTGGAAGTGAGGAGTAGGGGCGAGAGAGTATCCCCATAGAGAGCTTTATGATGGCGCGATATGCATGAGAAATGAGTTTGAAAGGTGAATATTGTGGTACTCCCCGGGAGGGGTCAGCATGAAAGATGACGAAGACTTGGTGTTGTCATGTGCTGCATATCTTATATATGTTTTACTGATGAAAAGGTAGATGGAATTGCACTTTTCTGTGTAGTAAGTAAAGATGAGTCCAACAGAAGACTGGTGTAGCACTTCATTGTCCTGAAAATCATTCTGTTGATGGCTTCATTGATGTTTTTAGTATAGCACTTTGCTTTGGCTTTGGCTAAGGTTATTGCATTTTTGTTGCACTTAGTAGTACTATAATAGCTCTAATCATGCACAGAAAAAGCTATTCATATACTTAAGTGTGGAGGTCTCATTCTCTCCTTTTGATTTCTGTTTGGAAATCTCTGCCTACCTGCAGAGATCTCTGCATGCATATGCCAAAGTTTTGTGGTAATTGTTCGAGCAAGGGGGAGAGTAGTTGGGAAATGCACAAACATTTTTTTTAAACTTTATTTTGCAGTTTGAAATAAAACAATACAATACACGTGTATGAATGCAGTCATTGTAATTGAATACCAATGATGTTTTACATACTTCAGTTGGCCTGACTCGGACAATATAAGTTTAGTATAGAATCCTTCTTTCCAAATATTCTGTGACAAATCCCTGGTCATGCGCAATTGTCCCACTTATGCCACTGCTGCTTAATATGTTGGTGTTTATAGTCGCAATACAATACATGTGGTGGAGTAAAAGACTGAGAGGGTATGTAATATGCAGTATGTACTTAGCAGGAATTCTCTATCCTACTACAATGGGAACAATGCCCTGTTCTTGTTGTGCGGGTGGGTCTTGTTTCTGTGTTTCGAGGTAAGTTCGGAAGGGGCCCCATATGTCTTTGGGCAACCTGGAGGTGGGAGGAATCATGCATACATTTTTCTTCTCGTGGAGCAGGACGCCAAGCTGTTAAGCCATCCCTTTACCGTGGGGACCGACCTGCCCCCCCCAGTGAATGGTGACTTCTCTTTTGGCTAATAACAGACTAATGGCTGAAAATTTACGAAGCTTCAAGGACAGCTGGACCAAGTAGCCAAGAAGGGCGATCTAGGGCAGGAGGTTTATTGTCAAGGTAACCATGCAGCTAAGAATCCTATGTATTTCTACCCAATATGTGTTATGCGTGAGCATGTCCAGGCCTAGTGGGCAAAGTCTGCATATGGGGCCTTGCACCTAGGGCAATTATGAGGTTTGGAGGGATCTATTTTGTGGACTCTGGCCGGTGCAGCATATGTTCTACGCAGAAATTTAAAGTGGATCAATTTGTGGCGGATATTTAGTGAGACATTCTTCGTTACTGCACAGCATGCAGTCCATTGGTCATCTGTTATTGGATTCCCCAAGTCAGTCTCCCACTATCTACGAATCTTGGCGTCAGTAACAGGGATAATGTCAGCACATACCTTGTATAGCTTGAAGATAAGGTATACATCCATAGAACTGTCTATCACCATGGTGAGAGGGGGGAAGGACAAAGGTTCAAGAGGGAAGTCAGGGAAGGTCACAAGTAGCACTGAATTAATGCGCAATAAAATTAACTTATCCATGAACGTGGCCTCAGTGAATTAGGCCAAGTTATCGGCATCAAACACGTGGCCTTCTGGAAATAGGTTGCCCAGCTTGACAATGTTAAATTTAGTGAATATGCGTTGGATAAGCATTTCACCTGTAATTGCAAGCCATCTGGCGTTTGGGAGCGGAAGAGAGGATGTATACTTGGTAGAAGCATTAGTGAACCATCTCAGCTTCTCCCAAGCCCAGCTGGTAGTGGACACAGTTTGGATGTCGTTGGGGTCTCTGGGAAGACCTTTAGTCAAGACGGTTGCTAATGTTTCTGGGAGGACTAAATCGGATTCAGGACGTAAATAGGGAATTCTAGCATCTGGGTGGTACCACGTCTGTGCGTAACTGCACTGGGCAAATAAATAATATAGCTCTAGGTCTGGCACCCCATATCCCCCTCTGTCACAGGGCAGTGTCATAATGCGAACCCGGGCACTTTTGTCCTCCCACACCAGTAGTAACAGATGGGAACGAAGAGTCAAGAAGAACCTGTTGGAAATGGGGATCGGGATGTTATGAAATAAATATAGGAACTTAGGAAGCACAACCATATTTATAAGAGAAACCCTTCCAGCCATGGAGAGTGGGAGTTTGAGCCATTTATCTATCTGTGCCTCTAATGTGTGTATCGCCAAACCATATTTTAGGCAAATAATCGTCGAAGTGTATGTGGATGCCCAACTATTTTACAGATTTAGAGCACCACTCTAGTGGGAACTCCATGTCCCACTTTTCTGTGCTGGTGGTGAGGGGGAAGATCACGGATTTATTCCAGTTGATGCCTAGACCGGAATATGGGCCAAACCGGAGAATTTCCCGAACTATTGTTTCTAAGTTAATGTGAGGGTTGCGAACAATTTATATGGTGTTGTCTGCATATAATGACACCAATAATGGAAACATGTTAAATCGAGACTTCTGTGAAGGTTTTTTTCTAGAAAATGCAGAATCAAGGGGTCCATAGCTAAAATAAATAATACGGGTGAAAGTGGGCAACCCTGCCTTGTGCCTCGTGATAAGGAAAAGGAAGCTGACAGGCTACCATTCAGTATGAGTCGAGCGGTGGGCTGGCTGTATAGTAGTGCTGTGGTGGCCATAAATCCAGCCGGCATACCCGTTCTTACTGTGATGGACAGAAAGAAAGGCCATTCTAGGGAATCAAAGGCCTTTTCCGGGTCAAGTAAAATCCGAACTTCTGGTACCTCCAGATTTATCCTGTGGAGGGTTGCAAATATGGTTTGAAGATTAAAAGCTGTGGAACGATGGGGGATAAAACCGGATTGCGCTGGAGATATTATGGATTCCATTAAGAGGGATAGACAATTGGTGAGGACTTTGGCCAAGATTTTGTAGTCTAGGTTCAGGAGCAAGAGTGATCGATATGAGCCACAGAGCAGGGAATCCTTACCAGGTTTGGGGAGTAGAACTAGTACCACTTCACGCAGAGTGGTTAGCAAAACCTGTCTTTCCAGGGCTTCAGCGTACACCTCCAGGAGCTGTGGTACCAGCTGACCCCTAAAGGTCTTATAAAATTCACCCGTTAAGCCATCTAGGCCAGGGGCTGAGGATGACCTCAGATCAGAAATGGCTTCTATGATGTCCGCTTCCGGGATTGGCTCCCCCAGGAAGTCCTGCATATACTTCTCGAGGTAGACAAGTGCAATCTCAAATAGATAATTCTCTTGCCCAGAGTGGTCAGGGCCCAATCTGGTGTATAAGGTCTTAAAATGGGATATAAATTCCCTCTGGATTTCAAGTGGGTCTGTAAGGTGTTGTCCTGTCAATTAATGTAAATTGGTAACAGATGCCTTACTATATGGGGTCTAATCATCTGTGCTAGTACGCGTCTTGGCCGTTCATCCTCGCCATATTTCTTTGAATTCTGATATTTCCCCAGGAAGAGAATCTCTCGCTCAGCAGTATCTCTGTAGTCTGCAAGGAGGGTCAACTATCGCCTGTCCATGTCAGGGTTTTGTATGAGCAACTGCCTAGAGTCTAATTCCTTAATGTCTTGTTCTAATCACGCAAGTATTCTCCGCTGGTCTCTGAGGACTCCGGTGTGTTTGGAGATGCATACACCTCTTATGTATGCATTAAAGCCCTCTCATAACATCCCTGCAGAGTCTACTGAGCCGGTGTTGATGGTGAAGTAGTCCTCTATGGCTTCCCGAATATCGTGTTGGATTAGATCGTCGTCCAAAGCATGACTAGGGAATCGCCCTTGTCTTTGGAAGCCCTCAGGACGGGGGACTTTCAATGTCAATAATACAGGTGACTGATCAGAATACATCCGGGGGAACGTCTGAGTGGAGTGACACCAACTAAATATAGCTGGGGAGGTCAACCAGTAATCAATCCTTGTCCAAGTGTTGTGGCAACTAGTTTAATGTGTATAAGCGGTGTGCTGTGGGTTAAGTGTTCGACCAATGTCTGTTAAAGTGAGTTGGTCGCATAAGGAGTGCGGAGCCTTATGCGCACGTGATTTGGGATCGGGTGCCTTTGATGTACTATCCAGTGCATGATCCGGAGTGACATTAAAATCTCCTCCCAGCAGGAGGGATATCAGGCCCAGTTGCATCATTTGGGAGAGCAAGGAAAAATAAAAACCAGGAGAGTCGTTATTAGGGCCAAATACGCATAACATTGCTACTTTGTGCCCCTGTATCGTGCCAACTACAATGATGTATCTACAGCCACTGTCTCGGACAACCAACTGGGGGCTGAAAGGGACCCTTTTGTGTATGAGAATGGCGGTGCCTCTAGCGTAATTGCTGAAATTCGCAAAGTATCTATGGGCTCCCCAGGAAGTGGTGAATCTGGCTTAGTCTGTTGTGCGTAGGTGGGTCTCCTGTAGAAAGACAATGTCTTCTCTATGTCTAAGTAGATAAAGCACTACCTGCCTCCTCTTACGTGAATCATTTAAGCCACGGATATTCCATGTCATCAATATTAAACCTGTGGGGCTGGCGTTGTGTCTTAACTGGGCCATGTTGATAATATAAGGCTGAGTTTGAAGTGAGTCAAATACACATTTCTGTTATTCTTAACTGTATTTAACCGTAAAACTGTCCAAGTGTATCGTAATAGTAACCAATCCCCCCTCCCGGCCTCCCCACCCATCAGAGAAGCAATACCAACATTAACCAAGAAATCTAAAATACCAATTGCATCGCAACGATATCGGAAAAAGCCGATCCCAGGTACATTTGTAATTTACAGAACAGAGCTACGGTATACACCAATAAGGGGGTGGCAACGCCCTTACCGCCGACCGGCAACTAGAGATTATGCATGTCATGAACTATATCCCAGTGTTTTTCGATCGTCTGTATAAATCAAGGCCTGAGAAAAAGTTCTACCTGGACCTGTTCCAAAGAAAAGTTCCATACTCACATCGGAGCCGCTTTGGGGAGGAGAAAGTCTATTTTCTTCAGTGGGCCACTTGGTGTTGAGCTTATACATGTGGCAGAACTTCTGCACCTCCGTGGGGCTGTCAAAGACACATGCTTGCCCATTGATCTCAACTCACAGCCTACCAGGGTATAGCATGCCATACTTCAGGCCTAGGTTTATGAGCATGGCCTTGACTCAATCATACTTGCGCCGGGCATCCGGAACCGTGATAGTGAAGTCCGGGAATAATGACAGTTTGGAGCCCTCCCAAATAGTTTCGCCTCGCTCACGAGCCATCCAAATAGCTGTGTCCCGATCTCTGAAGTTCATGAGGTGAGCGATGATGGGTCTTCACATGTCCGCAGGCCCTATCCCTGTGTGCGTTGTTGGCCTTTCTGGGGGAAGCCTAGGCTGCGGGGGCCGAGCAGGCCTTACTCTGGTAGCGCGTAAGCTTCACTGGTGCGTTGCTGCCTGCCGCCCCGGCCCTCACCCCGCTAACTCACCTCACACAGACTGCCTGGGAACCTTCACAGATCATCTACTCCAATGCCGACCTCTGCTGCCTCTCAGATCGCCTACGCCATCGCCCTTCCCATCTTGGTGTTGGTATCTGCCCGATTCACCTGCATATCTCCGTGTGAAGCGCTCTGATTCTTACTCTGCTGGGGTTGATAGCATTCGGAACAGCTCACCAGTGCATCGCCATTTTATTACAATCAGTGGCCGTATTGGAATGCGGGAAATTTAGAGATTGCCGGAAGGGCCGACGTAGCTTCAAAGTCGCACGGCCATCTTGGTCTGCGGCTTGGCCACACCCCCGGGAAATGCAGAAACGAACTACTAAATGGGAGGGTCTTTGGCAGGAGTAAGCATGTTTAAGGGAAGGCTAAGGGGGGATTTAGAGCAAGGGGTAGGCACCCATCATAAAAGAGTAAGCCCATTGCTATTCACAAACCGCACTTCTAAAGTTAAGATAGCCAAAAAGGACCCAAAACAGTAGTAAGTGTACTCCAGCTCATTCCTGGAATATGTTCAGCACCAAACAAAGCCAATCACCAGTACTGCAACACCCATACACAGGAAAGAATGGAGATTGGGACTTCCAAATTTACCACATAAGAAATAATGTTAAAATATATTAATGTATTTAGACTTCTTGAAAATATATTTGTTACATGTATTTTTTTTAAAAACCTTTAGAAAATGATTGTCTAAAGGTTTTATTTAAATCAATTCAATATTTGTATTTCCAAATTAAGTTAATAATGCTGTAGCCTTTTTTTATTTTTTCTACATTCAAATTAAATATATAAAAATATCTTTAAAATATTTAACTTTTTTTTCACCTTTTATACATTGTTTTACTTTTTCCTATGCTTTACTTTAGGGTGATCTCCAGTGGCAAAGAGCTCTGCATACCTGTGAAAAGTTTCAAGTAGTAACTTTACACTTGAGAATGATGCTCCATCCCCAGGTTTCAAGGGGTGGAGACAGGGAAGCCTACAATTTGTAGCAATTTTACATTTCTAAATAGTAAATAGATATTAGTAGTAAATTTACTACAAAGTGTGTAAAGGTACCTGTGCTGATTTGCTTCTGTGTACATTACCTTTGTGAATAGCCCCCTGGAACCTCCGAATACTGAGGTCATCAGGAGTTCTGTTTTTTTATTTGTTTTACTGTAAACAGGTGGATTGCTTATTGTCCACAAGGTATTTACAGTACCAGGAATAGGATGCTGAAGTATTTGGCTTGCAGTTGTATATCATAATTGTGGTGTGGATATTCACATAGTTTTCCAAAAAGGTGTTGAAGTTGTTTTGAAAGGTGCTGGTATCAAATGTGGAAATAGCAAGAACAGACGTGGGCCCCTGAACTCAGATATAGAGTATACAGTATACAGTATAGTGGCAGAAAAAGGGGAAAAACCTTAATAAAACAGATAAATCTGCTAACTCGAGTACTTTAGATCAGGTTAACTCTTCAAACATTAACATTCAAAATATAATCTAAAGCCCATTAAATAGCAAAAAAAATATTCATTCAATGTTGTTTCTTATTTATACTTCTATTTTTGACTCTTTGCAACACTCTCTTTAGCAAAAAAGTATTGTTACAAAAGACATTGCATTAACAAAGCAAATATCTGACCAATATTCTACACTCAAATATATTTTCTCAAATATGTTCAACCTAGCGCTCCAATCATACAAAAAAACTATACATACCCTCATACGTTCAACCACAATCAGAAAAAAACACCATTAAAAATATTAGATACAGGACACCAGCCAAGACCAAAGTACAAAATATTTACAGTCAAGCATTAAATCATAATGTAATAAAATATTATTTTTTCGTTATAATGCAAATATAGTGTATTATAACTGAGTGTATGTTAAGTGTATTCAATTTAGAGTGTACACTTTTACATTAACAAAACCATGATAAATTAAACGTGGAAAAGGCAGGGTGAGGGATGATTTTAGGAATTAGGTAAGGAGTCTTTGAAGGATCTGAAAATGTAGCCTCTTCTTTTGAGCTGACAGTAGTATTTTAGTTGTACGATGAGCAGAGAGATAGGGATAGGAAAGTAGTCAGTCTAGACTAACTGGCTTATTTATGAGAGCCCTAGGTCACTTTTGCACCATGTAAACTAGTACTTGCAGGACTCATGGTTCTAATAAAGATTTATAAAGTCACGCAAAGCAACTCTAATGGCTTTGAGTGACCTCATATATCATGAGTAAAGCGATGCACCGTAAAACGCAGTGTCACCTTAATCTGTGCCCAGGAGGTGTTCCATGGGTGCTGTGGTAGGTTTTCCCATGCAACACCCATGGAATTTGACGCTGTGCCAGAGTTACATAAATATGCTGACCTGGGGAAGCCACAAATCAATTTGCCTCCCAAGGTGTGGCATAACGAGGAAGGATGTGATGTGACAACATTAAAGCATGCCTATGCGCACAGGCCTACCAAAGCTTAAGTGGTCTGGTTTATTGAAAAAATATCCCAGAGTAATGCTTGTGAGTATCAGTAAACCTGCCTTACTGTAGTCCAGTGTGAAACTGGCCTGCACACTAAAACCAGACCATAAACAATCCTGAATAAGAAATTAATATATTTTGTTAGTTCGCAACTCTTCACTATAACCAAGTGGCTGAGTACCTTTATGGAAACCTCCTCTTTCCTCGACCCCCATCAGGCTGGTTTTCGCCCACTACATTCCGCAGAGATGGTGATTGCGGCAGTAATGGACACACTTAGAACTGGCGCCGACAACAATATCCCCCAAGCCCTTGTACTGTTAGGTCTGTCGGCGGCTTTGGACACGGTCGATCATACCATCTTGATCGACCGTGTCAGCAACGCCGGCATCCGAGGCGTCGCCCTTGATTGGGTTCGATCCTTCTTGCAAGGTCGTTCCCAGGCAGTCCACCTCTCCACCTTCTCTGCTCCTTTTACCCCCCTCACTTGTGGTGTTCCCCAGGGTTCAGCTCTCTCCCCTCTTCTCTTCAATCTATATATGCAACCACTCATGGCTTCCCTTCGTCATTCCCCAGCTACAATATATAATTATGCAGACAATCTGCAATTGATTTTCCCTCTGGACACTTCACCTTCTTCTCGCCTTAACACCCAAACCACAATGCTACTCATCTCTGATTGGATGGCTCACAGCCAACTCAAGTTGAATCCGTCTAAAACGGAACTTGTTCTGGTGGGCGGCCCCACCAACCCTTGGGATGACAACTATTGGCCCCCTTTCCTTGGCTCCCCCCCTCGCCCGGTCAGCTCTGTGAAAAGCCTAGGAGTGATCATCTCTGAGGATCTATCTATGAAACCTCAGATCTCAGCAGTAACATCATCCTGCTTTTTCCAGCTGCGCAGGATCCGCAAGATCTGTAGATTTCTAACCAGAGAGGCACTCATACTAGCTATATTGGCTTTGGTCATCTCCAGGGTTGACTTTGCTAACATTTTGTATGCGGGGATCCCTGCCTACCAGCTTCAAAAACTTCAGTTAATTCAGAACCAGGCTGCCCGCCTGGTGTTTCACCAACCCAAACACCAGCATGTTTCCCCCCTCCTGAGGAGCCTTCATTGGCTCCCTGTGGCTAAACGGTGCTCCTTCAAACTCGGATGCACCTTATTCAAATCCCTTCACAATCACGCCCCTGAGTTAATTTCCTCTAAACTCAAGCGATACCTCCCAACTCGCAATCTACGATCCTCTGCTGACAATCTTCTATGCATCCCATTGAACCGCCGCAAAAAACACGGCGGCCTTCGTTTTTTTTTAGGCCCCACCTTCTGGAATTCCCTCCCTTCTTCATTTCGCCATTGTCCCTCTTACGAACTGTTCCGAAAAACCTTGAAAACTTACCTCTTTAAGGCGGCTTTTGAGTAATACTTCCTGTCCTGTTCGTCATGTCTGTTATGAGCGCCTAGAAACCGTCTCGGTGTACGTGCGCGGTACAAATTTTTTAACATAAACATAAAAAAAACATAACATAAAAAAAACGACACATAGGTTCACTGTTTTAGAATGTTGACCCACACCCTCCATTTTGCAGCTTTTTGTATTTGTTGGCTTTGTCACATTTTTGGTGATGTTCATGGTTAGTTAGCAACTGAGAACAGTGTTTAACGAGTTACCATACTTATAAGGGGGTTGCATCCCTTTGTGTTCTCTTTATCAGAGGTGTCAAGCTTCCCAAGTTCATTTCTGACTAGCTTATCCAGTCCAGGTACTTTTCATTGTGTTCTGGGACGTTGAGCTTTCTTTAGTCATTGTAACAAAATAACTACAACACCCAGAATGTTAAGAAATAAAAGACTGGTAGAACTCACCCAGCAGGAACCTTCTAATCTTGAGCTCTATGCTTTATCTTACAAATCTTTTTTGCCCACCGTGCCATTCTAGGCAGAGATCTGCCATATGCCAACCTGTGTGTCCTGCTTCTTGGTCAGTGCAACCTAAAGACCCAAAGGGGAAGAAGGAACAACCGCAGACACTGTGGAGGCCTAAGTAGACCAGAACCCATTATGGGTTGCCTAAATTCTCACCTAGAGGGAGCCTTGCCTTACAGTTCAGGCTGGACAGCTCCCTCTTGGTACCAAATCAAGACTGATTTGCCCATGGCTGTTCTCTGTCTAGAGTTGCATAGTAGGTGAAAAAGATGGGCTGAACAGTGATTTGAGTGATTTTCAATGGCAGTGCAAGCATTCCTTCTCTCAGCTTGTGGTTTTTTACTTCATGAACAGCAAAGCATTTGAGATCAGATAGTGATTGTGACCCACACAATACTGTGTGCGGCTTGGGTGTTCAGTGTTGCAAATGTACTTTGCTGTGCTATTAAGAGATTTTTTATTTTTTGCTTTCTATTTATTTTGCTATTATATAAAATAATGTTTGCTATATTTATTTTAACAGTGGTAACTGCTTTGTACACCATTTTAGCTCATCTCCCACAATACCGCCTTGGATCATCATATTTATTACTCAACCATTCTACTAGTATGGTTAAGGAGTCTTGCAAAACAATACTCTATCACTTGCCAAGTCCATGGCTACATGCTCGATAAGGAATGCCTGTTATCCCACTTTTGATATTGAGGGATTTTGACTGTGACTTCAACTATTAGCCAAAAAGCCTGAAAACCTACACGTGGCCCACTGCAAACTGTAAGCTGAGAGCAGGGCAAGGAATGGAGCAGGTACAGATTTCAGTGCACTATTCATTCACACAGGAAGGCACAGCATATGTTTCTGCTGTATCTGCTGTTCACCTACAACCAGCCATGCTTTTCCCAAAACTACAGTATAAAAAGCTCAAATCTCCTGCCTACATTGTTACATGCAATGCATGAGCACTGATATCCCTTACCATGTCATTCTATGCGTTGACCTTTATTCTCCCTCCATGCAGTGCATAATTTGAGCCGGTGGTTGCAGGTAGGGCCCACCTGCACTCTTCTATGGCGGACTGTGACTTAATTTTGCATCATCAGACTTTGACTTAGACCACTAGAAAGGCAGAAAAGGAGGAACAAACAGGTAAAGGATGACAAAAAAAAGTAATAATGAGGGGCAGCAGGGATGACAATTCACATATAAGAACGAGACAGGGAGCCTATGGCGGTGGATGAAAAGAGGCATGAAGACGAATAAAGAGTACACAGTCTTAGTATTCGGTAACGTTAACATTCAGCAGGATCAGCTGAGGGAAAGTTTGCGCGTCTGCACTTATTATTTTACAAATTCAGCACCGTCACTTATAACGTGCTCACATGGGTGACGACAGCAGCAGGTGTACCTATATTGAGGACCAGTCTGAAACAACAGAATATTATTTGTGAATGTGAACGGCTCTTACAGTTCCTGATCATCAATCAGGATTTGTGAGTTTTAACCCCTTCGACGCTGATGACGAGCTGGGCTCGTCATGGCGTAGCCCGCTCGCACGCTGATGACGAGCCCAGCTCGTCACGTAACATGCGATTTACGAAAACTCAGCGCAGGAGCGGAATTCCGCTAGCGCGCATGGAGTTAAAGCTGCCACAGCCCATTAGAGAGTGGTGTCTTTCCCATAGCATGCAACTATATTTTTGTGAATCGGATACAATGAATACACTTGAATTTTCATACTGACATACAGGGCTGATTCACATAGGTAAAGTTGGACCAAAAGTCTAACTTAACTACTTTTTGATATTTACAAAGGGACTTACGAGTAGTATCTTTGCGCTTGCTGAGGTTCCACGTTCGGGATGGATGCTGCCACACATATGTCTAGATTTACACATCATAATATATACGACATCTAGTTGCACAACCAACATAGTATAAAATGCCTCACTTAAAAATGAAAACAGCTATATATAGGCAGTAAGCTGTTACATTTTGTATGTGTAGGATATGTGTATGTAGGCAACAGTAGAGTATGACAACATGTTACTAAATATTGTATTATGCAATGAGTAAGGGACATAAGTTACTTCAAGGTGGAAAAATAAAAGCTGATGAACAAATGTGATGGGAGTAGGACTGGTTAGCTATAAAGAAAGTGTATTGATGGGGTAGCTGCGATGGCCAAAACACATCTCTACAACAGTGTACATATGTCAAGAAGATTAAATACCATAAACACATTCATGTGGTCCTTCAAGTGGCAACAATAACATCACAAGTATATTTGTCACATCTCTTCGACAGTTGCACATTTAGCAATTACTTATCTGTCATGTAATATCTTCCACAATCCACAACCAGCTCAAATGTGAATGCTCTGCACATGTCAAAAACCTATAATCAAACCTCAGATTTACAAGTCTCTCCCAATCACTACGTACACACCTGTGTATGTGCTTTCGGTCCCCTGACCCAGCTCCACCAGAATGAATGTATACTTAAATATGATCAGCCACAGACAAATTCTATGTCAAGATCTTAGCAGCTCTACAACTTTGTTTAGTGGGTCATTCCATAGAGTATCTAGTGATATTGTGAGCATTCTATGGCAAAAAAACAGTACTAATTTTCTTGCCAGTCAATCAGTCAAAATAATGTTTATTTAGACCAATGGTCTTTAAACAACACAGTAGCATATATAATCACCTTATCTAAAACATTTAACCATTTAAGTAAAAAAATATTACAATATTTAAAATGTTAGCATCCCAATTCATACACCAGCCAATACAATATAAAACGAACATGGCCATATATTTGGATACCCCTTCTTACTCATATAATTAGAAAACACTTCTGCAAGATTGTCAGGTCTCCTTATTTTCAAATTGAGCACCCAAACCTGTCCATTCTATGCTGCCTCACCTATCATTAATTGTAATAAATACGTTATCATTTTATTATGTAGGGTTGACACTTCAAGAGTTTCCCATTTAAAAAACTACCTCAAACTATCAAATTATATTTATACCATTTAGGGCCATATGTAGGTAATCTCTATTTACCGATTCTTAAATACCGAATTTTACTGAATCAGTATTTAAGAATCAGTAAATAGTATGTAGGTAAAAATTCGGTAAATTTTACAGAATCAGTAATATTCGGTATTACTGATTCGGTATTTACCGATTCGGTAATTCCCATTCATTCCTATGGGCCTGGAGGCCCATAGGAATGAATGGGAAGCCATTCACTATTACTGATTTGGTAAATACTGAATCGGTAATAGGGGGAACAAATTCAAGGGTGGCAGGGTGTCACATTGACACCCTGTTGCACCCCTGAATCATGCATGTGTGCACATGTGGCACACATACATGCCCTAAGGGCATGTTTGTCTGCCACATGGCACTTTTAAAAAAGCACAAAATAGCTTTTTTAAAGGTTTTTGATATTTACCACCAACTTGTAGTTGGTTGTAAATAACGAATCTTTAAATCAAAAATGCACTCACTTGAGTGCTCCCTACATAGGATTTAAGGATTTGGTAATTTACTGATTTGGTATTTTAAGGATTCGGTAATTTACAGATTCTTTAAATTACCGAATCAGTAAATTACCGATTGCTTAAATCCAGCCACCTACTTTAGAAAAAGCTAAATACCGGCCGGTAACGGCAAACTTACCGATTTTCGTCCGTTACCGACCGGTATTAAGGTACCTACATATGGCCCTAGATTTCTTATTATAACCACTAGAATATATTGTTTAGACATTGATTTACTATATTTTACCGATCATGACTTTTTGACTGCAGTCATAAAACTATCCAATAGCAATTGCAATGTCTAAGTGTCTCATATAAGTAATAAACTCTACAGCCTGTGCTTGGTTCATTGTTCCATATTTAAAAAACATTGGGTGTAAAATCAGTTTCCGCCAGGGCAGCGTCTTTAAGCAATCCACTAACAAGTGCAAGATGTTGCATTTTGTATATAGCACACATGTGCAATTTTTCTCAGGTTGGATAATTTCAGTTTTTTTTTTCATTTGCGTAATCATTGACACCGATTCTAAGTCTTACTGCTTTGCACCAAAAATAGCGGGTTGGCAAGATATCCAGGTAAGAAAACCAGCCATGACTTTAGCATACATTCAACTGGTTTCTTTTCCACCACAATACTGCTAGTCCTTTTCCCAGGATAATTCTCTTTCTATAGATCTCATCTCCCCCTTGGAGGTGTCAACTTGCAGGGTTTCACTAAGGTCACTATCGCCCCTGTGAGGCGTCCCTGAGAACTCCTTGTTGCAGGCCTATTTATTCCCTTCCCACATCTATTTTTCTCTTTATCGGAGGAGATCTACCCTCCAGAACTTACCTCTGCTGTGCCTTCTGGTTGAGTCACTACTCGCTGTGCTGCCTCCACTTTCACTAGTTTAGTCCTGATGTTATTTTTAGTGGAGCACCTAGGTGTTGTTTGCTTGATGTGTCCTTCCTTAACTCCTTGTCTCTTTTCTCCAGGCTCAGTGTCTCCAGCCAGAGCCCTCACCTTTCCTCCACATTACCTGCTTGCAGCTTCCTGGGCTCTCTGGGTGCCCTGCAGAGCACCAGGCTCCTCTCGGCTCCCTGCGGTGAAGCCGGCACAGTTGCACTCGGGCCCGCTGCAGATTGTTTGAATGATAGGTCTTTTTATGTTTGCTGAGACAAGAATACTTCAAAGCTTCAATGTCGGCGGAGTTCTACCCTCTGCGATTTTTGATCTAGCTCCAAATATGTGCTGCAGCACGGAGACCAGAGTGCGGCGCTTCCTAGTTTCCGTTTTTCTGGGAATCGTGTCATGGACAGCACTCACCGCTCAACACGCATCAGACGTCACTCAACAGGCATCAGCAGAGGTATCTGTGTGTTTTCTCTAATGCCTCCTTCGCTTTCCAATGTTCTTGGCAGGTTCTGAGCTGCATAAATAGGAGACTGAATCTCGATATACATAGGCCACATAGACTGGCAGGAAGGCAAAGGGTTAGTAGGAATTTCAATCTTTTTCCTGATTTCCACATGTAGTAGGGGCAAGTGATTGCACTCATGTGGCATTCAGCCTCCTTGTCAGTGCACAGATCTTTCACAACAGGCACCGCTAGCACTCCACCAACAAGCAGGTTGTGTGTGATGCCAGCGACTGATGTACTTATATGTATGCAGTCTTCCAAGGCAGTACACATGACATCTTCATAATCTACATGTCACCTATTGCCTGGCAGCTGGCAGTGGAAGAATCTGACAACATGTACCTTCTTGGTAAGTATTTAAGCATCATACAATTCTGATATGTATAAGTGTAGTTTGAATATACACAACCATTACAAATGGCTAATTCTCATGACCCATTAATGACTCCAACAGATACTGTATGTACCATTTCATACATTCTTAACTCAACGGATGCAAGAGTGATTTATAGAAATATTTTCTCATTCACCTCCTTAGGTGTTGCTGAATATACACTCTCTCCTCGAATCCTGACACCATACAGATGTGCAATCACTGTACCTCAGTATAGGTAGAATATGGCTCAATTTCATACATGATCCATTATAGAGTGCACTTTTGGTCTCTTAAACTCATAGATTCAGATGTTTTGTACAGGGGGACTGCTTTACTCCCCTGAAGTTTTGTGCAAGATAATAGTTACCTATTGTGTCTTGCACAGCATTGCAGTACCTCAAAGCTTACAAATACTTTCGAACCCTCACCAAGGTCTGAAACCACAAGCTGGAGCATTATCCCAAACAGGTTGCAGGATATGCAGGTGCATGTCCAGCTGGTTGACACTTTTTTATTTATGGACATTTAACACTCTGTTCTTAAATTCCATCCTGAGACTTCTTTGTAAGCCATACATAATGCATGTAAACAGCAGATGTTCTCAAGAGTTAAAAGATAGGCCAGCAACATATTTCTTGCATTTGATAGAATCAGTGTGAGCAAAGTCTCAAAGGACTCCATTGACCTAGGGGAGTAAATCTTGATACATGTGTAATATCTCCCTGGACGGTGGACGTCTGAACATTTGTCTGCACCAAGTGTCACAATGAGTCATGTGAGGACTGGTGTTGTGTACAAGACTGAAACCTATAGGAATATGTGAAACAGACGAGATTACATATAGGTTTCATCTTTTGAATTTTGGGTTACACATACCTCAATCATGCCTTACTCATGGTTTCTATGTGGCTTGCTTTGTGGAACACAGTACTTTGTAAAATGGCATTTACTAACCTATGCTACTTGGGGGGGGGGGACAAGCAGGGGGAATGAAAACGTGTTGGTCCCCACACTGTACATCTTGGGAAGAACTAATAATCAAACTGTCACAAACTATATGCTGTGAATTACATTTTGAACTTAATGTCAGTGTAGGATAAACAGTAGTTGTGGTGCTGACTTAGTAAGGCTAGGAATGTTAAAAAATTTAGTAGGCATAAGCTACTGTTTACTACTGTTGTATTGTGATGGGTAGCATGATGCTAAAGTTTCATGTAGCACACTCATGAAATCTTCAATTTGCATGTGTGATGTACTGAGGCAAAACTGAATGCATTATGGAAAGTATCTGTGTGGAGTTGTGTTTAGGAATTGAAACATTAAGCACATGTATGTACTGGAAGGGAAATTTATATTGTATTGGTGTGTGTAGCTACGTCATGTAAAAGTGTAGCCAGATGTCTGTCATACATACACCATGGTGAAAGTGTACGTGTGTAATGATCTGGATTGTCTCAGTTTCATGAGCCCAACTAAAAAGTAGAAGGTTGTTTCGATTTGTGTGTTTGATGCTGCAAGCATTACACATACTAATGAAGTCTAATGTGCACCTATTCTTAAAGGTAACTGTCTCCTGGATACCTTCAAGAAGCATTATAGATAATTGTCAAGGAGTGAATGGCACTGTTTGAAATGTAAATGGTGAACTTACACATCCTGTATGTAATTTCCTGTATGTCACTTCCTCTGTTACGATAATTGATTTCTGACCCGATCTTAAAGTCTGCGCCGACTTGTGTGAAGATTCCACTCTGCACACGAAACGAAGGTCTTGCACTCGGCAGAAGTCCCTTTTTTGGGCTAGTGGTCCCATATTTGAAGAGGAGCCTTCGCGATCAGCCTGGAAACCAATGAAAATACACCGGAAGTAACATACAGGAAATTACATACAGGACGTTGAAGGCAGCCATTTTTTGTTCAGTCTGTTCCATTCACACCTCAGAGAAATAGCCTCTGCCATCCTGCTGCTCTGTACGTCTATCCAGTCCCCAGCATGGCTGAGGGACTTGAAAACTAGGCACTCGCCCTTTATTGATGTTGAAATTAATGTTCGTACTCAGGGGGTGTTTGATAAGCACCTCAGTTTAATGGGGGCCAAGATAGCAAGTTGAGTAATGAAGTGCATATGCAAATTTGGCGTAATATTGTTGTGTACTGCAATGCAGTGGCTGTGTACCAGCAGCGGGGCAAAATGTGCTTTGAGAGGACCTATAACGCTGGGCCTGCATCAAGGTCCAGGACATCAAGGGTGTGTCCTCCCAGCCTCATTTACAATGGCCCCGCATGTGCCCACTGTACAAAAGGGTTCTGAAGACAGCCATGCCAACCATCCATGCTCAGCTGGAGGGTTATTAGCAGCTAGTAAGCACATGAACTGCATTATGTGTCTTAAAGTAGGATATGAATGGTGACAGAGATGTGCTATCATGTATTGTTTGTCACCTTCCACTTCATCTAAGTAATGGCTGCAAAAAGGTATACGGTTTATGCATCATTGGAGCTATTGGGATGCTGTTTTCTGTAGAAATTCTGGGAATTATAGTTTTCAGAACACAAATGGGTGAATTTTTTCATAACAATTGAATGTTTGAGTACAAATTCACTTGCATAATCATGACTAGTGAACTAAGGACCTTATAATTGTTGTATGATATGGTGAATGAATGGATTCCACAATGTCCATTTTTAGCATTTGTGTGTTGTATGGTGTGTCATGCATGTTTTTGTGTATGTTCTTTACCATAACTACTACTATTTGTTGTAAAATAAAATAAAAGCTGACATTGTGTCACTTGTCCCACTCCAAATGATACATACATAACCAATGTGTACTAAATGTACACAGTCTAAACAATGGCATGTATGTAATATTCAATTAATATTTAACTGTACTGAGTAAGCAGATATGGTTTGCAGTATACAGCACAAAGTACTCTTGTTACGCAAAATGTGAGCATTAGAGGCTGAGAACTCCATACATAAAAGGATACACGTGGATCACAGTATAGGTGTGGAGGTCTCCATCCTGATTGGGTACTTTCCGCACTTGTAAAATATCATTGGAAGGATACTATGTTAAAATATCAGTATCCTTACATTGCACTAAAGGTTCGTAAATACTGAAGATTATACTGACCTAAAGTGGTTGGTAAGTACTGAAGATTATACTGACCTAAAGTGTTTTTTTCCTAACTTCTTGACAATACAGTGACATTACACCTACTTTTAGATTAAAACCATATATTTGGTTGGGCAGATCAAGGAACTACAAAGTCAGCACTTGCTTTAGGTTGCCTCTGCCTTTAGTAGAAATTGTGCACCACCTACATGATTATTTGTTTTCATTTTCAGTGAACCCCGCTGGCCAAGGACCATTTGGACAGGATCGGGGCAGACCAGGACATCCTTGGATAATTGGTGGGCACATTCTCTGGATACCATCAGCGACAAGGAGAGAGACAAAGAAACAAGCGGGGGTAGTACGCTCAACCAGACAGAGACATTGTGAACTACATCAACAGCCAGGGTGGAGATTGAGGCAACTGAAGGGGCAAACATGAGAAGGACACCCCCAGCCACGGGGATGATGAATGTAGATCTTCCCTTGGCCCACAAGAACTAGAAATGTAGAGGGTGTCTCCAGCCACACCCCTTGCCACTACTCCCACTCCAAGCACCTGCCAGTAAGCAGAGTACGACATCTGCCCCAACACCTTACGCCCCTCCATGTGTGGTTGCTTTTGTGTCTGCACCCCAGGAAGTGATGGTGGCAGAGGATGATGTCCAGACTGTGTTCTCTTGGAGCTTACAGGAGATTAGAGATGAGCTCCATTTGTTGTAAGAGTCACAATGCAGATTTTTTTAGAACATCAATGCCTCCTTCACTTCCTTGGGTGCATCCATATTGTCTGCATTCTCCCAAAGACCCCTCAGACCACTGTTGATGTGTTCTCATGTGACTCTTACCTCTCTTTTTCCCCTGCTATCCCTCGTGCGTTATGCTCCAATGGGGTGTGTAGGATCTGGATATACGGTACAAAAGGGGGTGGTGATGGACGGAGCATCTGAATCATTCAAACACTCACACCCAGTCAAAAGATCTGGGTTTAATCCATCACCGTTCTTTAGCCCACTCTGCCACCCCAGTTCAGACATGGCTAAATGCAAATCAGTCTGATCCTTTGCCTCATGGGAACAGTCCAGCCTGAACTGCCAAGCCATATCTTCCCTGGACCGGAAACAAGCTTCCGAGGACCGGTTTCTGGCATTCCAGCCGTCTTCAGCCCGGCTTGCTTGAATCCAGTGGCCAAGTGAGCAAGTGACTCACGTCTGAGCATACCCTGCCCCACTTATGGCGGCCAAAAGCGGTACAAAAGGGGATGGTGATGGACGGAGCACCTGAATCAATTAAACACTCACACCCAGTCAAAAGATCTGGGTTTAATCCATCACTGTTCTTTAGCCCACTCTGCCACCCCAGTTCAGACATGGCTATATGCAAATCAGTCTGACCCTGTGCCTCATGGGAACAGTCCAGCCTGAACTGCCAAGCCATGTCTTCCCTGGACCGGAAACAAGCTTTTGTGTCTGCACCCCAGGAAGTGATGGTGGCAGAGGATGATGCCCAGACTGTGTTCTCTTGGAGCTTACAGGAGATCAGAGATGAGCTCCATTTGTTGTAAGAGTCACAGTGCAGGTTTTTTGAGAACATCAATGCCTCCTTCACTTCCTTGGGTGCATCCATATTGTCTGCATTCTCCCAAAGACCACTGAGACCACTGTTGATGTGTTCTCATGTGACTCTTACCTCTCTTTTTTCCCTGCTATCCCTCATGTGTTATGCTCCAATGGGGCGTGTAGGATGTGGATATAGGCGTGAAAGATGACCCTAAGGATTGCCAGTGACTGTGTCCCCCCAAGCTTGGACACTTGTAGTAAAATTACATGTGGCTTTGGGGACGGACATTATTTTTTTATTTAGTCCATGGACTCCTCAGTTAGGACAATGTTTTGACTGTGGAGTTCATTTTATTTAATCCTTGTACATAGACTAATTCTCCTGATGCTGTTGGCCTGTATTTATTATGTTGCCCAACTCCCTCCAAGTTCCCTTGCCCATTGTGCTCGAAGAATTTATTTTGCCTTTCTCCTTTTCCTTTGGACAGAGTTCATTATTATTAATATTTTATAATTAACCCTTTTACAACAAAGATTTTCATCACAATATAAAATATTGTTCTGAATCGTCTCTCTGTCTTGTGTTTTCCATTCTGTATGTTGGATTCAAAGTAGTGAAGTCTACATCCATAGGTGTTTTGCTATGCTCTTAACATGATACAGTGTAACACAGATGGTCCGAAAATCAACATGTAGTACTCACACACATTTATTGTCACATATATGTCTTACAACTAGAGTATGTATAATCATGGGGGTGGGGGAGGCAGAGTGAGAGTCCTTTCAGTCTCCGTAGGTAACTTTCATAATCAGAAGGGGGAAAGGATCACTGGTCCTGCTTAAACCTTGGGTTCACAAGTCAAGGACCTGGTATCTCCCAAACATATATGACTCTCATACACGTTTATATTAATAGTGATAGTCTCTCTTTTGCGGTATATACTGTGTCCCCGCTATTCTACACGTGCGTGCGTAATCATTGAGTCATTTTTTGTCTTGTGCACCCTCCACCAGGAGGTTTGCCTTAAGGTTTAAGGCAGTAGTGATCGTAGAATGTGGGGGGTATTGGTGTGGTTATTAAAAATCCGGACAGCCAGACAAAAACAATTTAATAGGTCTGGGTTCGGACTAAAGCTAAAAATTACGGATGCACTTTGCGAATTGGTAAGGGATTCTAGTGCATTATATGGGTATTGTTAAAAAGAGGTCAACATGTTTCAGCCTTTGGTAGTCAAGAGATCTATAGGCTTTCGTCAGGACCAATGGGGATTAGTGAATAGTGAGAAAACTGTGAGAAGAATAAAGGGTTATTGACCTGATTCTTCGTGACTTTAAGGTTTCATTGTACCTGCAAAAGTAGAAAACACGCACACAGACAACGACAAATAGGGAGATGGGGTGTGGAGAAACACATACTTATGTACAATAGTACCTTAGTTTTTTAAGGAACTAGAAAATGGCAATACTTCCCGTCATACTCATTTCGGGCGTCAACTCTTCCATTCTCATGCTTCGGTTCGACTTATGTTGAGGTGCCCATAGTTCTGACAGTAATACTGTAGTGAGGTGCCCATAGTTCTAACAATTTCACTGTGCGTGGTCTATAGTGGAATATGCTAAACAGTGCGGTTGTTTTGTGTTTTTATCTAGAGGCACTGCAGACATTCCGAGTATTCCAAGTGTGTAGTTTTGGGGAATAAAAGCATGCTTATGGTGCCAAAGAGGTTCTCTATGTGTCGCTAGTTTAACGTGGCTGCATTCGTGCTCAATACGCTGCGCGCGCTCTTAAAAAAGGGGGCATACCTTGTCTTTTTTGGAAATTGCTCCCTCGGGGATTTAGGCTGATCGAGAGAGGCCTTACTGAAAAGGTATTAGAAATGAGGAGTTATCGAGTGCGCTTTTTTACTTACGGTTTCCCGTGTGTTGAATGCGCCTAGGGTTACCCAATACCTTAGTGCCATCTAAAAGAAACCTTCTACACTACTTGTTGAAGTATTTCTTTCATTTTTACCGCCACGGAGTAAAAATCGACCCGGAACCGCATCACGCTGTAGTTCCGGGTGAGGACAGGCAGAGTCAGCACATGCTGCCAGGACCGAGTAAGAAGGCACTAAGGTATTGGGTAACCCTAGGCGCATTCAACACACGGGAAACCGTAAGTAAAAAAGCGCACTCGATAACTCCTCCTTTCTAATACCTTTTCAGTAAGGCCTCTCTCGATCAGCCTAAATCCCTGAGGGAGCAATTTCCAAAAAAGACAAGGTATGCCCCCTTTTTTAAGAGCGCGCGCAGCGTATTGAGCACGAATGCAGCCACGTTAAACTAGCGACTCATAGAGAACCTCTTTGGCACCATAAGCATGCTTTTATTCCCCAAAACTACACACTTGGAATACTCGGAATGTCTGCAGTGCCTCTAGATAAAAACACAAAACAACCGCACTGTTTAGCATATTCCACTATAGACCACGCACAGTGAAATTGTTAGAACTATGGGCACCTCACTACAGTATTACTGTCAAAACTATGGGCACCTCAACATAAGTCGAACCGAAGCATGAGAATGGAAGAGTTGACGCCCGAAATGAGTATGACGGGAAGTATTGCCATTTTCTAGTTCCTTAAAAAACTAAGGTACTATTGTACATAATTATGTGTTTCTCCACACCCCATCTCCCTATTTGTCGTTGTCTGTGTGCGTGTTTTCTACTTTTGCAGGTACAATGAAACCTTAAAGTCACGAAGAATCAGGTCAATAACCCTTTATTCTTCTCACAGTTTTCTCACTATTCACTAATCCCCATTGGTCCTGACGAAAGCCTATAGATCTCTTGACTACCAAAGGCTGAAACATGTTGACCTCTTTTTAACAATACCCATATAATGCACTAGAATCCCTTACCAATTCGCAAAGTGCATCCGTAATTTTTAGCTTTAGTCCGAACCCAGACCTATTAAATTGTTCTTGTCTGGCTGTCCGGATTTTTAATACCCACACCAATACCCCCCACATTCCACGATCACTACTGCCTTAAACCTTAAGGCAAACCTCCTGGTGGAGGGTGCACAAGACAAAAAATGACTCAATGATTACGCACGCACGTGTAGAATAGCGGGGACACAGTATATACCGCAAAAGAGAGACTATCACTATTAATATAAACGTGTATGAGAGTCATATATGTTTGGGAGATACCAGGTCCTTGACTTGTGAACCCAAGGTTTAAGCAGGACCAGTGATCCTTTCCCCCTTCTGATTATGAAAATTACAACTAGAGTAACCATTTGAACATAATTAAATATTAACCTGTTCAGGATAGAAGTATTGGTTTGTGCAAAATATTACGTTCATTTACATATCTTTTTAGTATCTACATACTTACAGTGATCACTGGGGATCTCTTTTGCAACTTAGCACATTTGGTGGTGAGAATATTTGTGAGCTAGTGAACATTCTGGGTTGGTGCCAATCGGTATGTGGGTGTATAGCACCTGCCTGTGCAGGTGGGTCAGTTTTCTTAGTTGAGGAAGGTGGGGCCTGTACAGTAGGTGGTGGTACCTGTACAGGTGGAGAGGTGCGCCTGTAGAGAAGGGTGCCTATACAGGTGATGCTTGTACAGAGGGGTGTCTGTACAGGTGGGGCCTATAGTTTACAGTGATGACATGTCTTTGCTGGTGGGGGAGTGCCGGTGCACACAGCGTGGTGCCTTTGCAGGTGGTGGTACAGGTGGACGGGTGGGGTTCAGGTTGGTGTGTTGGGTCCCCTCCTTGTGTGACCAGGAAGGAAAACTTTGAAACATTTCACAATACTGTCCAAGAAGACATGTGTCTGTCGGTCAGTAATCTGAGGAATTTCATATAGTGAGTCTGAAATGTGAGACACAGTAGCACCTTCTGCACTAATGTCCTGCCTCACATCAGTCTGCACTGGCCAACATGAGCATCTGCCATCCCTTCAACATGGGATGCTCTCTGATATGACCATAAAGTCTACCTGTATGGGGAAGGGTGGCACATGGGAGGCTGTGGGGAATCCTTGCTCATCACTAGCAGTGTTATGTCCTTCAGATGCTTGAGAGTAGACTGGGATGCATTGTTTTGGGAGGAGTGAATAGGAGACTCAAAATATTGACCTTAGACATGCTGGTTGTGAAGAGGTGATTGTTGGGTTGGGGAGGTGAACTCTATAGCAGATTGACTGGCTGATGAGAATAGGCAATAATCAGAAGAAAAATGGGAGGTACAGTGCTACTAGACCTGATGTTGCTTTCAGTCTTTTGTCCAATGGGCCAACTTGCACTCTCCCTTAACCATGTCCTCCTCTGCCGCTGGCAACTGTTCACCTCATTCTTGTTTTGTTGAGCAGTGCTGGCCTCTGACATTGCTGCTTGGAAGAGGATTGGGTTCTCTCATCAGATTGGCCGCTGCCCTCTGCTGGTGGATGGTTTAGCTCCATCAAGCTACTGATTATCCCCTGCACATGAAATACTGAGGTAGTAGCATGTAATGTATTTGCCATAGTACATATTGTGCTACAACATACCAGTTTGAGCAATTCTTCTTTTCATCTAGTTGAAGTTCCACATGTGGTCTGGTTTGTGTAAACCTACATTTGACAGTACACACCGTAGCATTGAGATGTTCAATTAAGATGTGCAATTAAAAATCACACTAACCAGCTCCACCCACAGATCTGTATGGTATTGAGGTCCCCTGTGATGTCAGCTGCTAAACCTGGATTCGTAATTGTATGGCAGAATACATCATCCTCGATCCAGCAGCTTCAGAAGGAAGTGACAAGAGAGAATGAAAAATAAACACAGACATCACTGACTATGTTGGGAACAAATCACACACCGACATTAGATGCTTAGAAAAAGTGGCTATATCTGCAAAGTTACTTCCACAATTAATTTGAAAGTGTGATCCCCTTAGGGAAATAATACTTTACAACACTATATGGCACACTTATCTGATGGACGGATGCTAGTGGGTCTGACTGCTGCAGCTAGAAGGTCCCCCAAATCCCTGGATGAGGGATGACTGAGGTACTCCTGACAGCAGCTGTAATGAAATAAACATATCCATATTAAAATACAAAGGACAATTTTATTATTTTACATGTATGTCTTATTAGAATATAATTTCAATACAGTTAGTGCTGCTATTAGTTAGATGAGATGATATAAGCAATTAGGTACATATTTATTTATCTAGAATTTATATTGCGCAACAGCTACCCGAAAGGGTTTCCCGGCGCATACCATGAAGCCATAACACAGGAGGAGCTGGAAAATTATTTATCAAATAGCCAAGTTTTCAATTGCTTGTGAAAACTTGAGTAGCTTGTGTCTTTCCTAAGTGGAATGGGAAGTGAATTCCAGAATGTAGGTCCTGGGTGTGTAAAGAATTTTCCTCCCATGCGGGTTAGCTTGTATTTTGGAACCGTAAAGCGTCCTTGGGAGGCTGACCTAAGATCTCTCGATGGAACATAGGATGTGACCAGGGTGCAGAGATATTTCGGGGCTGTCCCAGCTTTGATTTTATGCATATACTTTATTATTTTATTTTAAATATAGAGTCACAGTTTCATTAGCCATCCATTTATGAAGTAGTATACTCTTATGAACAATAACTAAGAATAGGGAGATGGCTGACAAAAGGGAAATTTGACACACACAACATACTGCTAACAAGTCATCCATAAGCGTTATTCAAAGTTATATGTAAGTGACCTTACCAGGATCTACCAATCACCCAGTGTGGGGTGCCTGGCCATTTGTCACATCCATACGTGGAGCAGAGGTCACTGCAGTATTTGTTGAACTGGCCAACGTCACAGGGCTGAAAGGATATGAGTATAATTTCATTGTCATTCTAGTTGACAAATGTTTAAACCAACGTAACTAGTTAAGATCACCTGTGTGAAACAAATGATGGAGTTTAAACACAAATATCTGTAGGTTGTCTGATAATAATGTAGTACATGGAACCCTCATAGGGCATATTTACGTATCAGTTTGTGCTGGTGATAGTGGTTGATCAGCCCCTTGACATTGCCTTCCTGCAAGTTTAGGACCCTCTGCTCTGCTGGGCGGATCAACTCTGGCTGTAGGTGGCAATTAAATGAAGAAGTCAACAAGCAAATACAACAAACAGGCAAATATAAAAGATGATTGTGTGTAACTTTTAACATAGTTACTTAATTGCATTTACAATGCAACTACGATATGATTTACTAATTTATGCACAATTTCATGTGTCAATTACAAAACGTAATTAAGATCCCTATCATAGATGGTCAACTGTTTCTGAAGAAGCAATTGAAAGTTAAAAGTTGCAGCACGTAGGAATCTGGGACTTATAGTGTGCTAGACAGTGAAATGCGTGAAAGTAGAATTTACCATGAATACATGTACAAATTTGTTGTGACTTCCATAGCGACATTTGTGCTTCAAATTGAACAATTTTTGAAAAAAGTTATTGGGCATGATTCACAAAGAGCCTCTGCAGTTGTGGTAAAATCTTTCAATCAATCAATCAATCAATCAATGTACTTGTAGAGCGCGCTACTTACCCGTGAGGGTCCCAAGGTGCTGAGGGGGGTGGGGGGTGCTACCGTCCGAAGAGCCAGGTCTTGAGGAGTCTTCTGAAGGTGAGTAGGTCTTGGGTCTCCCGTATGTGGGTAGGGAGGGTGTTCCAGGTGTTGGTGGCGAGGTAGGAGAAGAATCTGCCGCCGGAGGTCGTTCGTTGGACAGAGACGAGGGCGAGGCTGGCGGAGCGGAGCTGGCGGGTGGGGGTGTAGAAGCTGAGTCTGCTGTTCAGGTAGGCAGGTCTGGCGTTGTGGAGTGCTTTGTGTGCGTGGGTGAGGAGCTTGAAGGTGATCCTCTTGTTGACGGAGAGCCAGTGTAGGTCTCTCGGGTGGGGGGTGATTTGGCTGAGGCGGAGGGCGTTTTGGATGCGTTGTACTTGTTGTAGGTGTTTGGCTAGGATTCCTGCGTAGAGTGTGTTTCCGTAGTCCAGTCTGCTGCTGACGAGGGCCTGTGTCACCGTTCTTCTTGTTTCGGTCGGGATCCACTTGTAAATCCTGCGGAGCGTGTGGAGGGTGTTGTAGCAGGAGGAGGAGACCGCGTTGACCTATTTAGACATGGATAGGAAGGAGTTGAGGATGAATCCTAGATTGTGTGCATGGTCGGTGGGTGTTGGTGCTGTTCCCAATGCGGTCGGCCACCAGGAGTTGGCCCAGGCTGTGGGGGTGGATCCGAGGATGAGGACCTCCGTCTTGTCCGAGTTCAGCTTCAGAAGGCTGCTCCTCATCCAGTAGGCGACAGCCTTCATTCCCTCGTAGAGGTTGGTTTTGGCGGTCTGTGGGTCCTTGGTGAGAGAGAGGATGAGCTGGGTGTCGTCGGCATAGGAGATGATGTTGAGGTCATGATGGTGGGCCACCAGTGCGAGGGGGGCCATGTAGATGTTGAACAGCGTTAGGCTGGTGGATGTGCCCTGGGGGATACCGCAGATGATGTCGGTGGCTTCGGGTCAGAAGGGTGGGAGGCAGATGCTCTGGGTTCTGCCGGTGAGGAAGGACGTGGTCCAGTCGAGGGCTTTCTCTTGGATTCCGGCTTCTAGGAGGCGTATCTTTAGAGTGCGATGGCAGACTGTGTCGAAGGCGGCTGACAGGTCAAGGAGGATGAGGGCTGATGTTTTGCCGTTGTCTAGTTGGTGCCTGATGTCATCTGTGGCAGCGATGAGGGCTGTCTCGTTGCTGTGGTTTCGTCTGAATCCGGACTGGGATGGGTCCAAGATGTTGTTGTCTTCCAGGTGGCGGGTCAGTTGAATGTTGACGATTTTCTCGATGACCTATGCCGGGAACAGGAGCAGGGAGATGGGCCGGAAGTTCTTGAGTTCCTTGGGGTCTGCTTTGGGCTTCTTGAGGAGGGTGTTGATTTCGGCATGCTTCCAGATTTCCACGAATGTCGCTGTTTCAAAGAAGATGTTGATGACCTTCTGTAGTTGGGGTGCGATGGCTGCGTCTGCTCTGTTGAATACATGGTGTGGGCACGGGTCAGACGGAGATCCTGAGTGGGTGGAGTTCATGACCTTGCATGTCTTGTTGTAGTTGACGTTGGACCAGGAGGTCAGGCGGTTGGCGCTGGTGGTGTTCACAGGGGAGGTGGAGTCTAGCATAGACGGGGCAGTCGTGGTGTTGAAGCTGTCGTGGATGTCAGCGATTTTGCGGTGAAAGAAAATTGCTAAGGAGTCGCACAGTTCTTGGAGGGCAGGATGTCGTTGGCGTTGGTGCTGGGGTTAAAGAGTTCCTTTACGATGCTGAAGAGCTCTTTGCTGTTGTGCGCGTTGTTGTCCAAGCGGTATTTGAATGGGGGATCTCTTGGCTAGTCTGATGAGGTGGTGGTGTCTGTGGGTGGCGTCCTTGTGGGCTGCGTAGTTGTCCGGAGTGCGTTCGTGTTGCCATGTCTTCTCCAGTTTTCGGCATGAGCGTTTGGAGGCCTGGAGCTCGTTGGTGAACTATGTGGCTCTCTTGTTGGTGTGGCTGTTGGAGGGTTTCTTGAGGTGGGCGAGGGTGTTGGCGCAGTCTTCCATCCACTGTCTGAGGTTGTGGGCTGCGGCGCCAGAGTTGGTGGAGTCGGTGGGTGGGTTCTTGGCGAGGGCGGTGAGCAGCTGGTCTTCGGTGACTTTGCTCCAGCAGCGGCGAGGCAGCTGTTGGGTGTGATGGTGCGTGGTTGGTTTCTTGAAGGAGAAGTGGATGCAGCGGTGATCGGTCCATTGGAGTTCGGTGGTGTGGTCGAAGGTGACGTGGGGGCCTGTTGAGAAGATGGGGTCAAGAGTGTGGCTGGCGGTGTGGGTCGGTGTGGTGACGAGTTGTCTGAGGCCGAAGTTGGCGAGGTTGTCAATCAGGGTGGCGGAGTTGGGGTTGTTGTTGTTCTCAAAGTGGAAGTTCAGTTCCCCGAGGAGGATGTAGTCCGTGGAGGCAGGTGCGTGGGTACTGGCGAGGTAGGCGATGGAGTCGCTGAACTGAGCCCAGGGTCCGGGAGGGGGTCTGTAGATGAGTGTTCCTCTGAGTGTGGTGTTGGGGTCGGTGTGGATCTGGAAGTGAAAGTGTTCGGCGGTGTTGAGGGTGTGGTATGCGTGGGCGGTGACTTTATATATATATATATATTTGAGCTTATATTTGAGCTTATATAGCGCACAGCTACCCGCAGTGGGTTTCCCGGCGCTTGCTTAGGGAACCCGTCCTGGTATTCCCCTGTGAGATAGCCCCGGCAGGGTATCCACAAGGTGAAAGCCAGGCATCCCGCCGCGAGGGGCCGTTGTGGAGATTAAGCAAGCTATTGCCCAGAGTCGCAGAGTGTGAACCCGTGAGTCGAGAAGGCACTGGAGCGAGAATGATCAAGTCCGTGGAATTTTTAGCCCAAGACCCGCCGAGGCAGGGAATTGAACTCTGGTCCAGGGCCGATCTCAGCTTCCGGGTCTGCTGCCCCTAACCCCTGAGCCACTTTGAGGGTTGACTTGTGGATGATGGCTATACCTCCTACTATTCCATTGGCGCGATCCCTGCTTGTGATCTTGTAGCCGTCCGGGACGGCTATGGCGATGTCGGGTGCCGAGGAGTCGTTCCACCAGGTCTTGGTCAGGAAGGCCACGTCTGGGGCAGAGGTGTCGAGCAGTTCCCAGAGCTCTACGGCGTGTTTGCGTACGGAAGGGGTGTTGAGGAGGATGCAGAGAAGGTGGTTGGGTCCAGTCCTTGGAGGTTTGGTGTTTCTGTTGCAGGTGAAACTGCCGATGCGGCAGGAAAAGAGTCCGTGGGTCAGTTTTGGGGTGGCCTGGAAGCAGGTGCAGTTTCGGCCGGCGTTGAGTGAGTGGATGGTGCTGGCGTCATAGTGGTTTCTGGTGTCATGGTGTTCGCGGGGTGAAGGGGTTTTGGCGCTGGGCGCGGTCCAGGCGCTGATGGGCGCAGCCGGTCTTGCCTGTGGCGTGCCCGCTGCACGGCTGCTTCTCAGCCTGCATATGAGGAGGCTTGGGAGGGAGGAGCAGCTGGGAGACGAGAGCGGGGAGGCAAATGGGTGTGCCGGGGGGCGGAGCCGCAGGGTGGCAGCGCTGGGAAGGCTGGGACGCGAGCGGTGGGGGGGAAAAACTGGCACGCAGGGCGAGGGAAGCCAAGGGACCAAGAGGCGGCAGCAGGGGCACAGGAATCAGCCGGTCAACGCTGGGTGACGAGGGGCGGTGTAGGGGCAACCTGCCTGTAAGCAGTTTCTCATTTCAGAGATTCTGTCATGAATGCAGAGGCTCTTTGTGAATTGGGCCCATTGTTTAACCATCACATCTTACTTAACATCACAATAAGGTCATCAGTCACAGGCAGCCCATGCACCATGCATGGTGGAGAGGGTGTCCTTTTAAAGTGGTGTGATATGTAGATTGGTTCCAGTTTGTCTACCAGGGACAGCTCTGGCCCCTTAATGCTGGTGAGCCTCTCCTTCACCTGTCTCCTCTCATCCGGTCACTTCTTTTGGATGTCAGTGATGCTTCTAACATCCTTCCTCAATGCACTAACTGCATTAGCCAACTGCTGTAAGAGATCTGCCTTCTGTGTTGCACTGTTGAGGCATAGAAGTAGACCATGGACCTTTTTGTAGTTCTCCACTAAAAATTTGACTTTCATTAGGGTCTCCTCCTCTGTGAAGTTTGTCTTCTTCCTTATAGTCAACATACTGACCCTTCACAGATGGGCACGACAGCGCACAGTGCAGAGAAGCAAGGTCAAGAATGTGTTTGAAAAAGACGAACCTTGACTTTGTGCTGCTTTGATGTGGCTTGCAGTGCATGTGTTGCAGGTGGCATTAATAATCTGCAGGTGTATGTAATTGCACTTTCCCCACCCCACGTGCAGACTTTTCATTCCGAGTGCGGAGATTCCGCCCCGTGCGCAGAAACGTCAGCCCCAAGTTCGGAATCTCCGTAGGCATAAAGACACTACTCTGAAGTCCCTTTAAAAATACAGAAAAGTAGCAAAGCTAGACTTTTGACCTAAATTGACCTTTGTGAATCAGGCCCTGAGGATCCTTCTTCAGTGCCCAGGTTCATTTTAAATGTTTGCTGTAGATGCACAAATATGTCTGTCATATGTCTTTAAACACATAGGAGGAATACCTTACTTAATATTAGACAAATATAACAGGCCAACAAGTAGGAAGTTCACGTTGAATGAAAAACATCGTGACATTAGATGTCTTCAATTTGATCTACACAGGCTCATTGCAGTATTCAAGTCAGATGCAAAATATATGGAGGTCAAGAACTCAATAACACTTTTCTCTGTGACTTTCTGAAGGGTAACTCGAAATTCTAAAACACATCCAATACTGATCCCAAACTCGTGTCTCCTCATTACCCGAAAAGGCAATTAATTATTAATTACTTTTTCACTCAGTGCAAAACATCTGCCGCAGACAAGATCTATTATAACTAATTATAGCAAGACAAATTCTCATTTGTATTATTTACATTAATAGCCTCTGCAAGTGTTCATATGTATGTATATTCTGGATTCATGTCTAAGAATATACAGTTAAAACGCATATTCAAGCCTTTAACATTTGCTTACATAGCTTTTGTGATCCAATTAATTATCTTCATTCTTAATGAGAGCATATTATCTTGGAATTTAATCCATCATGTAGCTATAATGATGTATGGGTAATTAAACATCCAAATTGGCCTCGTAGTGCTCACATCCATTACTTGCTACATAATAAATTTCTCCTTTGAATATTTTAATTTATACTTTATTAAGCTATACTTCTAAGCTATGATTTGAATATTTTCTGTTTAGGATTATATGGCATCTGAATTTTAAGTTTTATTTGTAGTAGTGATAATATGATTTGAAGTAAAAGCAATGTGTGGATGAATTTTATTTTTGAAACTAGTAAATCAGTTATTTTCTTCTTGACGATCTAATAATGGTAATGTTATGAGTATCTGTGTAAAAACATTGTGGTTGCTTTAGGGTATCACGTAGCTCATACCATTTAAAAAGATATTTCGAAATGTTAAATACATGGTTTGGCACCAGAGTACTTCTTTAGAGTATCTAACTTACGGAAGTACAGTTGTTTTATTCCACGTGTTATTTTAGAGAGGGCAGTGTTTTCTGAAACGGAGCACTATATAATTGTGTCTTCATTTGCAAATGTTTGACGAGGGCCCTCGTGCAACCTGTAGTATCCGGCTGGATACATTCTAGTGTTCCACTGCCGAGGTAACCCACACAGGACACTCACCCACCACAGGCATCACCAGTCAGGGGACCCTGTCAATAAAAGGGGCGGGGTGCACGTGCCTTGGGCCAGTTACTAAACTATACTGCTCAGTGTCTGTGTCCGTTATTTATCACCATGTGGGCCTGAGGCCCACACCCTACACTGGCGACGAGGGGGTCTTATCCCACGTGTGAGAAGACAACCTCCTCCTAGTTCCTCGGGACGATGTGATGCTGACACTCCTGAACATGCGCCTGCCAGTCAGCCCCTACAGACGCCCGACTGCCATCCCAGTGTCAGCCTCTTGCATTGGCCTGCCCCGCAATTCTCCCTCTACGAAGGAAGGGGGTCTGTTAAGGCGAGTGCCAGGCTTGGTGAGACATGACCGTGGGCGATGCGCTCTGCGCCACAGGAGATGTGAAACTGCCCGCGCCAGCACCAGAGGCGTGGGGGGAGAAGATAGTGCCAACCGTGGACCCGCAGGATGCCCAGGTGAGAAGAGTCTTTTGCCACCCCGACGCATGCCACCACACAGACGAATTGAACCGGCGGCCTTCACAGACGCCTGCCTCCCTGCACGACTCCTCATTGCCCCAGGGAGTGAATGACAGTGCCCGCTAGTCAGCGGACGAATGCCTGCACAATCATCATCCCACAAACCCTGATGGTCCTCCAGGAAGGAGGAAGCTCAGCTGTCACCTTCAGCGGAGACCCTGCGTAATGCCACCGACAAGGGAGACATAAAGAGGCACAGCAGCGCTGAACAAGAGCCCCTGTCCCCATACCCTGCCGCCAACAGCTCCAGCCACAGGGGAGCACCGCAGGGAATGAGAGCCTAGCAACTTCTCTGACATGCGCCACTGGCCACCACGGCCAGAAATTGCAGGAGAGATTGCCGCGGCTGACTGAGAGTCTACGCCAGTGGCGCCACCTGGCTGCCGAGAGCTGCAGGGTGCGTACATCAAGAAAAGGAAGGAAGGCCAGCATGTTTCACACCTCGCTAGACTCCTTCCACAAGCCGACCAGAACACAGAGTGACCCACAGTGAGGGGGAAAGACTGCTGCGGCCGGGAGAGAGACGCCGCTGCAGCGCCACCTGGCGACCATGTGGCCAAATTGCGTCAACGCAAGAAAATCCTACACAAAGCAGCCCCATCCAGAACTGAGTGTGAGAACACTGCCAGCAGCCAAAGCCCTCAGCGAGAGCTGTATGCCTCCGTGGAGCCCCCTGGTTACTCTCTAGTCCTGCAGAACTGTAGGCCTGGGCGAAGCACTACGCTACGCTCCCGGAGTTTGCGAAGTTTGCGCAACTTCGCACTACGCGAGCTGCACGTAGCACAGTGCGAACACGCGTAGTGCAGCGTAGCGTAGTGCAGCGCTCATTTTTTGCTTGTTCGCGGTCCTGAACGTCATGTTCGCGACCGCGAGCAAGCAAAATGACATCCCGGCGAGATTCTCAACGCGGGAAGGTAAGGTTTCTCATTGTGAATGGTTAAGTTAAGTTAAGTTACACAATCATTATTCACCCCAAGTTTGGGGTGATTAATGATTGTGTAACTGAATTTAAGCTTCAATTCGAGCACCTGCTTTACTTTATCTATTAGTGCTTCCTGTTGAAGCTGACTTTTGTAACTATTTTAGAATGCTCTGGCAGCTTGCCGGTGCCATTCTAAAATAGTTACAAAAGTCAGCTTCAACTTTTGACCCAATCCGTTCCGCTCGCGGATTTTGAGGGAAATTCGCGAATCTCGCGGATTGCGAAGTTGCAGAAAATCTGCAAAATTCACGAGCGGAACAGATTTTCCACCCATGCTTAGTGTCTGAGCAGGTATGTGAGTGGATGTTTGAGTGGCTGAGTGGGTATATGAGAATCTCAATGGGTCTGTGAGGGGATGCATAAGTCTCTGAGTGGGTGAGTGAATGGGTGCATGAATGAGTGTGTGAGTGGGTCTGTGACTGGGAGGGTGAGTGTCTGGTGGGTCTGTGAGTGGATGCATTAAACTTGACTGGGTGAGTGAGAGGGTGCATTTATTTCTGAATGAGCTTCTGAGTGGGTGTTTGAGTTTCTGAGTGTATGAGTGACTGAGTGTGGGAGTGACTGTATAGGTGTGTGAGTACGTGTATAAGTGTCTCAGTGGATCTGTGAGTGGGTATATGAGTGTCTCAGTGGGCCTGTTAGAGCATACATGAGTTTGTGAGGGGTCTGTAAGTGGGTGTGTGAGTCTCTGAGTGGGTCTGTACTTGGGTGTCCCTCTTTGAGTAAGTCTGTAAGTGGGTGCATAAGTACCTGAATTGGTATGTGAGTGAATACATCAGTATCGGAGTAGGTATGTGACTGGATGTATAAGTGTGTGATTGGATATGTGAATGGGTGTTTAAGTGTCTGAGTGAGTTTGTGAGTGCATACATGAGTCTGACAGTGACAAGAGAATGTATACAAATATATATATATTTATATTTTTCCCAATATTCACGATGATGTTGTTAGTCGTGATGTCCCCATGATGGTACATGGGAGGGGGGGGCATTCTGGTGGTGGTGTCATCATCACAAATATCGCGTATGATAACAAAATACATTTTGGGTTCATAACCTGTTTGACTAACAACCCAATTCTCAAACATGGGGGTCAGAGTATCTCCACCATGACCCCTTATGTTAGCTTTCACACACATTTTCAGCCAGGAACCATTCCCAGCCAATACAATGGTGACTGGAACTTTTTAATCAGGGGGTGCGTACAGCCAATCAGAGCATTCCCATTGGCACGTGCATTCGCGATTCATCACAAAACCGCCGCGAAATATCAGCAGCCAGAGATATATCTATAATTATCCACTTAATTTTCTCAAAAACTACTGGATGGATTTCCACCAAATAACAAAAAGCACAATCTGTGTAACAACAACTACCTTTCTGCCACATTTAGTGTAATTCCATTCAGTGGTTCGTGCTGTATGTTTGACAACACATTCCTATGGGAATTAACTTCACAAATGTACCCTTTTTCAGCACCCCTATTTCTCAGTCCTCACTGCACGGTTCACCCCCAAACTTTCCATGACACACAGAACATACTTTGACACTTTTTTGAAAAGTTCATGTACATTGGTCAAACAACTCCAAAGTTATAGGCAAGTCCAAAAATGTTTTTCCTATGGAAACCAGGTCCTAACTATAACTACTTTTTGGCGTATATGTATATATTCACTAGAGAAACCAGAGCTTACAGAGACGTTATTGTTAGGCTCAGATTTAATTTGTCCAAAACCAGTGAAATTCAGTGGTTACAGTTACCTGAGCTAGCTATAAAGTACGCCCCAAAATGCACTACGGATGTTAGAGGTTTGTAGAGCATCTGATTACTCCAATCGGCGTGTCCTAGTGCATGACCTCACATATTACATCTAAATCACTCATGACATGGCCAGTAAAATCACTAATAACATTCCAAACGACATTACTGATGACATCATAGTTAGTGATAGTGTTTTGTAAAGGTTTCCGAGAAATAAAGCTACATACTAAGCTACTACAAAGTTAAATCACTATACTTTGTGTACTACTAATAAGTGCTACTACTTATAACATATATTATGTGAGTGGCTGTGTAAATGTGTGTGTCTGTGTTTGAGTGACTGTCTGAGTAGCTGCATTAGTGTGTTGGTCAGTGTATGAGTAGTTGTGTTGGTGTGTGAGTAAGAGTATGAGTGGTTGTGTGGGGGTGGTTTTATGGGTGAGTGAGTAGCTGTGGGAGGGGCTGTATGGGTGACTAAGTGGGTGTGTGAGTGGCTGTTAGAGTGTGTAACTGGGTATTGTAGTGGCTATATGGGTGTGTGAGTGACTTTTGAGTGGGTGTTTGGTTAAGTGAGCTGGAGTGTGAAAGGCTGTCTTGGAGAGTGAGTGTCTGTGAGTGGCTTTATGGGCAAGTGAGCGAGCATTTGAGTGGTTATATGGATATGTGAATGGTATATAAGTGGTTGTATGGGTATGTGAGTGGTTGGATGTGTGGGTGAGTGGCTCTGTTGGAAGGCTATATGAGTGAGTGAGTTGGTGTGTGAGTGGCTGTATGAGTGAATAAGTGGGCATCTGAGTAGCTATATGAGTGAGGGTGTGGCTTTGTGATTAGCTGAGTGGGTGAATGAATGGTTGTGTGAGGAGTTGCATGGGTGAGTTGTTGTATTAGTGTCTGTATGCATCTCCTGGCACACTGATGGTTGGAGTATGAGTCTCCTTGGAGGCCAACTACCCCTCCTGTAACCTCCAGTAACCCGCGCACAGCTGGATTGCAGAGAGGTCATCAGAGGCCATGCCCACTTGCTTTATTACTCTGCAAACATGCCTTCTGGTGCCTTGGGTTGGGGGACCACAGACCCCCCTGGGCCCCAGAGACCTCCTCCTTCCCAGGGCCAAACTCTAGAATGGGGCTACATGGCCCCTGCCCAGGCAGTTCTTTGGACCAGAGACTGCCACCTCCCTGGGGCAGGCCCCAAAAGACTGCCATCCCCCAGGGCCAATTCCAGCAATGGCCCGGGTTGCCCACCCCTGGACTTTGCAGTTTGATATGGCTTGGTGTGAGCATCACTCCCACCAAGCCACAGCAAATACTCAGCAAGTGAGAGCAGAAAATGATCTTGCTTGCTGAAAGCAGATCATGTCTGTTTCCCAGCCTGCTGTCAAGTGAGTAGTGAAACAGATAATGATTTGAAATCCAGGGAGCTGCATATTAGCAGCTCCACGTGTCTCAAATCAATGCCTGCTCCCGCAAGAGGCGGGGAGGTGCCAGGGATCGTGGGATCCGTCAGGCTCCACCCATATACCCCAACATTCCAAAAGTGGGTGCCCTAAGTGGGACAAGGGCACCTACACCACAGGCCGGACCCCGGGGGATGGGGTCCCCGGGGCCAAAATTGGCCCAGGAGGGGGGTCTGCATGGCCCCTCTCCCTTTTTTTTAAAAAAAAAAGAGGCGAGGAATGGGGTCCCCAGGGCTGAAAAGGGCCCAGTAAGGGGGCTGCGTGGCTTCCCTTACTCTTTTTTTAATTAAAAACTACATAATAAGGGGAGGTCCCCGGGGATGGAGTCCCCGAGGCACAAAATAGTCCAGGGAAGGGGGGCCCAAAGAGAAAAAAAAAAAGCTGGCAACTCGATGGAGGCCCCGCCCCCTTCCTCCACCAATTTGCAAATGGCATCAGACACTTACCTGGTAAAAGGGAATGTACCAAATAGTGAAAGGAATGCAGGTTCTAGGTAGAAAATGTATATGTGTTATTCGCTTTAGGAAGATAGTTTCCAGGGTATAGACACAAAGCTGAAATATGTGGTCCAATTCAAAAGTTAGTCTGAATTAAAGAAAGAGCCCCAATAAACAAAATATATTGGCTGGGAAACATCCCTTAACCTAAAATAGACATAGTCGACAAAACCTAGCAAACACTGGGGAAAGGGTCCTTATTGTGGTGTAGGCCAGGACAAAGAATAGAAAACCCTTAGGACTACCCATAAGGTGGAATACACTCAGTAGCTAGTAGCTAGAGGATAGTAGGCTACCAAAATAGGTTAACCAGCACTCTGTGACTCATTCTCGACTCAGGACCTCACAGCCTATGCTGTGCAATGCATCATGAACATGGGACATTGCAACACTCCGTAACCTGGATTTAATCTACTTTGCTCAGTGGACCTAACCTGGGCCCTGTATCATTGCTTTAGGCCTGAACTTGAGACTTGTCCTGGTCCAGCACAACCAGACAACATAACAACAGTTGGTGCGTTGTGCTTATAAAACTGTATATCACCAGTTTTTCTTGAATAGTATTTACGCTTTATTGCCTTTGAAGTGCTGCATAAATACTTTACACATTGCCAATCGGTTAAACCTGACTGCTTTTGTGCCAAGCTACCAGAGGGTTAAGTATAGGTAAATTTGGGGTTTTACCAGTCACTAGCTACAGCAACTGAAGGGTATGATGATATGGAAGCGCATGGATAGGTCCCAGTGCTTTTCCTGAGATGCAGCACACAAGGGATTTGGTAGTCTTGCCTCCAGAATTGGTGACTCCTAACAGAGAAGGAAGAAGTGTCTCATGCCATGGTCTATCCCCAGAGGAGGTTGTGGACAGGAAGACTGGCAACAAGCTTAGGTTTGCCGAGGACCAAGCTCAAGACAATAAAGTTGCCATTTAGGCCAAGCATAAGAAGGCTTAGGCTGAGAGAGCCTTGGCAAAGGAGAAATTGGCATAAGGCAGAAGAGAAAAATGGTTAATGAAAGGAAGGAGCCTCATAGAATTGGACAAAGAAATTCAGGCAAGTGCACTGCAGCAAGCATGGTGGCAGCATGCATGCATTGCCCTTTGGAGACAGGAGGGTTCACATTTCAAAGCATCTGGTGCACGATTGTGTTGTAGGAGATGGCATCAACAAGAGGTTTGAAGCCTATAAGGTTGCTATTGAGGTTAATAGGGTCCTTGAGGAAGATTGGGGCTAGTCTCCGGAGGCATATACCTAGTGAAAGGAGGGATGTCCTGCTGGACATAGAAAAGTGGAACAGGATGAAGTATACCCCCATGAAGAGTACCCTTGTCCGGAAGCATGGCCTCACCCCAGAAAAGTACTAGCAGAGGTTTATGGACAGTCTTAAGCTGCCCCATTACTCCTGAGTGGATTGTGTGGATTCTTTTAGCAAGGCGCTGGATGGTTGGGGAAGGGCAGTGAAGTAAAAAGCAACGGGGGCTGTACAATTTGGTAGTTATACAGAACATGTTCAGTCTTTGTTTTGCAGATCTGCATCAACACCTGATTGATAGCAAGCTTACAGACCCCAGCGAGCTTGCCAAGGAGACGGACCACTATCTCAGCACCAATGGGCACAAGATGGTATATGGTGATCAACACCCACAGTGGTGGGCAGGGTCCCCACCAGAAGAAAGATAGAGAAGATAAAAAATAAAAAGGGAGTTCTATAAAGGATCTCAAAGTTGCTCCACTGGACTATTCGCAATCCCGACCTGAACAGAAAAAAAAGAATGAGTTCCCTAAATATAGTTCCTCAGGGAAGTTCATCCCTAGGTGCTATGAGTGGCAATGGGTTGGGCACTTGAAAGGTGCCGCCAAGTGTTCCAAGCAGTCCCAGACCCCACTGGTGGGCATACAACTGGGTTGGCTAGTGTAGCTCTTGGGTAGGAGATTTCCTCAGTTAGTATGTGGAGTAGTGAAGAGGTTACCCTAGTGTTCCTGGGTGATGGTAAGGTGGTGTGAAAAGCCCATTTTCCCATTAATACCAAGAAGTACAGGTAGTGGGGGACCATCAATAGGCAAAATGTGGAGGCTCTGAGAGGCACAGGAGCAAGTATGACTACCATCAGGTGTCACCTGGTGTCCTCAGAGCAGGCAATCCTTAATGTATTCCAGCAGGTTATAGTAGCTGACAACCATGAGAGTCACTACCCAATGGTTTTGATTCCCTTTGAATGAAGGTGGGGTCTTGGGTTCCTTAAGGGTAGCTGTGAGTCCATCCATGCCTGTACATTGACTGTTAGGTAATGACATGGAGCACACCATCAGGAAAGAGGTAGAGCTCCACTCCCACCTAAAGATGTTGGGGTTGCCTGAGTAGGTGTGCTTGACTACATCATCCATGGCCCCCTGGAAGGAAATCAAGAGGACCGAGCTGGAGCCTGGAAGAATGGCACACGTGCCTGACAAAAATAGGAACGGAAAGTGGAATGGGAAAACCATTCCTGAAACTCCCATGGTCCTGGAAACTACAGAGGTGGACATTGCTGCTCTGGGAAACTGACCTGAACAGGCACGTTGTCAGAAGGAAGGAGGACCCACCAGGGAGGAGTTCTGCAGAGTGCAGAAGGAGTGCCCTACTCTGGAGGACCGACAGGCAGAGGCCCAGAGTGCTGGTGACACCTATGGTGTCTGAGTCTGGTGCAACACTTGTGTTGGTGTTCCCCCAGCTCTACAGAGCTTTTCTACCTGAACTTGCTCATGATGTTCATTGTGACAGCAGATCGATACAGCACATGCCTTAACACTGGCTATGGGCTCATACTGTTACTCAATGAGGTGTGTGGGACTCAGGTGGGAAGGTCCTTCTCCTTGGCAACTTCAGGTATACACTGATTCTCACATGCTCAGTGACAATAAAAAGAAGAACATTTTGTTCTAATGTTTGTCGCAAAGGACCCAAATGGTTCAAACACACACTGGAATATATGTATAGCCTGGGAAGGTCCAAGGGATTGCATAAATGGTCAGGTAAACCATGTGGCAAATTCCAATATTACTCCTTTACCCCCATCTCTCCCACAATTCCTATTGCATTTGATGCTGGGGAAGTACCAGTCAAATTAATGTCATGTAACTTGGCTAGCCTACAATCAAAGCTCAATGACTTAGAGGGAGGGAATTTATTGACAACCAACATATTATCCTCCTCCAGGAAACATTGCTGATGGAGCCAATGTACAAGCCAGATAATTTTCTTTTTACATTAATGCTACACCTGCCAACTCAGGGAGAGTCTCAGTGGGTTTACTTATCTAGTTAAAGATCACGAAGCAGTGGACAGTCAAAGTCCTAAGACTAAGCTCAACGAACATACTGGGGGATATCTCGATGCTCCAGAATACCTCCCCGAATAGATATATGGCTGTAGTAAATAGAGACATACATTCTGCCCACTTGTTCTTAAAATTTATCAAGATACTCTTGTGAGTCTTCCTGGCTCATGATAGCCAAAATGAAACCCCATTTTGCCACCCTACATTCTTTAGTAAACCAGGGTTACAAAATAGTTTTGCCTTGTGGCTTCCTAGCATAATTCCTAAAAACAGATCTAATTGTTGAGATAAAAGGCGGGCTTCCTATAGAAAGTAAGTACTGTTGAGCAGATGTTTTGATTCATGACTATTTTCTGGAAGAACATTTCCAAAAAGAAACAACCTTTCTACGTTACATTCATGAATATGAGGGCTATATTTGACTTAGTACCCAGAGAAAGCTTGTGGGAGGTACTTGGGCAATATTCAACACCAGAGGACCTCCTTCATATTTTGATTAGATTACACACAGACACATATGCACAGGTGAGGTGGAATGCCCAACAAGAGCTGACAAATAGGATTCCCATAAAGTGTGTTCTCTTTATATATGAACAGTGTGGTGGAATTGTTGAATAAATGCCAGCATGATGCACCAAAGTCAGCCGGCACCAGTACCCCAGTTCTGATGTTCGCTGGCACTACTTTGCTATTGTCAGGCACCCAGTGGGTCTGCAGGATTTGCTAGACTACTTTGTGAGATTTAACAAGTTAAGGGCCTTGAATATTTATGCTAGAAAGTCTAGGTTTTTGGTCTTAAACCCTCACCGAACATTTAGGATCAAAATGGTTGTGGCGATGCCACTAATGGGCAGGTCAGAAATTTTGACTACTTAGGAGCCAAGCTCACCGATACTCTCTCCTGGGATCTCCAGTTATCGAAAAGGAAAACCATCCTCCAGTACAGATTAGCAGCTGTTTTGAAAATCAAGTAGATCTCTCTCCAGCCTTTGAACTATACAGAGGTGAGCTCTTGGAGGAACTTTATATGGGGCAGAAACCTCGGATTTTGGGGATACTAGCCAGCTGGAATGCTTGAAAAACAAATTTGTGAGAGCCCTTTTCAATGTACTGAATAGTACGCCCTTAATACCTTTAAGATGGGACCTGCATCTAAAAAAGATTGATAATGTTACTTGATTTCCAATTCTGGTCTACTGGGTCAGAATCTGGATACCGCCCGCCCTGGCTCCTTATAGAGCTGCTCTCAAGAAGCTAATTGCCTTTGATAAGACCTGTGCTACACCATGGCTTAAATTAGTGATAGCCCTGTGTAGGATGTTAAAAACAGAGGAAGTGTAAAAACTGTGGAATTACCTCAGTAAAATGAAAAAAGGCATAGCCAACAGGACCAAGGGTGTATATTGGGATCACATTTTCCTAGAAGCATGGCATGAGCCAAGGTCTGGTGGCCTGACCTATATATTTCTAACCCATCAACTTAGCCCCAAATTTGAATCATTCCTTAATAGGATTGGTCCCTTTACTAAGACCCTTTATATCTGATTTACAACTGGAACACTGCCAGTTAAGGTCTTTACTGCTAAGAGGGAAAAGACGAGCGAGGATGCTCCTTTTGCCATAACTCTTTTGAAACTGAGGCACATTTTTTATTCTTTTGCCCCAGATACAAGAAGCGGAGGCCAAAGTGGAGTCTTACGCTATCCCCCATTCTGGGTGGTACGCAGCATTTAAGGCCTTGCAACTATTCAAATCTCCCTCTTCTGAAGGTATTCTCTTTGCCCTGTCAAGATTCTTAAAGTTGGCTTGGTATTTAAGGTCTAGCCCTGCGTAGATATGGGGTACAGATGCTTTTTTTTTCACAGAATATAGCAGTGTTGGGCTTGGTTGCCCATATGTGTCCTGTTTGTAAATGTCTTATAGATTTGACCTAAACATATATGATTTTTAGAATGCGCTGATCACTTACACATGCAAGTTGGCGGTTATTTTAGGAATCAGGACTCCCATATGTACACTGTCTTTGCTAATTCCGGATGTATCTGCATCCATATGTGTGATTTTCCTTCCCTCATGTCCTTTGTATAAGATTGTTGTACTAGTCACTCTTAAAACTGCCTGATTTATTTACCTGTGCAAGTATGATAATAATTGTTGAATTGTGACACTCATGATTGTTGCCATACCATTTTAAAATCCCTAGCTTTGTAACATTTTCTATCGGATGTGACGATCCTTTGATTCTCACCATGGTTACATTTTCAGCTTTTAAATGGGTTGGTTTCCTACTTATGTAATCTGGAAGAACTCTCAGGAAATGGGATCATCACATGAATGTTGATCTGCCACTTTTTAACTGCCTGGATGCCCACATGAGGTTTTTGATTGTATGTTTTATGTACAGGACTGTTGAACTAGCCACTTTACAACTGTTTCATTTTCCATGCTTGCAAGCTTGATGATGTATTTGAGCTCCGAATCCATTTCTGAAAATTCGTATACTTGTATATTTGCCTGTTTTTAGCTTTCAACCTTGATGTGTTGTGGCGCTCTTGTCGTTTTATCATTATTATATTGTACATTGTATAACACAGATACAAATACATTTGAAAAAAAAGAGTGCCGTACTCTGGAGGGCCTATGGCTTCAGTCTGAGGCCAGGCGGCTGGTAACACCTCTGGTGTCTGAGTCTGGTGCAACCCGTATGTTGGTGATCCCCCAGTGCAACATGGCCTTCCTACTGAAACTGGTTCAAAATGTTTCCAAGGCAGGCTTCTGGGGCCTCTGTCAGGCTTGTCACCCACTTTTATTGCCCCGTAATGAAGATGGTCTCAGATGCCTTCTGCAGATTATGTTCCTCTAGTCAGGCCAGTGGGAAGTCAGAAGGGAAGCACAAGACTTATCTGGTTCCTCTTCCAGTCATTGGCATCCCCTTTGAAAGGGTGGACATTTACATTTTTGGGCCTTTGAACCGAAAGATAGACAACAGGTTCATCTGGGGTAAGGTAGAGCATGCCACCTAGCACCTCTGAGGACAGTGTCTTCACCTGCGGTGGCCAGGGCTAGGATGCAGATCTTTACCCATTAAGGGGTTGCCCAAGGAACTTGACCTTGACCTTGACAGGTAGGTCGCTCCCCCCCACTGCAGCTCTGCCAGCGCTTGAGTGCCCCTGTGCCGGTTGCCTCAGCTTCCTCCTTGGTGCCCATTTTTCCTTCTGTTCCTCGCTCCCCTCCGCAGTTCCCGCCGCTGCTGCCCCGCCCCCTGCACCCATTCGCTCGCCCCTGCCACCCGCCTCCCGCCACCACCCTGCTGCTCCTCCCTCCCACCTCCCCATAAAATGGCGGCCACTGCATGGTGAGGAGAGCAACCCTTGACCTTGCCAGGTAGGCCGCTCCCCCCGCTGCAGCTCCGCCAGCGATTGAGTGCCCCTGTGCCCGGTTGCCTCAGCTTGCTCCTTGGTGCCCATTCTTCCTTCTGTTCCTCACTCCCCACCGCAGTTCCCGCCGCTGCTGCCCCACCCCCCCACGCCCATTCGCTCACCCCTGCCACCCTCCCCCACCTCCCGCTTCCCAGCTGCTCCTCCCTCACACCTCCCCATAAAATGTCGGCCGCGTGCAGCGGGTTCGCTGCGGGTGTGCCGCTGGCGCGCAGAAGGCACGCCTAAGGCAAGCCCGTCTGCGCCCCCGTCCGTGCCTGGACCGAGCCCAGCGCCAGAACCCCTGGCCCCCGCACGAGCCCAGATGACCGCCTCCGATATGACACCAGCACCCTCATCGCTCTCAACCCAGGACGAACCCCCACCTGCTGCAGGGCCACCCCGAAGCACACCCACTGTCCCTTTGCCTGCTAGAACTGCAGCTTCTCCTGCATCGAAGATGCAGAGACACCAGCCATGACAAAACACAACCAGCTCCCATTGGGGCAAAATCACCGAAGTAGAACTACCGACAAACCTCGCACTCAACCCACCGACCAACCCCTCCAACTCAGACGATGGCGCGCATACCCCCAGACGATGGATGGACGATTGCGCCAACACCTTAGCCCTGCTGAAAAAGCAAACCCTTAAAGAAACAAGCAAGAGAGCAAACTGGTTCACCCCGGAACTCGGCAGCCACGCAGCCCAAAAAGACGCCATCCGCAACCACCACCACCTCATCGGGACCGCCAAGAGAACCTCCTTCAAAGACCGCCTCAACAACAACACACACAACATAAAGGATCTCTTCAAAGTCGTGAAGGAACTCTCCAACCCCAGCTCTAACGCCAACGACATCCCGCCGTCGAAAGCCCTGTGAGACTCCCTCGCCACCTTCTTCCACCGCAAGATCGCTGACATCCACAACAGCTTCAACTCCCAGACGACCCCTCCAGACCCCAAAGCGCAGGAACCACCACACCCCACCGATTACAACCCCCTAACAACCTGGGCCAACGTGAGCATCGAAGACACAATCAAGACCATGAGCACAATCTACTCCGGCTTGCCGTCTGAGTTTTTTCCACACCACATCTTCAACAAAGCCGGCAGCTCCATTGCCCCCCACCTACGCAACATCATAAACCTCTTCTTCGAGACCGCAACCTTCCCAGAGAGCTTGAAACACGCTGAGATCAACGCCCTACCGAAGAAACCTAAGGCGGACCCAAGCGAACTGAAAACTTCCGGCCCATCTTTCTGCTTCCGTTCCCAGCTAAGCTCATCGAGAAGATAGTCAACATCCAGCTCACCCGCTACCTCAAAGACAACAGCATCCTGGACCCCTCCCAGTCAGGTTTCCGCAGCAACCACAGCACAGAGACCACCCTCATCGCCGCCACAGACGACATCAGGATCCTGTTGGACAACGGCGAGACAGCAGCCCTCTTCCTTCTGGACCTCTACGCCTCCTTCGACACGTCTGCCACAGCACACTACGCACACGACTCCATGATGCAGGAATCCGAGACAAGGCCCTGGACTGGACCTCCTCCTTCCTCTCCGGCAGAACCCAGAGAGTCCGCCTCCCACGTTCCGATCCGAAGCCTCTGAGATCATCTGCGGTGTCCCGCAGGGATCCTCCCTCAGCCCAACGCTGTTCAACGTCTACATGGCGCCTCTCGCACGCATCGCCAGACAGCATAATCTCCTATACCGACGACACGCAGCTGATCCTCTCCCTCACCAAGGACCCCCTCACTGCCAAATCCGATCCTCCACCAGGAAATGAAGGCCTTCGCCGAATGGATGGAGCATAGCCTCCTTAAACTAAACACAGACAAGACGGAGATCCTCATCCTCGGGCCCAACCCCTCAATATGGGATGACTCCTGGTGGTCCGCATCACTGGGGACACCTCCTGAACCTACCAGCCATGCACGCAATTTGGGAGTCATCCTCAACTTGAAACTTACCATGACGAAACAAGTCAACGCTGTCTCCTCCACTTGTTTCAACACCCTCCGTATGCTCCGCAAGATCTACAGATGGATCCCGACAGACACAAGGAAAACAGCCTCCCAGGCCCTAGTCAGCAGCAGACTCGACTACAGAAACACCCTATACGCCGGAACTCTGAACAAGCTCATCAACAGACTGCAAAGAATCCAGAATTCCTCTGCACACCTGATCCTTGACGTCCCGCGCCACGACCACATTACCCCCCACCTGAGGAACCTGCACTGGCTCCCTCTGGTCAAAAGAATCTCCTTCAAGCTCCTGATCCACACACACAAGGCACTCCACAAGACCGGCCCAGCCTATCTCAACAGCCGACTCTCCATCTACGTACCTAACATGAAACTCCGCTCCGCAGACCTCTCCCTGGCTACCATCCCACGCATCCATAAAGCCACAGTCGGAGGCAAATCCTTCTCGCACCACGCCGCCAAGAACTGGAACACCCTCCCCCTCATCCTATGACAAACCGAAGACCTTCTAACCTTCAGGAGACAACTGAAGACCTGGCTGTTTGATTAATAGCAACAGCATCCGCCTCCTCCCCTCCCTCCAGCACCTTGAAACCCTTGCAGGTATGTAGTGCGCTTTACAAATTATTTGATTGATTGATTGATTGTATTTGACCATGGTACCAACTTCATGTCAGCATTCAAGAGGTCCATGTGGGACGAGTGTGGAGTAACATAAAAATTCTCCACACCCTATCACCCCCAAACAAATGGGGTTGTTGGGAGATTCAACAAGACCTTTAAAGGCATGATCATAGGTCTTTCAGACCCCTTGAAGTGGGAGTGGGACATCCTCCTACCATGCCTTTTGTTTGCTTACAAAGTGGCATGACAAAAGGGAGTTGGATTCAGCCCCTTTGAACTTCTGAATGGGCAACCCATAAGAGAGACTCTTGGCCTGGTGAAGAGGGTGGGGAGCAAGCTCCCAAGAAAGCATCTCTGGATATCGTCAGCTACATTCTGGCCCTCCGCACCCAGATGACGCACTACTGGAAGAAATCAAGCAAGAATCTGGAAGCCAGCCAGGAGATTCTAAAACAATGGCATGACCAGAAGGCCACTATGATCGAATGTTAGCCTGGTGAGAAAGTGTGGGTGATGGAACCTGTGAATCCCCAGCCCTACAAGACCGATGTTCTGGCCCACATGAAATGAAGAAGCGCAAGGTGGATGTCACCTACCTACTTAGTGGACCTCAAGACCCCATGAAACCCTTTACATGTCCTGCATGTCAATCGCCTTAAGCCCTACTTTAAGAGGTCTGAGGTAACCATGCACCTGGTCACGTATGAGTGGAGGAGAGGAAACTTCTCCCAACCACCTTATCCCATGGAGCAGGATAGGTCAGTGAAGGGTGTCAATCTCTCTCCTACCCTGGCCTTAGAGCAACAGAGGAACTTTTGCCAAGAGTTAGGGCAGCCTGCATGTCTCTTCTCCACAACCCTGTGCTCACTACATTTTGAACCCATGAAAATGACACTGAGCCCAAAGAGAAAACTGTATTTTGTACCCAAGAAGACCACCTCTAGTTCAGGGTGATGCCCTTTGGGTTGAAGAATGCCCCGACACCTTCCAGAGTTAGGTTATTTAGGTCCTGGCTTGGTTGGAGAACTTCAGTGTTGCTTACCTAGGTGACATTGCAGTCTTCAGTTCTAGTTGGGAGGACCACCTGTGCCACTTCAGAGAAGTGTTTACGGCTCTGCAGAGAGCACGTCTAGCGATCAAGGCCTGTGAGTGGCAGGTGGGGAAGAGTTCTGTGGTCTCCTTGAGTTACCAATTTGGAGGAGACAAGGTACCGTCCCTCCAGGCCAAGGTTCAGACCATTCTGGATTGGGAATCCCCATGACACAGACAGAGGTGAGGACCATCCTGAATACCACAAGAGATTTGTCAAGTGATATGGCACCATTGCTGGTCACTTGAGAAAGCTGACTTCAAAGAAGCAGACAAGACAAGGAATCTGTACAGATGCATGTCACACTCCTTTTGAGACCCTGAAGAACACCATAAATGGCACCTGTGCTCAAGGCCCCTGATTTCTCCCAGGAGTTCACTGTGCAGGGCGATGCCTCAAAGCATGTCATAAGAGCCATGCTCTCAAACTACATGAAAAGGGCCTATATCAATTGCTACCATTAATCAGCTGGAAGTTACTTACCAGGGAAAACAGGTAGAGTGTAATATAAAAGGAAGCCTTTGCATCAGTCTTGACGCCGAAGGAGTTGAGAACTTACATGTTTAGGGCTCACTTCCGGATTCGGACAGACCATAAACCCCTCAGATGACTAATGCAGATGAGGGGGGGGGAATGCTAAACTGTTGAGATGGTCCAGCTTCCTACAGGAAATGGACGTTATAGTGGAGCTCGCACTGGAACTGACCACGACAATGCTGATGGTCTCTCCACATTCTTCCACGTTAGCAAGGAGACCTCACATGAGGGTGGGAAGTTCTCTCTGCTTTCAAATGGGGCGTCCACATGTTGGACTTGACATCCTTTTAGTGGATCCCCACCAACTTTTTTCAATCCATTACCCTGTTTTTACTGATGTTGTTTTCACTGGCTTTAGGGCTCTGCACGTTACCCCTGCTGATCACTGATTAAATTCTTGTGCTCTCTCCTTTAAACATGGTCAAATTGGCTTAGACCCAATTGCCATATTTAATGTACTTGTAAGTCCTTAATAAGGGGGTACTGCATGTACAGAGGACCTGCAGATTAAATGCTACCAGTCGGCCTTCAGCACTTATTGTGCCACCAACCTAAGCACCCCTTTAAACATGTCCCAGGCCTGTCACTGCAATCCGTGTGATCAGTTTTAATATGGTTTTTAGGCCTGGAAAAATAAACCTTTTGCCAGGTTTAAACTGTCTTTTTTAATACATATAATTCACCCCAGGGTATGTCCTACACAGCCCAGATGGCAGAGTCAATTGTATTTAAAAGTTTTGACATGTAGTTTTATGTTTTACATTTTCTGTTAGTGAGAAACTCCTAAATTATGTTTTCAGCACAGTGATGCCTTCCTCTCCATCGGGTAAGTTTGGGTTTCTTTATTACATTGTTAACTTACAATTGGGAGCAGATAGGAATATTGAATTTAGTGTCTATGGGATTGTAATTCAAAACCTTAATTAATGATTAAGTTGAATGTTTTAAAGTTAGCAATTTCTTGTTCCAACCATTTGGTGCCTGCAGCCTGTAACCTGGGTCACATGACTAGTTGTAGCTGGCAGTTAGTCTTTGTGTATTGCTCTCAAATAGTGAAGCAAAGGACGAATATGTGTTGACAGGAAGGGTCATCTCAGAGTTGATGAGAGGGAGGATCTGCCACCTACCTTACTTGCACATCATAAAGCCTCTGTCTGGGCACACTCACAAAAGATTTGACACTAGTCGACTGTGACCGCCAGGCAAGCAGGTATATTGCAGGGAGGCAGGAAATTCCAGACACCTCTGGCAGAGGAAACTTCAAGAATCTACTCCTTCTTCAAAGTGGGCATCTACCAAAAATCTTGGACCCTTAGACACAACTCTTCAGCACACCTCTGGATCTGTGGAAACTCAGAAAGACTGCTGTGCTGCTATCCATGAAGGACTGTTACTCTGCTGCCCTTCCACCTGAGTTAGAAGGAATAGGCCAGCGTCTTGAACCCAGGACCAGCAGAATGTTTCCAAGAGCTAGATGGCACGCCTCGGGGACTGAAAATGCTTCCACTATCTTGAACCCAGTACCTGGACATTGTCTGCTGTGAGTTTTGCCCCTAACTGGTGCTACCCCAGTCCTGGACACTTGTAAATATGCCTGAAGGTGCTCCGCCAACCCAACCTGTTGGCCAAGCAGAACCAATGCAGAGCAATACATCGCCTCGCAGCCTCACATTAGACTCCCCACAGTGAACGCATCCTTGATGCAGGACCACACGTCACAGATCCTGGGAACCACAGCTGTGTAACGCATCCGTAATGAAGAATCCCTCATCGCTGCCCTGCAGCTCCCTGAGACTGCCATTGCGCAACGCGCCCTTAAAGAAGGATCTCGCAGCCACAGCTGCACTATGCATCCTCGACATGGGACTTCACAATGCCCTGCAAATCGAATTTAAAGTACTTAGTTTAGTGGTTCTTACCTGGTTCCTATATCTGTCCCGGAATTCCATCTCAGTTGGTCCGAACTTGTGACTTTGTCCCGGTCCAGCCCGACCAGATAAATACAGTTGGCTCTTTGTGCTTCCAAGCACTGTTTCCAAAACAGTCTTTCAAATTGCATATCTCTGGTTGGATATTTTTTGTCTTTCTACATTGGTGTGGGATTTTCCTCGTGCTGTGTCTCACTAATGGTTCTTGCAGAAAAATGACAGGTCTCAATAAAGACCGACTTTAGTTAATATCATATATTGATTAAATACATCATTAATAATGAATATTTTTGGTAATGGCAAGAATTGCGGGGAAACGAATTTTAGTGGTATGTGTTCAAATGTATAATTTACCCTTGAGAAAGCAATCGCAGATAACATGATGGCTTTCTTACTAGGTTTTCAATATACCTGCCACTTGATTCGTCTGATAAAGTCATGACAGTAAGGATATCCTCAAGTCAGAGGTGAAGAAATATTTTGATTGAAAATGTCCTTAATGTCTCCTGTTAGTTGATTGGATGTATGGATTTGAAGCAGCCATATAATTAAAGAGCTTTACAGTAATACCACCGAGACGCTGCGCTGGCGATAGACGAATTACAAATAATTTCGATTTACCATCACATACATCCACAAAGAACGATTTTCCTTTATAACATTTTTCAAAATTCCCTACATAAAAAATGAAAATTCCCTTTACACAAAAATGCAGCTTAAACTCTGCTAGCTCTTACTAAATAACATAACCAGAGCACTTCACCAAATACTTTACTCATGCACACAATGAGTGATAAATGAGTGATAAATGTGTGATAAACATTAGAATAAACACATCATCTTGAGTGAGCCAATGACTAAATATCTGCTCGAATTACTACCTATATTTTTTATTTTTAACATGTTATATAAATGTGTACCACTTCACATAACGTACTTAGGCGCTAATCCTGTCTACGTTTTCTAATGAGACAAATGGCAGTGTGTTTCATCTCAAGGCCTTCTCGCGAAAGATTTATTTTATCTAGGGAATTGACACTCTGCAGAGAAGCAGCACAGCTCATTGCCTGTTTGTATGCAGGGCAATTTGTCATATATTGTGCCGGTCTAATTTGTTTTTAATTACTGTACAAATCTTCAAGATTCAACAATCCATATCTTCAACAAGGTTCCCCTGTTGGAATCAATTGCAGCGTGCTCTAAGGACTAGGCTGAGCCACAAAGCCTGTGATAATCAATAGTCATGTTCCTCTCAGCGTGGCCTCACCTTATAAACAAAGCTGAGGGCAGGCGTTACTCTCATTGCATTTCTCCTCGAACACAGATACAATTATGTAGTCCCAAAGGCACGAAAAAAGTAATGCAAATAAGATCAAAATGGCAGAGCTGTTTGAGTTTGAACTCGCGGAGGGATATAAATACAAGTCTACAAAGTTAAACAGTAGGTTGGTGATAGGATTATGGAAATAGGGTCTGCACAGTTCTCGTGAATTTGAGCAGTTATTGATGTGCCATACGTCAGAGCAATTCACGAAATTTAAAGACTTTGTATTTGTGGTGTAATGTTCCTTGTGTTTCACATACCGCTATTTATGGATAAAACATTTATATATCTTCATAGTTTCAAAAACAGGTTTTAGCATATAAACACATTGCATTTCTTGGTATGCTGAGACACACGTTTCATCCATTATTTTGAGGCTTAATTAGATGCCCACCCTTGTCTTCTGTCAGTTACTGTCAGTTACTGTCTCCATTGACTCCATTCTTGTTTGTTGAAAGTAAGGGCCTATTGTTGGGTTGTTCCACATACGGCCTGCAAGCTAACATGAGGTATCTGATACACTTTATCTAGTCCACTGAGTCTTGAGTATGTGTATGCCATATTTACTTCGAGCTTTGCAAGCAGCGGGTTTGCAATCAGGCAGGTAGGAGTTGTATTCTGCACTGTCTCTGCAAGTCTATGTGCAGGGATGTGGTCTAAGGGACCAATTCACACGTGGTCATATTCGCTAAGTCTTGTGTGGCTTTAGGCTTACATTCCCAGAAAAAAATGGCACAATTTACAACACACAAAACGATCTCTTTGATGAGTGAATAGAATTATGCCGAAATAAACCCCGTGCAAGAAGAGGGAGGAACAGAAAACGGCTATATTTACAAGTGTGTGAACTACTAATATGTTTGTGGACATTAACAAACTCCGTTCCACTCTTTCCCACCATGGAAATGTTTGGAGTTTTTGTCCCCCTCCCAGGCTAGAGAAATAACTGAATAACACCTAAACTTGAGAATGGTATAGGGAAAGGTTTTTCTATAAAGGGAAAAATCCTTGCCCCTGGAAAACAAATTAATAAAAGTATACATAAGCCTATTTAGCAGCCTTTCAACAGTGTGTAATTAAACATTTTAAAAAAATCTATGTTAAAATAAACAATGGGAAATTAGCAGCGTTTACAAATAACAAATGGTGCACTTATCAGTATGCACGGGAAGTAGCGCCTTTCACAGTTGTCAAAGCATACTATTGCTTAATGTTGGGAATTCGGAAATCCTGAATCTGTACCTGTGAGGAATAGTACTTCTACAAGGGCAGATTTATGATTGATTTGTGAATTATTTCCTCGATTCATTTTCCAAAATTCCAGAGACAATGCAGTTTATACCACCTGCTTGTCAGACGAGAAACGATGCCTGGGCTCAGCCTCCGCACAATATAGAATAAAGGTTGGAGGCTTCTTCTGGCGCCCACCGTCTACTTAGAGAGAAGAAAAACAGTAGGGCTAGCCTCGGTGGCGAATTGATTCAGCAGGTGGGGAGATGCTGATCGGCTGAGAGAGCCGGCCGTTCCCACTCCCCCTCACTTCCTCTGACGTCAGACGCCGCCAGCAGCGAGGAGCTGCCACCGAGGGTTCCCAGAGTTCTTGGAGTTTTGGATGTTTTTGGAGCCCTGGGGTGCGGTTTCCTCGATTCTCAAATTTAGGCAATATTGAGCAACATTTCCGCTTTGTAACCTACAGAGCCTCTTATGAAACAGAAACATTTCCTATGAGGCACCTGAGACAGCGTGGACGGGAGGATTACAGCCAGCTGGCCAGGTTTTTTTTTTTTACTATGTCAAAGGAGGGCTGCCAGAGTTTTTCATCAGGGGCCCCAGGTTTCTCACCAAGATGGAGTAAGTGGCATATTTCTTGCTCACTTGACTTAGCTGTCTTGGCTGAGCGTCGCTGGGAAGATCCCATTCAGCTGGCGTTTAACTATCTCACTGTTTTTGTTAGAGTTCTGGGCAGCTTTTTCAGCAGCTATCGGTAGAGGGGCACTGCAAGAAAGACACTATGAGAAAATTGGCCAAAGGGGCAAAAGCAACAAATCCGGTCGCATCACCGACTCTGGCACAAAAAGTCCAAAAGCATGCAGCTCTAGCCACGGCACAAATGAATCACACAGCAGCATTTCGGCAGGATCTTTATCCTTCATCTGAGCTCGTGGGGGGGGGGGGTGCTGAATCGGCCCTACAGGACCAATTTGAGGCAGAGATGGTTGACTTGGATTTCCCCATCAGCCCCAGTGAGATGGCTTCCTTAAGGGCAGATTTATCGATCTCTGCTGCTTCCAGCAAAGAGACTTAGACCCCCATTAAAGCAGTGGGCCAAAATCTTGGGGCCAAAAAATACCCTATTTTTATCAAAGCCAAGCAAGATGGACCTTTGATTGAGGCAAATGTAATGCAGGAGATGTAAGGGGGAGGATCTTTCAGTAGCAGATAACTTGCTGGTTACCGGCCCAGAATCTTTAGTCTCCAAGTCTGGTAGTCAACTGCCTCTTCCCCAAAATCCATCAGCTGAGGAAGAGCCCATGCTGCTTTCAAGGCCGGGAGTCGCAGATGTGTCCTTGACTCGACGGGTCCAGAGGGGTCCCAGGTGGAGGATAGGTCAAACGCTATTCAAATGGATCCCCCGCAAGGTGGCAGCTCCTTTTCTATGCAATGGGACACTAAGAGACTCCTCGATTTTTTTTTGGAAGAGATTCGGGCCCTAAAGGCTTTCCAATCTATTGAGATCGCTGCAATAAACGCCCGCTTGACGAAGATTGAAGAATCCATGGCGCAGGTCCCGGCACGGCTCCTGAAGGCCGAAAAACGGATCTCCCAATTAGAAGATCAAATGTCATCTCTAAATCGTAAAGTGACTACTTTCCAGTCCCAGAGAGCTTCATGGGAAATAAAGCTGGAAGAATTGGAGAACCACTCCAGATGCTTAAATCTACGAATCCTGGGCATTCCGGAGGGTTTGGAGGGCCAGCATACACTACAATGGGTTGACTCTTTCATAAACAAAAATGTCCTTCCAGATTTCAAGGGGGAACTGTCATTAATGAGAGCCCATCGGGTCCCCGCACATTTTCCCGCTAATGCAAAGTTCCCCCAGACGATTCCGGTTAACTTTGGTGATTTTATGGTCAAGGAGCAGATCGTGTCTAGAGCAATCAGGCAAAGACAGTTTTCCTCGGCAGAAGTGCCAGTGTGTCGTATTTTTTCAGACGTCAGCCTCCTCTGCCAAAAGGCGGAACTAATTTGTAAAAATGCTTCAGTTGTTTAAAGCTCAAGGGGCACAAGCCATGATAGCTCAGCAGAGCAAGCTCAAAGTGTTAGTCAAGGGCAAATTTCATATTTTTTGTGATGTCGCAGAGGCACAGGGTTTACTAGAAGAGATTTTGGAAGATAAACCTTAGGGGCTGGAAGGAAGTATTTGGTCGACATGCTGGGTGGTATGCATTACATATATATTATAGGAATGGTTTATTTATCTCTTGAGGATTGTATTATTATATAACTTTTTACACGAGAGAAACAATAAGGTGTCAGCATTTGGCATAGAAGGGAAATTATAGTATAAGGCGGTTAAGAATTTAGGTTTTGTAAGGTAGGAAGGGGAAGTGAGGGTAGGGTGAGGGCTTTATTCAGCTACACTAGGCACCAAGTCAGCGCGCCTGAAGATAGGCAGGTGGGTGGGGCAGGTTGTCAACTACAGGGTAGGGGCGGCCATCTGCCCAGGCGACAGCGGGTCAAGGGTTTGGTGGGGAGCATGGGGGAAAAAAGAAATCCATATTTTAACTTCATACTCATTTGTTGATTGTTATGCTGATTGTTATGTGAGAGCAAGAAAGAAGAACCTGTCATCTCCGTTAGATCTGGGTGGGAGCCTTCTCTCAATTTTACTAAAAGGAATATTTTTTGAACATGGTGGCATTCAGAAATCCACTCTTTTTCTGTAATGGCTGATAAGGAAATAGTTAACGTAGTGTCATTCAATGTCAATGGTCTCAATAATAAAAGGAAAATGTGGGCTATTGAGACTTGGATTAAAACAGAGAACCCCTCGGTTATTCTAAAACAAGAAGCCCACATACCAGCAGGGAAAATATCTGAGTTTGCACTGATTAGATCCTGGGCAGATCATAGGGGTTTCTCTTTATCCTCAGTAGCACATAGGGGGACGGCGATTTCAATAAACAACTTCAGGCAGAGGCGGTTAATTCGGCAAGCGATCAAAGTGTTAGATGGTACTGGGTAACTTGTATTGTAGACCATCGACCTCTGACATTTGCTAATATATACGCCCCAGTTAAGGATAATCCCCTCCCATATGAGGAACGTTTTCAATCTTTAATCCAAGTCCCGGGTGCATTGATCGTGGGTGGCGATTTTAATTTGTTAATGAATCCCAGGATCGATTCCTTAGCTAAATTAAAAAGACAGTTAAAATGAAAAACTCTTAAAACTATACACAGTTATAGTTCAATGCTGGATATTATTGACCCCTGGCGATCTGCATTTCCTAAGGAAATTGCCTACACCTGTTTTTCAGGGAGATTCCATACTTTTTCATGCATTGACTTTTTTCTTATTTCCAGGAAATTGTTTTGTTTGAAGCAGAACATTTTTCAAAATGGATTCTCCCGACCATGCATTGGTGATTTTGGAGTTAGCATTGGGTAAAGGTAGGTCAGTCAATAAAAGGTGGAGGTTAAACCGACAATATTTGCTGGAAGAGGACTGGATATCTTCCAGTAAAATACAAATTTCAGAGTTTTTTTAGCGTAATCTTGCCTCCGCCCTATCCTATGCCGTATGGGATTCATTCAAAGTCTTTTTTCGAGGTCTAGCTATCGTTAAGGATGCAGAAAATTCAAGAAAAAGGAAGGAAGAAAAACTGTTTGTAGATCAAAAAGTGCAAGAATCTTTTGAAAGGTTTCTCTCTAATCCCTTGGACCTAAATAAATGCCAGTGGGTTCAGGCTAGTCGTGACCTGATTGAAGTATATAATGCCAAACGCGACACCCTTTTTCAGCAGGTCAGGCAAAAGACCTATGAGATGCCTTACCTCTGGCTCTCGTACTGAGTATTCGGAGAAATAGGAGATATAATGGCCCAGCATTATAGGAAGATCTATGACCAGCAATCATCAATTGATATCTCAGCATTGGAAGATTTCTTGTGGGAGCACGTAGCACCGGGGCTATCTGAGGAAGACAAAGGGCATATGATGAACTCTTCTACAAAAGATGAGTATGGGGAGGTTATCAAAAATCTTCCAAATGGCAAAGTCTGTTGTCCAGATAGTTTACCAGGGGAATTTTTTAAAACATTCTTTGGGGTACTTGGGGATTCTTTACTATTAGCTATAAACTCAATTTTTGAGGGTGGGCCCATCCCTTCATCATTTCGAGAAGGAAGTGTAGTCATATTTTTAAAAAAAAGGTAAAAACAGCGAAGACCCCAATTCATATCATCCCATCACGCTCTTAAACTCTGATTACAAAATATTTTACTAAACTTTTAGCAAATCATTTTAATGGTATTGCCTCTTAGTTAATCCATCAGGATCAGAATGGTTTTATTGCTGTAAGGCAGCTTGGCACGGATATGCACTTTTTGGTAAAGGCACTTGACTATATCGATAACCAGAAGATACCAGCCTTGGTGCTGTTTTTAGACGCCAAAAAGGCTTTTGATTTGGTGATTTGGGAATCTTTATTTGTATCTTGGGCAAATTTGGCATCCCCTCTAAAATTATGGGGCTGGTCGAAAAGCTATATTTGAATGCTGAGGCCAATATTATTATTAATGCAGCCAGTGTCGGACAAGTAAAAGTTAAAAGAGGAACTAGACAGGGATGTCCGCTTTTTCAAGTTTTATTTACCTTATTTATTGAAATGCTTGCTGTAGCCATTAGGAACAACAGGGATATTTGCCCCCCGCTTCCAAATCTGTATAAAATTAAATTATACGCGGAAGACATCATGCTGATCATAAAACCAGAAACGGATGTGTAGGTAGCGGCCTTCCAGATTTTTTAACGGTATAAAATGAACAAAAAAAACTGAAGTCTTACTTTGCGGTGTGGTGGGGCATCTAGGGATTTACACCCCGATATTATCTCATGTTTGAATACAAATCCGAAGAGGTATTTAGGGGTGTATTTTTCAGATTTGCTTACCCAATGCCATCCTCTTCCATTATCTATTTTAGGCAGGGTGGCCCTGGTCAAAATGTCAGTGCTGCCACTTTTTAACTTTCTCTTTTCAGCTATTCCCTGTGTTTTAGTTAATTCCTTTTTTAAGAAACTAGAGTCTATGTTTAGATCATTTCTCTGAGGCAAAAAGGTTGCCCGAATTGCACTTAGCACTTTACATGAGGAAATCGGTGGGTTAGCTCTTCCCAATTCGAAGGATTATTATTACGCATATTTTTCATAATATATGTCTAAATTTAAGGAGGAAAAACATTCAGGTTTTTTTGTAAAATTTTTTATGAACTTAATTTGTAAAGAGAATCAGATCCATTGCCCACTATTAATTTTCAGATCTTCTAAGCAAGTACAGTATGTGTCTACAGTGGTTTTACTTTAAACGGCAGGCTTTTTATAAAAGATATTCTATTCAAGTAATTAATAGTTCCACTCCCATAGCAGGTCTTTTTTCCTCTGCAGGAATTAAAGATTCATCCACCATCATTCAAATTTGGATTAAAGCAGGGTTTTTGAAACTCTCGGATTTCCTGCGGAATGACAGGTGGATGAATATTTATTTTATTTATTTATTTATTTAAACTTTTACCGCGCACAGCTACCCACAGTGGGTTTCCCGGCGCTAGGGACAGACTGGAGAAGAAGATATCAGATAGCCAGCATGCAGGTACCAACTACTTATGTGAACAACAGCGTTTTCAGTGCTCTGCGAAAACGAAGAAGACTGGTCTCTAATTTAAGGGCAGTGGGCAGGGCATTCCAATATTTGGGACCAAGATAGGAGAAGGAGCGTCCCCCCATCCTTGCCAGCTTAAATCTTGGTATAGAGAAATTGCCAATTTCCGAGGACCGTAAGGTGCGTTTGGGCCTGTAAAGTTGCACCAGCTTTTGTAAGTAAGTAGGTGCAATGCCTTGCTTGATCCTAAACATGTAGCATAATGCCTTAAACTTTATGCGGCTGGAGATCTTCAACCAATGAAGATCATGCAAGGTAGATAATGCAGAAGTTCTTCTAGGGACATTCTTCAAGAGTCGCGCGGCTGCATTTTGTACAACCTGCAATACTTTAACAGTGGCTACATCAGCACCCAAATATAGTATGTTGCCATAGTCCAGGCGAGATGTTATCAATGCCTGGACAACCGTTCTACGGGAGGGAATGGGAAGCATCCATAAGATCTTTTGTAGCCACCTAAGAGTAGAGAAACAGGTTGCTGCGACTTTAGTGGCCTGCTGCTTCATTGTTAACTTGTCGTCAATTTGGACGCCCAAGTTACGTACAGCATGTGTGGGTACAGGAAGTGCACCCATCTCATTTGGCCAATGCTGAGGGCCCCAGAGGTTCTTATTTTTCCCCAGAATGACCACCTCTGTCTTCTCCCCATTCAGTTTGAGACAGTCCCTCTGCATCCAGTCCGCCACAAGAATGAGGCCCGACTTTAGTGCAGAGGGGTTATTCTCGTCTCGCCCTGATAGGGAGAAGACGATCTGGGTGTCATCAGGGTAAGAGAATATTGAGGAAATATCTTGCTTAACCCATAGCAATTTTCTCCTCCTGGGGTCACATAATGCTTTAAATGATGTTTTGCAGCAATCTGGACTAAGTCCAGATTAGCAATCAGAAAAGCCTAGTCCATGACTTAGTAGAAGATATGGCAAAAAAAACGGGGGATTGGAGAAAACGTCTTGCGTCGGTTAAGGGGATGAATTTGGAATCTGAATGAATGAAAAGCAATTTGTAACACGCTACTATCAAAATCTAAAGCTATAACTAAATGAGGAAAATATGAGGAGTTGGAAATCAATGCAATTGTGTGGTGTACAATAAATAAATAAAATGTTAGCACGCTCAGGGGGGCCAATTGGCAAATGATGCTTTTTTTTAGTAAATGGCTACTGTATAGAACCCCGAGCTTTATAGCTAAAGCCTAACCAAATCAATCAGGGCAGTGTTTTTGGTGCCACAATCATCCATCTGCCAATTGGACACACATATTTTCACAGTGTCCCCGGATCCAGAAAATATTTTAATTTTAACAAACCAATATAAAATTAATTTTAAAACAATTTACTGTTAAAAAGACAATTAACAGAAGTGATACTGACGCTCGTTGGAGTAAGCTAACCAAGTTTCAATAGGATTACCTTTAAAAGCGCGAAGGTTTGCCATCAATGCAATTCTCACTACGTACTGCCTTATACATACGTATCGGAATGTGTATGTTTTTTAGAAATTACGAAAATTCACCATCAATGCAACCTTTTGCCTGCATTTAGAATTTATCTTCTTTTAATGCGACTTTTTGACAAAAATATCCAAGAAAATAACTACAAACAGAATATTGTCGTTTATCATTGGATTGTATAAAGATTAACATTTTACAGCGAATTGGCTCCATTTCTGTAAGAATATTGTCAGATATTGCAAAAAGTTTACTTGTGGCATCTCCTGATGAAGGCACTGCTGGCACTGAAACACGCGTCGAAGACCTCTTTTCTGCCACTCTTGATTTTAATTGTTAATGTTTTGATCAATTATGTATAGATACATCGAAACATTATCAAGAAATAAAATGTATTACATACTGCCATCAATTTGATGTCTTTTTAACAGTAAATTGTTTTAAAATGAATTTTATATTGGTTTGTTATAATTAAAATAATTTGTTTCAACATTATCATGTCAGTCACACTTAGCTCTTTTCTTATATTATCTACATTTCATTAAACTAGTTTTATTGTAATAGATTGGAAATTGCTTAGGAACGTTAATTTTCAACTGCATATATGCCCTGTCCTAGGAATTTTACTTTAATTCTACAGGGGGTCCTTGATACTCACATTTGTTTCAGTTATGACGTTACACTAGACCATGGGTACTCACAAACTTTCTCTCGGGGGCCAAATTTACAGTGTGGTTTGTGTCCGAGGGCCGCACCGGTGGGGGCGGGGTCAGTGGGGGAGGGGGCGGAGCTAGAGCAACAAAAAAAACTGTGACCATGAGGTTGATCACAGATCCCTGCAGCGGACGCCTTAGTCCACTGAGCCACCAGACCCGGCATACACACATCTTTCTCTCTCTCTCTCCCTCCCTCTCTCATCCTCCCTCTCCCATCTCGTTCACTGTGTCTCCCTCCCCCTCCCCCTGTTTCCCTCTCCCTCCCCCTGTTTCCCTCTCCCTCCCCCTTTTTCTCTTTCCCTCCCCCTCTTTCCCTCTCTCTCCTTCTCTCCTTTCCTCTCCCTCACTCCGAGGTCTCCCTCTCGCTCCTTCCCTCTCCCCCCTCCCCTCTGTCCCTCTCCCTCCTCCCCTCTCCCTCCTCCCCTCTCCCTCCTCCCCTCTCCCGCCTCCCCTTTCCATCCTCTCCTTTCCCTCCTTCCCTCTCCCTCCTTCCCTCTGTCTCTCTCTCTCCTTCCCTCTCCCCCTCCTTCTCTGTCTCCCTCTCTCTCCTTCCCTCTCCCTCCTTCCCTCTGTCACCCTCTCTCTACTTCCCTCTCCCTCACTCTGAGGTCTGTCTCCCTCCCTCCCTCTGCCTCCCTCTGCCTGCCTCCCTCCCTCCTCTGCCTCCTCTCCCTCCCTGCCTCCTCTGCCTCCCTGCCTCCTCTCCCTCCCTGCCTCCTCTGCCTCCTTCCCTCCTCTGCCTCCCTCCCTCCTTTGCCTCCTTCCCTCCGTCTCTTTCTCTCTCCTTTCCTCTGTCTCCCTCTCTCTCCTTCCCTCTCCCTCACTCTGAGGTCTGCCTCCCTCCCCCTCCCTGCTGCCTCCTTTCCTCTGTCTCTCTCCTTTCCTTCCCTCTGTCATCCTCACTCACTCTGAGGTCTCCCTCGCCTCCTCTCCTTCCCTGTCTCCCCCTGCGCCCGGGCTGAGACACACACACACAGTTGCTGCAGGCAGAAGTGCTGGAAAGCAGGGACAGACACAGGACGTGAGAAAGTCGTGCATTTATTGTAGGCGAGGGTAGAAGTACTGGAAAAACCAAAAGTTTTATGCAGTGAACGTAGAGGTGTATAAAAGTACTGAGCGCTGTGTGGTTAAGGCAGATGGCGTGGGTCGGTCATGCAGTTTGTGAGGTGAAGCCGGGAGGTTTGAATGACTCCTACATCATGTCAGGAAGCAGCAGAAGGTGCATGAAAGCACGGGTGCTGTGGGTGACAGTCGAGGTACTGTTGAGCGTTACTTTCTCTGAGACGAAGACAGAAGAAAGAGCAAGTCTTAGATATTGTGATGTCTACATTGAGCTCTCAGGAGTTTTGCGAATAGAACACGTTTCCAATGACAACATAATACCTATTGCTTTTATTTTAAAGAATCAAAGTAAACCCGCTGTTCTGTGAGTGTCGTGGAAGCTGCTTCAGAGGCAAACAAATGTGTACACAGAAATAGTTGAATGTGCAGTTGGACTAGGTTTGATGCCTTATTTATGAGGGTGTCACAAGGGAAGCTCCTGTACATTAATCTGCATTACAGGTTCCGGTTAAAGCGGTGCTAGTGTGTGCTTCTGACGTCATGCTGCTGTCTCTTTCGAAGCATTTAGTGCGGGATCCGAATTGGTTGCATTATGGAAAGCCACTGGGCTCATTTTAACCGCTACTGACTGACCCCTTTCCCCGCCGGCACACACAGCAGTCAGTACCCTGGTAGTCACCGAGGGCTCTGCTAATATATAGGTGGCAAACAAATGTGTTTTTCAGCAGGAATTCTTTCAGAAATTTGCAAGTTGGCATGTGCTGAAAGTGGCATGGAGGCGAATCTAGGGTGTGCTGTAGCCCTGCTGGGTCACACCTAGTCTATCACAAGTGCCAAACCCCACACCGAAGGGGTGCAGTTCGTTATGTGATGAGGTGTCTTCCGGAGGCTTTATATTAGTTTTTGTGCTGCTGTGTAGGATACTTCTGTTCAGGATCACACTAATTAGATTACAATAGCACGATAATATATGTGCAGATGAACACACACGTGCACGAACGCGCAAACACAACACCAAGCATTTCACAGGTCGTTAAAAGACCATTCCGATGTTAATGAGGCTTTGTTCACCTCTTTGCGCCCCTGGAGCCCCACTCTGACAATGATAGGAATCGCCTGGCCCCCACAGAGCTGCTGTCTGAGTCGCGCTGCGCAGGGTGTTTCCTGACACTCTTAAAAAAAAATGGAAAACACGGGCGATGTCTACAGGGCGATGTCTGCAGGGTCCGCGGGCCGCCAGGGAAGGCTTGCCGGGCCTCACCTGGCCCGCGGGCCGTACTATGAGTACCCCTGCACTAGACACACAAAAGAAAAAGGAAGGAATGCTTAAAATAGATTATAACACTGGCAATTACTCTAGGTTGCATTTCAATTCATTATGTTTCATATACAATGTCACTCTGTACAGAGGACTGCCTTATGCGAATTCATACTAACCCTGGAGGAACTGTAAGCACCCCAAACTGGTTTTGGCCTTATTGGGATCATCAGTGAGGTATAGCTTGGATTATATGGCTCAGTGAGCATAGGACTATGGAAAGGCAGAATGTTGTATCCCTCCCATGGAATTGGCAGAAACTTGATGGCTCTGCATTTCTCTTGTAAAGCAGAGTTCCAGATTTTCTAATTAAGCAACAGCAAAATCAACTTCAATGGCTGCACCCTCTTACACACCGCATGGTACGGTTTATGCAGATTTTTCGGCGCTGCTTGCGCTACTGTTGCTATGTTGCAGCGCGAGCAGTATGATATGCCTATTTCTGCCCATTGGGAAAACTCAGTGGAATCTTACACAGTGGTTATGTAATTCAGTGGAATTCTGTGGAGTAAAACTCTATGATTTCCACTCATCCCTACAAGGGCCAACGTCATTAATCCCTCGCCGAATTATTTTTAATCTCTGGGTGTTCCCACATCATATGTAACTATGCAGACAATTTGTAAGTTAACGGATGGAGGTTTGGCATTCAGGGCAATGGAATAATATATTCAGTCACATTGACTGCACCTCTGCCAGCAAAAATATTAAATGACTGCCAAGATCAAGGAGCAAGACCACTGACTCACTGTTAGTAAAACTTATCTCCCACCCTCGCAGCTCCACCATTAAGTGAGGCCTCTCTGAGCACCTGCCCCTCATCCCTGGTGGCCCAGTGGACCTCTGACTACTCTTTCCCGCTCTGATTTTGCCCCTTTCTGCTGTGTTTTTCACCCTTTCACTCTCTTTAGCACTCACTTTGTACTCTTTATATCTTTTTTCCTTTTTCTATTTTCCCCTGTTTACACTTTTTCCTCTTTTTCCTCTTCTATTGCCTGCTTTTTCCCCTGTTTTTCACGCTGCTGCTGCCCCGCGGCTCCTCCCCCAGCACGACCAGCCCGAGCAAGTTCCCCTCCCCGCTCCCGTCTCCCAGTTGTCCAGCCCTCCCTGACCCCTACTTAATGGCAGCCGCTGGCGCGCCACTGGCACGCAAAAGGCAAGCCTGTCTGCGCCTGTCCGTGACCCGACCGCGGCCAGCGCCAGGAACCCTGGACCTCTGCACCACCAATGCTACAACCCAGCAGCACTCCACGCACTCAAGCCAGGCCCCAACAACAACTGCAATCTAGCATCACCAACTGACACCCACGGATCCTTCAGCTGTTACCGCTGTCGGCACACCTGCAGCACCACCAGGAACATGGACCCAGCACAACCCTCCCGCAAGAACACTAATGAACTAAAGACCCCTTAATGCATCCTCCTCAGCGTCTGATCACTCCACAAACACACCACCAAAATCTCAACAGCTCCACCCCAGACATAGTATTCTTCACCAAAATCTGGACCAACACCACCACGGGACCAGACATTGCCTTCGCCATTGCCTAAGGATATAAGAAACTGGACAAGATCCCTTAGAAGGACCACCCCACATGCCCAGGAGGAGGAATCGCCAATGTCCACAAATCCACCCACTGGCTGAGCACACTCTCCAACGAGCCCACAGATCTGATTGAACACCTACACTTCAAGATATAGGTCAGCCTTACCACCACCCTCCGAGTAACTCTCATCTACCGACCCCCCAGAGCCATGCGGGCCTTTCACCAACTCCATCATGGATATCATCTCCCCCCAAAGCCTTCCCATCCACCAACTACATCCTGCTGGGAGACCTCAGCTTCCACCTCAACAACCAATTAGACCCCAACACCACATCCTTCTTGGACAACCTTCACAACATTGGACTCTGCCAGATCATGACCGAACCCACACACTCAGCAGGACACACCTTTGACCCCCTCTTCACAACAAGAAACTGCATCACTTTCAGCCACACCACCGAACTCCAGTGGACAGACCACTGATGCGTCTACTTCACCTTCAGAACATCCCCCATCCACAGACACCAGCACCTGCTCCCACAAAGAAACTGGACCAAAATCACCGACAACCAGCTCACCTCCTCACTTAGCAACTCCACCCCAACCACAGCAGAAGATGACGACCCCAACACCGCATCCCGAACTCTGCACAAATGAATCTCTGACAGCGCCAACACCATAGCCCCCCTCAAGAAGAACAACAACACACACGCCAAGAAAGCCAGAAGGTTTACCACTAAACATCAAGAGTCCGTGCGCACATTCCGCCACCTCGAAAAAGCCTGGAGGAACTACAAATCCACAAAAGCCCACAACAACTTCAGAGCCGCCACCAACACCCACCAACAACTCATCAGAAAAATTAGGAAAAAAGCGAATAAAGACAGATTCACCACAAGCACCCACAACAGCAAAGAACACTTCTGCAACATCAAGAAGTTCATCCAACCCACCAGCGAGTCTATTGACATTCCTCCCTCACAAGACCTCTGCAACAAACTCAGCACCATCTTCCACTACAAAATCAAGAACATTTACGACAACTTCAATGAAGACAACCAACACACTGAACCCTCACAAGCTACCCCGACACCCTGAAGCCAACGATTGACAACTGGACAGTCCTCCCCACGGAAGACACTCTGAAGATGTTGAGGTAAATCCACTCTGGGACCCCCACGGACCCCTGCTCCCACTACATCTTCATCAGGGCCGCCAACACCATCACACCCATGCCCTGCCACACCATCAACCACTCCCTGGTGGACGCCTCCTTCCCCTATGACTGGGAGCACGCTGAGATCTACCTCTCCTAAAAAAGACCCCGGCGGACCCCACCGACTTCAAAAACGACAGACCTATCTCCCTGCTCCCGTTCCCAGCAAAAGTCATTGAGAAAGCCATCAACAGCCAACTCTCTACCTCCATCAAAGTACACAACATCCTCGACTCCTCCCAATCTGGCTTCCGAAAAAAACCACAGCACAGAAACCACCCTCCTCATTGCAACAGACGACATACACTCCCTACTGGACAGAGGTGAAAGAGTAGCCCTTATCCTCCTCCACCTCTCAGTGGCCTTCAACACAGTCTCCCACTGCACCTTGACATGGAGACTCCACGAGGCTGGGATCCGGGACAAGACCCTCGACTGTATCCACTCCTTCCTTTCCGGCAGAATGCAGCGAGTCAGACTCCCTCCTTTCCTCTCTGACCCAACCACCTGCAGAGTCCCCCAGGGATCCTCCCTCTGCCCCAAGCTGTTCAATGTCTACATGGTTCCGCTCGCCCCCATCATCAGAACCCACGTACTCAGATGACAACCAAATCATACTCTCCCTATCCAACGAACCCAACGCAGCCATACACAACTTTCAAGAAGGCATGAAAGCTGTTGCCAAATGGATGAAAAGCAGCCGCCTACAACTCAACACCGACAAAACAAAAGTGCTCATCATGGGCTCCAACCTCGACATCTGGAACAACACCTAGCAGCCCCTGCCCTCGGAAGCACAACCACCCCCGTGGACCACACACGCAACCTTGGAATCATCCTAGACTCCAAGCTCAGAATGGACTACCAGATCAACTCTGTCGCACCCTCCTGCTTCCACACCCTCCGCCTCCTACGTAAGACCTTCAAATGGATCCCCCTAGAGCACAGAAACACTGTCACTCAGGCCCTCGTCACACTTGACTACGGCAACGCACCCTACGCTAGAATAAACAAACACCTCACCTGCAAGCTAAAAAACATTCAGCACGCCACCGCAAGACTGATCCTCAACCTGCCAAGATACTGCCATATCTCCCAGCACATGCGCGCACTCTACTGGCTCACCATCAAGGCTAGACTCACCTTCAAGTTCTCACCCACGCACACAAAGCCCTCCTTAACACCAGACCAGCATCCCTGAAAAGCTGACTCAAATTCCACGCACCCCAAAAGAACTTACGATCAGCCCAGCTCTCCTATGCCGTGGTCCCCCGCACCAGAAAGACCAGATCGGGAGGCCGCTCTTTCTCCTTCCTCGCAGCCAGAGCCTGGAACACCCTATCGCTCTACCTGAGACAGACAACATCACTCCCCATCTTCACGAGAAACCTAAAAACTTGGCTCTTCGACAGACCCCTCCTTGATGGACTGGAACCTGCACCCCTCTCCCCCTCCCAGTGCCTTGAGACCCTTACGGGTGAGTAATCGCGCTTAACAAACATGTCATTGATTGAAGATGATAGTTATTTGTTAAAGCATTGCCAGGCACTACCATCACAGGTGTTCCTTTCCATGATTTTTGCACTTTGACAGTGGCTTCGTCAAGCATGACGGAGCTGTACAGCTAACTGTTTACTTTTATTTATCGAAAGAAAATGCAGAATCCGGATTTCTTTTTGACAATAAAAAAAGCAATGCCCCCCTCGCCATGGGAGTTATTTTCCATGGTGAGGAGAGTTTTTATGTAGTTTCTACTGCCCGTTGCCACCAGGGTTTTCCTAGAGGTCAACCTCTGATGGCCCTTACTCCATCGAGCTGTCGGAGTGGTATAATCAAGGTAGAAAGAGAGTAGTCTACTGTGTGTGATTAATCCAATGACACATGGTGGAGAAGTGTGGCTCAGGGGTTAGAGGTGGCAGACCCGGAAGCTGAGATGGGTCCTGGACCAGGGTTCAATTCCCCGCCTCGGTGGGTCTTGGGCTCAAAAATTCCACTGACTCGATAATTCTCGTTCCGGTGCCTACTCGACTCATGGGTTCACACTCTGCGACTCTGGGCAATAGCTTGCTTAATCTCCACTACGGCCCCTCGCGGCGGGATGCCTGGCTTTCACCTTGTGGATACCCTGCTGGGGTTATCTCACAGGGGAATACCAGGACGGGTTCCCAAGGCAAGCGCCTTGATGCCTTCGGGTGATACGTGCGCAATATAAATCGCAATGCATATATAAATCGCAATACACACCTGCGTGGAATTTGTGGGGGAGGACCTCAGGCTTGGCACTAAGGATACTCTGTTGCAATGGAGTATAAATACTCCCAACAGATAAAACATGCCCTACGTACCAATAGTTTACTGCACTCTTGCACAAATATTACTGTATACTGGTCACACTTATGAAGAAACTCAGAAGTTTAAAGTAGTCGACAAAGTGAGAAATATTGAAATCATTGGCTATTTCAGTTGATAAATAAGTGATGCATATTGTGATTTAAATGATCCTATTAAGACCGGATTAGCCCAATATTCCCCTCAGATTGTTACAAATTTCTTAAATTTTCATATTTGCATCGTGAAATAAAGCTCTCCAAGGGAGCCTGGGGGAAAACATTTTTAAAGAGACATGAACCAATACTTTTCTTTGAAGTAGCAAAAAAGCTATAGAGTTGTACATATTATAGAAAACACCTTAATAATTAATATTATATATCTCCTGAGGCTTTGTAAAGGAAAAAAGCCCCTGGAATCCAGCATACAATCGAACATCTATAGTACCTTATTACTCCATTCAGTTAATTGTGGGTTTATGTCCTGAAATATGTATGGATATTTACAGAGAGGTGCAGTTTCAACATTTTCCCTAGATTTCTTTTTAGAACAATTGGCATCAAAAGGAGCATGCAGGGACTACAGTGTCACTTTATTGAAGAATTTGGGGTTTTTACATTTACAAACAGAACCGTTCAATTTAGATTCTTGTGTAAAAGTTTGTAAAATGAAATCAAAAGTAGGCTGCATGCTTGAGGGACAAAAAATCATTGAAGGAAAAAAGCATAAATTAGCCAGATAATAAGATTTCTTTCCTTTAAAAATCCATGAACCCTTTCCTAACAGAGAACAGAATTTCTTTCTCTTCACTCTTGGAGATTTTCCTGTCAATTTAAAGGATGAGGTTAAATAATTTATCTTAGAAAAAAAGGCTTTTAGAACACAAGAAGGATACTAGAAGAAAAAGACTCTCTTTAGAAGGGTTTCCATTTTAACAAGATTAGTTCTGCCGTCTAAGGAGAGAGAGATGTGGTGCCATGTCATAAAATCCCCAGGCACATTTTTGAGTTGCTGAGCATAATTTAGCTGGAAGACAAGAGAGGTTTAATACCGAATTTTGGCTAATAAAATTCGGCTTTGAAGAAACCCTCTGACACCATCTTTTCTTTCAGTAAAGGAGAAATACCATAATAGGGAGCAGAACAAAGGAAGACCATGTTTGGTGTTAACTCTGGAGAAGTGCGAAAGCTTAACAGCAATTAACCATGCTATAGTCCAGTGCCATTATCATTAAGAGAGATTGAACAATGTTTTCAAAAGACTAAAAAAAAAGATATTTCCATAATGGATCATGATAACAGGTCCTGATCATTTGTAAATTATCTCATTGTAAACATATTCGTTAAAGGTTAATCTAAGTTTTAAGGATACTGAGTTGCAAAAATCACTTGCGTGTCCCTGAAGGGGTGCTAACTACCATATAATTGAGGGTACATATTTACAACTGTTACATATATTGTACCTCTTAAGAATATTTGCTACAGCTAATATGAAACTGACTCCCTTTGCTAAGCAAAAGTAGAGAAGACTTGTAAAGCTACCTAAATCTTATATTATTTTATGAATGTGATGACATTAGATTATAGTCTTACTAAAACATTCTTTATAACTTAATATGATTGTAATTGCTTGATTTGAATGAGGGACACAGCTTGAAACTAAATCTTCCAATTTAATGGTATTCCCTAACGGGTTGGAAAGATCCTGATTAATCACAAGTTTTGATGCTTTTGATTCCGTTTAATATTGTTCATCAAGAACAGTGACATAAACAAAAAGACAGCCAACACATTTCGCCCCTTTTGGCGTGCAGGCCTCAGGCATTCTCAAAGCTTTTAGCTAAAGATATGTCCATTGTGAATTATCAAAAAAGGGAAACAAAACATGAGAAAAACAAGAAATAAAGAGTGAAAGAGGAATGATTGATTGAAAGGAATCAAAAGAAAAGAATGTGAAGATGACCAAAATTAGTCAAATTAGACAAATTGGCCAGGTGCAGGGAGCACAGAGGAGAACAAAGATTAGCAGGGAATCAAAGGTATAGAAGTTCCCAATCCAGGAGAAGTGAGATTGAAACCAATTGGGCAAGTGGTCAATACAGGGAACAAGCAGGGTTTAAGTCCAATCCCAAATGTGAAATGTAATGACAATGTAAAAGAATATTATGTATAGAAATATAGATAAATGCCATTAGTCATCATACACAAATTGTTAAATTAGAACCAGCTATGAGTAAACATTCAATATGCACAATGCGCAGGATAATGTCATCTAAACCAAGATATTGGAGACATAAGTGTACACAGTTCAGTTGTCAAACATTCAGATAGCATATGTTTGTTGACCAAAAAGAGGGGAGGTTTTTGTACATACAGGTCCCAAGAGGATTGAGAATTGTCCGTCGCGAATTCCAGAGAGGCAATTACTCCACACATATGTAATGTGAGCGGGAAGGTTGAAAGGGAGAAAGGGAAAAAATGGAAAAGAAAAGAGAGCGGAAAAAGAAGAGCACAAAGAAAATTATTACCTGTTCAAAATCCAATTAGCAATTAAAGTATTACTTACGCTAACCTGACAACTATGAAGAACTAGATCTTAACCAGACCTCTATTTATTGCTCTTGGCTGCGGAGCATGCTAAAAATCAAGACAACTCAATTAACCTAGCTCTCTGGGAAAAATTCCCTTTAGTCATATCTTGGAATTCTGGCCTTGCTAACACTCTTGCTTCTCTGGCTCTCAGGAAATCAGTGTATTTTTCTCTTCAGCTGCATGCAATGTTTTTAAAGTCTTAGGGTAGGAATACTGGCTCAGAGAGAAGGTTTGCCCTTTAAGAGAAAGCCCAAATAGGCCAACACTGTTATGGGGTACTTGTGTTCCTGTTCAGAAGAGAACTGGCCTGAACCTTTTGTAGCAGGGCTGAATTGAATATGGCTGGTTCATGCCTAAGTTAGCATGTTGAGCATGAAAATAAACCACTGGCCTGCAGCTCAGAGTAATTAACTTTGAGCAAGATTAATTCAAGCAATCTACCTGTCACTGTTTTCTTCATCAAGATAGACTTATTCCATCATTGTTGGGATAGAAATATATTATAAGCTATCTTTGACCAGACGTAAAGTCTTCCTGGTAAAAGGGCATATGAAACACAGCAACAACTAGAAATTGGTTAAATCTATTGCTGTTGGTTTTGTTGGGCCCCAAAGACATACATATCGTACCTCAATCACTGGGCTTAATCATTTCCACTCTCTTGGTCCTATAATGGACCTTGCTGTGTGCTGACAGGGGTAGGATATAAAAGGCTCCAACAGTCATCCAATGAGGATCAGGAATTGGATAACTGAACCACAAAATCAAAATCAATCTCATTTAAATTATTCTCATCACAGTGCTATAAAGATAAAGAAGTAATACTGCAGGCCCAAATCTCCTGAAGAAACATTGGCAAGCCAAAATCATGCACGCTGAGGATGTGGATAAAGCAATTCAAAATAGCAGCAATGAGTATGTGATGCCCAGTAATTTCTCTAATCCGATCTCCTTTAGTCATTTAATACGTTTTAAAGTTAGGAATGCTCATTGACTTTGAGTGAGGAATAGTATCATAACTGAGTCAATTTAGTTAATATTTAGTTTATTAAACCATATAGGCAATTAAGTGCATCATCAGAAATAAGACATTCAATAAAGAACAGTTCATGAAAGGATGGGAATATGCCAGTACTAGTAGTCTCGGAAGGAACAGACCACTAAGTGCATCAAGTATATGCACACATTAGGGAAGGAATGCCAGGTGAGTCTACATCAAAGTTCTGCTAATTTCTCCAATGAGTTGCCATCATGAGCTCTCGTGTCCAAGAGCATTGAGTTCCAAATCCTCCAGAGCTCTCTTCTGAATGAAGAGCTGAAAAAGAACTCCCTCCATCGGTCAAATCAAGCAACAATATAATCATATCATTTCCAGGGAATAACACCACCTGATGTAACCTCATCACGTTAGACCACTCAGTCCATTGGTCTGTTCACTTCAGAGTAAAAAGGAGGGTCTACTGTAGAGTCCTTAAGTCATTCTTCATATGAAACTTTAAACAATGCTCCTTTAGCTAGAGCATGTGGAAAAGTTCGAAAGAGCAGTTTTCCAGGGAAGTGTCCTGCAAATGGTTACATACTTGTGGCAAAATCTTTATACAATACATGAGAACCCAAGAGGGGAAAATACCTAGTTGCAAACAGATTGTTCCATCAAATGATTTTCTCACGTTCACCCTCAGAGGCACCCTCATCTACAGACCCCCGGGACCACGCACACAATTCAGCGAAGACGTCGCCAACTTCATCAGCCCGCACACCCTCCTCTCCGCTGACTACATCCTCCTCGGGGACCTCAACTTCCACCTGGAGAACAACAACGACCGCAACACCACCACCCTGCTGGACAACCTCGCAAACCTGGGACTCAAGCAGCTGGTCACCACCCCCACCCACTACGCCGGACACACACTCGACCCCGTCTTCTCATCCAGCAAGGACATTGCCTTCAGCCACGCCACCGGACTCCACTGGACGGACCACAGCTGCGCCCACTTCAGCTTCAGAAGGACCACGATCCACCACCACCAGCAACAGGTTGCACGCAGAAGCTGGAACAAGATCACAGCCGACCAGCTCGCGACCTCCCTGAGCATGAACCCTCCCACCAGCGCAACAAACCCAAGCCAGGCGGCCACCAACCTCGCGAAGTGGATCAGCAACTGCGCAGACGACCTTGCCCCTCTGAAGACCCCGCCTAGCAGACCCGGTAGCAAGAAAGCCCCATGGTTTTCTGACAAACTCAAGAGATCCAAGAAGAACTGCCGAGCCCTCGAGAGAACCTGGCGCAGAGACCCATCACCGGACAACATGACTGCCCTCAAGCTCGCCACCCGAAAACACCACCAACAAATCCACGTCACCAAGAAAACCGCATTCAAGGAACGACTGGACAGCAACGCACACAACAGCAAGGAACTCTTCAACATCGTTAAAGAGCTCTCCAACCCCAACGCCGGAAACAACGACATCACCTCTTCGCAAGACCTCTGCAACTCCCTCGCCTCCTACTTCCACAACAAGATCGCAGACATACACAACAGCTTCAGGACTCAACCGACGCATGCCACGACCGAACCACCGCCCCCCACCACCACCCTCCGCGCCTGGACCCCGATCAGCACCGAAGTCACCGTCCGCACGATGAACTCCATCCACTCCGGATCTCCTACCGACCCCTGCCCACACCACATCTTCAACAAAGCCGACGCTGTCATCGCACCCCACCTGCGGGACATCATCAACACCTCCTTCGACACCGCTACCTTCCCGGAGAGCTGGAAGCTCGCCGAACTCAGCGCTCTACTAAAGAAGCCATCGGCCGACCCCACTGACCTCAGGAACTACCGCCCCATCTCGCTGCTCCCGTTTCCTGCAAAAGTCATCGAGAAGACCGTCAACAAGCAGCTGGCCGCCTTCCTCGAGACAATTGGATCCCTCGACCTCTCGCAGTCTGGCTTCCGGGCGAACCACAGCACCGAGACCACCCTGATCGCAGCCACCGATGACATCCGAGCACTGCTTGACAACGGAGAAACAGCAGCCCTCATCCTCCTAGACCTCTCCGCGGCCTTCGACACTGTCTGCCACCGTACACTAGTGCAGCGACTCAGCAACGTCGGAATCCAGGAGAAGGCACTGGAGTGGATCATCTCCTTCCTCGCCGGAAGGACACAGAGAGTCCGCCTCCCCCCGTTCAGATCTGAAGCCACCGAAGTCATCTGCGGCATTCCTCAAGGCTCCTCGCAGACATCGCACGCCAGCACAACCTCAACATCATCTCCTATGCCGACGACACCCAGCTGATTCTCTCCCTCACCAACGACCCCGCCACCGCCAGAGCCAACCTTCACGAAGGGATGAAAGAGGTAGCCGAATGGATGAAGAACAGCCGCCTGAAACCGAACTCGGACAAGACGGAAGTCCTCATCCTGGAATCCTCACCCTCCGCCTGGGACGACTCCTGGTGGCCCCCCGCCCTAGGCAGCGCACCCAAACCAACAGACCACGCACGCAACCTGGGCTTCATCCTCCCTCTCCATGACCAGACAAGTCAACGCCGTCTCCTCGTCGTGCTTCAACATCCTGTGCATGCTACGTAAGATCTTCCGGTGGATCCCCACCGAGACCAGGAAGACGGTCACCCAGGCCCTCGTCACCAGCCGTCTGGACTACGGCAACTCCCTCTACGCCGGAACCACAGCCAAACTCCAGAAGAGACTCCAGCGGATCCAGAACGCCTCAGCACGACTCATCCTGGACATCCCCCGTCGCAGCCACATCTCCGGACACCTGAGAGACTTGCACTGGCTCCCGGTCAACAAGAGAATCACCTTCCGACTCCTCACCCACGCACACAAAGCCCTACACAACCAAGGCCCAGGATACCTCAACAGCCGCCTCAACTTCTACGCTCCCAAACGCCAGCTTCGATCGACCGGCCACGCCCTTGCCGCCGTCCCCCGCATCCGAAGAGCCACCACAGGGGGACGGTCCTTCTCCTACCTTGCCGCCAAGACATGGAACTCCCTCCTGACCCACCTCCGCCTGACCCAGGACCACCTCGCCTTCAGGAAGCAACTCAAGACCTGGCTGTTCGAGCAGTAGCGGACCCCCCTCCCCTAGCGCCTTGAGACCCTCTGGGTGAGTAGTGCGCTATATAAATGCTTTGATTGATTGATTGATTGATTGATTGATTGATTGATAGAGTTTGCGAAACATAAAACTCCATGAATACAGTTTGGCCTATGTTAACTAAGGCCAATATATCGTAGTGATATATAGTATTATTAGCACATATTTTTACCGGAAATATAAAAGTTGAGTTTTAGTGTAATTTCGGAAGCACTTAGGAACATTAATATGATCAAAATTAATTCAGATACAAATAGGGTAATACTACATTTAGAGGAACCAACATGTAAATGCACTTTACAGTTTATAATATGTTTTTCTTTTCAATCAATTATTATTAGTATGTAAATGAAGAACATTTTCTGAAAGTTTTATAACTACATAATTTATACAAAAGTGTAGTGCCTATCTCTTTGTCACTTATGGTGCACACTTTATCACAAGCAGAGGTTAAAATAATACATTTTGCTATCAAAATCAATAATAATTATATTAATTTGTATATCTCATGAGTTATTCTTCTATTTCAAATTAAATATAAACTTATTAGAAGCAAATTCAATAACTTTAGGACGTCATCATGTGCATGTTTTCTGAAACGTATTAATAAAACAAGATTATTTTCTTTAGTAGACCGCAACCTGTTACATATTCACATGACAGTATTCTTCATGCTTTTACTAGGCAGTAACTAAAATGCTTTATTTTCATAATCTATTCCAAAACGTGTAATTGATGCATGTTTATTTATTTTCTCCCAAAAAGTGTCATGTCCAATTTATATTCGTCTTCAAAATCTAAATGATATTTCCACTCTATCACTATTGTCTACTGAAGTCCTAGAAGTAAGCAATTTACTATTAGCTTTTAAGAAGTATTGCTATATTTATGAGACCACAAGTGAGTAATACTTTAACTGAACGAAACAAAATTTTGAGTTTTTGTGTCCAACCATCAACTAGAATTCAATAATTATGAAATCTATGTGGACTGGGAAAATGCCTTAGCCCACTTCACAATAATGCAAATTCTTTAAATTTCTGTCTGGGCTTGTGGAACACACATTGCTTAAGACATACTGGATTTACCCTATAGGCCTACAAGAGCTCAAAATATCTGTAAAAGGAGAACCAAATGAAAAAAGGCGTTTTCGATCCAGCAGCAGCAGTAGCCTCATTCAGCAGCAGTTGGTGCCGGTGGCCAGGACGCCGAGTTCGCGGTTCGCGGTTCCCGATTCCCGGTTGCCGCCCCCTTTGTCCTCCCCTGCCTCCACTGCCTCTACTGCCCATAGCCAGCAGCCCGCAGCCACCCCCCCTCCCCTCGCCTGGAGGCAGAGCCAGTGGGAACAAAACAGCGAAAGCAGCGCGGTGGAGAGCGGGGGAAGAGGAGGAGACTCCGTAGGCCAGCGAGGAGGTGACTCCAGTAAGGAGGTAGAAGTGGACCAGCGACCGGAGTGGTAAAAGTAGGTGTAGGCAGTGTCCGGAGCGACCAGAGACCGGAGAGCGGTGCAAGCAGCCAAGCCATGCAGCCAAGCAGGCAAGTGGGCAGGTGCCCCTCCTGCCTACATTCCAAGTGAATAAGGAAGTGATGTGTTGCCTCTCTGTTCAGTTCCTTTTGGAAATCACTGCATTAATGTTCTAGCGCAGGAGCGTTTGTTTTCCGATATTTTTGTTGTTTTTGCTGCTACAATTGACAAGCCTACAGAGTTTCCTCACGTACTAAATTTAGTGCACGCTGCTCCCAGGATTTGCTGATGTTTGTTCAAAGAACTATACTTCAAGTCATGGGCAGACGTATGCCCTAGTATTATTTTGTTATTTCTTAAAGTGGCTGGTGACATAGTGATATAAAGCATATAAGGAGAGCTGAGCAAGGATAGCTGTGCACGGTAGTTCGGAAGTTAAAGCCTGAGGGGACCGACCGGTGATCAAGTTCAAGTTCATGTTCTTCACCTGAAACGGGGCGGCAATTCCCTGGGAGAATCTCTGGAATAAGCAATCCCCCTATTTCCTCATCATCCGCAGCTGCATCTGCATCCTACCCCATTTACCATCACCATCAACATCCTCCATCCCCTTTTCCTCAACAACTGGAAAAACACCAAGAGTAGTGGTGTCTAAGTCTCTTATGCAATGGTAATGCCAGCTAGGCGTCTGCACTCACAGTTAAAAGCAAAACCAGCAGTAAATCCAGAAAGTAGTAATTCGAGTCACAAGAGCTCCTTTAAGCCACAGAAAACTATTCGTCGGCGGAGAAACGGTGATCATCTTACACTCTTGAAGGCTTATCCATCAGTGATGTCAATGTTTTCTAGAGGGGGAAGAAGTTCTAAGCGCGGAATAGGGTTAAAATATGAAGAAAAAAGGGGAATTCAGGTGAGGAAGCAATGGACACCCATGTAATAGCAGGGAATAGGGTGGAGAGCCAATTTATAGGACCAGAGGCACTTTATCCCGCTGTAATTATACGTCAGAACAATGGGGGTGAATGTGATGTAGTACCTCCTCCAAGAGAAAGAGGAACGGATGCGCGGCAAGCAGAAAGGGAGGGTAATACCTCGGAAATGGAAATGGAAATAGCCCTATCGAGGGTTGAGGTAGATGGTAACCCCCGGGACAAGGTCATCGAAAAAAAGGAAGTCACCCTATTAACTCCACTAGCAGTTTTGGTAACCCTCTTTGATAATACAAGAGAAACTCAGAGATCTGTGCCGGACTGTTTATCGATAAAAGAAAGTGATCTTTCTCCTAGGGCGGAACAGCAGATAGAATCCAGTTTCTACTCTGGGCAGGCGAAAATGGAGGATTTCACTTTACCGGACATTGCTATTCAAATAGAAAAGAATGCTGAACTGATGAAGCAGCTGGAAAAGTCTGGCACTGTGGGGTTAGACCTAGAATTGTATCTGGATATAGAAGTATATCCGTCATGAATAGGAGCTCAAACACATATGCCAACCATGTACTGTAGCACACCTACCAATTTGTCTTTGGCCGCTGATTTGCAAAATCTCTCAGTTGAAAAGATATCACTGTCAGAGGACAAAAGGGCAGGGAATACCTTGAATTTTTTTAATGCAAGTCAGAATGCATGGTCAGGGGGGATTATGGAGTTCTTTTTTAAACTGGAAAAAATTCTCTCTGCTATTCTGTCTTTGTTGGAGAAAAGTACCTTAAACTCTGATCACATACTGGAAGTCCTCACACCTATATTGGCAGGGGTTCAAGATCTTAAACACCTTAAACAAGTCCCAATGTTTCCGGAAAGGGCTCCTCTAGCACACAGGCAAGCATGTCAAATGCATAATGCAATGCATAATATCGATGCAGACACAGTGGTGGGGGCACTAAAAAAGATATCTGTGGGCCCTGAATGTACTTCTCCCGAAAGAAACCCAATTTTAAGCTTGTTTCAAGCCGACCCTAATGAGTGCGTAAAAGTCCCTACACTAGGGGAAAAGGTTAACATAGAGGTTTCCCCAGTTTTAAACCCAGTGCGTGTTTTCCCAATTTTTTATAAAATTAATGCAAAAGAACTTAGATGTCAGCCACCCGACTAATTAGTTAATCTCTCAGTGAATACATAAACGCAAAGGTGCACCACACAATTTTTTAAACTACAATATTAAAAATAACAGACGTGGATTATCTTAGTTGTGATTTTCTTTATTCCAAAATGGTGTACAATCAAAACACGGGTTTTCGCAGCCGACGCCTTTCGTCCTCTAGGGACTTCTTCAGGGCGAATTCTTTTGAACACGGATAGTCGTCTAATTGGGTAGATATTTTCTCTTTTTGGCACAAGCGTCTCCAGAAGTTTCTTAAATAGTTATGCTGTGATGCCACATATATTTTATGATGTGTGCAAAAGTACTCCAAGGAAAGTAGTCTTCAAATCTTTAACAAGATGTTTATAATCAGTCCTCTATGATTGCTATATAATCTAAATTTCAGAGGAGGATGGTCAGAGGAACGGTTATACCATCAAGGGTGACTCTTAATAAAGTCCTATGCTCCCTACACAATCCTTCTTCGTTCCGCACCACGTGAAAACGGCTTCCTTCCCGGATAAGGGCATAATCTCTCAGTGAGTGCACCTGTGGGGGAGGCCTCATTAGCGAGTAAAGGAAATGCCAAAAATGGCTGTAGGGGGAAGAAGAAGATGAAGAACCGCCGGTTCCCGAAACGTAAACAGAAAAAACTGCCGTTCCAACCTGCTAGTGAAGTAGGAAATAGTTACATATCCCCCTCTGACGAAAAGAATACAAGATCCATGGTGCAACCCATAATAAATGAGAGTCTAAATCATGGGCAGGAAAATGTTCTTCAATCTAAAAGTCCAATTTTAGTGTTGAATGCCCCTTCGAACCAAGATGGTAAGGATGAAAGTGGGCCAAGTAATGGTACAAGCAGCTACCTTAGTTCAGGAATTAAACTGGTCAATCTAAATGGCCCCGTAATAGTCCCAAATGTAGCCTCAATAGGTGCTGCACAACAACCCTGTGGGCCTGATATGTCCTCAATGAGTTCTGAATCAGTCCAGGGCGGGGGTGTTGGTTGTAGAATGACTACGGCTGTTAATATTAAAGGGGGCAAGTTAAAAAATGATTTCCCCAGGTATTAATATAACTAGGAACACTGGCATAGGTGCCGGGCAAGCGAATAAGGTTTTATTCTTTAGTCCTCTTTTCGATGCTGAATCAATGATATTGAATAGAGATGCCCTCCTTAGAATTCTATCTGAAATAGAGGATCTAGGGTTAATCACCAGTAAAGATATTGAATTGGTACACTTAGATTGGAGGAGCGCACCCCCTAGAACTAAAGCCACTTTCTCATCAGGGATAGTGTCAGCACTCGTTTTGGCAAATGTTGATGGCTTTAGAAAAAAAGGAATAGACGTCCTACCTAGTATTGCTTCTCATGGCGCCCGACCAAAAGCCTTGGAACATCTTATCAGGCGCAAGGGAAGGGCTTCACCGAGTATAAGGGTGTAAATACACATATAAAATTTGAGGACATGGAAATAACAGTAGGAAGGAAAACGGGCCTAAGATAAATCAAGTTTTCAGCACCCGAGGTTCAGGAGGCCCCGAGAGTGGAAGGAGAAGATGAGGTGTCAAAATGGAGCTGGGTTGCAGGTACTTTGAATGGGGTAAAAATATCTAACATAAAGCCAATAGTGCGGGGGTAGCCAATTGGGAAGCATTATATCATGGAATGTGGCGGGGCTAGGAAAAGCCAGTTATATGCTTAAATCATTAGTAGACTTAGACCCCAAGATAATTTGTCTCCAGGAGACGTGGGCGAGGGAAGAGTTCCAGTTAGAGAATTGTTATGTGTATTGCAGTACAGCAAAAAAATCTGTAAAGGGGCATGCAAGTGGAGGTTTAGCCATTTTACTTATTTGCGGTATATCATGGGACCCAGTGATATATATACACCCTTCAAATTGCTGCATTTGTGCAAAACTGAATATAGGAAAAGATAACTTGGGGCATGTAATGTTTTCGTTTTTGGTAAATGTGTACATACCCCCAGGGAAGGTGTCTAACCCATTGGTTGACTCCATCTGCACATTTGTGCAAAGTTTAGGCAATATGGAAGAAAGTGCATGTATAATGATGGTAGGGGACTTTAATGCTAAGTTAAGTAACAGTGCTGTCCTGTCTTTCGCTAATTCGGATCTGGAGGAGGTTTGGGCTATTCCTGAGTCTGTATTCCCGGCCCAGTTACAATCTGATAAACATGGCCTTTCCCTTTTGCAAAATCTTAGGAATCTTGACCTTGTACTTTTAAATGGTAGATTCCCGAGGATTCCCCCGCAGTTTATACTTTTCATGGGACATGTGGCCACTCTCTAATTGATTACATGGCAGTTTCCTTCGAATTGTTTGGTGCGTGTACACAGTTAAGGTGCTCCCTACGAAGATGAGTGACCATAACATTCTAGAGGTAAATTTAGTTACAAATATCGAGAAGCCTGAACTCTGGAATCAGAGGAATGAAAATGTCACTTACTCTCGAAACAATGGCCGCAAATGTTGGTCATATAAGGCACATCCAAACTTTCAGAGGGTATTTAAGAATATCGCGTTTAGGCCAAGTCGAGAGACTCCGGTTGTGAGATACGAAAGAGTCTTGGCTGCCATTAAAAAATTGGGAAGAAAGTAGCAAGGTACGAGAGTCCCCCCTATAGTAATAATTTCATGGGAAATAAAAAACTGAATAAGGAGATTAATGGGTTGAATAGAGCCCAATTTAGAGATCCAAGTTTACATAGGCAGAGAGAGATACACAGATGAAAACAAGTTCGGAAAAGGAAAATAGCTTCAGATTGGAGGACCGCTGAAGATGAAAAATGGGTCAACCCACGAGAAGTGGCCCTATCTGGGGATACTAGAAAGTACTGGGCATTGATAGCTAAATTTTGTGATGGTAGAGAAAAATCACAACCCATTCTAATCTCAGAAACCGAGTGGTTTATTTATATATCCCAACTGTACGCTCCAAATCAACTAGTTGATGAGTCTGAGGGGTTCGCTAATAAATCTGTAACGGGGGGTGATGTAGAGGCACCAACAGGTTAGGAAATTGAAGGATACATTAAGGGGGCAAGATATTCTGGTGCAATGGGGCCAGATGATGTCCCAGTAGCCATAATAAAACAGGACCGTGAGGATTGGGCAACATTTTTATATCCTTTGTTTGTCTATTGTTATAACACTGGGGACATCCTGTACTCCTGGAAAGGAAGTATAATAGTCCTGTTATACAAGAAGGGCCCAAAAAACTCCCCAGCCAGTTTTAGGCAAATTTCCCTTTTAAACGCAACGGGGAAACTGTTTGCGAAGAGTATCCTTGGCCACTTGCAATAGTGGGTATTTGGAAATAATCACATACCTCTGGAACAATCGGGGTTCCGCAAGAATAGTGGCACACTGGATAACATTTCTGTCCTGCAAACTTTAATCGAAAAATATCCTGTGGGTCACGGGGTCCCGTTGTAAAAAGCATTTATAGATTTCTCAGGGAATCTTCTAAGATTAATAATTGCACTCCATTCTTCGACGTGGATAAAAGTTTTGTTGGGGGGAACTCAAGGCCTCTCAAAGAAAATATGTACACACAATGGGTTGAAGCAGGGGTGCCTTCTGGCCTCATTACTCTTTTCTATCTACATCAATGATTTTCCGCGTTGGGTAGGACAGAGTAAAGGGGACCCACCCCAAGTAGGTAACATGAAACTAAGTTGTCTGTTTTATGCAGATGATGCAATGATAATGGACTTAACACCAATTGGGTTGCAAAGACGATTGACAGAACTGGTTAGGTACACAGAAGAGTATTTTTTAAATATAAACATTTCAAAGAGCAAAGTTATGATTTTTAGCTAAAACGATTGTAAGGTTAGAAAAAATTTGAATTGGTTTCTGGGAAAGGAAAAAATGGAAGTAGTAAAATGTTATCCTTATTTAGGGAAAATATTTACTAATAGGTGTTCTGCTAATAGACATATGGACCATTGCAAAGGTATAGCTATTTCACAAGCCTCTGCAATTAATCGCCTGTATATGCAATGTGGGAAAAGACATTTTTCTCAAATCATATCAGTTTATAAAATAAAGATCCCATCGACTTTGAATTGTGCTAGCAAAACGATAGATGAGTGTAAGTGGGACAAATTTGAGAAAGTGGAAGGAAAGATCTGGCGCCAAATATGTAATTTGAATTATGCTGCGCCGATCGCAGCACTTAGGCTCGAATTTGGTCTTCTCTCTACATATGTGTTATCAATGGCTGCCTGTTTGAGGTGGTGTAATGCTCTGATAAACGGATCCAACAATTTAATAAGGGTAGCATTGCACAGGGAAATATTTGTAAACATGTTAAGGAAAAGTGCAATTTTTAGAAATTATTTAAAGGCACTAAGCATGTTTGGTTTAGATATGGAAGGGGCAGCAGCTTTATGTAAAACATTGTTAAAGCATATAATTAAAAAGGCAATATAAGTGGTTTCTCGTGAAAGAGATCTGAAACTATGCTTATCAAAGGGAAGGATGGACTGCATTGTCGGGAGCTCCATTGTTAAAAATCCCCAGCCGTATGTTTTATGGAACCTAAAACACAGTGCACGTAGAGTGATTTTGTTACTAAGAATGAACTTATTACCTATAAGAATCGTAACAGGTTCCTGGGAGGGTATTCCAAAAAATGAAAGATATTGTCACCTATGTAACTGTGGTATACAAGATTTGAATCACGTTTTGATTGTGTGCCCTGCACTCCATCAATACGACGTAGATATTTAAGGAATGTTTTTTTAAAGTATAACATCTCAACAGCAGAACAGGCCCGTAATTGTCTTCTGTTCCCTCCATCCGAACTGATGTGTTTTAAATTTTGTAGTTTTTTTAAAGAATTTTTAAACGTTTTTAAAAGAGTAATACGGTAAAGTGATTTGTGTGTTTATAATACTTCTACGCTAAACCAGCTACACTGCTGCTAAAAAATCGTACAGAGCACTTTTGTAAGACATGTTAGTTGCCTTTTTTAAGTAGATAATACCACCTTGTTAGACCATCTATATTGCTGCTAGGGGAGGTTGGGAAACACTTTCCCAAAAAATCGCACAGAGCACTTGCACTTTTCATGACATGTGAGTTATTTTTATGACATGTGAGTTATTACGTGTACCTTATTAGATACATTGCTGCTAGTTACTCATTTGTAAAGAATGTCCCGGAGGGGATACTTATCGCATTAGCACTTTTTTAAGCACTGTTAAAAAATTTCTGCTGTTTTAACTGTTTGAGTTGCTTGATATATATATATATTTGGATTACAACCGCCTATTATTTCTTCTGTGTGCCTCACTTAATCGGGTTTTTCTGATAGTTCATAGTGTGTTCCAATCGAAAGAAGTCTGTTTATGTTGTAAGCGCATCTGCTTTGAAATGACGTTCTCCATTGTAGGGCTTAGACTACTGAAGAAAAGAAAGTGTTTACTTTTAACTGTATGTATTTTAGAATACAATTGAACTTGTAATTTTATTTCGCATCTCTTTATGTAGGAAATTATGTTTTATTCATGTATTTTATGTGGAATTCTTTGGAATTCTTAATCATAATAAATAAATTGAATTGAATTGAATTGACAAAAGGCTCAGGGAACACCCAATGACCTTTTATTACACCGCAGTCACGAAAAAGTGTGGCCTTTACATTTGTGTTCAAAATTGAATTTTCTTGACTGAAATAATGTCTGACTCATTATCCAGACCTGTGGAAGTCTAAGGGCACACAGCCTTCAGACACATTTCCGTAATGCAGATTTAGTTAGAAGACACATTTTTTACAGTCCATAGTCCCTCTTTTACAATGACTGTATAGTCCTCCACATTGGATTAAAATAAGTGCTAGATCCCAATGAGGTCTTGGGGCATTTCATCAAAAATGTTACTTTCTCAGGAAGAGTTACTTACTATTGGGTGCATTAGCAATGGATTACATTCTTTTGCAGTATTTATTTATTTTATTTCATTCATAAAAATTATTGATGTAGCATTGAGTTGGCCAAATGGATAGCAGAGTATTTTACCGGGATGCATTTGTCCCACATTCTATGTGGGACAAATAAACTGCAAATTGTGAAGGTTAAATAGGTCTTTAAGGTGGATTTTGAGGAGAGGAGTCTTCATACCTTTCCAAAATGGGAGCAGATTTTATATTAATATGCTATAGATTATATTCTCCTGGACATAAGGGTCTAGACTGCTATGATTGATATGTTTATTGTCCATAGAGAAGAAAGCTATATTTAACCATATTTTCTGCGGATATCACAGGCAATCGTTTACTGAGCATTGCGCTTTTAAGAAAACAGTTTTAAAATCGGTACTTAAGTTTTACATGGTGACTTATTTTGCTTTGTGGGTGGGATTCCTTCTTCCCTGGGCATTCTTTTTGTTGTGCCGCATTTGTTTGACTTTCTGGTCTACCACGGGTCTTCTGTTTGGGGGGAGGAAGCCAACCCAATTTTCTCTCCATCCAGTTGTACAATTAGACTGCAGCTAGCAGTCTAGCTGTTTAAGGCACTTTACTTTTTAAATCGATGCAAGCACGGGAACACAGTGGGCGCACCACCAGCGTGCCACAGACACGCTCACCCCACCTGAAACAGGCCTGGAGCCAGTGCCTCCGGTTGGTTGAACATCTAAAGCAAGGGTTGCTGAGCTACTCTAAGGACACTCTGCTGGCTCTCAAACCTCTAGGAAAGGTCCTCAAATGCAAAAACACAATGGCAAAGTATTCACCCCCAGTCACAGATCTGGGTTTAATCCATTGTTATTTTGCTCACCACACCACCCCAGTTCAGACATGGCCATACGCAAATCAGTCTTGACCCTGTGCCTCATGGAAACAGTCCAGCCTGAACTGCCAAGCCATGTCTTCCCTGGACCGGAATCAAGCATCCTAGGACCGGTTTCAGGCCATCAGCCGTCATCAGCCAGGATAGCTTGATTCCAGTGGCATGGAGAGCACAGGACTCACGTCTGAGCATACCCGTCCCACTCGGGGTAACAAATGCAAAAACAACAATTGATGGATGGAATGTTGCACAATGGCAAAACATTCACCCCCAGTCACAGATCTGGGTTTAATACATTGTTATTTTGCTCACCACACCACCCCAGTTCAGACATGGCCATATGCAAATCAGGCTTGACCTTGTGCCTCATGGGAACAGTCAACCCTGAACTGCCAAGCCATAACTTCCCTGGACCGGAATCAAGCATCCTAGGAACGGTTTCTGGCTATCAGCCATCACCAGCCAGGATAGCTTGATTCCAGAGGCATGAAGAGTACGGGACTCACGTCTGAGCATACCCATCCCACTCGGGGTGGCAAATGCAAAAACAACAATTGATGGACGGAATGTTGCACAATGGCAAAACATTAACCCATTGTCACAGATCTGGATTTAATCCATCGTTATTTTTCTCAACACACCACCCCAGTTCAGACAGGGCCATATGCAAATCAGTCTTGACCCTGTGCCCCATGGGAACAGTCCAGCCCGAACTGCCAAGCCATGTCTTCCTTGGACTGGAATCAAGCATCCTAGGACCGGTTTCTGTCTATCAGCTGTCATCAGCCAGGATAGCTTGATTCCAGTGGCATGGAGAGCACGGGACTCATGTATGAGCATACCTGTCCCATTCGGGTGACAAATGCAAAAACAACAATTGATGGACGGAATGTTGCCCAATGGCAAAACATTAACCCATAGTCACAGATCTGGGTTTAATCCATCATTATTTTGCTCAACACACCACCCCAGTTCAGACAGGGCCATATGCAAATCAGTCTTGACCCTGTGCCCCATGGGAGCAGTCCAGCCCGAACTTCACTTCAGAGCATACCCGTCCCACTTGGGGTGACAAATGCAAAAACAAAGTGAGTCCCGTCCTCTCCTTGCCACTGGAATCAAGCTATGCTGGCTGATGACGGCTGATAGCCAGGAACCGGTCCTAGGATGCTTGATTCCGGTCCAGGAAAGACATGGCTTTGCAGTTCGGGCTGTACTGTTCCCATGAGGCACAGGGTCAAGACTGATTTGCACATGGCCATGTCTGAACTGGGGTGGTGTGATGAGCAAAATAAAGATGGATTAAACCCAGATCTTTGACTGGGGGTGAATACTTTGCCATTGTGCACCATTCCGTCCATCAATTGTTGTTTTTGCAAAGGTCCTCAAATGCCCTACACTTAGCCCCACAAATCCAGACTTCCCTGGGGACTTCTGTCAAGAGTGTAACACCAGAATTATCCACTCCGACACCCATAAAGAAGACATGCCTGTGCCTCAGGTTCTGTCAAACACCTCACCAACCTCCAGTACAAAGGTCAATTGTGTGTTAATTAATGCCTGGCCTCTAGTTAAACACCATTTTGAAATCGCCAAACGTATTGACATGCATCAGGCACATTTGGCTTTTGTAATGGAACCCTGGGCTGACCAGGCCCGAGATGACTGTTGCTACTCTACCTGGCTATTCTATTTTTAGACTGGACAGAGAGCTCGAGAAGGGTGAAGGACTAGAAGTCTTTTACCATGACTCCCTGACCGTTATGTTTACTGCTGCCCCTCATTAGTCTTTGAGGTCCTCTGGTTTAAATCTGAGTTACCTAAAACTCAATATTTTAATGGTATTCTCATCTACTGCCCATCAGGGCCCAGAACAAGTTGTATTCAATCTACAGGGACTCTATTAGAATCCTCTCTTTCATAATCTGAATTCAAATTACTAGGTGACTCATTTTTACCTGGAGAACCAGACAGATCCTGACATTGAAGTTCCAGCTCACAATCTACTAAGAATGGGATTTGAACAGCGAGTGGGCAGTTCCACACTCTCAGCAGGTCACACATTGGATGTCATATTTCCAAACAACTCAGCCATGTTTAACCCAGCTTTATTTCTATTAACTTGCCCACATCATAGTGCAGTTTTTTGGGAAATCACACTCATTAGAAGTAAATGCCCCACCAAGGGTTCAGGAAAACAAGCTCTGTCATGTACCTTGAATTTGGTTCAAGCCTCAGATCATAATGCTTTCCTGGCTCTTACAAATCTTGAAAATCTAACAAAATCAAATCAATGTCTGTTAATTATTCAACCTGGCTAAATTCTGCAGTTAATAAACTGTCACCTGCCAAACTCTAGACTTCTAAGAAAAGTAAATCTGAAAGTTCAAAGTTTGTCACCAGACCCCTTGTTTGGTGCCAAAGTTTGAGCCACTAAACAGGGGTGCTGCAGACAGGAATGCATCTGGAGTAGAACTCATGATCCAATAGAAAAAGAAAAATATAAAGCCTTGATCGTTCAATATAAAAAACATATTCTTACTGAAAAATCTGTTTATTATATGAAATAATCTTAGAACACAATGATACCTTACTTTTCTGTAAACACTTCTCATGGTTGAGACAGAAACTCGTAAAACCCTCGTTATTACAACTGGGTTTTAGACACTGCCGCCCGTCGTATACCCATTTGCAAACGTTACCGTACATTTTTACTTGTTATGTAATGTCCCGTTTCTTGTTGGCTGTCATGAACTATAGGATACAGCTGTAAATTTTTATCATATCATTGTGTTGTGATGACTGTCCTTTTTTAAATACTCTGAATGTGCTCACTTTTTATAAGAAAGAATTTTGTATTTTGTTTTAAATTGTATTCTTAGTCATTTTAATCATTCGTACCGATGTATTATGTAGCTTTTATGATTCACTTTGTTACTTCGAATAAAGCTTATTTTGATTGATTGATTGATATATGAAATCTATTGAATTGGCTTCTGTTCCAAAAAAGCATTGTTTCAAGCAGTGACCAAAGTCTCTTCTCATTCCACTAGATATTCGGCTGATCTTAGCCAGGCTTTTTGTGATTCACTAGCTCAGCCATTTCAGCATAAAGTGGAATCTACTTTAATATATATTCTTTAAACTCAAACAAACACTCAACTAGTAAGGACACTTGTTCCAGTATCAAAGATAGAATCTCATTTACTGAATTTCAACATCGTTCCAAGGAACAAGTTACACTAGCCATCCTAAGTACTTGGGGAATCATTTATGAAAAGTGACGCATCGCTGCGTGAAAACAGCGGTGCGTCACTTTTCACTGCGCTCTCCCTGCGACACTAATGATGCGTCATATTTACATTATGAAGCATCATTGCGCAAGGAGTTACAGATACGTCAGTATTTCTGACGTATCTGTAAGCGCAAAAGTGACGCATTGCTGGAGTGTGTCACAAAAGTGACGCAACTCCAGCAATGCGTCCTTTCACATGGGGCAAGTCGCATGTGAAAGGGCCTGCATCAGTCTTACGCCTGCTGTGAGGCAGGCGCAAGATTTTGACACAACGGCGTCCTAGAAGTGACGCAGTGAAATCTCATAGATTTCACTGCGTCACTTCTACGACCCTTTCTTGCGTCAATACGCCCCCCTTGCATACATTATACCTGGTGCAGGTATAATGTGGCGCAGGGGTTTACAAGGTGATGCATCTACCTAGATGCGTCACTTTGTAAATATGGCTCGACAAGGTGCATTTTTTACGCCACTGGTGCGTCACAAAAAGTGACGCACCAGCGGTGTAAAAGTTACACAAGGGTTCATAAAGGAGGCCCTAAGGAAGGATCTCCCTCGGATCGTGCCCTCCACGATTGTACAATTAGCACCTGAATTTGAACATCTCTCTGAGGAACAATTGAAACTAGCCATCCTACTCACTAAGTCAGGATCTCTATCGGACCCGTGTCTTCCCGTGATTGTACAGTTAGCACCTGACCTAGTAGCCACCCAGTTAGTGGTTATCTTTAATGTCATGTTTCAGGCAGGTTGTTTTCTTAATCAATGGAAATCAGCACAATTCTCCAATTGCTGAAGAAACTCGACTTGAATCCGCTCGGTCCAGACAACAATCAACCTAAATCGAGGTTGCCTTTTCCAGCTACACTTTTCGAAAGGTTTATGAACTACTTGCAACTGGCAGCCTTTTTGGATAACAATCATTTGCTAGATGACACACAATTTGAGTTTCCCAAAGGCGACAGTACTGAATCAGCACTGGTAGTTGCCACAGAGTTAATCAAGGCAACCGTGGATAGGGGCGGTAATTGTGCCCTTATCCTACTTGACTTATCTACAGTGTTCAACACGGTCAATCAAGACCTTTTGATTGAGCGGATGGAACAATTTGGGATTGAGGAGGTTGCACTCTGACTATTGGACTCATTCCCCACTCACTATGTTCAATCTGTTTCTCTGAATGATGTTACATCTGAATCCCTTTTCTTTACCTTGCGGAGTTCCACAGGGCTCGTATTTAAGCCCAATTCTTTTTAACCTGTACATCACATCTTTGGCTTCTCTAGTGAAATCCTTTGGGTTGTCATTAGTGTCATACACTGGTTTCAGATTCTAGTAAAGGCCCTGATATTAACAAAACACACAAGGTGATGGACGGAATGTTGCACATTGGCAACACATTCACCCCCAGTCACAGTTTTGGGTTTTATCCATCTTTAGTTTGCTCACCACGCCACCCCAGTTCAGACATGGCCATATGCAAATCAGTCTTGACCCTGTGCCTAATGGGAACAGTCCAGCCCGAACTGCCAAGCCATGTCTTTCCTGGACTGGAATTAAGCATCCTAGGACCGGTTTCTGGCTTTTTTTTGCCAATGTGCAACATTCCGTCCATCACCTTGTGTGTTTTGCTGTTTGCCCTATGTGGGAAGGGTATGCCCAGACGTGGGTCCCGTGCTCACTATGCCACAGGAGTCAAGATATCCTGGCTGATGACAGCTGATAGCCAGAAACTGGTCCTTGGATGCTTGATTCCGGTAGAAGGCTCTTCATGGGTCAGGTCTAGCGCATCTGAGGGAAAACTTCAGATGATATGTACCAAGCAGAACTCTTTGTTCAAGCTCAGCCAATAATGTGGCCTTTCCCTGCCACAAGCTTTCCTCCTTGGGAGGTAGGAATTTTGGTATTTGCACTGAATGCATTTTGAACTTTCTCCCTTTAGGACTTATGCAGCTCCATCCTTGCTCTTGTTCAGAAAAACTTAAAAAATCTGGCTGTTTAGCCAATAGGTTTACAGTTTACTCTGAAAGGTCTAATTGCCTGGCTTGTCAGCCAATAGAATCTGCAGTCTGCTCACTAATCCTGTCACTTAGTGCTTAGACACCTCCGGGTGTTTGCTTGCGCTATACAAATATATAAATCAAATCAAATCAAATGGCCAATTCCTTATAGTACAGCAACCAAGTGCTTCTAATCACCTGTAGACTTTGACTACTTGTAATATCCAGAGGACAGTTAGATGAAAGGTCATTGACAATTCCAATATGTCATTATGGGTAATATTATAACTCAATTGATAGCGAACCTTGATGCCCTAGAGGCTTTTCCACCCCTTTCTTTCTGAAAGAATACAAACCTGTATATAAAGCTCCCAATTTTTAAGAATGATTCATATCAACTTGCAGAGAAGCTAAACACCCTTTTGGTGGCAACTAAACAGGGAGACAAGGTCACATTTGTCGATAGTAGGGCAACTTACAAAGCTTACCAGGGCACAGCAAAACGTGAGTGGGAAAGGGGTAGGTGGGTGGTTTATTAAATGCAGCCAGGGCTAATGATGCGAAACGTTTCTAATATATACTGAGCCTTGGCAGGTGTGATATTTCCATGAGACCAGAGACCCACATTCAACTCAAAGACTGGTGAATCATTTCAAATCTCTTGATACAAGTGCAACCCCATTCCACTCACAACATTTCATACTGGATGAGAATGCAATCTCTCATGAAAATACCACAACATGTACAATAGCCATTTTCTTGCAAGACACGGAAAAGACAGTCACCTCCCACTAGTGGGTAAAGCCACAAGGCTTGGACAATTCTCAGCAGATTTGTTTCATTGCAAACACAAAATCTGGAAGCCTTACATAAATATCCTGTCCAATGCATTTGCTGCAGGTGCCCCAATTCCCTCTTCGTTGAAGGGACCTAAAATTGCCCTTATATTAAAAAAGGGTTGTAGAAACCTACCAAGAAACTATTGGCCCATCAATCTTCTGAATAACGTTCAAAATTTCTCCTGAACAACATTCAAACATTTTTGCTACAAAAGTGCTAGATAAGTTAAATGACTGGATTAATGTTAACAATATTACCATGGAGGGAGAAAACAGGAACGGTTGACCAGGTTTTTAGAGGAGGATAGACGCTGGTGGCCAGAATCTATATGTTGCATTTATAGTTCAATAAGTTTATTAGAATTTTTGAAAAGAGTAAGAATATTTAAACTACGATATATAATGATACAATTGAGGTAGGGAAAGAAAAGAAATACAGCAATTCATTATAGGAATTGATCAGAGAATAAGTAAAACATTTCAATTAATATTCATATCAAGTATGGAGGAAAAATAACAGAGTCACAGTAATGAACCGTACAGCCCCTCAAAAATATCATTGTCAGCAAGGTAAGAAAGAAATAAAGAAAGAAGAGAATGAAATCAGAAGGAGAGGGAAGAAGAAAGAAAAGAACCAGAAGAAGAAGAAAAAGAGGAAAGAAAAAAGAGGAAAAGAGAAGGATGTACTGTGGCGCCACATATACACAAAAAAGACAAACAGCAATCAGGTAGACGGCAGAAAGGGATACTGATCAACCAAGCCCTTTGAGGCCAAATCCATATATATATCTCTAAAGCTCTCCATACATTACTGGAAATAGCGGGGGAGAGGTGAGCAGCATCAACAGAAGTGTGTGCACTTCGCAAGAAAGAAACCCTTGCCACCATGTATGATATGAAACCGAAGGGAAAGACTTCCATTCCATAAGAATCACTTTAACAGCAACCGTCAATAACAAATCTAATAACTGCATATCTGCAGTATCCAGCGGTAAAGGATCATGAGAAGCCAAAGGCCCCAGCAAAATCATAGGGAAGGAAAGCTGGAACTCAATTTTAAAAATTAACATAAGATCTTTATGTATAAGATCCCAAAAGGGTTGCAATAGCAAGCAGTGGAAAAACATATGCGGAAAATCCCCAGCAGCTAAAACACAACTCCAACAAAGATCATCATCTTTTAAGTGGAGAGTATGTAATCGCACAGGAGTCCAATGAAGAAGATTAACAGAAAATAATTTAGATTGAAACAAAGAGGGAGCAATTTTATCATGTAGAGAGAGCTTACCAATCAGCTGCCATGTTTACGGAGAAATATGGTCAAAAATTTCCTTATCAAAGTGACGTAGCCACTGCTGCTGTGCAACAGTATCTGATCCAGAGGAAGTTGATAGTAAAAATGTATACATTCGTGAAGCATTATGACCAGTCTTAAGCCACAAAGAGAATAACGCGATAGTGGAAGAAGTGGGCACCAAAAGTACCCTGGCGAGGGCCACTTTAATTTTGAGGAAGGCGTGAAAATTTTGAGAGCGAGTACTGGCGAGCAAAGGAGGAGAAGGGTAGCGGATCATTATGATCGTCATATAAAATGACGAACCAACGTAAGTCCCTTGGAAGCCCAGGAATGTATCAGAGAAGGATCAATAATAAATGTTAATCTAGGATTATGCCACAAGGAAGACCACCTTGATTTATGGATCGGGATAGTCACTTTCTTGTTGACCGCTCTAACAGCAGCAATAGTATCCAGTACGATAGTACAAGAAAACGGAATAGCTAATGTGAACGTGGTTAAAAAGGAAGAGATCGGTAGAGGAGAAGAAATATGTTGTTCAATGAACATCCAAGAAGGTGTGTGACCAGGGAGAGAAGAAAACCTCAAGGCTCCCTGCGAGGCCAAAAAAGCCACTTGGTATTTTTCCCAGTCTGGAAAATTACAACCACCCAACTCGTAGGGCTTTCTTAAAGACTTATATGCAATTCTAGCCCGCTTATCACTCCAGAGAAATTTAGAAGTAATAGAATCAATCTCCCGAAAGAAGGAGGAAGACAGCTTCACAGGAAGCTTAGAAGAAATAAAATTATTGATAGGGGTGATCATCATTTTTAAGGTTTGTACCCGACTCCACCAGGAAATATGCTTAGGGGACCAAGTATCTAAAAGACGCCGTACTTTAATTAAGGTCTGAGCCTCATATATAAGCTACAGTGTCATAAAGGGTACCACAGAACCAGACCCCCAAATACTTAAGGTATTTTGATTGCCATTTAAAACCCGCTGATCCCATATGTGATGGGAAGCAATACGCATTGAGCGGAAACATCTCTGTCTTATCTCTGTTAAGAGTATACCCAGATACCTTAGAAAAAAGAGCAATAGTATCCGTAATCGCCGGGATAGCCGAAACAATATCATCAGAAAAAATAAGAACATCATCCGCATATGCCACTGTTTTCAGGCAATGCGAACCAAAAGAAAAACCTTTGATGGCCGGGTGGAGATCAAGTAATCGCAGGAGCGGATCAATAGCTAACAAAAACAATAGCGGAGATAACGGACACCCCTGGTGCGTACCCTGGCGAAGACTAAAAAAGTCTGAAGTATCCCCATTAACTCTAATATTCGCCCTAGGGTTGGCATAAAGGGACATAACCATGTTCACAAAAGAATCCCCAAGATTATGTACATGAAGAACAGCATGAAGAAAAGGCCAAGAGACCTTATCAAAAGCCTTCTTGGCGTCTAAGGCTAATGCTGCAGCCAGAAGTGTGGAATGTTTGGCTGTGCTAGAATATGGGAAAAAGTACGAATAATATCTCTAGCAAGCCGACCCTTAACAAAACCTGTCTGAGATGGATGAACCAACACAGGAATATAGTTTTCCAATCTCTTAGCAAGAATCTTAGCAAAGATTTTAGCCTCCATATTGAGGAGTGATATAGGACGAACATTTTTAGGATCAGAAGGATCCTTCCCTTTTTTCGGGATTACCACAATAGTAGCATCCGCCGCCGTCCCAGAAACCACACTCTGTTGAATAAATAAATCAAAAACATCTTTAAGGCGAGGAACCATAGAAGGGAGAAAGGTTTTATAAAACAAGATGGGAAAACTATCCGGACCAGGAGCCTTGCCAGATCGAGTGGATTTAATTGCCTGAATAATCTCTTCATGTGTAATCGGGGAACCCAATATCTCCCCATCCTCCATGGAGACAGATTTTAGAGGAAGAGATTTCAAGAACTCCTGACAATCCTCAAAAGTTGACTGATTAGTGGGTGTATATAAAGTATTATAGAAATCTCGAAAAACCTCAAGAATCTCTTTAGATTGAAATCTCTTAGTACCAGAACCGTCAGTGATATAAGAAATTTGGGAGGACCTAGAACTAGACTCTTGAAACTTTAATGTGGTCGCAAGATCCTACCAGCCCGATTTTTCAAAAGAAGCTGTTTCGATTTCTGGGCCTGAACCCCAATGTGCGCCCTCCTAGTAATAATAGAATTATAGGAGTATTTCAAGTTTTTAATGGTTTGCAACAGTTGTTTATCTCTAGATTGACGAAAAAGAAGTTCATGTTGGCGAATACTATCTGATAGAACATCAAGTTCCTTTTTAATATCAGCATTTCTCTTTGCCATCATTTTAATGATTTGCCCTCGAAGAGTACATTTAAAGGTGTCCCATAAGTCCACTGGAGAGCTAATGGAACCTACATTTTCAGAGATGAAACCCTGAATTTCAGATTGTATGGCCTGAATTTGAGAAGCATCATGCAGAATCTCCGTATTCAATTTCCATGAAGAAGGTTTTTACCTGGGAGCAAAACTTGACAAGGAGAAGGATGAATATACGGTGAAGACGAGGATTGTACTAAGGACGAATGTACTAAGAGATAATCAATACGAGAAAAGCTAGAATGAGGAGAGGAGAAAAAGGAAAATTCACTCCCCGTAGGGTTATGAAGACGCCAAATATCTTGAAGATTTGTAGAAGAGCACATATTCAACAATTGCTTGTGGGACCTAAGGGGACGGAAGGTAAAAGCCGAGTTTCTTTCTAAGAGAGGGTCCAAAGGCAAGTTAAAGTCACCACCAACTATTAAATTGCCCCTTCCCTGCGTCTTACTCTTACTTTTACTGTTTGTCGCCCTGTATTCCACTACCTCATAATCTGCTTGAGTCATTATTTCTTTTTATGGACAGGATTAAATCATTTTAGAAAATTCTTCATCACACTATTCATTACATTAAAATGGTTAGCGAGCTCCTTGCAACTGCTAAATCCACCTCCTCTAGCACTAATCTAAAAGGACAAAAATGATCCTCCATCACCTATTCTGCCCTTCCATTTTTTATTTTAGACCCCATCCTGTATGAGATGAGGTGTTTAAAACCTTTTAGTGTGCTATTATAGAAAAATGTCAACAAAATCAGTACAGTTGAATAATTATGGAGGATAAAATGGTAGAAAGGGAGCAATGTGTTAGCAATCTTCAGGATGTGGCCACTAAAATTCCTTTACTTGAATAGGAAATACTAAAACTCAAACTGCATACAGGGGATCTTGAAAGCAGGAATAGATGGGAAACCCTTCCCTTAGAGAGACGTCAGTAAGCCCTTGAAGGTCCTGACCTTCTTGGATTCCTGAAGAAATTCTTACCAGATCTACCAGATTTTCTTGGACTTCAATGAGCACACCATCTGGGTCTCCTCATCCTCACTCTTCAAAACCTAGAGGAATCATTATTATATTTTTTGAAATAATGGACCTTCTACATGTCTTGAACCTGCTAATGAAAAACGTCGTCTTGTCTGGTTCGGCCACAACACATTCATCTCTTAAGATATCTCTAATGTAACCAGTGCCAGATGAAAGGAGTTCTTTAGCTTACAACCTCAAATAGGACAGGTGGACATCTGCTATGGCATCCTTCACCCTTGCTCATTCAAAATTACATATGAATGCACCTTAAGACCATTTGATGACCCTGCAAAATTAAAAGCTTATTTTCAAACTCTCTCACCTCTTACAATGAACACTAATGTTCAGCAATCTTAAAAGCTTTGATTTGAGCCTGTTCTCTTTCATTTCTGAAGTCTGTTCCTGTTCTGTGTTGATATGTCTCATGCTTCTTTTCAATGCTCTTCTTCTCACCTCTGGATGTCTATGCCTGACCTGCCTCCTTTTCCATTTGTCTACAATAATTTTCTGCTTTCCGCACTCTTCTTCTTTTTATCTGTAATATGTGAGTGTTCATATGTCATACATTAATATTATGTTACCTTAACCATGCTTCATGTTGTTGTTTTGTCTCCCTCTCTGTTTTTGCAGCTTGTCATCCATGTACCTGTTCCCTTCTCCTTGTGCCCCCATATGTTTAACAGTGTAGAACATCTGTAGTCTGTGATAACCAGTAAAGATTCAAAATGTACTTTCTAATTTATCTAACCTTAATTCCCACATTACCATCTTGCAGGAATGTCACTGAAATTATATTGAATCACTTAAATTAAAATTACAATGGGTTGGTGAGATTTTGTTCTCCAGCTATTGATCACAAAGGTGGTGTTGCTATTTTTGTCATAAAAAGATGAAAGTACAGATTTTATAAACTGAATGTGATACTAATGGGCAATGTGTAGGGGTCAATGAAATTATTTATAATACACATATTTCCCTATTTGGTTTCAAAGACCAAGTTAAACCTGATCAAGATTTCTGGCACATTATAGAGGTAAAATGTTAAACTATTGGTAATCCCAACATTATTTTAGCAGGTGATTTTAATCAATGGTTGTACCCCTTTATAGATAGGAAATCCAAATGCACATTTGATCTTGACAAATTTCATAAGACATTTAAATTGGCCAATACCTCTCGACAATTATAATATGATGTTTGGAAATCTTTCAACCCTGATACAATAGAGGTTACCTTTTTTCCAATGTTCATTGTATCATGTCGAAAACTGATTATATAGTTTAGTTACAAAATACTTACTCCCGTATATTCAATCATCAGACATAGGATCTATTTTTATTTCACATCATGCACCTGTTCTGTCCTCCTTTGATTTAAATAATTTCCTACTATTTGATAAATGTTTTCTAATGAAAGCCACTGCCTAAATTCAGGAATTTTTCAAATTGCTTAACCTATTGATGCATCCATTGCTAACAATCGGGATGCTTTGAAAGCTTCTTTCTCGGGCTTTCACTCGCCGTCTGTTGAAATCCCCCCACACCGTGCCTCACCTCTCTTACCTGCATTGGCCGCTACTGTAGATACTATCAAAACGATGATTGTACTACATCTTCGTCATACAATTTCCATGTTAGCCTTCAAGATCCCTAATTATTACTTTCACAAATTAACTCCAGTTATCCAAAATTCTCTGAAACAATAAATAGCTGCATATTGCTCTATCTACACTCAAATGGCCAAAGAGCGAAGGGGGACTTCGGGAAACAACACTTACAAGGCAACTTTTACAACGCACTACCTTTACAACGAATGTCACTACAACGCATACCACTACAACGCATGTCATTACAACACAGTCATTACAATGCATACCATTGCAACACATACCTACACTATCCAACACGTGCCCTACTGTTGCACCCCCTGGAGTTAGAATAGTAATTTTTACCCCAACACTATCCAATACTTACCCCACTGTTGCACCCCCTGGAGTTAGAATAGTAATTTTTACCCCTACACTATCCGATACTTACCATACATGCAATGTAATGGTATGCCTTGTAATGGTATGCATTGTAAATGAAGTATGGGTTGTAGTGGAATGCGTTGTAAAGGTAGTTTCAAAGAATTTGTTGTACTGGCATACGTTGTAATGGAATGCGTTGTAATGGATGTTGCGGTGTAAAAAATGCGTTGTAAAGGTATGCTTTGTAAAGGTATGCGTTGTAACGACATACATCCGGGACTTCAATTCCCTGATTTTAAGCTTTATGATTCTGCTTTTTTGATTCAACAGTTTCATGCCCTAATTAATGACTTTCAAAATCCTCCTATCCCAGGATGGATTACATTTGAACAATTCTTACTGAATTACTTCTCATTCAAAGATATGATTCATATGTCAAGGTGCACCTTCATACCCAAAAAACCCTATTTAAAAGATTCCCAACATGTGTTGCATACAATATTTTCAGATGCCCTTGATTTTCAACAATGCTTTTTATACTCCTCTCTTTGGTATAATACATTTATCAAATTCCATCACAAATGCTTTTATTTTAATCATGGAAGGAGAAGGGTACTATGTTTGTTCACCAATTGGTGAGGGATACCTCTGTTTTACCTTTTCCCCAACTACAAATACAATACTACTTACGCAGCTCTTTTTAAAAGGAAAATGAATTAATATCTTCTGCTCCTCATTCCTTTTGACGTATTCATAATTTCCCTACTCCCCCAGTCAAACTCCTGCCTTTGACACATTTAGATATTATTTACACATGACTTAAAGCCGCTTATATATTTTAAACTGTATTATCACCAACTTCTGTGCGAAATAAAACTTTCATTGAAATATTGTGGGGAACTGACCTTTCAATATTGTTCTCTGTTCATTTCCGGGACAAACTTTGACTTAAAATATTCAGCACCTCCAAAGCTGCGTCTACTACATAATCTCTATTTTTTGTTTACAATGGAGCTATTATTACCCCAGAATGTATTTCGAAATTTGGTAACTCTGCTTCTCCACTATGATGGTCATGTTCCACATACAATGGTGCTTTAAATCCTTTATTATTTTATTGTTCTCATGTGTTTACATTTTGGAAATCTATTTTGTCTAACTCTTTCAAGATGTTCACGTGTAATATACTGTTTACATTCCAAAATGCTATCTTAGGATCTTTGTCACCTGACTCTGATCATTTTCCCCCAAACCTTTGCTGTTTGATCTATTCATTGCACTTTCTTTCAAACTTATCCTCTCTTGTTGGAAAGATGCATCTAAATTATCTGCATTAACATGATGGAATTTTATATGTGGACACACTATGAACAGATTGTTTCGCCTGCATGGCTAGCTCAAAACAAAGGTACCAATATGAGGCTTCTATAATGTTTCCGGACACTCCAGCTTTTTAAGTTCCTTGTTAGGCATAGAAACTCAGTGCCTGGGAAAATGTGGATTATCTCTCACAGTTCATATCACTGGTTCTTCCCGAACAGCAAAATGTAAGAGGGGAGATAATAAAGAGGTAAGAAGGAGAAAATAAAGTATAAATGCAGGATTAAAAATCTAAAATTGGTTCTTCAAGGGGAGAGACAGTAGACAAACAAAATGGTGGGTTGACCCAAGACTTAGAGGATGTACATAACATACTTTAATAGATGTGTGATTGACTTGAAATAAATAAATATTATAAATGTTGTTTGTCTCTTTCACTGCATGAGAAAGAGCTTGGGGTACAGCTTGTGGGACTAGGAGGATAAGTCCTGCACAGCCTGTGCCTGTAGATTTGAGTGTATACCTACAGCAATGGAGCACATGGTGATGGACTGTCATATTTCTGTCCACACTTTAGTGCCCAGTTGGGTCTCAGGTCCATAAGTTGATGATACTTCTCTACATCCTCTTGTGGGAAACTGGGCTCTCCTTGTTACAGGAGATATCTGAGCTGGAGTCAAGGGCACAGCAGGATGAAGATGTATTGCTTGGTATGCCTGGATGGCTCAGTAAAGGCCTACTTTCCTTTCATGTAAATCATATCCTGTTTTTAGGTAAATTTAAACCACTGTAAAGGCAGAAACATGTTGACTGACTAACTTTAATTCTGAATTAACCAATCTATTACCTTTGGCAAAAAATTCAGACACATAACCCCTTTTAACCGTGTCCGAGGGATCAATCATTAAAATATTTTTTGCAGATACCCTTTAGGCACTTTTACTTTTATACCTCACTGCACGCCCTTTTCACACAACCGGCTCCGCAGTCTTCTGGCATCGTAGCACACCAAAGAGGCACTCTGCCTCTTTTGGTGGGGCCCTATGATGAAGCATGACACTGACTAGGTCGGTGTGTGAGGGCTTTCTTATCCACCCAAAGTGGGTGTGTGATTCCCCAGTTGCATCGCTCCATCTCTGTGGCTTTTTGAGACCTATTTAACCTCTCTTTTTTTGTATATACATTCTAACCGGGGACTAAGAGAGTGCTCCTTAATCTCCCTGCCTCTCCTATTGTTGTTTTATACTCATAAATTGTAATATTTGAATAATTAGGGGGTGAGTGAGTGAGTAATATGTTTGCAGATGCCTGTTCCATGGAGGCTTGCTAGTTTGGATGTGGCATCAAGGTTTTGCAACAGTCGTCTCCAAAAAGGTCATGTAAAAGCTAACACAGTCCAACATTCATCATTGACTTGGACACTGTCCAATCACTGTGCTTTAGCAAACAAACTAGGAGCACAGGTGAAAAAGTAGACCACTGGTTGGTCATGCGCCTGCAGACAATGATCTCTGTTCTGTGATGCATCACAGGAATATGAATTCGGCTGTAGATCAGGGGATAGCCAACCCCAACCACCCCCAGGGAGCAGGGAGCAAGGTGCCCTGGGCAGGGTTGGGAGCAAAAGCCTGCACACAGTGGGAGGTTGGGTGCCAGCGGAGGGCCCCTTAGGCCCTATGCCCAATACCACGCTGTGAATGGCCAAAGGCTGTGAGCTGTGTGGGGATAGGGCATCTGGGGGTTGGCCACAGCTAGGCCCTGCACCCACGCCTATGCCTCACACAGCAATAGACATCTTACTTTTTATTAAAAACACATACTTCACTGAAAAAACTAAAGATTAAAATGAGATTATGGTTAAGGACTGTAATAATCTGTTACTTTAAATTTTAAACAACCTTAGAAATTCAGTGAAAAGACCAAAGTTTAAAGAAGCATTATAGGTCGGTGAAAATGTCAGTTAAACATACCATTTTAAATTAACAGAACAACTAAAATTCAACAGTTACACTTATCTCAATCAATGTTTAACTGGAGCCCTAATGTAACTGTAATACATGAGGTTTCTGTAATCCCTGTATAAATGTGCCTTTCTAATTTCCTTATTATCGGTGAATTCTGACACACCCAGTCACAAATTATAAATAAAAGAAGTCAGAACCCAACTATAATAAGTTGAAGGGGGATGGGAGCACAGTGCCTCACATCACGGCACAGTTCACCCGTTAGCATTATGGTAAATGCAGTACAATGTTAGCGCTTACTTGAATATTAGCCTGCGTTTTTCATCAGAGCTGGTGCGGATAGTGCTGTACCTTTCTACATACATGTGTTTCTGGATTGTATCCTTTATCAGTAGAAATGAAAAAAACTAATTGCATCAGCAGCAGCTGAGAATGCTGCCACGGTCTTCCCAGGTCCCTACGTGTCGGTGGCACACAGGTGCATCTCCAAAAGCGCGTCAGCTCACAAACTCAAGGGAGCCTTTTTTAATAGAAGGGGATGGGAACACACTGCCTAACATTACAGCACAGTTCACCCCTTAACAATATCTTAAATGCAGTACAACGTTTGCACTTACTTGATTATTAGCTGTAGATTTTACAAGAGTTAGTACAGATAGTGCTGTAAATCTCGAGGCTCTTGTTTCTTGATTTTATCCTTCATCAGTAGAGATTAAAAAAAAATGATTCCATTAAGCTTTTCTGAGAATGCTCCAACAGTCCTCTCAGGTCTCAGTACCTCTCACTGGCACACAGGTGCATCTCCAAAATCTTGCCATCTCACCGACTCCAGGGAGACTTTTCAGACAGAAGGGGTGGGTCACACATCCCTTAAGGGATCGTACAACTGCTCTAAGAGTTCCCTCCAATAGATTATCTAAAGTATGGCAGGCCTGAACTCCCAGATACTGAAGTGTCGAGAGTGCCCAATTGACCTCCAGAGACACAGTACCAGGTTGTGGCAGGGTGGGTGTCATTGGAAAAACATGTGAATTGGCCAGGTTCACCCTCATGACCAAAAGTTCTCTGGACCCACGTAGTAGTTGGAGCATGAATGGAGCATCTGTGGCTATACTGGAAACATAAATTGAAAGGTCATGCGCATAAAGGGAAATCAGGTGTTTGGTGTCTCCCACCAGGATACCCAGTCTCTGGCCTCAAGCATAGCAGAGCGCCACAAGTGGTTCCATGCCAAGGAACAGGAGTGGGTACAAATGACACCTCTATCAAGTTCCACTGCAGACATAATATGAGGACAATATAACTTGGCCTGTACGAACCCAGGAAGTGGGTTTACTATATAAAAGTTGCCCCCAGGCAACACATCACATTCTCAGTTGAATTATTGTCATGACTGCAATGAAATATTCCCAACTGGCAGTATTGAATGTCTTCTCTATCCGCCATATTCATGAAAATCGGCATTTGCGATTCTGAAATAGCGAAAAATAGCGAATCGCTATTCAGAAATCGCAAATCCGAATTCATGAATAATTGCGATTAAAAAAAGCGATTCGCACGCGATCGCAAAATCCGATAGCGATCCGATTGAAATTGCGATTAATCGCAGATTAATCGCTATTTCCGCCTACCCGCGCCTGGACTGCGATCTCGCAAATAGCGATATCGCTATTTGCGATATCGCTATTTGCGAGATCGCAAACTCGCGAGATCGGGAAAACGGAAAGTCGCATTACGAGCCCAGTGATGACATCACAACCAGGAAGCTGCCGGTTCCCACCACCATTTTGCACATTGAGGCACAGAGAGAGGGAGCACATTGGAGAGCTGCAGCACATCTTGGCAAGTACACAGATCCACAGATCCACAACCCATACCATGGCTGAGGAAGCTGCACCTGGGACCAGCAGCTCGTCTGGGAGAAAGAGAAAACTCAAATTCTCCGAGCAGGAGGTGGAACACCTAATCGAGGGGGTTGTGGCCAACCACGACCAACTGTTTGGCGCTAATTCACGGAGGGTCCCAGAAATGGAGAAGCGGCGCATATGGCAGGGGATAGCCTCAGCAGTCAACTCGGTGGGAGTGGCGGCCAGGTCCCTGGAAGAACTCAAAAAGCGGTGGTACGACCTCCGAGGCCGTGCCAAGGAGAAGGTGGCGGCGCGCCTTGGGGAGTCCTCGGGCACAGGAGGAGGAGGACCAACGGTACCACCAAACACCGCCATGGAGGACCAGGTTGAGAACACCCTGGAGAGGGAGGCCTGTGTGGGTTTCACTACACTGGACTCATTCCGCCCCACACAAGACACCCAAGGTAAGTGGCATGCGACTGCGACCCTGCCCCCTATGGATGTCCATGACCAAATAGGCTCCCACAATGTCCCATAGGCATGCCATAGTTGCACATCAAGGAATGTCCTGAAGCATTGTGGGAGATGTAGTCTGGCCACAATGTTGTAGTACCACAATGCAGCCAGTCAGGTCCCAATGCACACAAAGCCACTGCCATTCAGGGAATGTCGCCCAGCATGCATGTAGCAACTGCACGTCTGCCAGATGCATGCAACTAATGGTCCACCACTTACCCCCACAGGTGGCGATACCAGTGACAGTGACAGGCTGGAGATCGATGAGGGCGTCCCGGAGGTGGAGGTGCCAACACCTACCCAGGCACCAGCCCCTGCCGCTGCATCTGCACCAGCAGCAACTACCACCAGCAGCGTCCCCCCTGCAACTGGTGCAGCGCCCACATCCGCTGGCATGGCAGCCCCCATTGTGCCTCCTGCCACCGCTGCTCCTCCCAGAGCCGCAGCCAGGGCAGTCACTCCTGTGGCCCCTGCATCAACTGCTACTGCCACACCAGCAGGCACACCCCCTGCGACTAGCTCACCTGCAACACAGGCGGCCTTACCCCCAGCAGCTGTCGCCTCAACATCCGGGGCTGCGCCACTGTCCACTCAGCGGCCAGCCTCACAATCAGGCCAGCAGGGCAGGCGTGGCAGGTCACGCCAGCGCTCCACAGCAGCTACCAGGCGGGCCAATGCTGATGGACTGGCGCGGCTCAGCATCGAGAGACGGATGCTGCGCATACACCAGCGCCAGGCTCAGCAGCAGGGAGCTATTCAGCTCCAACTACACAATATTGGCCGCAACGTGGCATCTGTTGCTGGCCACATTGAAGGCATGAGGGCCGACCTGGCCGGTGTGGGAGATGGAATGGCCCGCATTGCTGCAGCCTTGGAGGCCAACACCCGTGCCATGCTGAGAGTGCGCAGTGGGCAACGCCGGCACCACCGCCAACTATTGACCCGGCTTGGCACTTACAGCAGGGCAAGCTATGTGTCGGCAAATGCGACATCTCTTTTGGCGCGGCGCAGTCTGACCCAGCAGCACGCTATCATCCAGTGCAGTGAGGACATGACGAGGGTGTTGGAGACCCTCACCACGGCCGTCGTTGCTCTTCACCCTCCACCTATTCCATCTGTTGTGGGGGGTGATGATGCGAGTGAGGGGGCGTCCAGCCTCAGCTCACAATCTGCTTCACAGGCCCCTCTACCCACCCGCAGCACCAGGACCCCCCCATTGCCTGAAGCCCCGGAGGAGGATGCCCCTCAGAGGCGCTATGGAGGAACGCGCACTAGGCACACCTAGAGAACTGCACGTCACCACTGGCACAGGCTGAGGTCAAGCCTGCCATGCAGTCATGCACAGCAGTATGGCGGAATACTGTTTGTTGGACTAATTTGTACAGTAACCTTATTTTCATTTTGTGAATTTAACAACTACTTTTCATTTGCTATTTGGACAGAAACCTTATATTTCATTTTGTGAATTTAACAACTACTTTTCATTTGCTATTTGGACAGAAACCTTATATTTCATTTTGTGAATTTAACAACTACTTTTCATTTGCTATTTGGACAGAAACCTTATATTTCATTTTGTGAATTTAACAACTACTTTTCATTTGCTATTTGGACAGAAACCTTATATTTCATTTTGTGAATTTAACAAATACATTTATTTTCCTACACACATTAGCGTTGTGTCATCATTACATTTTGCATGCATTGTTGATTTGTGGGGTGATGGAAGTGGTTGTACTAGAAACTGTTCACTGTGATGTGGTTGCGACGTCTGTGCCCTTCTGCTGGGTTCTCCCCTTGTGCATGGCGCGCATGTGCAGGTGGCCGGTTGTCCCCCTCAGATTCACTGCCAGAGATGTCAACAGGTATCCGGCGCTTGGTTGCAATGTTATGTAGTATTGCGCAGACAGCCACTATGCGGCAGCACTTTTCAGGACTGTAATACATGGCCCCACCTGTCTTGTGCAGTATGCGGAACCTGCTCTTGAGCAGGCCAAATGTCCTTTCTATGCAATTCCTTGTCCGTATGTGTGCAATATTGTAGCGCCGTTGCTGGGGTGTAGCAGGGTTGAGGTATGGGGTCAGGAGGTATTCACGGAGGGCGTAGCCACTGTCACCTGAATGAGAGGAGCAGATGGTGATTGCCTGTGCTGCGCTGTTACATCTTTGCAATGTGACATTTCAATCAAAGTGTACTTACCAAGTAGGTGTCCTTCCCCAAACTCTCCCCTGACCAGTCGTCTGTGGAGTCCGCTGTGCCGGAAAATGAAGGAGTCATGGGTACTCCCTGGGTACCGTGCGACGATGTCAGTGATGTATGTCTTGGCATTGCAGACCATCTGGATGGTGAGGGAGTGGTAGCACTTTCTATTGCGGAACATATACTCCATGCCAGCTGGTGGGCAGATGGCGACGTGGGTACAGTCTATACATCCGAGCACATGTGGAAAATGGGCTACATTGTAGAATTGTAGCTTTGTCATGTCCAATTCCTGTTGGCTGGCGGGGAATTTGATGTGACGGTGTAGCTGGGTGAGCATGGCGTCAACAAAAGTGTGGAGGCAGCGTGACATGGTGGGCTGGGATATTCCCCCAGCAGCCGCTACTACCCCCTGGAAACTTCCGGAGGCCAGGAGGTGCAGGCTACACAATACCTGCACATGTGTAGGCACAGCATTGGTACGGCTTGTTGGGTGCTGCATCAGGGGGTCAAGGTCCTGTATTAGCTGCATTATCATTTCCCCATTCAGCCTGTATTTAGCATATATCTGCTCTCTGGTTTGGCCCAGCAAGGTGACCCGCTGGCGGAATATCCTGTCCTGGATCCTACGTCTCCTCCGTGCTAATCGCTGTAGCCTGCGACGCCTCACCACCATGTACATTCCTGGCATTGTGGGACTCCTAATGCTGCTGATGATGATGGTCCTTATGTGTGATTGGTCAGGCCAGTGCCTGTTGGTGATAATACAACGGTTTTTTGAAAGTTTTTTTTCCATGGCTTTCATGGTTACCACCTGCTTTGAGTTGTCCTTATTTTGCGCCGTGCCAAATGCGATTTTTGGGTTTTTCGCTAATTGCGATTTTTCTTGAATACCAATTGCGATTTTTTTGCGAATTCGCTATTATTTTCGCAGATTCTGTGGTGTGTCGCTATTTCCGAATCGCTAATGCTCAGCGGCAGGGATTCTGCGAATATATTAGCGAATTCGCAAATATGTGTTTGCGAATTCGCTATTTTGTTGTTGAATGCCGATTATGGAAATTGCGCCCGCATTTGCGTTTTCGCAGCGATTGCGGGCGCAATTTCACTTCATGAATCAGGCTGTATGTCCCCTACCAGTAGGCCAGCCCCAAGCCCCATTACTGGACGGGTGGTAAACAAATGCTGAATAGAGGTGACAGAGATATAGAGAAGTGCTACGTTGGGAATGAAACCACACTGGTCAGGATGGATCATCATTTAGATGTGTGAAAGAAGACACATGACAAGTATTTTACTAAAAATTTAGAATTTCATGATCAACATGGATAATGGGTGGTATGCCGAAGGTGGGGGCACCCTGTGCAGACACCTTGGGGCGAAGAATGACTACTGCATTTCTCATAGTAGCCTGGAGTTATGCAGTACTCAGGACTTTATTGTACATATTCACCAAGCATGGGGTCAGTGATGCAGAAATAGTGGAATAAAATGATGTCAGTAGTTCATCTGGGCCAAGTGTTTAGACATGGGCTATGTCCCTGATCGCACCCTTAGCCTTGTGGGGCGAGATAGAGCCTCCCAGACCTTTGACCAGGGGAAGGGGTAGGGTCCCCAAATATAGGTGCAAATTTTGCGTTAAGGTGTTGGGTGTTTCCCATAGAGCTGTATATAATTATTCTGGAAAACCCTGTTTATCTCCACCTAAGAATAGACCTGTCACCCATTTGGAACCATCTCTGACACTACTGGGTTCTTACAAGACTCAGGGCAGACCAACCAGGCTAGCAGCCTGCCCGCCTTGATTTCTTCTTCATGAGCCCAGGCAACATAGGTATTGTAATTGTGATACCTGCATTTCTCCAGCAAGATGTAGGGGCCAATTCACAAATGTAATCTGAGCCAAAAGCCTAACTTTATGCCTTTTGGTATTCACAGAAGTCACTTATGACTTTTGGTATTCACAAAAGTCATTTCCGACTTGTATCTTAATGTCAACACTCGGGCTGGAATTTAAACACTCAGGGCAGAATTTCCACACCTGGGTTGGAGTTTCCACACATGGGCTGGAATTTCTGCAACTAGGCCGGAATTTCCACATCCAGGCCAGAATCACCGTGCTCGGGCCAGATGATCATTGTCTCCAATGATAAACAACTGTGCCAGTGCTTACCGTCCCCCAGGCTTGGGTCAGATGAAGTCCAGTAACACCAACTGCAAGACCTGCACTAGAACCCATATAAAAGCAGCACGCAAACAAGGAACAGGTTTTTCCACAGAGAGTTCTTGCTTGCCTGCTTTGCGCATCACTTCAGAAAAATACACCACCAGAGGAGAAAGAAAAATTACACAGATGAAGAGTCCACAATGATCTTGGAGTTTATTGTGAGGCCCCACATAAGGCTCCATGGTTTACTGCACCAGTGGCACACAGAAGGCAGCTCTATGGCAGCATTTAGCCACTGCAGCCATAGCAATAGGGGAGAATGTACGCACTGTCCATAACATCAGGAAAAGTGGCAGGACAAATCGCGTTTACAACTTACCTTGTGCTTGCCGCATCACTGATCAAAAGTTGAATGAATCCTTATTTTAAGATATTTCTTTTCTCTATTCTGTTGCCTGCCTAGTTCCCATCCTGCCCCACCACACTTCTCTCCCGGACTCCCCACTACTCCTACCTGCACCGGCCGCGACTGCACTTAGCAATACTGTTAGCATGAAAAATTCAGAGAAAATTTCTGGCAAGTTGCACAAGTGTTTTTTTTTGGTGTCTTCTCTCGGTTCTCCCCTATTGACATATTCAGCCAGAGTACAGTCAACCATAGTAGCAGAGGTCACTGGATCAGCTGGAAGGAAACAACACCATCCAGAGCAAAGCATACCACCCTCACAACCTGGTAAGTTAAACTGGTCGGAAGAGGAACAAAATGCATACATTGTCAGCAGACAACAGAGGGACCTATAGGGCCTGATTCTGAAAGGTAACCAGAGTTGAAAGTCTAACTTTATGACTAATGCTATTTATGAAACACATTTACGTTTAGCAAATGCCCTTTGTGAATTCCAAAAGATATTTTGGCTCAGTATACCTTTGTGATTTAGGCACATTACATGTATTCCTCCAACAGTTCCAGGACTGTGAACTCAACTCTGGAATAGAGTGCCATAACAAGTCAAAAGGCGCAGCAACTATATTGTTCTGTTTCCCCCCCAAATCTGGAAATCCAAAGTCAACAAATATAACAATGATGACCAAGAAGTGCGATTCAATTGTCAGGAGTTTTAAGAATGCGTGCAGTGTCCAACTTATATTCTTCTTTCAGTACATGAAATTGTCCAGTCAACCCAGCCGGTTATATTTGTTAACATTGGATGGCATGCTTTTGGACCATGGAAAAAACGATATAGTGGACCTTCCTTTTGAAATTGTTGTGGTGTAAATTTAATAATTGTTGCTTCTAGGCAGTGGGGCCATTAAAAGTTGAGGGTGGAATTCCTGATGATATTTAGTAAGACACATTTCTGCAATGGTAGGGCCCACGCTGCTAGTACTTGTGTCTGAAATTGAGTGCATCACATATGACAGCTGGAATGCTAAGTGGCAAACACACTTACCATTGTAGGTCCAATGATGTCCTCCCAGATTCAAGTAACCCCATTGACATCTGCTATGAGGTTGGCTGTGACATCTGGTCAAAGACCACACAATGGACAGATGCAGGACACTGGTAAGTAAACCCAAGAATGATGTTTCTGAATGCTCATGCTCATGAATGTGGCTTTCCAGCTTTCCAACCACACCTGTTCCTGAACCTGATTCCGACTTAAAAATATTAAGCTGGAATGTTGCCGGCCTGACTTCTAAAATTAATTTGCCAGATTGCATAGAATTTTCCAAAAACAGGACATTTTACTGTTTCAGGCGACATAGGCAACCAGAGATTTGTTTCTGGAGGGGTTTGAGTGTTTTTATACCCTTGCTTCTAGTCCAAACTTGGGCCGCCCTTCAGGAGGCCTGTCAATTTGTATAAACATCTCTGCAGGTGCAAGTATAAAGGCCTTGGATACCAACAACGATAAATTCCAGGCAATCATTTATAAAAGAGGGGCTTCCATATGGTTTATCAGATTTTATAATAAGGACTTTCAAAATCTACCAACTATTAATTTTGTTAATCTATTTGAATTTATAAGCACTATACAGAACTCAAATAGCTTTCACAACTTGGCAGGAATCTGCCTAGGGGGAGACTTTAATGCCAAGATCTCTATTGGTAGCTATACTGCTACCCATCAACCTAGTAACATGTCTATTTGCAATAGGAGGATTGAATTAACAAATTATTTGTGTACACACAATTTTGTGGATGTAATGGAGATTGTTGCAGAACCTGAATGTGTGAATCATATTACACCTACATATAGAGGCAGGGGCCGCTCCTCCACCATCGACTATGTTTTTATTTCCCCCCATTAGAGGATTGCCTATTTAAAGCTGAGATGATTGATACTATTCATGGAGATCACAATCCTGTAAACGTAACCCTAAAACTCACCCCAAGATCAACATTTAGTAAAGAGTGTGGCGCAAGAGACCTGCCCGCCACTACTGATAATCTTAGATTGGTCTGGCGAGGTGTTGATAACACAGTTTTATTTGGCAAGGTGGTTAAAGAGTATTCGGATCTTGTGGACACTTGTTTGATTTTTCAAGAACATAACTTGGATGTAGTTGGTGCCTTCACGCTATTGTGTGAGGGCATCAAACACATCCTTGCCAGGCCTTTTAAGGAAACACCTATATGTCCCAGATGGTTCAATAGCGATTGCTCTGCAGCTAATAAAGATCTTAGAAGGGCAATCGCAAAAATTCCGAGAGACCAGGTAGCCATCAAATTGTGTGGAAAATGATACAGGACTGCCATTAAACTAAGAAAAGAATACTTAGTTAAAGAACACTGGAATAAACTAGCATGTGGCTCTGCACTAAAGGACTGGAACGGTTTTTGACAGGCTGTCAAAGCCATGAGGTCCATAGGACACCCGTTGACCCCCATCAGCTGTAATATCAGTAGAGAGTCTTGGGAGAATTATTCCTCTAAGATTTATTCAGCTTCAGAAGAAAACATGGTCTTGAACAAGAATCTGGCAGCTACTAGGGTCCAGATAACCCTTTCTGAAGTAGAGGAAGCAATATATCAGATTCTGGGCAATAAGGCGCCAGGCCCAGATTGCCTGCCAATTGATCCTATTAAACATCAGCCTGAATTTTGGGTGCCTCTTTTATTGAATGTTTTTAACCGTTTATCAGTTTCATTAATTACAAAACATGGTCTACCAGTATCATTGTGCCAATTTTTCAAAAGGGCGAACGCTGTAATCCAAGTTGTTATAGGCAGATCTCCCTGATCGACAATACATTGAAAATGTTAGGGAGGATCCTGTTTAACAAGATCAGGGGATGGGCAGAGGAGGGTAATATTCTCCATCCATGCCAGTTAGGGTTTAGGAGCAAAGTTGGCCCTGTTGAGCTGTGCCTTAACCTTAATCTGATTAGGGGTAAATACACAATAGCTAAAAAATCTCCCATTTACCTGGCATTTATGGATCTTACCTCGGCCTTCGATTTTGTTAATAGGTCCCGGCTGGGGTCTATCTTTTTAAAATATGGCCTGGATGAGGTTTTAGTGCATTTTTTAGCTTACTTACGTAAGGACCTGCATGCCAGAGTGCGGATCGGGAAGGGCGGTGAGGTATTGAAGGCCATCAGAATTGGCAGAGGGGTCAGGCAGGGCTGTGTCCTGGCTCCTCTGCTTTTTATCCTTTATATCAATGATTTGAGCAAATCATTGGTATCACTTACCCCTGATGTTCTTATCATTAATGGTTTTACGTTCCCGGCCCTTCTCTATGCTGATGATGCGGTTTTAATAACATGGAACCTGAACGCCCTACGCATATTGGCGCGGGGTTTTGTAGATTTTATAGAAAGCTTGGGCCTATGTTCTAATTTTAAGAAATTGTTTTTAATGGCTTGTGGATTCAAAAGTATCTAAATAATACCATCATTTTGGATTCAGATTGTTTACAGAGCACTTGCACTTTTTCCTACTTGGGGTTGGTTTTTGCAGGGAATGATCTATGGGCAGAGCATGTAGCACATTACAGTAAAAAGTTTTCTAGAGCGAATAACAACATACTCAGCTTGCCCCAGCCTGGAAAGTCACAGGTCGTCTCTGCCATCACCATCGTTTTTAAATTACAATGTATCCCAACTGCCACATATGGTTCTGAAGTGTGGGGTTTTAGGCAGTATGACAGCATGCAGGGGGAAGAAAACAGATTTTGCCGTAAATTATTGGGTACCCCTATTCCTACATCAAAGTACGCTTGCCAGAGTGAACTGAAACGTTCTCATATAGAAGACTATATTAAAGCCCGACCTGCTTTTTTTGGCTTACGGTCTGGAAGAACCCCATGGCGCAGCTAACAAGGCAAATAATTATAGATTGCCTCAGCTGCGATAAAGGAAGGGAAATACACTGGCTTGCTGCTGTTAGGAAGAGTATGATCAGCGTAAATCTTGAGCGGTTATTTTTAAATCCAACCGACTCAGAAGGTATAAGCAAAAAAAGCATACAGAAGGCACTTTACGCTGTATACAGTAAAAACAGACATGAAACAGAGGTACAAAAACCCTCAGTAGTAAGATATATGCTGATTGAGAAAATATCCCACTTACCCTGTAGCTATCTTTTTAGACCAATTCGTAGATGGAAGAGGAGTCTTCTTTTCAGACTAAGGGGTGATACTGTGACATTTTTGCTCTGCTTTCCTTTGGGGTTTAACTCCAATCTTGACCAACTCCCTTGCTCCTGTAATGCCCAATGTAAACAAACAATAATGTACATTTTATTTTCTTGTCGTTTTTATTCAAAATATGCCAAACAGTTTCTGATACCATGTTTTAAGACCATACCGATGATCAATTTTAAGGTTGCATATGGGCACATTGTTACTCTGGAAGACGAGGAGTTAACCTTCCGAGTAGGATCCTTTTTGTAAGTTGCAGTATGTGCCCGGAATTCTATGTGCACCTAATGATTTATATTTTTTTGGATAATTCACTTGTATATATTGCTGATATATCTTGTGGAGTTTAGTTTATTGTATTTCTATATATGATGAAATGGTGTATATTTTTAATTGTTTTTAAAACTGTGATATTTGAGATTCTGGATTTGTGCTGTCATGGATATTTACTGTATCCGAATAAAGATTTTGAATTGAATTGAATTGAAATGTGGCTTTAATGTCCACAATATGTGGTCTACATCCCTGTTGTCCTTCATCACAATATGCCTACATATGGCATTTAACCGCATACCATATCACACTATGGTTTCTAGTAAAAGGATGGCACTAAATGTATGGCAAGTGAGTTCAGAATGTACATAGAATACTATATTGTGTCATATGAAGTGGAATAGACACAACTGGATTGTAATTCAATGATAGGAAAACACTCTAGCAAAATCACAAAGGACAAAATTTATTGAAATTGGTGTGAATGAGTTTTGCACTGATGCCAGTTGTGTTCTTTTGGGTGGGGTGTATGTGAAATATTCGTATCTGGTGGCTAAAAGGCACAATGCAAATCCTTTTTTTTTTATTGAACTTAATCCAGACAGGTACATAACAGAGAAGTGAGAAAAAAAAGCATACTAAAGAAAAGTACAAGTTGAAATAATAAACCATCATAATCATAATCATAATCATAATCATATTCATATTCAAGGGTTTCACATCGGTAAGAAAGAAAGAATAAAACAATATTTGATACAATAGGTAATGCAAGACCTATGATGAGCCAGAGATTTCCCCCAATAATTCACAAAATATATTACATCAATAGCAAGAATTTTTAGATAATAGCCTGTTTCATATAATATAGGTTATATGTTGCCTTCCATCCCATCAAAGAAAATCTAGATAGATGAATTTAATCCTGCTTTCCAGCTCAAAACTGGAGATCAAATCGATTCGCCCATTCTTTTCCACTTAAGCCCTCTTGTAGAGTATATGGCTCTCTCGAAGCTGAAAACAGCTAAAAAACGAGCCAGCCACATCTGGAAGCTTGGTGGTTCGGCTTCTTTCCAGCGGGTCGACAAAATAATTCTAAGTACCGCCGTACCTATAAATAATAAATTTTGCTCATTCTTTGATAGAGCGATCGATGAATCATATCCTAAAATAAACAATGAATCCGTTTCTGGAAGGTTATGGCCAAACAACACCTCCCAGTACTCAGCAATCATATGTTTGATTTGAGTGAGTTTGGGGCAACTGCTTAGCATATGTATTAGGTAAGCCGGTCCTTGTGTGCACCTTGGGCATAAATCTTTTTCCCTTTTACCCCAAGAATACAATTTAGCGGGTGTATAATAGAGGCCAAAAATGGTTTTATATGTTTGGGCTTTAAGGTTGCTAGCCCTAAAAAGTCGTTGGCTCAACTCTAGACTTTTATATATGTCAACATTGGGATTGCTAAATTTGGCTGCCCAGCTAGATTCAGTTTTTTCCAAATCATCTTGTACATTAACAAGGAGAAGATTATATATAACACCAATTCTTGTATTAGATCCATTAATAGCCTCCAAAAGATCTATTTCCTGTAGCCCAAGGGTGGGTCCTTTAGCCTTGAGGTTTGTATATATTTGCACATATTTAATGTAGTCCCCGTTAGAGAGATGATATTTATCCTTAACATCTAAAAAAGTAGTTTCTAGATCATGTACAAGAAAATCTTTAACACGCCGGATTCCAAGTCTCTGCCATTTCCTTGCTATAATGTCGTTTGCAAATGCCAGGGTCACCTGCAATCCAGTGTAGGCGGCAACCATCCAAGCTTCAACACTTTCCCACAATGTGGGATCCTAGTCTAATGTTGATTTTGGCTTGCCTCCTCTGCTACCGTATTCTCATATATAAGTTGTAGTATGGATGGTGGGTTCATTTTCGACATTGCTTAGTTAGCATGAGCTTCGCTGCCATGAGGCGGCTTTTGCGCATGACACTACATGCCTTTATTTAGCAAGACTTTGTTTGTGCCTTTTTCACATGAGAACTGTCTGCTTTTCACGTTCTCTGCTGTTCTCAGGGTTATAGTCTGGACACGATTTACAAGGTGGATAAAGAATGGCCCTTGTTAATCTGTTCTGATCAGTCCCTCGCACCTAAGCATAGCATGACACACAGCTGCACTACTGGAAGTGGTATGCTTTAATATTGCAGTGAAGCATGTTGTTCACACACTTGGAGGGAGACCTTTCCAGAGGGAAGAGCTGTGCTTGTCCTGAGATGTAAACCTTTCATCTAGGCCTTGAGGTATGGGGTCTGCTGACAAAGCCTAGACGTCTTTTTTTTATAATAAACTATTTCTTCTCACGGGTAGGATGGCTAGGTATTAAAGCCCTTTTCCACTGTCTTTATAAAATGATATCCCTGTTTAAATTCTATGGAATTGTGACAACGCTGAAGATATTTTGTTTATGCATTTTGTTGCTAGTAATGGCATGTGTACTGTACCATAGAGCGTGTTAGTTAAAATAAACATTTTGAACTATACAGTGGCTCTGTATAAGTATAAGTGAGTGAGCAAAAGAGAAAAAGAGTTGTCTTGCTACCGCGATTCCTGAAAGAGTCAGGAATGTTGTGTTCTAGGTTGTTTAATCATTGGTAGCTTTGCTGTTAGTCGACCAACGGAGTTGTGGGTGCTTACCCCCCCAGAGCACAGTCTGCACAGCTCCGTCCTTAATTTTTTGAAGAAAAAAGCGCCCGTGTAATAAGGAACATTAAGAACAAGATACAGAAAGCGGGGCAGCACCGCCATTTTAATAAGCGATGCCCTCCCAGCCATGGACAGGGGAAGAGAAATCCAGCGATCAACCGATGCAGTGAGTTTTGTGATTGCAACTCCATAGTTGAGCCGCAATGTTTCATCCCTATCTCGCGTTATTTGAACACCCAGGTAGCATTAGTCTGTTCGGCACCATTCCAGGGGAAAATCCAGAGGAAAGTTTGTGACTGCATCCGTAAGGGGATAGAACTGCGATTTAGCCCAATTGATGTGTACTCCAGACAGTCTGCCGAAGACAACAAATTCCCTCAGCAAGGGGTTCAAATTTTGCGACGGGTCTTTGACATAAAGCGTCATGTCGTCAGCATATAGCGACACATCAAGCTGATGCTGAAGGCAGCAAAACGCACCCTCCCGATGCAACTGTCGCAGCCTACAAGCCAGGGGCTCAACGGCAATCGCAAAAAGGAGAGGGGACAGCGGGCACCCCTCTCTGGTGCCTCTGGTGATCTCAATTGAGGGAGAGAGGTGGCCGTTGATCAGTACTCTTGCCGAAGACCGCATATAAAGTAACTGGACCCAGGAGATGAATAACTTAGGGAATCCCATACGGGTCAGGACAGTAAATAGATACGGCCATTCGACCGAATCGAAGGCCTTGGTGGCGTCCAAAAAGACCGCCGCAACTGAGAGATCTGGGTGCACCGTACGAATCAAGGAAAAAAACGTGCGCAGATTGTGGGAAGTGGAGCGACCAGGGACACATCCTGATTGGTCAGGTAGTATAAATTGGGTCATAAGGAGGGAGAGCCTGGTGGCCAGCACCTTAGCCAGTATTTTATCGTCACAATTTAACAGAGACAGTGGGTGGTAAGAATCACAGGTGTTAGGGCTCTTACCAGGCTCAAGGAGCGATGTGAATATGACTTCTCGCATTGAGCGAGGAAGGATCCAGTCAGTCAAAGATTCCTCAAATATCTCTCGAAGGACAGGAGCCATTGTGTCTATGTACGCCTTATAAAATTCTGCCGGTAGCCCATCCAGGCCGGGGGCTTTACCATTTTGGAGTAACATGATGGCTTCTCTGATTTCATCCAACTCAAAGGGAGTGTCGAGGAAGGACCTGTCAGTGCACTGAGCCAACAGAGGGCTACTTCCCCGAGGAAGTCGTCGTATAATATGTCATTGGTTGTGGCAGTGGTATACAGCGCATGATAATGAGACACGAACACAGACAGTATACCATCCGCGTCCCGAACAGTTTGGCCCTGGTTATCAATGACCTCGAGGATCGCATTTGAGGTGTGGGGAGCGCGGGTCAGCACTGCCAGTGCCCTGCCAGGTCTATCCCCCTCACAATATTTTCTCGCTTGCCAGTTTTTCCCTTTAAATTTAGCTTCCCTAGCCGCTTCCTCCTCATATTTTGTTAATTTGGCCCTAAACTCTGCGTGTGCTTCAGATTTGTCACCCACTACCATCCGAGCCTCCAGACTTTTCAGGTCTCTATCGAGGGTGCGTATTGTGTGCTGTTTATCGCGCAACACTCCAATGCTCTTGGATATACAGTATCCCTTGACCGTAACGTTGAACGCCTCCCACATGGTTTCAACCGAGTCCACTGACCCCTTGTTGCGAGGGAACAATACAGTGATCTCCTCGCCTAGCTTGGCGTGAAAAAACGCATCCAGCAGGGCCGCATGTTGTAGCCTCCAATGCGGTCGGGGGTTGTCCCAGCCGGGTACCTGCAGGCATATCAGAACTGGGCTATGATCAGAGTATGTCCTAGGTAAGTGTTCCACCCTAGTTACTCCAACACTCATTCTTCTAGACAACAAAAGATAATCCAGCCGTGCCCATGTACCAGTCAGTGACGTGAAATGCGTGCCCTCTTCGCGGGATGGATGTAGGTGTCTCCAGCTATCCACCAAGACTCACTCCTCAATCACACCCGCCAGTGCTTCTCTGGATTTGGGCTTGTAAAGCGCCACCCCATCTGCTCTATCTAGGTGTGGCACTAGCGCCACATTAAAGTCACCCCCCCAGATGATATGCTGAGACCCTATGTCGAGGAATTTGCCCCATAATGTGGTAAAGAAATTAGGCTGATCCACATTAAGGGCGTAGCAGTTCACCAAAGTAGTAGTGTTGCTACCAAGGCGCCCCCACACAATAGTAAAGCGTCCCTCTGCATCCGAGACCTCACCTACCACCTGAAAGGGGAAGTTGCATCTGATCAGGATAGTCACCCCCCTTGCGTATGAGGAGTAAGATGAGAAAGAGCGGGCACTGGCCCACCTACTTGCAAATGTGGTGCGAGTCTGTGGTGATATGTGCGTCTCCTGCAGCATGGCAATTTGGACCTGGTGATGATCCAAGTATCACATTTCGGCATTTCCTAGCATTATTAAGACCCCTGACATTCCATGACATACAACTCAATTGCGCATCAAGTCCCATCACCGCCATAGGTTAAAGAACATTCTGCAGAATTGCAACATGCCATATCGTATTCTAAAAGATCATCTCTGCTCAGGTGGGATATATAACCACACGCGGCATACAACTGGCCTTCCCCCCACTTTAAAGAAAAAACCTTTGTAAACATGAGTCCCCCCCCACTACCGCATCCCAATCATGCCAGCAGCAGCCCGTACCCTCCCCATCCCTCCCATCCCTCCCCCATCTCTCATCAGCAGCCCCAACTTGCGGGGGAGGCACTCTGTATCCCTACCCCCTTTCCTTCCCCCCAAACTAAACAAACCTCAAAAGTCAAAACCCAAGTATGGGGTATACCCGCAGGGGGAACAGCATCAAAGGGCACACAACCACAACTCCCCCCTCTAGCCTCTCAGCATGTACCACCCTCGAATGGGGCTGAGGAGGGGTAGTGGACCCTGGAGTACATTACCACTGGAAGTAGGTCACTGTCCCTTGTCTTAGTATCAGTACTCGTCCGTAATGCATAGGAATCATCGTCTCATCACTGCAGGGCCGCCACCCAAAGTCCGGTAGCCATTACAACCAGGATGGTTCAGGCGTCTCAATCCGATTCTGGTAGGCCGTGTCCCCGCGCCGCGTCATGTTCATGCATCCCTCTCTGCGCCCTCTTGGTTACCTTTAAGTAGTCTTCCACTTTTTGCAGGTTAGTGAAGAAGCGCTGCTTCCCTTGGTGCGTGATCCGGAGTTTCGCCGGATAGAGTAAGGCATAGTCTAGCTGTGCGATGCGCAACTTTTTCTTCACTTCAATAAACTTGCGTCTTTCCTCCTGCACCATTGGAGTGAAGTCGGGATAATGGAGAAGTTCTGCTTTGTACGTGCCGCTCTCAAGGCTGTGTCGCGGTCGTGATAGTTCAGTAAGCGGGCTATTATGGGTCTCGGAGGCACACCTGGTTTGGGCATCGGGCCCAGGGATCTGTGCGCCTGCTCAACTATGAACTGCGGGGAGAAAGCCTCCCCCCAATGGACGTTAGGAGCATCTTCTCCACATACAGTTCCATTCTGCCCGTATTTGTGGATTCTGGTACGCCCGTGACGCGAATGTTATTGCGTCTGCTGCGGGCCTCCAAATCCTCATTCTTAGCCGTGATGACCAGCAGCAAGTTGTCCATCCGGGCTAGTTGAGTGGTATGGGAGGCCGTGGTATCATCGTTGTCGGAGATACGTTGTTCAGTAGCCGCGATTCTCTCTTCATGCTGATCAACTTTGTGGACTAGGGCATCCATCCTAGAGGACATCCTGTCCACATTGTCCACCACTGTGGCGAAGCCCTGTCGCATCTCTTGCAGGACCTGCTGCAGATCCTGGCTTTCAGGGGGAGGGGCATTGTTAGTTGAACCTGTTCCGCTCACGCTGGGCCTCTCGACTGTCGCCCTCTGCCCCTCTTTGTGGCCTCAAAGGATAGCTTTGGTTGGCGGTTGTCTTGCCTAACCATAATGTCGCCGCGGCCAATCTCCCAGCCTGTGTGATTATGCCAGACTACTCAAAGGCCTGTAGTGGGGGCACAATCCTCCGCAATATGCTCCAGCACAACGGCGCCTGCCCATGCCAGGAGCGACAGCAATATACGTGGCCCACTAGTGTCTCAGGATGAGGCAATATCACTCTTGGGTATGCTGGGCTACCAGTCCCACAAACCTTCAGCAAGGCAGTCGCTAGAATAAAATGTCACAATAACTCAGCTATTGCCGGCAGAAAGCAAGAATCGGCCTCACATAGTGCTCTCCGTCCGGTACCGCCAGTAGAGTCGGCCTCAGGCTCGTGACAATGCGGTCTGACTCGCCGTCAATATTAGGGCTAGGAGGAGGGTCCAAGTACGGGAATGTCAGCCCTCGTCGTTCCAGATGACAGGTAGGCACCCAAAGCAGCCCGTAGCACAGGGCGGGGGTTTACGCGACAGCTCCGTAGTCAGGAGAACTGTGGCTCGGATGTTCCTGACCGGGGCCCGCAGGCGAGGCCCCCCACCTGTCAGCCCGGCTCACCTCCCTCAGCAGCTCCAGCAACAGCACCGGGGGGAACAGACTCAGCCCAGCGTGCAGGCACCTCTGCCTGGATTCGCTCCAAACTCGGACCGAGTCAAGAGGATCGGGTCTGCAACAAAACGAGCAGGTTTCAGGACCGTTCAGTTCCAACAAGTAAGGATAAATAAAGGATATATGCTCCAGGGTACAGGAGCCTTCTCGTTAGGCAGCCATCCTGTGTGCGCGCCCTATAGCGCCCCCGAGAAAATCCTAACCTAACACAAAATCCTAATTTAGAACCAAATCCTGATAAGACTACAAAATGCCTTCTTTGAATACCAAAAGTAGTAAGTTTAGGATTTTTTTGTAGATTAGTTCCGTGAATTGGCCCCATTGTGTGTGATTCTTATTACTGTATTCAGTCTTTCAATGACAACTTATTCTTATGGTCTCATAATGATTATCGAAATTCTAAAGGCAGCACAATTAAGCATAAAGCGCTTTGGGTTAGAGTGGCAGATCTTAAACAACGCCTGCCCCTCACACATGTTATACATACTCTTGGCCATCAGCGTGTGGGTGCACATACTCTTAGTAATTCTTTGGCTGATGAAGCAGCCAAATCTTCAGTAGCCACGTGTTCCATACCAGCCGTTACAAGTTCCGTGACTAAGATTGATAATGAGATTTTGGCAGCAGTATCTGCTACTCAAAGTATTCTTATCAGTTAACTTCCGAACAAGTTCCTTTTGCAGGAATATCAGACGTTTGTGATCAGCTGATTCCCAACGCGGCCTGAAGATACTCTTTGATCAAAGCGGCACACGGAGGCATGGCCCATGCCAGAGTGTCTGCAACAGTTTCTATCTTGCAGCAACGTTACTTGTGGCGTGGTTTATATAAACAGAGCCGTAATTATGTACTTTCTTGTGACATCTGTCAGCAAATTCAGCCTTCTACAGTAACATGTCCACCACAAACACATCTATGCATTTCTAATCGGCCTTTTGTTTGAGTATATCTTGACCACTGCGGTAAATTTTCTTCAGATACTGCATATAAATAAATATTGGTTGCAGTTGATTTGTGCACTAGATTCCTTTGGGTTTGGTCACATCGCAGTGCTGATGCTCGAAATGTTATCAGGGATTAGCGTGTCTTTGTAGGGATCTTTGCCTGCAGCACCATTCATTCAGACCAAGGTCCAGGGTTCGCCTCAAAGGCGTACAAGGAAGCAATGAAGTCTTTGGAGTGCTGGTGCAGTTTTCGTCTCCATACAGGCCTGAGGGCAATTCAATTGTGGACCAGATGAACTGTGACTTAAAGCAATCTTTGACAGCTAGAGTGTTACATACTGGCAGGAACTGGCTGGCCCATTTTTACAGAGATCAACGTGCACTTAATAATCTTCCTTGAAGACTTCTGGATGGGCGGACCCCATACGAGATGCTCTTTGGCATCAAAAGGTTTTTTTATTCCGCAACCTTTGACGTAGATAATCATTCTACTATGTTACAGGACCTACAAGAGACTCATGAAAGTCTTGCAACAGAACATTTGCCCGCTGAAGCTGCACTACTGATTCCGGTGGCCAGCTGGCTTCCGAATGTTGCTGATCTGGTTGGAGAGATGTTGGAGAACAAAAAATAATTTGGTCCTTCTTATCGTGCCCCGGTTCCAGTCCTTGGTTTGAAGGGCACTCGAACAGTCATTTTACCACTGTTTCCTGGTCGCAAAGACAACAGATACATCTCAGTGGACAATGTCAAGTTACAACGTCTGGCCGATTCTGAATAGTGTGACACCTGCTGTTTTATGCCCCACAATTTCTAGGAAGCCTGGGGTTGGCGCATATTTCAACACACCACACAACACTGACATTGAGATGGACCCTATTGTTGACCATTTGCCTGTCCCTCCTGCTTCATCCTGCAATGAGCAAGTTCAATATGCATATCCCACAGGAGAGTCTTTGCATGGATTTCCCGAAAGTCCTTTACACCATTGCAGTTTTTCTTAGGACTCATCCTCTACCACCTCAATTGGTGATACCAAATTGACTATTTTTGTTTCCTGGTTTAGACAGGCTTACTTAGTCTCTCCTTGGACATACATCTGGTTGATACTCATACTGATTTTTCTCTTCATGTCAATTGGTTTTGTAGCAGTGTTTTTCCTACTCATTAACCTCTTCTAAGCTCATGGCGGCTCCCGGCCATCATGAGTCACAGTGGGTGTGTGCTGATGATGGCCGGGAGCTGCCATGACCATGCCCGCGATCGGAATGTTCGCACTGCAGTGATGAGGTTAATGGTTACTACTTAACCAAATACTCAGCAGTGAAGTTCGTTGATGGTATTTTGGCTCCCTACTCATCTTCCCACATCATGAAACGAGACCAGACTCTTGTTAACATTTCAGCATTCCCAGGTGCAGATGGCATAGTTTGGGATAGAGTGGATTTTCAGGTCCATGGTCCGACAGAAATCATCAACGTGCCAAACGTATTTCGTGTCTCCATGGTTGATGTGGTAACACATGCCATACGTTCAGGTGACTGGGATGTGCATGCAATACAATCATTGTTTTCAGATTTGAAGTATTATGCTGCTTTTAATGCTGAAGATTTATTTTTAAATTCTGCCAATCATGCTGATTTGTTTTGTTATCGACATTATGGGCATCATTTCCTGCATAAGACAAATACAATACAACCTGTTTTTAATTACACATGGTGGTAACATTGCCCTACACCATTAAAGGGGAGTTTGAAAACACTTAGAAATAAATGTACATACTTCACAGATTGTGATAGGTCAACACCTGAGTGCTATTATTTTGAATGAATTATTCCTTCAAGTGCCCAAGTGATGTTAGCCCATACAAAATTAATCTATTCAAATTATTTCAGACATGATCTATCTGTAAGGGGTTATGATCACTAGAAGGCCACCATTGATTTGAAATCAATATGGGCTTCAAAGAACTGGCAGGTGCAAGGCACTGAAGCCTTACATTGTGCCTGCCTCATCCCAGTGCAAATTTAGTTTTTAAATAATACAGTGTACTAAACAACTGGCTTTGGTTTGGCATCTGCAAAGAATTTAAACGCCCCTGCCATTCCCTCTTTAGCTGAATATATTAATTGGCGCTCATACACAAATTATACCATTGATGTCCTATACGCTTTATTTCAAAATAACACGTTTAATGTATCCAAAATGGATCCTTCAGGTTGGTTAGTTTAGAAGACGAATTTGAATGCCTGTCAACTCTGTTTTTATATGACTACTTCGGGTTATACACAAAATAGACCCGACCCAAGATTTTCAAATACACATTCCGTAACAACCTATTCGGTTGGGAAATTATGACAACTGTGGTTGCAGCACTCTACACTATCGTTTGTTAAACAACACTTACCTCTTTTGTCCAGTAACATCAATTTAGCAGACTTTGTATTGGGACCCAGGGTTCCTAGAACAAAGAGATTCATTTATGCAGCTTACAATGAAATATGGAATATTTCACAGATTGAAGCAGCGTCATGTCTGCGGGAAATTGACCAAGCAAATTTAGAAATGGTTCTTGGTGTTGTTGACAATAGTATTAACACACTGTCTTCCAGCATTTACACAATGGATAATATTGTTTCTTCTGTTATTGATATTGTACAAGAAGATGTGTCTTTGTAATATCATAGTTAAAATCAACTACGTTCTGTGATGCAATTCGCATGGACTTTACAACCTCTAAAGATGGAACCTACACTCTTCTACACATAGAAAAAAGTAGACCATTTGCCTTTTTCTGTGGCGGAGACTGACTCTGCTGTTTAGCTAAGTCATGGAGTTATATCTTTACCTTTCTCATTGTTTCAGTTCAGCTCTTGTATGAAACATTATCCGCTAGGCCGCTTTGAACCCTTGGGTAGCGCTTTTCAGCAGGAATTGTGGTCTTTGCCTTTCACGTACAGATGTTTACAGGAAGAGAAGGAGGTATACCTAATGGGGGAGGACCGTAATTCTACAGTAGGTCATTCCCTCGTTTGTAAAAACATAAAGTTGCACAGAGCTTGTAATGAGTCTGCTATGAACCTTGCTTGTGTTTTAAAAGGTATTCCAGTTTCCGTAATAACTCTCACGTTCACTGTGCTTACTAATGGTAGTTATCTAATTTATATATTCAAGGATGCTGTGGTTTTCTTGCTGGAATACCGTAAATTGTAATGCTTTCACAGCGTGTAATTTGATGAAAAAATGTGCTTTTTCCTCCCCTGCGTAGGAAGCTTGATAGCTCAATTTGGCCTTCCATACCAACTTTGAAAACAGATTTCAACAAGGTGAGCACTTTTATTCCAATAAGAAGTCCCCCTCATTTCAGCGCGAGAGACCTTCAATTTCAAGGTGGCTAGAACAGCTAGCCAAATTCAGACCCTTCTGAACACTAACCTCCCACAACATTTTGGGGAACATATGCACCACATTTTTAATTTGTCTGATACACATGGCCTTGCACATTTTTTAAAGCTGTTGATTCTGCACTTGTGACTTCTTTTCAAACAATATTAGGTATAATACCTGCATTCATTCAATCTATCTTTTCCAGCGTCTTTGGTGGATTCCCTTTATTACTGGCATTGGCTGCTGGAATCCTGCTTCTACTGTGCCTGCTGCGCAATGGCTGTTCCTCTTGTAGTTCTGCACCAGCTGCTGCAGTTGCTCCATGAACGCATGCATGGATGCTTCAGTACACTCAGCGTGACCTATGGGTTGTCCTAATGCTTTGCACACTTCACTTGCATGCAACCAGTCTTTTCATGTTTATGATGTCCGTTTACATGGACGTTGAATTTATGCCTCTCCAGTATGTAATGTCCAGACCCGGATTTCGACCAGTTGATGGGTTCCTTAATGGCCCATGTGCAGGACTGTTCTGGGATTGGCCTTATGGCGCGTGCATCTGCACTTGGAGTTTTGGCTCAATGGGATATCTGTGAAGCTGCACAGAATCTCCTATTCAAAAAGTACATTGAATATCATGCAAGTTATCCAGTGATGCTCATGGAGGCACCCGACTGTGAGGAGCGCACTTGTTCATTCAGCTTGCTGAATTGGATGCCATGCCTTTTTTCTACCCACAACAATGATGTCCTTCTGGAGGGTGTTGCATTCTTTTGCTCATACACTCTGATAGATTAATAAAGCTAATGCACTAAAGGCATCTTGCAAGTTCTGATGTTTCAGAAATATGTCTTCGATTTGTTTTCCGTAAATGTTTTTTCCCCCTTTTTTCTCTTCATTTTTTTTTAACAATTAGAGGAGCTTCGCCTTTTGAACTTCGTTTTTGTCCTATGTCTACATACTATGGACTTACCAGGGGGAGGGTGTACTAAGCATGGTGGGTTCATTGTTGACATTGCTAAGTTAGCATGAGCTTCATTCCCATCTACAGTGCCTAACCACCAACAGCAACAACAAAACACTTATCTGCCACCTTATTCACCACCCCCCAGGCAACACCACCACTTTCACTGTACATCTGTCCAACCTGATTACACACTGCTCTCTCCGAGACACAAACAACCTTATACTGGGCGATCTCAATTAAGCATGGGCGAATTTTGCGAATCTGGCGTTCGCAAATTTGCGTATTTGCAAACTCGCAATCCGCAAAATTCGCGAATTCTCGCAAATTTGCAGATTTTTTTTTGTGTACGGAAGGGTTTCTGCCAGTTCGCGAGGGTTTGGTACCAGTTATCAATTGCGAACTTACTTGTCGTCTCGCAACGGTCGCGACTATGTTTCTACGTCTGGTTCATCATCACACGTTCCCAGCACCCTCTGTTTCACCACTGCCACCCTCTGTTTCACCCATGCCACCCTCTGGTACATCAATGCCACCCTCTGGTTCATCATCACTGTAGATTATGGGGGGGGGGGAAGCAAGCACACCTGCCCTGCTTCAACTGACATGAATTAATTTGGGGTTGGTTTATTAATGTGTCACTGTTTTAAAATTCCAGTCTGGCACCTGCTTCCTTATCTGTAATTTGCTTTCTGTTGCAGTGCAATTTTTTTTCCAGGACCTTGCAGCTATTCTATGAGCCTGCTGTGAGGGTCAGAGCAGGGTCATACAATTGTTGCAACTAGCAACTGAACTCTGGAGGGGCCCCAGTCAGGAAGCACTACAGGGAATGGTTACTATTACTAATGATGAGTTTGAACTTTTGCACCTGCTGAGTGCTTTCTGGTTTGCAAAATTCGTTTTTCTGCAGGACAGCAACTGTAATGCCCCAAACAAACATAGGCAACTGAACTCTGGAGGGGGCCCTCAGGAAGTACTACAGGGAATGGTTACTAATGATGAGTGAACTTTTGCACCTGCTGAGTGCTTTCTGCAGAACAGCAACTGTAATGCCCCAAACAAACTTACTTATGAAAGTTGATTTCTAATCCAAAAGTGATCCAAAGAGAGTCACAAGGCCTCAAATCCAAAAAAGTGCAGGCAAATGTCAACCTGAGGAGTTATTCTGATACAAATCATCATTTTCAGAACGTCTATGCTGCTTGCTGGTGGATTTCTTGTGCAGAATTGCAAATTTTGTAATTTCGCGAGTGCGAGATTGTTGCTGCCCGCCGCACCTACATGTTCGCAATTGCGAACTCTCGCGATGCGTCGCCAAACTCCTGCGGGATCCCGCAGCAAGATCCAAAATGGCGCAGCACTCGCAAAATATCGAGAAAACAACTCGGCAAACGCTGAATGACGGTAAGTGAACGCCGCACGCCGCAAAATTGTATCACCAAGAAAAAAAAATCCGCTGCGTGCGAAATCACGGATTTTGCGGGAAATGCGCGAATCTCGCGGATTGCAAATTTACCAAAAATCTGCAAAATCCGCGAGCGGAACGGATTTTCCGCCCATGCTTAATCTCAATGTACACTGGAATAAAGAAAACAACCTGCTAATCCAGAACCTGAAGGAGCTGCTTCACAGCAACAACCTTACCCAACACTGCTTAGAGGAAATCCACAACAAAGGAGCAATTTTAGACACCATTATCGCTCAGCACAACACTGTCACGATAGACCGCACCCTCCCCCGTGGACTGGTCTGACCACCACTTAATCCTTTTCCACCTCACTCAGCCGATCACACTTAAACCCCCACACAAGACCATCTGTAATGGACTAGAAATTTCACTCAGATTAACATGATTGACCTAGAGGGAAGAGTTAACTCTCTTCTTACTGCCTCCACGGATGATCTATTCACAACAGAACTCAACTCCGACTACAACACAAACATGTCATCCATTGTAGATCAAGTAACACCCTTGAAGCTAAAAAAAACAGGAACATCCCATCCAGATCTTGGTTCAACACGGATAGTAACAACTAAGAGGTACAGAAAGACTATGGACGAGCAACCCCTCCTCAAGCCTACTCGAACAGCTCAAAGAGCCCGAAGGAAAAACAAAATTACCAGCAAAAAAATCTACAATTTTTTGTGCCGCCTAGGACAACGTAAAACACAGGCCCAATGAACTGTTAAAAATCATCAGGAAACAAACCTCTAAGACCCCGGAATCCTCCCTATAGGCCTCCAAGGGCTTGTGTGAACAATTTGCCAACTTCTTTGAAGAAAAAAAACACCAAGATTGAGCTTTCACTGGCAAAAGCCTGTCCTCAGTGACAGTAGATAGCACGCTCACACACCCCACAAAAACATGGAAGTCTTACAACCCCACCCCAGAAACCCAGATCCTCAAACTGATCTCCACCACCAAACCAGCCTCTCACGTCCTGACCCGATACACACCCAACTAACCAAAAAACGGAAACTCTCCATTGCCCCTTTCTGGTGCAAGATCATAAACAGCTCCCTGAGAACCGGCATCATGCTAGAATGCCACAAAGTTGGCCAAGTCACCCCACTACTCAACAACATCAGTCCTTCACTCCAAGGAACTGAATACCTTCAGACCTGTCTCCAATCTCCCCCTCCTACCCAAAATCCTTAAAAAATGTGTTCTTAAACATCTAACTTAGCACATGAATAGCATCAACCTTCTTGACCCCAACAATCGGGTTTCAGAAAAGGCTATAGCACCGAGACCGAGATCCTTAACATCACAGACGACATCCACAAATCCCTCGATACCGACCAATGTTGCCTCCTCATTCTCCTAGACCTATCTGCAGCCTTTGATCACAAACTTCTCATCAAGGCTTTGCAAGAAAGGGTAGGTGCTGATGAGGTGGTCTAGGCTGATTATCCTCCTTCTTACACAGCCACTCCCAAAGGATAAAAATACAAAAATTCACCTCCGACCTACTCCCGGTCAACAGGGATGTCCCCAAAGGTTCAGTGCTCTCATCTCAACTGTTCAACATATACATGGAACCCCTCACCACCCTACTCAAAAATGCTAACATCCCTTTCCACCTCTATGCAGATGACACCCAGATCTATCTGGAAACCTCCTCCATAGATGACATTCACAGACTAAATGTCACTCTTAAAGAGGTCCAACATTGGCTGTTGCTTAACCACTTAAAACTCAACCAAGATAAAACCAAAATCCTCCTCATCTCCAACAAAGAAGAGAACCCTCATATTTCAGAATGGCTAAAAGCTTTGGATGCTCTTAACAGCAATCACACTTTGACCCACTTCGTAAAATCATTAGGAATCACCCTAGACCCAAAACTGGACATGGCCAAACACATCTAGATCTTAGCAAAGAGTGCCTTTGCCAAACTGAAGCTACTTAACAAAATAAAACCATTCATCCCAACCAACGACCTCAACCAAGCCACCCAATCACTGTTGCTATTAACCCTAGGCATAGTTCACAAAGGTGAGCTACGCGTAGCTACGCAAAGTGCACTTCGCACTACTCGAGAACCGCGTAGCTACGTGAACTGCGTAGTGCACTCTGCAAAATGCTGTTCGCACTGATTGCACAGTGCCAGATGCTTGTCCGCACTGTGCAATCAGTGCAAACCGCATCTTGCACAGTGCAAGTGGTCGTTTTGTGCCGCTCGAGTAGATTTCTACTATGAAAACACGCAAACAGAAAACTGCAGCATGGTCCTTTGCCAGAAACACGCTCAAAATCTGGAACGCCATCCCAGTCCGTATCAGGACTATCTCATCCTTCACAAAAAAAAAAAAACTAAAAGTCCTTTTCCTCAACCTCTCCCTCCCAAATGGATAGCTGCCATCTAAATGCAAATTCCTGCTTGTCGCCTCTCCCAGACATTGTAGCTGTTAGACTTACCTCCTCCCTGCTATTTGATCCCTAACTGCTCCCCACAAGTGGTTCAACCCCAAGACAACGTGCACTCTATGAGGCTATCTCAGGACTCACGGACTACCTCAATGCTGCTCAGCACACTTGGACTTCCGAACCTATATGTAGAATACTGCTTTATTGATTCAACACCAAGACAACGTGTACTCCATGAGGTTATCTCAGGACTCACGTACTAACTCAATGCTGCTCAGCACACTTGGACTTCCGAACCTATATGTATAATATTGCTTTATTGTACGAATCTTGCTCACAAACTGTTGTGAAGCACTCCAATACCCTTGGGTCAGGCTAGCCCTATATATAACTCCTTAATAAATAAATAAATAAATGAGGTTGCTTTTGTGCACAACACTACATGCCTTTATTTTGCAGGACTTTTTGTTTGTGCCTTTTTCACATGAGAACTGTGTGCTTTTCGTGTTCTCTGGTGTTTAGTCTGCACACAATATGCAAGGTCAATAAACAATGCCCCTTGTTATTCTGTTTCGGTCAGTCCCTCACACCTAGACATAACATGACACACAGCTCCACTACTGACAGTGGTATGCTTCAATATTGCAGTGAAGCATGTTGTTCACACACTTGGAGAGACACTTTTCCAGAGAGAAGAGCTCTGTTTGTCCTGAGATGTAAACCTTTCATCTAGGCCTTGAGGTATGGGGTCTGCTGACAAAGCCCAGAGGTCTTCTTTTTTATATTAAATTATTTCTTATCACGGGGAGGGTGGTTGGGTACCATAGCCCTTTTCTACTGTCTTTATAAAATTATATTCCTGTTTGTATTCTATGGAATTGTGACAATGCTGACGATAGTGTGTTTATGCATTTTGCTGCTAGTAATGGCAATTGTGCGGTACAATAATGGCACGTGTACCTTAATATGGAATGCGTTAAAATAAACAATTTAATCTATACCGTGACTCTGAATACTCTTATTGTGGACAAGTATGAGTGAGTGAGCTTAAGAGTTGTCTAGCTACCTTGATTCCTGAGAGTCGGGAGTGTTGTGTTCTGGGTTGTCTAATCATTGGTAGTTTCGCTGTTAGTCGGAGAACGAATGAGATACTAAAGTTAGTCTGTTTTGGAGATTTGGGGCACTGAGGTGATAGGTTGGTACACCACTATCCACCAAAGTCCTGGTTGTCTGCGCATAGTACTGTATATGTGCAGAATCCCTGCAACAAAGTGAGAGCATAATATATCAGGATAGGATCGGTGCTGTACAAGACATCATCTGTTATCAGCTAAGTTCTAACATGAGGTTGTAAATGGATTATGGGAAGAGAGGACACATAAAGATTGGACATAACAAATGTGTGATCTCAAATCTAAAATGAGCGTTGGGACTTCATGGGGCGGAAGCACAAATGAGCCACAAAATGTACCTGACTTTTGGACATCTCACATAAGAACTCTACAATGCAATGTATGATCTGAAGTGCAATTGTGAAACTGGTCAGCCTGATGACATACACTCCTTTAGACTTGTAAACAAACAACATTATACTCATGAGGCATGATGGTCATAACGATGAAGGTGTAATCCAAGTAAGGCAGAGGCATCCAGCATATTTATCCCCTTCATTCAAATATCAGTTACCTTCTCATGCATGTTTGTATGTTGATGTGTCATCTCGTTGATGTCAGTGCTGTGTGGATGTAACAGGTGCTGGTGAGCTAATGGTGAGAAGGGGCCCACATGTAAAGTACAGGAGGTAAGCATGCCACACACTGGCCAGGAAGAGCATATCAATGGTCATTGAGAAAGACACATACATGGTAACTCATAGCTACCATCCTGTGTACTTGAATATGGACATGTATGTCTCATAACAGCTGCTGACATGATGCCATCAGTGCAGCAGAAAATACCATTCTGGGGTATGCAAGACATCCTGGCTGCAGCAGTTAAACCAACTTGCATCTGTCGATCAGGTAAGCCTCTAGTCCCACAGGAATAAATGGGATCCATTAACTATTTACGACTCACAATTGTGAGTCCCAAATAAGGATATGGAAGGAATTATTATTGCGAAACCTACATACATTGCATTTTGCGATTCCATAATAGCAAATCGGTAAAATGCACTTTTATGGAATCGCAAAATCCAATATTGATACATCAGGCCCCTTATGAGGTGCCATATGCAAAATTTCACCAATTTGAACACTGAAAATACATTCTGTTTTGAGAATGGGATCAGTGTATTTAAAAATTAAAATCTACTAAAACTCCCCATTCTAAAACTAATGAATCTCTCAGAATGTTCCCGTACAATGGGTACAGCATGAACACAAGGGCTTACTGTGTTTCTTTTATGGTTCAATTGTTGCTCAGTGATTTTATCATCCTAATTCTTAGACTCCATGCATGTAGCAGATATCTAGACACAGCAAAAGTTATACGCTCTGTATAGTCACTTTTTAGGATCCTAGTGAACTCTTTCTGACAATTTGCGGCATCAAATGCGACAAATTGCTATTAACCAATTTCTTCTGATCTGGGTGTACTTGAGACAGAAGAATAAAAAGTGTTCTTCAGTTTCCCGATCACCCTTACATGAAGGATAGCTGGGCAAGATATTAGCTCCCTTCCATTTTCTGCAAAAACTGTTAACTGATAGGATGCTATATCTACATTTTAAGTATAGAGATTTGGATAACCGGGCTTCTATATGGTTCAGAAATTCTTTTTGGTGCATGTTATCTTTAAAGCCCAAGAACCTGCTTGCAGGCTCCCCTGCTGTTCCTTTGTTTAACCATGTGTCATTTACATAATGCCAATACCTCTTTTTAAGGATGGGCAAAATCCTTTTTTGAATGCTACTGGGATTCATCCAGAGACCGCTCATACCTAGCCTATCCAACCAGCCCATGATAAGCTTAAGCCACTGTATGCTCCCTCTAGTGTCAAATGATAAATAATGCATCAAGTAGTGATTCTTTCAAGGGAAGTGATGTGTTGTTTGACCAGATACAGATCCAGATCCAGTTAGTAAGGGCCCAAAGGAAATCACATGAGCAACGTTCCTTAGACCCAGACCCAGACCCAGGCCCAGGCACATCGGTGTCAGTGGGGAATTCCGGGCGAGTTCCAAAACAGATCTCATAAATTAATTTTCACTGTATACTATGGGAACTACGTTATTGTGGCTCCATGCCCTGAGCTTGGTACCCTTGATTACTGGAGCCAGTTGTTTGAAAATTTATTTTTTTAACTTTTTGGCTAGGGCAGTGCTAACGTGTTGAAATGAGAGCTGGCTTTTTAAAACGTGTGGGGCCCATGACTCTGCGCTGGTCAACCTTGCCCACAGGTAGTCAAATTGCTTCACCTCCTCTATACTGTTGAGCCCATCGGTATGCTACCCCTAAAAGACTTAGGTCAATTGAATGCTATAAATTTGGTTTTAAAAGTATTTATTTCTATAATGGATTCCTCACAGGCCACACCAAACTGATCCACTATCTTTTGGAGCACCATCAAGTTTCTGGAAATGACCAAGGTGTCATCTGCAAAAAGCAGTGCAGGCACTACTTGTCCAGCAAGCTTCGGGGGATCGCCTCTACAGTTTTTTAGTGATTTGATCAGACCATTAATATAAAGAGTTAACAGAGTGGGTGCAAGGACACAACCTTGCGCACTCCTCTTTTCACCCTAATCCAGTTGGTCAACCCCCCTCGATCCTCCACCTGACTGGAGCATAATTATCTTTCTGGAGTCTAATGATGATCTGCAATAAATTTCTTGGGACTCCCATTTTGTTTAGTACTGCCCAAAGTTTCTCGCGGTGGACTAAGTCAAATGCGGATTGAAGGTTCACAAACACATCATATAAGTGATATTTTTTGGTTATCATGTATTTCCATAGGATAAGTAGAAATTACAAAAGTTGGTCTATTGTGTTTGTATTACCTCTGAAAACTGCCTGCAATAGTGACAGTATATCCCCTTCCTTTATCCAGATGAGGAGTGTTCCCAGCAAATGCGGAGTATTTTCTGCGCAATATCAATGATGCTGAGGTGCCTATAATTCGCCCGGTTGCTTTTATCCCCTTTTTTAATATGGGCACTACCTCTGCTTATTATCAGGAATCCGGTATTTATGCTCCCTTTGATATGGCATTAAAACTGTGATTTAAGCTCACACCCCAAATTCCAGGTTCGGAGAGATATAGGTCACCCTGGACTTTATTGAGGCTTGCCAATTTACCCCATTGCAGAGTGGCAATTGCTCCCTACTAAAAGTAAGTTGTTCTATTTCCTAATCTGAAGCAGGGTACACAACAGGTGTAAAAAAAGGTTTAAGAAACATGCATATTTTGTGCCGCTGTGGAGCCATACCCTTACCTCGTAATGTCCAGGTGAGTAATTTCAGTTCAGTATGAGTCAAGGGCCTGGTCATGTAGCATGAGCGAGTCTATACTTCCCTGGGATCCAACTCTTCCACTCTATAGGGAGACATCAGTCCCAATCTTGGAACTTACAGAACAATATTAAAAACCCAGAACTGTCTGACCACAGGACAGGCTGACAACGGTCAGCTGTTCAAACGTAGACAATAAAAATTGGAAAACAAGTATGGCATGTGCAATGCCCACCACTCAATTGACATGAGCTTGTGTGGGGCGGCAAACTAGACCAACATCATATGCTAGTCATCACCCGAATCGGGCATCACCACAGTCACATTTTCCAAAAGGACGAAGTAGGACGGGTAATCCATGAGCTAGTAAGCGTGACGTAAGTGCATCGGCAGGTGAGTAGGTTAATGTATTAAAGCTCCTCTACCTTGGACTTCCTATGGGGATTATTTGGACACAGAACTAGAAATCTGGGGTCCCGGATTGAACCGTTGAAGAATACACGGCAGTTGGGAAACAGCGATTATTCAACACTGTTTAAGAAGGGTATAACAATCAAATATTCCACAAAGAAAAGTGAATGACCTTCTTGATAAAGATGGAATAGTCAGATACCCATCGAAACACGTCAACACATTTCTGTACATTATCCCGAGGACAAGTTGGACCTGTAGATAGAAAATAGAATAGATGTATCCAGGGTAATCTTGCTAACATTATTCCTAGGGAACTGTCGAGCTAAAAGACAAAGTATACTGTCTATTATTGTTCAGCCTTCAATAAGGCGCTCCCCAGGGACACCAGGCAGTCATACATAGCCAGAGACCCCCACCCAAGAAACTCAAGCAGCCCCCTAGAGGGATCAGCATAGCAGTAATGGCAGGGCACCCCCACATGGGTAAATCACAGCCAATGTAGCCATAGCAAGAACATACAGTAAACAGCAAACCCTGCAATATACTGAGAATACATATAGCAAGGGTCATCGCAAACCCGCAACCAGAACCCTCTTACCACTGCCAGGGTGGGAACCAAATAATTTGCAGATCGAGGTGTGATTGGGTCAAACTAAATTTGTCCATTGAGGGGTCACCAGAGGCAGAACCATAGAGTTTTTATTAGAGATAGATCCTTTATCAGAGTCCGACTGATGGCCCCACTTGATGTCAGACTCCGTCATCAATGCCACCGCTTTGTCTCTATCCTCCTGAGCTCTCTTCATGTGCTGTTATCATGACTGAACTACCAAACCTTCTACATTTCAGATACCTGTGAGGTGGAGGTGTTCATTCAGGTGCACCTGTGGCAGAGCTTCTGCCTTCCATTTGTGAAACCAACGCATGCCTCAGTAGGTGTCAGAAAGGTTATTTGTTACACCATTCAACATCATCTGTAATTTGGCTGGGAACAGCGAAGAATACCAGATTTCAGCGCCTCACATTTCGCATTTAATTTCAAGGAAGGATGCTTGTATGACCTGGATAGTGGAGGTGAAGTTTGGAAACAAAGTCACTGCAGCATTGTCTATGCAATAGGGGCCTGCTGTGTGAGCTCTCTGCTACTGGGTGTCATGCACCCTATAAAGCAAGAACAAGCAACCATTAGCCATTGGGTAGTCCAGGGGCAGATGCTGTGCTGGATCTGGTGTACACAGTCCAGCACAAAGAAGGGAAAGAGTTCCGCAAGAGCCACTTGCGTTTTCATCAATTCCTCCAAGTAAGCAACCATATCAGCAACTCAGCACCCTCGGGTAGACCCACGATTTACACATTGTTCCTTCTGTTGTGGCATTCAGCATCTTCCGCTCTAGGTTCCAGCATCTTCACACAAACAGTAAGATTGGTCAACTGACTCTGCAATAGTCATTGGGCTGGTTCAAGTTCCCCCACAGCTACTTCCATTTCTTTAACTTTGTTTGTGAGTTTGTGGTGGTCGGGCCTCAAGAGGTGTACTTCTTCCACATCAGAGCCAATCTGTAATTGCAGGGATGCCATCAAGTCTAAAACTGCTGCCAGGATTGTATCTACTGTAAGCTCAAGTGATGGATGCACACAGTTGGGATAATTTTCTGCAGGCGCCCCATCCAACATTGATGTCCCTTGCAAATGCAGGGACATGCCCACCTCATTGCCCTTGGTTTTTCCCTTCTTAACAGTGTGGGTGGGGCAGCATCTGGGACCAGCATGGAGCCTGGAGGCTGGGCTTTCTCTCTGTGCCCCGGGAGAGCTCCCGCCACAAACAGCCAACAGCCCACCCATCTCCACTCTATTGGCGCAGCCACTAGAGCTGTCCGCAGGGGGTCAAGAATATGCTGTAGGCCCATGCGAGCACTCACAGCCAGTGGCTATGAAGAAAACAGCAGTATCTTGTGGGACAAAACAAGAAGCAAAAGTCCAGAAACAGTGTGTCCCAAAGGAAAGAGGGGCGACTACCCTCACAAAGCAACGTCAAGCAGGGGCGGCAAAATTAACTGTCCCAGCATTGCAAAGTCTCAATCAATCTATCAGAGACCCTGCAAGTAGCCCTTTCCTCTCAGAAGATATGTAGAACATTGTAGCTGTGGGCCAAAGAAATGAGGAGTGGGGCCTGGATTTGTCATAAGGTCCACAGAGCATGTAGTACCAGCACTTAACCGCCTATTTACTCCCAGTCCAGGAGGGCCTTAAAGTGCATGTGCAGAGGCAAAGCACTGCCCCCACATCTCCTTACTTTCAGGGTACCCCTGAGTCAATTATTCCGATGTGTCCTCTGTTGGCAACCCACTTTCGTCCCTGCAGGACTTCCTCCATGCAGGCCCAGAGCAATGCTCAAACTAGCCTCAGGCTCCCTGTGTTCACAGTGCATGTTGTGTGCCCAGCCGTGTCCGCCATTGGCTCCCTCCTTAGGAAAGCCCAGCAATCCAGGCCTGCCTCTCCCCTTGTGTTACCTGGTCCTGGATATGCAGCAGCGTCTTTTCTGTTCCAGGGTCTGTCTTACTAAAGAAGGTTTGCCATTTTCAAAACTGCTGTACGCCTACACAGCAATTCGTCCGCAGGCAGGTAGGCAAACTTCTACCAGCCTCACCAGACCCTTCAGCTCTGTGGTACTCCTGACAAGCAGAGTTTGGCATGCATCCCTCGATCGAGACTCAGAAACTGGGACTGCGTCTGGCCCAATGGTGGTAGGCGTAGTCCCAGCAACCACTATGGTCCCAAAAAGCTCCTTGGTGCACATTTTCTCTCATTCAGGGAGAAACTAAAGCTGTGTGTAGGACCAGGATGGAGCAGGAGAGCAATGTGGTGGGAGGGAGGTTCCCTCTAGCATGTCTCCTCCAACATCTTGCATACCCTTGCCCCCTGTATTTTATATGCAACACATTCAAAGTTACACCATGTAAGCACAGATCATTTAGAAAAAATCTTTCCAACAGGAAAGTATTAGTTTAAATACGAGTACAATTAAAAGATCAAATGATTTTGATTTAGGAGACAGAGAATCAACATGAGTTGATAAGGAACCTAGGAAAAGATTTTGTAATGTAAACAGGGTGTTACAATGGAACATTTTTAAACATTAAGACCTGACTCATTTTCAAAAAGCCTTGATGTGGCAACAATTATATATCAGGTGTAATAGTGATCCATTTTCCTTAGAGCAAGACCAGCATGAAGGTGAAGCAGAATTATCAATTTTAGCCACTTGTTCTAGTGTGTTGACAACTCTATAGTAAATTTAAAACAAGCATTGGCATAGCCAAAAGGTCTCGCCTTTGGGACCTTAAATGTTTAGTATTAATAGTAAAAGTAACGCATGTGAAATTGAAGAAGGAACAAAATGGCTACCTTAACGCTTTTACACTTACTCAGAAATCAATGAGTATTTTTGCCTGAAAAGTTAAGGACATGACTATAGGGCCCAGAAGGTACCCATTTCAATGTCTATTGCTTATATCCTTACACAACTAAAGCAGTAGGGTTTACAACACCACATCCCTGAAAACAGAGCCACAGTACACATTTTATAAACTAAAATAGGGAAAAAGCTGATAACGATTACATTAAAAGTTCTCCTCTCTACACATCAGACAGATATTTCATTACCTCAAGGAATGGTGCACTTCCCCACCTGGGGGAAAACAATGCTGTTCAAACAAAGAGGAGAAAACTAAAGGTGCGCTTCACTGGAGAACTCTGTAAAGTGGCACCAACGTGTGTTGTTGGGAATAAAACCAATCTGGCCACTTAGGACCATTCTGTCTTTCTTTATTTCATTTAAAAAAATGTATTTTGAACTTTTTTGTTTCTCTCCCTCCAGAGGCTACACCACTTTCGAATAGAAAAATATCAGCAAAAGATATTTGCAGCCAAAATGTTTGTTTCTTAATTGGATCTAAAATATGGCCCAAATCCATATCAAATGTCAAATCTTTTCAGTTACTTAGTGAGTGGCTGGGAAACAGGTACATGCAATGCTGCTATGTGAAAGAGATCTGGACGCCCCTGTTTTAAAATACAAAACAAGAGGCTGCAGTGAGGCGCTAACATTCTGTTACAAAACAGATTCAAAAGAGGTCTTGCTGGCAGCAGTATCATACATCTATGTTGCCAGAAAGATAACAAGCGGTAAAAGGAATGACCTAGAAGGCCCAGACTTAAATATTGGGAGTACCTAAACAACTGCACAAGCTCTCTGTTATGGCACTACATTGCACGCTGCAGATAGCTGATTTAATATTTTCCTCTATCCGGACTAGTGGGAGGACCCATTGTGGACTCATGAATGGTACTTTAATTAGCCACAGCTCGTTGGCTCTTTTCATTCCACCAGCATGTCATACATCTGTATCCCTATTACTCCAATTAGTCTTTGCACAGTCCTTGACAACATTCTAGGCAATATTACAATATTATTATAGTTGCACTACACCTTATCTGTTTCCAGACTGCACAAAGTACCTGCACTTTTTTTTAGCTAGTCACTTGATGAAATGATATATGATATACCACTGTTATTGTGAAAGTTGAAGTAGGTGGGAGTGGAGAAGAGATGTTAGCTTTGTTACAAGATGAGCTAGCCCCCTTGTTTACGTACTATGCTGTTTAACTACCTTTGCACTAATTCAATAAACCTGTGCACTAATTTAATGAACATTCTAACAGTTGATTAACAGCCCAGGCTTCTAACTTTTTAAACCCTATTATTTAGGTCTCCATTGTGTAAAATAATTTAGTAGGTTGTATTCAGGAGCTATCCATGGGTACAGGAAGATTCGGGGATTTGCTCAAAATCACAGGACGTTGAGCCAACGCCGTGACACGAACTGAGATCTCCAGTTCCCGAGTCAGCAGCTGTAACCGCTGCGCCACCCCACCCTCAAAAAAGGCATTTGGGCTATGTTCGCAATCTTTGTCCTATTTCAGGGATAAGTCACAAATATTTAACGCTTGATAACTTTTATATTAGCATCTGCAGTCTGCAGTAAGCTTTTAGTTCTATAACATAATCTGCATCAAGCACTCAAATCAATAACAATATGTTGAAAAAATGAGCTGGGAAATAAATGACAGATTTGGGTGACCATCACTTCGTCTATGATTTCAGCTTTAATGTGAGATCACTAACAAAAATAGGCATATAAATTGTTACTCAACCAAAAATAAAATGTGTAAATTGGTAGTTGTTCTCACCATATTGGCTGGTAATCGCATCTTGACTGCAAGGTCTGCGGCAAAGGACAAAGGCATATTGTGAACTATATGGAAAACTGAACCGCACTGAAAGCTAAAATAATGGATTCTCTGACTCACAGGGAAAGTGCCAAAGACACATAGGAAATAATAAACAATACCTATTGGCTATGCTTTGTACCACAATTTAAAGCAAATACAGGCTAGGCTGTGTACCATAATTCGAAGCAAATACATTTACGAAGCCCCGCTATACATCTAGGCTTCATTCATCACACCGGGCACCTCAGCACTAAATCTTTATGCATTAATCACGCAGGATGACATGAACGCTGATGCAAGCGGCTTCTTGCCCCGAGTCCCGATAGTTATATTATTTACAATTTAACCACTATTTTGGATATTGTGAGAATGAAATGAGGTATTCGATATCCCAGAAGTCGCTGTCCATCCTTACAGTCTCTTGAGAGAACAGTCTGAAGGGAAGAGCAGTGGCTGCTGGGATACTGAATACTTAATGATCGGGCCTGGAAAGAAGAAGAGAAGGTAACTCACGCTCATTTCATATTCAAGAAACCACTCCATCCATGCACTTATTTCATATTCAAGAAACCACCCCATCCATGTGCAGCCACAGCTCTCCCCAGTAATCACTCCTGCAACACTGCAGCACATAAAAACCAGCTTCCCTCCTCAAGAGAGGGTTCAAAATCAAAGGACCCCCACTGTTTTGTACCAGAAGCTAAAGCAAATACATTTACGTAGCCCTGCTATACATCTAGGCTTCGTTAATCAAACCGGGCACTCAGCACTTGAATCTTTATGCATTCATCACTTAGGATCACATGAACGCTGATGCAAGCTGGCTCTTCACACAAGTCCCGATACTTACATTATTTACAAATTCACCACTTTTTTGGATATTGTGAGAATGAAAGGATGGGGGCCACCCTGGTCTTCCCTCTGCTTGGCCATTGAGTTTTCGATATCGCAGAAGTTGTTGTCGTTCCTTCCAGTCTCTTGAGAGAACAGTCTGAAGGGAAGTGCAGTGGCTGCTTTGATACTGAATACTTAATGATCGGGTCTGGAAAGAAGAAGAGAAGGTAGGTCGCGCTCATTTTATTTTCATAAATGTCCCTTCCAAGTAACTATGTACAGCGCACTGTTGCCTGCCAGCTGGGAATACAATGCACATATATCCTGAAAGAATGTGCCTCTCTTGTCAACAAATCATGCCATATATGCACAACACCCCAAGTGGCTAAATAAAACAAGCTTGTGCAGCAGCAGGGGGGCCGCCGCGATTCACTTGCTGGAGCGATAATTGCCACCATATGGTGGTGCTCGCTCCTGCATGGAAATCTCCACATGTGAACGTGCTGCCATTCAAGGCAATGGAACGCTTGCACTGTTGTGGGTGAAAACGGGGACCAATGGCTAAAGGTCTCCTCCTATGTAGCACATGTGCGCTGCGTAGGCGAGACCTGAAGTGATTGGGTGATCTAAGCAGCTTTAGAGGTTGTAAATAATTTAAGCCGTATTTTTCCCCAAAATTGGGTTGCACAAGTACTGGAAAAATCAACTTCCCAAAAGAATTCCAAAGAACTTTTGGTTCTAATCAAATTTTGAAAAAGTAGGGTTCTATTAATTAGTGCAGCTTTCAGAACTCTATCATGCCCAATTATATCAATAAAAACATCTGGTACTGGTATTAATGGTTCAGGCTCATGTGGCATTTGGAGAAACACTTTGGAGAGAACATGTAATTAATTTACAGTCCTCTATAAAGGAAGAAGGCAAGTGATATCCTGTTTGTAGGTGATCAAAGGTAGCAATAATATTATCATTCATCAATTGATGTACATAAGTTATACCTTTTTCTTACCAATGCTTAAAATAAAAAGATATGTTACAGAACCTAAGAAACTTGTTATACCAACTATATATTAACTTGTAATACCTGTGCAGAGATTTCGGTCTGCCCATAAATTAAGAGTAAGCCAGTAACACAAAAGTTCAGTAAAGTAGTGAAAAGGAGATGTCATAGAATTGTCCAGCGACTGAGCACAGCAACACTCAACAAATGACTGGACCATGTGGAAATCCAAAACAGTTTGTTTATTTCATGATCCAAACAAATACTAAACTTGTACCACTCCTGAAAATGAGCTGTGCCCTAGAGAGGCATAATGATATGGTGTCTGGATAGACCTGAAACCTCACAAATACCATTCTGGGTCATTCTAGCGCAGTTCCTTGCAGTCCTGAAAAACGAGCAACACGCTCCACAAAATGGTGCATGCTCATAAGAGAATCCAAGAAGATGCACATTCGTCATGACGCAGGTGCTTGGAACAATAATGAATAAGTCCTCAGGTGCAGGGCATATTCACAAGGAGATGTGAGCTGCAAGGATCCAGAAAATACAGCATCCGGTAGCTTGGTAGTGAAAAGACACTCCGCATTGGAACAGAGCTTGTGGAGTCTCTACCAACTTGATTGGTGAGTAAGCCATGCCCCCCCCCCCAGCTTGCAGGATTTTGATGTGTTTAACTTTGCACTAGTTGTTCTATTTTTATTCTTCAAGTTTACCAACACAGTCTTGTTTTCATATGAAAGAGCCATGCACCAAGGTTTTAAGTGGTTTGTGGGAAAGGTAATAGTGTGACCATGTATTACGTGGGATAAATTACCCACTGGCATACGTGATAAGGATACTGCAATTCACCTTGGAGTTCCATAACCTCATAAAGGAACTCAGCTTTTGGCCTTGTTCCTCTGTATGGTATAACACTACTCAGTGACTTGCAATAACCTTATAATGTATGGCAGGGCATTCATTATCCCATAAATAATGTCTGGCCTTGCAATGCACTGCTAATTAACTCTCATATTGCATCACTCATAACATGTTCTATGACATCATTGATAACATCACTGGAACATCTCAAATGATATCGCTCATCATGACCTTGTGCATAGTGGGGCGCGCAATTTGTCAATCTAAAGAATATTGGTCAATCTTGACTGATTGGCCACAAAATGAACAACATATTGTGATAGCTGTTTAAGGACACAAGGACATGGTCTTTATACTCTGAAATTGAATACAAACTTAAAAAGAGGCAGGGTGAGCAAACCAAAGCCCCCAGGGGCATATAGAGGGAGTCTCAAAGGGGCCCCTTTTTGAATGGCTGGCCACAGCATGGGCAAAATAATGTGGCAGCCATAACAGGACTATGTAATATAGTCCCAATTGAAATGCACTGCAGTGAAAGCATGCTTTTGAGGGTCACAAAAAGGAACACAAGTGAAGCATGATAACAGATTTTAGTCACAGTATAAATCGGTTGTTGGTGGTTTCATATTAATTCTAAGGTGATTTTACGTAGGGAAAATGTTGATCCTCAGGTGGGAGTTAATGCACCATGTATGAGAGAATACAGTTTCCTTCATTATTTTCTCATCAAGGTTCAGGAAGGTGCTGCAGAAGAATTGTGAAGATATTTTCTAGATATTCACTCTATCTTCCTAAACCATGTGACAGCCTGACATTCTAATCAAAACCTGTACTACTAATCCCAGCAGCAGCCTGTCAGTCAATTGAACAGAGTTCTGCTCTGGCTTCCCACACTGTTCTACTAAACAACTAGCTGCTGACATTCTGTATTTATGGCACACTTGTGGTGTGCTTGAAGCCATCGTGATGGAATCGAAGTTATATAAAACTTAAAGTATTTCCTTTAGAAATTAACACAATAAGGTGTTTCTTTTTGTCATAGAAATGTTAGCTAGTGCCTTAGAAAACTAATATCAGGTCATGCTTTCTATGAGCTCTCAAATAACTTCCTCATCCATGTTGGAGATGTATTCTGACATGCACACTGAAACATGGACTTCTAACACCAGTATCAGTCTGTGAGTTAACTCTCTAGTGATCAAATACAGCTTCACCGGAGTTCCGAAGAATTTAGAGCACTAACAGTTAGTTTAAAGTCAAGACAAAATTGAGACACTCCTAAATGCTATGTTGCTGCAATAGAAGCTGTTGAATATAAATCCTTTCCTGAAAAGCAGGATGAAGTAAATTAACATTGAGAAGGTATTGCAGGTTTGAAACCAGTGGGTTACAAATGTGAGTGGTGAAGTGGGTTTTTAGTAAATGTGGCATAATGGGAGCAGAATTGATAAAAGCTCTTAAACTGGATAAATTGGAAGAGCAGGTTTATTGGTACAACCATCAACAGCAAGCCACAGCAACTGACTCAGTATTAAGAATGAAAACTTTCCATCAATGATGTAGAGTACACAGTGTTCCATTAAAGAGACAGTAACCATAACACAAATGTATATAAAGAGGAAGATAAGTACATCATCCACTTTCCACGTCTGTATACTCACACAATCCATCTTCTCAGTCATATAACAGCTCCCTAATTTTTAAACAATAAAACTTTTGGTAGGCAAACTTTATATACAGAAGTTGTTGGTAGGCTGAGGGACGCCTGCAAAGAACTGGGTGTGAACTTTGTGTCCAACCCACCCCTGCGCACAGCTAGAGTCTATTCACTGTGGTGAGTAACCTGCTGAGGGATAGATGTAGGGACTCGCCTTGAGGCCAGGCTCTATGGCCCACCTATGCTGTTCATGAGCAAAGCAATGTCACTGAGAATTTGGCATTGGGACGAGTTTGAATTTCATTGGAAAAAAAACAAATGTTAAAGTGATGTTATAGTTAGATGTTGGAATGAGGCAAGAACTAATGTAAAAACCCCAAAACCTCTTAAATGCACTACTCATAATTGAGTCAATCAACTGTAGCTTGCACCCTATCATCCACTGCTTATGACCTCACATATTAAATAACTCATGAGAAGTTAAATGACATCACTGATGACATCACACATTAGATTTATTGTTCAAATTATGGAGTAATGCATTCTCTAAGGTGATATGTGACATCTAGAGCACTGAGTACACCTCCAGATGATAATTTTGGGCAGGAGTATTGAAATTGGATCTCTGCATTCCACTCAGTATAGTCTTTAGGAAATGTGATGTAGTAGTAAATCTCAGTAAATAGTGTTTCTAGTATTTATGCGAATATATGTGAAGTTTATTGAGATAAACGTGCTGCTTTTCCCTGGCAAAGACACACTTATATCAAGATAGCACTGAAAATAACTTCACCAACAGTCGTATTATGGTTTTGATGTTTCTGATGTTTTAGCTTGACCCATTTCCTAATGTTAAAGTTAGAGGGTTATCCTAATTGTTAGAAATTTTGTCACTGGTTGACTGGGACAGGAGCCCTTGTCAAACAGCAACTACAGTCCTAGTCAGGCAAAAGCAAACCTTAAATTAACCTGTGCTCACCCCTTGGTACCTCGGCACAGAGCAGTCAGGCTTAACTTAGTGGCAATGTGTAAAGAATTAGTTCAACACTTCAAATAGTAAAACAGTGAAAACCCCTCACAAAACACCAGGTTAGAAACATAGACCCTAGAGTTTCATTTATGAGGAATTTACGCAGTGCAGCACAGCAAGTCACCGTGTTGCACTGCACTGTGTGAAAGGGAAAGGGTTGGAAAGTGCCATATTGAAGGCAATACAGTGCATTAATGTCCTGTTCTTACACCCTTTTGGCAGTCTAGCACCAAAAGGGTGTAAGAACCTATTCAGGTGTAAGTGAGACTGGGCCCAGCTCCTATCTCCCATCCAGCTAAGGGTGGCCCACTGAGTCACCCTTAAGCTTTCATTTTGTTTGGCTGTCTAGGTGGAATACACATAGCCCAACTGCCAACTACACCCAGTCATGTGCCCAGAGATAGTCTACAGATATCATATGGCTAAGGTAAGAAAATGCCAGCTTTCTAAAAGTGGTACAAAAGGGGTTGGTGTCCATCACCAACCCCTTTTGTACCGCTTTTGGCCGTCATAAGTGTGGCAGGGTATACTCAGACGTGAGTCCCTTGCTCACTTTGCCACTGGATTCAAGCAAGCCAGGCTGAAGAAGGCTGGAATGCCAGAAACCGGACCTTGGAAGCTTGTTTCCGGTCCAGGGAAGACATGGCTTGGCAGTTCGGGCTGCACTGTTCCCATGAGGCACAGGGTCAGACTGATTTGCATATAGCCATGTCTGAACTGGGGTGGCAGAGTGGGCTAAAGAACGGTGATGGATTAAACCCAGATCTCTTGACTGGGTGTGAGTGTCTGATTGATTCAGAAGCACCATCCATCACCAACCCCTTTTGTACAGCTTTCTAAAAGTGGCATTTTCAGAATTGAGATTTACAATCCAACTTCACAATAAGTTAGGCTTTTAAATTAGGATTCAATAGACACCAAACTTGATCCAGGTATATATTCCAATTCGGAAACTACACTTATAAAATTTCGTAAGGTAATCCTAATGTTATCCTATGGGAGATATAGGCCTTGCAGTAGTGAAAAATGAATTTCATAGTTTTTCATTACCAGAACACGTACAACCTAAAAGTACATGCCCAACTTAAGTAAATTGCTCCCTGCCCTTGGAGCAGTCCAGGACCTAACTTAGGGGTGCATTATATCCATCAAAAGGAAGGTTTGGGCCTGGCAATGGGTTTATCCTATAAACAAAAATAGGGGAGATGGAGGTAGACATTAGGTTAATTCTCCAGACTGTGTATAGTTATTAACGTAACTGTAAATGACAGATCAGATAACCTAACCAAAGGGAAGGGCTCCCGCTAATACTGTGAAACAATGCCCCAAAACTAAGAAGAGAAAATTCTCTTCTTGAGTCCCCTCATTCACCAAAGGTTGCCCATAAGTGACCTGCTTCATCATTGGGGCCATCCTAGATAGCTACTGTCTGGGGATTGCTGCAACTTGCGGAACTACGTAGGAGCACTTTATGTGAAAAAATGTGTAGTGGGTGAATGGTGATGCTAAAAAATACCTAGCTGGTGACTAATTAAATTATTCCTGCTGGTATGGAATAAAAAGGGGTTAATAGTAGGGAGGAAGTGTCTCTGGTATGGGTATATGTTCCCTAGTATTTGGTGGACATGGTTCGAGGTGTCCCCTAAACCTCTTCTTCAGGACAACATGGTGACCAGCCCCATGCATACCACTGCGTGAGAAAACCATCCTATACTAAAGTAATAATAGTAATAAAGAACAGATGCACACCTTATGTGTGAGCACCGAATTTAATACATACGGTTGAAATCAGGCTCGTAGTATCTGTTCAAGGATATAAAGTGACAAAGAGATTAGTACATATTGCCTGCCCACCTCTCACGTGGACAGGTCCAAACCATATGCAGTGCTTAAATCAATGCGTTCCTCTATAGTTTGTGTTGGTGCCCTTAGTAGTAAAATATATTTAATTAGTGCTTGTATCCGATGTGACACCTTAGAACACATCAGACTACTCTATTGTGAGAAAGCATGGTTATATATATATATGTGGGTTCCTGTTTAGATGTGGATTGAAAACGGCCTCAACCCGGTCATGGAACGAAGCTCACCGCTTCAACAGTGGGTCTGTTGCAGCACCACAAGGAGCTGCAAACAACGGGACGGAGGTAAGCTGTCTCCTTATACAGGAGGGTGTGAGTGTGATGCTGGTATGCAGCTGTAAAGCGGGGCAGGTGCCTTCTAGAACTTTGTGCCTCATTTTAAAGATATATTTGTACTCTAAGAAACGCACCCACTGGGGTCGTAATGGTGCGTACTACATCGCCCAGAATGCCTTGAGGCCACGCCTATCAGGGCAGGTGCGATAAAATCTAACAGTATACAATCAAAAGCGCTTCTTCCTGTCTTCCCAATGCCACTGAAGAAAGGATTAAGTTTCTGAAACGTGTCCGGCACAAGAATTGATGTTTATTTTATTAAATGTTCCTGCTGGCAAGCTGTCATTAAAGTAATGAGCACATCCTACCTCCATGTGGCTTTACTCCAAAGTGGGTTCCTGTTTAGATGTGGATATATATATACAAGTCCTTTATTGCAGCAGGTACTTCACGCAAATGGCATTACATGTTTCGACCCGACTTGGTCTTAATTATATTCCGATTATGAGAGTCAGTTACTGAGAGGTTTAATAAACTGAGGTGATAAACAGTAAGTAAGGACTAACCGTGCACATCTTTAATTCGTGTAATTTCACTTTCAATGTACTTTCATGCTTCATAGCCAGCAGGAGATCAAATCACAAACCATCTTCTAACCAATGTTTGATTAGTACAAAGTTTTAAAAATGTCCGAATGGGTAGATCTCAGATCACAATGTGCCTTTAATTGCCAGAACTACAATGTCCATCATGCAATATAACTTTCTATCAATATCCATGGCGTCCTACCACTAGTTCCCAGTTCTTAAGAGTCTTAATATGTGAGAAACAATGTACTTTCACAGCCTCAAAAAGGATTACATTCCATTTAGGGCCAAATAGCAAAGGTTCACTTGCACTACATTTCAGGACCTTCCTCATGCGTTTGTTAAAAAACAGTATTTATCTTCAGGTACCTGCAGTTTAATATGTTAGGTGTCATCAAACTCCCACTGTGTTGAGGTTAATAACCCTACAAACTCTGGCTGCTTCCAAAGTGCTGCAAACACAATAACAGGCAGGCCTCCGACTCCAACAGTGGCTGAGCCTCCCGTGAGCAGTGGCACTCACTCCGCCATGTCCTCCATTGCAAAATCACAGGCAGATGGCCTACATCAAAGTCCTGAACCCCATCAATTCAGCACTCACACTGATCCGGAACCCCTTTGTTACTGCCACCCACCTGGGTTGGTGAAAAATGTCACAGTACTTCCCCTCTCCAAGAAGCCCTCTAAGGACCCAATGATGCTTGCCAACTACATACCCATCTCACCGCTGCTCTTCTGGACCAATGTCCTGGAGAAGTTGATCAACAACCATGTAGCTTCCCACTTCAAGGAAAACCATATCCTGGACACCAACCAATCTGGTTGGTGGCAGAACTATAGCATGGAAACAGGTCTCCTCGCCACAACAGACACCATATGTATGATCATGGATAGAGGAGACACCATAACCTTCATCCTTATGGACCTTTCTGAGGCCTTCAACACTGTCTCCCACTCCTTTCCCATTCAGTAACTGCACAAAACCACTACCTAAGGACTCACACTTCACTGGATATGCTTCCTTTTTGACTGGTCATACCCAGTCAATTAGCATGACCCCATACTGCTCAGACTCCTGCAACTATGAAGTAACACAAGAATCATCAGTTAGCCTATCTGATGCCACTCACCAGCATATTAAATGCTCTCAAAATGAATGTTATAGCTTTCCCTCGCCGACAAAATGCGAATCACCCAGACCAACTTTACCTCCTGTATTACTGAAAGCGGCGACTGGATGAAAGCGAATTGTCTCAAACTGAATATTCCACTCAACTCAAAAAATATGAGAGGGACCCCTTAGTGATGTCAAGGGAAATGAGGTACAGACCCTTGTAAAAAGCAATTCCCTTGACCCAAATGAGATGTGATTACAATAGTCAAACAAACACACAAAAAAAAACAATTTTTTCATTCAATGCGATCGATCAATTTATACATTTATTCAAAAGTTTAAAAATACAAGTATTTTCTATAAGTCCATTATTGTGCATAAATTAAAAACCAATCCTATAACACTCCTGAGAAAAAACAATTTTCCTTCTCAATAGGTATTTGAAAAGGGGTGATTTCATACTGGTGTGTTGTCTCTTCTGTTTATGCTGGTCATAATTAGAAATTGTTCAATTTATTATTTTATAAGGAACTTTTCTCATTACGTTACATTAGGTATGGTAGTGGGAAGGAAAATTGTTTTTTATTCGGAGCGTAATAGGATTAGTTTTTAATTTATGTACAATCAAAATTGGTTTTGGATTTTCAAATTGGCCTGTATCAGCACCTGCAGAACTCTCACGAAGCCCTCATCTCCAACAAAGTTAACTACAGAAATATCCTGTATGCCATAAAGAGCACAAAACTACTAAGCGAACCCAGACCATACAGACTTCAGCACCAAGTAGCACATTCAACTTACCAAACCGCTCACATATTTTATTTATTTTATTTTTATTTTTGGAGTTTTATATATTGCTGGATAGTCCTAAGGGTATCAGAGCGCTTTACATACATTGTCCAAGGCAATGTTAGAATAACAGTGATTACAAAAAAAAATATTGTTGAAAAATCGGTCAAATCGATTCCTGTAGAGGAACAAATATAGGGGCATATTTTCAAGCCCCTATTGCCACCACAGTGTTACTTTTCACGATGTTGTGGTGGCGATAGGCGCTTTGCCTCATTTACACGGCAGCATTAAGCCACTTAATGTGGCTAAACGCGGACTTGTAAATAAGGCAACCTAGCTGAAAGGGGAGGGCAATGGGTATTGCAGTGGGCGTTCCACCGCAACACCCATTGATTTTGATGCTGCCTCATATTTACAAGGATAGTGTAAATATGGACAATGCCAAAATTAAGACCAGGAATACCCTGGTCTTACCCTGGTGCAACAAGGCGAAATGTTTGATGTTCAATTTATGCCTGTTTTTGATGTTTACATTTGTGTTGCATTGTGCAGCACACATGGAAACAGCAAAGCACATTTGATTGTTTATGTGCAGAAAAGGACACCTTCCGGCACATCAACAATCTTCCCCTGCAACGCAGACACCTTTGCACTATGGTGCATGGGTGTCTGTGTTGGTGCTCGCAGTTAAATTTAGCACCAGAGTAGGTAATAATGCAGGGCTGCACCATATTGTGGTAAATATGGGGCAGCCCTGCATTTCAGAAGTGGCGGAGTGGGGCGTTAAGCCAAGAAGACTAACACCATGCTCGGTCACTTCTATTGCACATATGCCCCATAAGTTACCGCTCAGGGGAGAGGTTCCAGATGAGAAACAAGTTGTGGGCTTAGCGTCGATGAGGGCAAGGTAAGGTAATATTGGTTGCAATATATAGAGCTAAGGGGAGAGAATCCAGATGAGATTCGAGTTGTGTACTAAGCATTGGAGCCAGAAGAGTTAAGGTGCTGATTTAAGAGAAGATCTTTTAGTTGTCTTTTGAAGCACATGAAGGAGTGATTTGTCCGGATATATACTGGGAGGGAGTTTCAAAGTTTGGGGGCATTACCATAGAAAGAGCGTTTGTTAATGTTTTATGAGAGGAATGAGAAGCAGAATGTTGGTGCTCCTTAGATTTCTTGTCTGGCCTCCTTTGTGTGTTTAAATGCAAGGTAGGTGGGTTTCCCATTGAGAAGTACTTTGTGAGTGAGGCAAGCAGTTTTGATGCAGCGGTGGCTTCAATTAGAGTTATTTTAGATTTTTTAGGGAGGGTCGGGTGTTATTAAGTCCATCTTTGCTGCAGCATTAAGTGTGTCTCTTAGGGAGGTCTAGGTGCGATTTTGTGATACCAGTGAGGGTGGCATTCCCATAGCCCAGTCTTGACAGCACCAACACCTGCGTGGTGGGTTTTAGATCATTCAGGGGGGGGGGATGGCTTGATTTTGTGTAGTACTTTTAGGTTGTAGAATGCACTCTTTGTTGTATTCTTTATGTGTAGGCTCATGCTCAGATTAGGGCCCAGGGTGATCCCCAGAGATTTGATGGAGTCAGCTAGAGGCAATTCGCTGTTAAAAGTGTCAATGGTTTTTAGCCACTCTTTGACCTGGGTGGACTGTTCATTGCTGGACTAGGGAAGGATTTCCGTCTTATCTTGATTCAGGTGGTTGTGAGATAGCCAGTTTTGTACCTTTGTGAGAGTGGAATTCAGCTGTTGCACGTCGTTAGTTGGGAATGGTAATGTAGATATGAGGTGAACCATTTCAGAACCAAGCATCTGCTCCAGTCTATGTTTGGAGGGCTTCTAAAATTTGTGTAGGTCATCTGTTATATTCAGCATAGATGTTTCTGTGCTACAACCCTTATTTAAGCCCTACTGGAATGAGTCAACAAGATTGTTGGAGTCAATGTGTTGGATGAGTTGGGAGAGAACATATTTCTCAAGAATTTTAGCTAGGAAGGGAAGGTTGGAGATGGGCCTGAAGTTGTTACGTTATGGGTCAGAAGGGCTTGGATTTTGCAATTGTCTTAGAGATTTTATCCTCCAAGAGCAAGTTAAACATCTTCCAGCTCCTCTGAGTACTGGAGGATCCTTGGATTTGAAGGCATCCTGGGAGCTCAGTGATAGTGGATGTAGCATGGGAGTTTGAGGCAAGCGAAAGTGAGTTCCGTCTGTTATGAAAGAGATTTCAGTGGATGGTCAATTGTATAGGTCCAGTGAGAGCTCAATTTTTGTGATTTTCTCATTGAAAAATGTTGTGAATTTGCCATGTTCTTTGGAGACATGAGGATCCCGTTTTGCTGGTTTTGAGGTTTGTTGTTTAATGATGTTGAGATTTCTGTGGTGTGGCTTTTTTCTTTGTCGAGCACTCTACGGAAGAATGTGTCTTTATTCCTTTATGATGTCGTTTTTGTATTTCCTGCTTTCTACTCTGAGCTGTAGAAGATGGATTATGGATGGATCACGTCAACCCACACCTCAGGGAGCTCCACTGGATTCCAATTAGCAAATTAGCTCAGTTCAAACTCCTCGCGCACACTTTTAAACCACTATGTAACACAGATGCAGCTTACAAACAAACATCACATAATGTAAAAAGGAGCATCAGGAATTAACTTTCAAGTTAAAAAAATACCAATTAGTTGATATTTAAATGTGATTTAGAGACTTACACAAGACCTGGCATGTAAATGACCCTTCCCACTGCAGCTGAACTTACAGCTACAGGTCGGTGGGGGGGGGGGGGTGGGGGGTGGGCGGGTGGCATTAGGGTTTGCAACTTTCTTAGAAAAAAAACTGTCATATGTTTACGTTTTGCTACTTTAAAACAGCCAGGAGCCAAAAGAACAAATAACATATGTGTAATATTGTCAGGAATATTTTGTAGTGTGGCGATTTTCACTCATTTGATTATTGACCATTCTGAAATGATTTAGACAGCTTTCACATACTTTCAACTGAGTTCTATATGTGTTTACTGTATAGGGCCTATTTTTCAGAGTCGAAAAATACTGTATTTCACTGCTTTTCACAATATTTTTACTAACCTTACCTTAAAAATACAGTCCAGACCAGGCAATCCTAGGATGCATCGTTCTGACAGTGGTGTAACAATAGCCTCCGCAGCACCAGCAGTGCCAGGGGCACCCAAGCTCAAGAGGGTCCCCTCTGGCACTGCGCACGGGTGGTGGGTCCCTGGCTTGAGAGCTCCTGACTGGGTCTGGAGCATGGTGTGCCCCCTCCATGTACTTTGATGGGGGGGGGGGCACTCAAGCTTCATTACGCCTCTGCCTTTTGAGCAGGGAGGAGATGCAAAATGCGTGCCATGAGAGTCAGTTTTGGGTCTTCAGCTGCACGCTTGTCTTCAGGGGAGGCCAAGGCAGGCTGCTGCCATGATACATTTCTCATATCCTACCTCAGGCTTTAGGACTGTTCTGCACAAAACATTAGTGTGGCAGAGTAAGACAGACATTGTTGAATAGAGCCTTGAGGAACGGCCCTGTGCCATTGGCAATTGATCATGCACCTAGATCCGGCCCTGGTTAGGCCATTATACTGCTAGCTTTAACTCCACGGAAATCACAGAGTGATATTGGGAGAGAAAATATGGTCTTTGTTCGAAGTTGCACAAAAATGTTGGCAATATCACAAATCAGGAATGCATTACTCAACATAGTTTTCATGATAATACTGCGATATTAGCTATAATTTGAGAATTGTGGGGCTTATTATCAAGGGGCGCGATAGGCAATTATCGCCAGTTTAACGTCCGTTTTCGGCTGCTAAGCGGCGATAATTCTATCGCTATATTAGCAAGCTGTCGCTAACTGATATTAGCGACAGCTTTTAGGCAATAGTGAGCGGTTTGGGGCCCGCTTTGCATGGCAGCGATATTTATCACTAATGACATGCAAAGTGGGCGTACCCAACCTGTTAGCGACTGACATTAGTCGCTAACATTGATATCGCCTATTAGCAAGGCGGGCGTAGCGATGGAAATATTCCCGCTATCGCCAAAAACTAACGTCTGCTCAGACCAGTTCTTAGCCATGTTATCCAATGGGAGGTGGATAAGGCTAAGAGCATTTTGTCGCTAATGCGTGAATATCGCTGTATTCTCAGCGATATTCGCGCTATCGCTAGAAAAATTATTTCTTTGGAGATAAACGTTGCTAATAGCCCGTTATCTCAGCGATAATTTCCGGCGTTGCTTAGCGATAAAAAAATCATTGCTAAGCCTAGTTAGCGATAAATATCGCTACTCTTTGGTAATATGCCCCTGTGAGTGGGAACAGTGTTTCAGCTGTTTTTAAAATATGCTCAATTGGCTATAGCTTTTTGATGGTGAGTTTTTTTTTGCTGATGCTTTAATGTGGCATTACCATATGCGAGGTAAAACTCTTACTGTACATTTAACACTGATTTTGCATGCATCCACCCAATTTTAAATGATAATTGTGTCTGTTTATGCTTTCCGTGGGCTAACCCTATATAGATAACAATTAATCTCAATAGCATAGACAATTGCACCTTACCAACTGTTATAGAACACTAACATGGCAAATGACTTTGAAATATTTGCATGTATATATTATGAAACCATCCGATGCAGTTCATTTAAAACGGATTGAATATGATTTAATGTAAAAATGTCGCCTAAAGGTATCCGTTCCTAATGCTCCTAATGTCATTTTAAAATAGCGCAGACAGCATTGTGTAAAATCGCCGAGGGTTTTTTTCAAAACAGGAAAACACGTGAATTAATATTACCAAATGCTTACCATTTATTTGAAAGCAAATAGGCTGAAATGCTGACTTTTTTTGCAGCGAGAAATGACTTAATTTATCTACATCGAAGCACCTCAATAGACTTCAATTGTATCTTCAAGCTTTGCATGGTTATTCGTTCAAAGCATTGTTTTTTAATGGTCAGAGCTTTCCCTAATAAATGCAGGTTATTCAGTGGAATATATTTGCATGCATGAGGAAATGGATATGAAACCCGGAGGGGAGAAAAACTGAGCGCAAATGAGAAAAGGAAGGAATCAATGGGAGCGAGATAAACAACCGCTAAGTAGAAAAAGCAGAAGAAGAGGAAAAGTTGAGGCTTAGGGCCACATGTACTAATATTTCCATTTGCGATTTCCTAATAGCAAATTTGTACGACTCACTATTAGGAAATAGGAAGCAGCTATGTACAACAGTGTGTTTTATACTTTTTGCAATTCCCAGTGGGTCGCAAATTGACCTACCTCATTAACCTTTATGAGGTAGGACACAATTTGAGACCTATTGGGAATCGCTAAAAGCACAGGGATGGTGGTCCACTGGGGACAGCAGACGACCATGTCTGTTTTTAAATAAAGCAAAGGTTCCTTTTTATGTAAATGCGTCTGTGGGACCACTGCCTGCTCTTAAAAATATTTTTGTATACATTCACAAAAGGGAAAAGGTCCCTTTGGAGACCATTTCTCCTTTGTGAGTGTGTTACCATCAAATTGAATTTGGTGTTCAAAAGCAAATGTTTTGCCACCGTATTTCGGCCTCAAAACATTCATGCATACCACTGCTAGTCGCTATGAGGAAGGGACGCCCTTAACACTCCCCTTTTTAATACTGGATTGCCAACCTATTTTGCGATTCAGTAATATGTTACTGAATCACAAAATAGGGTTTGCTACATAGAAGGGGCCAGATGTATCTAAATCAAGTATAGCTATTACCTAATTGTGATTCTTTGTGGGACGCAGTTAGCAAATCACCGTTCCTCATATATTAGTTTCATTTAGCGATTCCTAGTGGGTTGCAAATTTTCCTACCTCATGAATATTAATGAGGTAGGTCGGAATTTGTGACCCATTAGGAATTGTTAAAATCACAGGGATAGTGGCCTGCTAGGGTCAGCAGACCATCATGTCTGTGATTGCTTCTAAATAAAGCAATATTTTTTTTTAAGTTGCCCGTTTTCCTTAAAGGAAAACTTGTTGCATTTAAAAAAGAGAAAAGTTTTTTTAACATTTTTTAAGAGTAGGCAGTGGTCCATGGGACCACTGCCTGCTTTTAAATAACGTTTTCGTAAACATTCACAAAGAGGAAGGGGTATCGTGGGGACCCCTTCCCGTTTCCAAATGGTATACCACCTACTTGAAGTAGACGGTAAATGTTTGCAACCGCATTTCAGATACTAAACCTTTTTACATACCACTGCGATTAAGGGACACCGTAAACACGCCCCTTCCTAATATCGAATCGGTATGTCTTCACAATTCCAAACTGCGATTTGGTAACATGTCACTAAATCACAATTTGAGAATGATGCATACCAAAATGCATTTTTCCGGTCGCAAACAGCCTGGTTCTGTGAATCAGGCCATTTACAACTGAGAAAAAGCTACTTACATTCCTTGGAGAGTGAAAGAAATGTAGATATCTAGAGAAACTGATGAATAATAACAGAATATGGGCCATAGTTATCATTATTGGAAATAGCGATTACTAATTGCGATCCTCTGCAAATCGCAAATAGGTAATCATTATTCATAATTTGGGAAACTCCATGAGAGATGGTGGTCTGTTGGTGTCAGCAGACCACTGTGTCAATGATTGCTTTTAAATGAAACAACCATTTTGTTAAATGCAGCCCATTTTCAGTAAAGAAAAAAGGGTTGCGTTTAAAAAAGAAAAATGAAAACATTTCTTTTCATTTTTTAAGAACAAGCAGTGATCCTTGGGACCACTGCTTGCTTGAAAAAAGTTTATCCTTACCATTCCCTTGAGGACCCCTACTCATTTGTTATTGGTTTACCACTTACTTGAAGTAGATGGTAAAATGTTAATGTTTTGTGACTGCATTTTGGTTGCAACACATTCTTACATACTGCTGCGATTCCTTATTAGAAAGGGACACCCTAATCATGACACTTCCTAATACTGAATTAATATGAAATGGCAATTCCAAATTGAGATTCAGTAACATGTTACCGAATCTCAAATTCTAATTCATATATACCAAAATGCATTTTGCTGGTCGAAACCGGCCCAATTATGTGAATACATAATACATCTGGCTCTAAGAGAAATAAATCGTGAGAGACAGAAAGTGCCATGGGAAAGAGGGAATCAGAAGAACAGAATTAATAAAGAGTTGAATCATCAATGAAAGAGACTGAAGAGAGAGAAAAAGAACTATGATAAATAACGAGTTTTAAGAGATAGCAAAAAACAGACAAAGGAAGGAAATTAAGAAAGGATAGAAGGAAGGAATGGAGGAAGGGAGAGAGGAAGGAAGAAATCTTCAAAGGGGAAGAGTTTAATTTTCTATGGGGAAGAGGCTTTGCTATTTTCGAGTGATGGTGTCCTTGTTTGCTACAATAGGTAACATACCGCCAAAAAATTGTATCATTATTAGAGGAACACTTAAGTGAGTGGCAGGTATAGAAGGACTGAGCTTCTAGACAAGGGGTAAGAGGCAGTCAGTCTCAAGTGTTTTGTGTTGCTGGTTCTTTATAAAGCTCTATGTATTGAATGGAGGGTTCGCGTTATCAAATGAAAGATTTCAATTGACTCAAATTTGCGTGGAATTTGCGTAGAATTTGCGGCGGTGTTTCCGGAATGTGGAGTAGGAAGTTACCATGTCATAAGGCTAGATCTAAGCTTGGTTTCATGCTGGTGCTCTACTGGGCTCTCCTGCTACTGCTGTCGACCTTGCTGTGTGTCAACCATCATTTAACTTGCTGATCCAGAGAAATGGACACAGAACACCAACCCTCACCAGAAACTAGAAAAGGACTACACTAGACCATTCATCTAGTGCAAGTGAACTCAGTTGCGATCTTCCTCACTGCCAAAGACCTTTGCATTCCAAAGTTCTCTGGCAGCAAGGCAGTCCTTTTTTTTTATAAATGTCACAGGTCCAAGTGTTCTGACGAGTGCCTCTGTAGGCCCAGTATTTATACCTGGTGCCAGCCTTTGTGTGACATGTGGTACTGTGAAGTTCTTCCCTTCCTATGCCAAGGTTCCAAACTGTCTGGGATGAAAAAGCAGGGTTCTTTGAAATGCAATTGGGGACTGGGTACAGCCCACCCTGTCATCTTGCCAGGATGTCCCTTTTTGTTCACACCTAAGCCCCATTTTTGCCACTGTTTGAAAGCAATACACAAATTTCGACACAGGAAGTGGCATTTTTAGAATTGTGACCTAAAATCAGACTTTACAATTAACAGTAAGCTGGCTCAGGCAAAATTCCCTACAATTTAATGGGGGGAAAACAGAGGTGATATCCTGCCCCACTCCCACTATCCTGCAGCTACATCCGATATAGGAGTTTAAGCTACCCCCGGAAGATGATCCCCAGTTCTTGCCAAAACAGTGCGCAACTTGGGGGTACTAGTGGACGGTAGTCTCCAAATGGAGTCCAAGGCAAATAAAACTGCCCGCGTCTGCTTCTCTTTGTTGGGGATGCTGCAACAGATTCGTCAGTTTTTGCCCACAGATACCCGCTCGCTTGTAGTAAGGAGCGTAATTCTTAGCCGACTGGACTACTGTATTGCTCTGTATTTGGGGACCCCACAATACATCTTGCAGAGTCCACAGAGAGTCCAGTCAATGGCAGCTAAGTTGGCGCTGAATAGGCAACGTAGGTCCTCTATGACCTTAGCCCTAAGAAACCTACACTGGATGCCTATCAAAGAGAGAATCTGCTTCAAATCTCTCTGCATTGTGTATAAAGCGACACACAAGGAGGGCCCTATCCCGCTGCAGGAGAGGTTTATATGGCACAATCCGAAAAGGCAGCTTCGCTCCTTCAATGCAAATTTGATTAAGACCTCCAGATTTAAGAAAACCAGAATGGGGGCAGAGCCTTTGGTGTGGCAGCTGCACAATTATGGAATGATCTGCCCTAGACTATCATACAGGCCAACTCGTGGGCCTGTTTTAGAAAGAATCTGAAAACCTGATTGTTCCCAAGGATGGAAAATTAGTCCTCCCACTGCCAACTATGGTCTGGTAACGTGCTGTATACCACCAAGTCTAAGCGCCAGGATACCCGCAGGGTGACAGTTTTGCGCTATACAAATGCACAATACAATTCAGTAATGAGCTGACCAGCTTGCTTTACATCCTCATTGTGTTTCTTCTCTAGTTCTTACAGGACTTTAGTATATAGCAAAGAAAGCTTGCACTTCTGAAATTTGACCAGTCCTTAAACAACTAACAGCACTCATAAGTTATTGAAATCAGTGAAAGAACCTCCTGGTTTCAATTCATTAATATTCCACATAGAAACACGGACCTCCAGAATTCGAGTATTATCAATCACCAAATGGTGGAGATTCTCAAAGGACTGACAAGTAAAAGAGCAGCAGTGATGCCCGTTCACCATTCCTATACTGCCATCCAAAATCAACAATATGACTTCTATAATGTCTAACCCTGTCAGTATGGGGCAAATAAAATTACATAACTGCTCTGTTTTCCTCAAGTACTATAAGAGATTGCCTATCTGGTCGTATGGACCGAGGCAGAGACAATATGCTATGATCATCTGATTCTTCGTCTTTAAATAGGTCTGCCACATGTCTCACATTGAGAATATCACAGAAAAATGAGATGGGAGATGGACTTGAACTTCAGAAAACACAGTTCTACCAACGAATGGGCGGAGATTATGACTTCAAATGGAAGCCATAACTTGAATACAAAACCAGGCGAAGAATGCAGTCATGGATTTTCAAAGCTGTGCTCAGCAGATTAACGAAAACCTAGGACAGAATAATACCGAAAGAAGAAACTAAACAATAAGTCCACAAGCAAGTGGGCCGTAATGCTACTGACCCTTTACAGCTAACTCGGGCAGCAGGGCCGGACAATCTCCCCACGATAATATTGAAATCTGATGTAAAATGGTGGGCAAGATTTCTAGCCAAGATGTTCCAGGTTGTCCTAAAAGAAGGGGTAATGCCACCAACCTGGAAGGGGGCCATAATTAGGCCAATCCACAAGAAAGGGAGCAAAGAGGAGCCACAAAACTACCGGCTAATTAATCTGCTAGATATAGGCGAGAAAGTGTTCTCTAAAATTGTGCTGAAACAACTGGAAGCATGGGTAGAAGAGTTTCAAATAATACCCACAGAACAGGGTGGATTTAGAGCAGGCCACTCTACAATAGACCACGGATTTGCGCTATGGGCGATGGCGATGAAGTCGACGGAACAGAACGGCAAGTTATGCTGCTGTTTTGTCGACTTCAGAGCAGCCTTTGATTCGGTGGATAGGGCCTGCCTATGGGAGTTATTAGAGAGGCTGAAGATCCCTAAGGATCTACTCACTATAATAAAAGAACTCCACAGGGAAAACTGGGGTCAAGTAATTAAGGATAAGGTGGGTTCTTTAACACAAAAAATACCCATAGCAAATGGACTTATACAAGGCTGTGTGTTGGCCCCACAGCTCTTTTCGATCTTCCTGTCTGATCTTCCGGCACATCTTGAGGTGGAGGGCAGTGCCAGCCCCAAAATGGATGGCAATAAAATACCCTGCCTACTGTACGCAGACAATCTGGTGATAGTAGACCAGACCGAGAGGGGCCTACAAAGGAAGCTCAATGCCTTCAATACATACTGTGCCAATAAATTATTAACAATCAATCTAGATAAAACCAAAACCCTATGCTTCGGGAAAAAGATAAGCAAATTTAAATGGTATATAGGTGATCTCAAACTGGAGACTGTCAATGAATATCGATATCTGGGTCTGTGGTTCGATAGAGTTTTAAACTGGAACTCCCACCTGGATACCCAAAAAGCTAAGGCACTCTCTTCCATATGTGGTTTAAAAAGGTTTAATGGGGTATATGGAGAGATGTCACACGACCTATGCTGAGAGCTTTTAAGGCAATGATACCATCTCAAGTTTTATATGGCGCTGAGATCCTTTATTTGAGCGGTAAGGGATCTTGGGACGTGATAGAGGGGAATTGCTTAAAAAGACTCTTATCTCTTCCTCAATCTTCAATGATACAAGCCATCAGGTTAGAAACAGCCACAAAATCCTGGAAAATACAATCCCAGATGGCTGTGATTAGATTTTGGAAGAGATTGGATGACCCCGAAAACCAAAAAGTAGCATATTGGTGTCGCAATGAAATAATGAGAAGCGAGCTAAAATGGGCAAAAGGCTGTAGAGACAAACTGAAAGGAATCTGCAAATCTTTGGAGATCGATTGGGACCAAGATTCGCTTCGGGTCCTTAGTACTAAAGGGGATCTGAAGCAAAGGGGGAAGGAAGTTTCTAAAGCGATTGATATAGGCTACCTAACAAATAAAAAATCAGTGGCGCATATGTTAAATGCTTGGTCAAATGAAAACTGGTTCCCCTACCTTGATAGACTTCCTAACCGCGGGCTCAGGCAAGAGATCCTGAGGTGTCGAATTGGGATTAACCCTTGGCTAATAAACAAAGAGCTCAAAGCTAAAATGTTAGATCATGAAGGCTGCTGCAAGTGTAAGCTGAGAACCAAGGGAGACTGGCCGCATATTCTGTTGGACTGCCTGCTTCTCCTAGAGCAGAGAAAACTATGGCTGCGCCCGGTTTTCCTAAAATATGGAATAAAAACAAGGATGCAGGCAGCCAGCCTCCTAAAAGAATTACCCTTCATTGATATTGTAATTGCCCTAGGGAAATACTTAAAGGTGGCCCAGAGTGCACTGATACCCAAGGAAAAATGTAGTCCTGTATGAATTTTTATTGTCTGAAATTTGCACGACGTTAAGAAATATGAATAGGTTTTAAACTTTTATAACATGTTTTTAGGTATCATAATTTTAATTGGTGTTTAGTGTTTTATAAGTGGAATTTGTACCCTTGAAAATGAAATATAGAACTGCTTTTAAAAGAATATCATTCTAAAATAAGTATAGGTATTTATTGTATACACCCCTCATTGTGTTATGCTCACTGTTTTGTTTAAAGACTACGGTCATAATAAACATACATTTTGACTTGACTTGATTCTTCGTCTTTAAATAGGTCCGCCACATGTCTCACATTGAGAATATCACAGAAAAATGAGATGGGAGATGGACTTGAACTTCAGAAAACACAGTTCTACCAACGAATGGGCGGAGATTATGACTTCAAATGGAAGCCATAACTTGAATACAAAACCAGGCGAAGAATGCAGTCATGGATTTTCAAAGCTGTGCTCAGCAGATTAACGAAAACCTAGGACAGAATAATACCGAAAGAAGAAACTAAACAATAAGTCCACAAGCAAGTGGGCCGTAATGCTACTGACCCTTTACAGTTTTTGCAGACATATCCCAAAAGACTGTACTGATGTCCCTAGGCTAATTGGATGGATGAAGACAGGCCCTGCTTGAACCTTCTTTGGGGAAATCAGGCATCTCTGTGTGGAGACACACCAATGGAGTAAGACCTGAAACAGTAACTGTGGCTGAAGTATATACTGAATGAAGAAAGAGGAGTGTATGCCTTCTGATACAAAGAAAGCACCTTGGGCCCTTCCGTGGCAAGAGCTCTAACTAATGATTTTCAATTGAAACGTCTGCAGTTTGCTGATATCCAAACCTGGAACCAGAGAAAAGGGATGGCAAGAACACCCCTTCTGGTGCCTGCAGCAATTCCCTTACAAGTAGGGATAAGCAAAGCTCTCGCATTTTGAAAGTAAAGTTATATGAATGAAGTTCCTGAAACCATTTGCGAAGTGTTGCAGATTTCCCAGTTTACCTTCACCTTTGCAAAAAGAACGTTTTTTTCCTCATTGCAAGATCATTTTTCACTTCATTGTGAGATAGTTTTTACTCTAATAAAATCGAGGCAACTTAAAACTGTACTTTGAATATTTTTCTTAAAGTGTACCTTTTGTTAAGCTTTTCTATGCACAATGGCAAATGTTTGCAGAGGGTAGCTTTGTAACTTTATGTTCTGTAGAGTTTTTCTATGTACAACAGTATTGCACAGGAAAAGAACGCCAAGGGTTGTATGATGTAGAGGGTGCCCTGCCCTGGCCCATTCGAAGGACCTCCTCTAAATTGATGCGCTTGGCACAGTTATGATTAGTGCATCCAATTGCAGTTAATGGACTGCCCTCAGACTGGCACCAAACGTATGCATCCCCTCGAGTTCAGCGTAATAATGAAAGGCATACAGACTGTTTGAAGGCGCCGGTCCGTCTTTTACTTTACAGTTTTCAACGCAGATTGGCTCTCATAGGGGTGCAGAGATCCCACCTCTGTGAGGTGCATTGAGTAACTATACACACCTGCAGGGGCCTATTTGGGGTGCGATCCATGGGACCCCCTTTCAAGGATTGCTCTCTAGGACATGCAGGCTATGTGCTACCTCTTTTAAGGTGCATAGTCAGTGCGTCCCTTACAGCTTCTTTGCATCTGTTCCTGCACATGTAATATGCTCAGAGGCAAAGGGTTCCCTCTTCAGCCTTGCAGTTGAGGGAAAGCTATATTGACACTGCTATGGTGCACATGTAGCACTAGTGTGATGTGTATTACAGAAAGGGCTGCACAAGCATCTGCTGCCCCTTCTGCAATATCAAAGTTATCTGTGGCGCAAGAATCAGGTGAACCCACATTAGAAACTCAGGCACCCAGTGTAGTATTGCCTCAAATGTTTCCTGCAAAGTATATCTTATGAAGAGCGATTTATTTTATTGCTAAATTGGCATATATGTTCACTACCAGTAGGGTACGCAATAGAGCGGTGCTAGGAGGGAGACAGGACAAATGCTAATAGACATGACACAAATGTTTACAACAACAGTCACACTTTTTACGCATAAAGTGCACATGAAAATCTTTGCAATATTTTCAAAATTGCAAACTTTTCCTTATGTCCTATATTACTTCGTTGAAAGAACTTCGCACACTCTTCTTTAAAAGAGGAAATCCCTCAATTGCCAACTGGCAGAGAGTTATCATGATCAAAATGAGTCTCTCCCAGGCTCTGAAGAATCTGAGGAGGGAGAAGCATGTAAAAAGTGTAAATTGATACTTGTATAGCACACTCCTCACCCGCAAGGGTCTCAAGGCGCTTGTACGAATACCGCTATGGAACCCATCCTGGCTTTCCCTGTGAGGCGTCCACTCCTAGGCAACCCCAAGGTGGAGGCCAGGCATCCTTAGCGTTGTGGGGGCCGTTGTGGAGATTAAGCCAGCTATTGCCCAGAGCTGCAGAGTGGGACACCATGATTGGAATAGGCACCGAGGCGAGAATTATCAGGTCAATGGAATTTTGAGCCCAAGACCCGCCGAGGCAGGGAATTAAACCCTGGTCCCGGGCTAAACCTCTGCATCAGGGTCTGCCGCTCTAATCATTGAGCCACAAAAGAGTAACTGACCAAGCAACTAGGGACAGCAGGGACTTCTGCCTCTCTGCCACAAGACCTATGGTGGCATTCCAAATCACCCTCATGTTGGGACAACTGAATTATGAGAGACGAAATACCTGGAATGAAAGATTTTGCTGCAGAGTTTTTCTACTAGGGCATCACCTGCAGCCTTGAAGATTGGCTTCAGGGATAGAGGGATTTTATCTAGTTATAAGCAGCTCCAAATTGCCACCAAGGACAAAACCCTAAAATGGAATTCACCACTTCATCATCCAAGTCTCAGAGACAAAGCCAAAGGTTGGTACAACCAACCTACTTATATCACAAGCTTGTTGATGGCTAGGATTATTGAGAACACATTCTTACAGTACAACCAATCACACGTTTGTTAAACGCTACTACTCACCTGTAAATGTAAATGTAATGTATGTAAATGTAAATGTATAGGCATTTATATAGCGCACTACTTACCCGGAGGGTCCCAAGGCGCTTCGACCGCTGCGAAACCCTTCCTGGCTTCCCTGAGAGATGGTCCCTTAATGGGTATCTCCAGGGTGAGACCAGGCATCCCCGGCGGTCTGGTGGGGCCGTTAGTGAGGATGAGGCAAGCTAATGCCCAGAGTTGCCGAGTGTGATCGCTGATCAGAGTGGGCACCGAGGCGAGAGAATTATCGAGTCTGCTGACCCTGGTCCAGAAACCTGCCGCGCCGGGAATCGAACCCTGGTCCCGGTCCGTCCTCTGCTCTCGGGTCTGCCGCCTCTAACCAGTGAGCCACACTACCTCACCTGTGAGGTTCTCAAGGCACTGGGGGAGGGGGGGGGGTTTCGCAGGTTCCAGTCAATGAAGGAGGGGGTCTGTCGAAGAGGCAGGTTTTGAAGTTTCTAGTTAATATGGGGAGAGATGTTGTCAGTCTGAGGTGGAGAGGAAGGGCGTTCCAGGCTCTGGCCGCGAGGAAGGAGAAGGAGCGGCAGCCTGATCTGGTCTTTCTGGTGTGGGGGACCACAGTGTATGAGAGTTGGGCTGATCGTAGGGTTGTCTGGGTACGTGGAATTTGAGTTGGCTGTTCACGTATGCTGGTCCTGTGTTGTGGAGGGCCTTGTGAGCATGGGTGAGCATCTTGAAGGTGACTCTAGCTTCAATGGGGAGCCAGCGGAGTGTGCGCAGATGCTGGGAGATGTGGCAGTGTCTTGGCAGGATGAGGACCAGTCTTGCGGTGGCATTCTGGATGTTCTGTAGATTGCCTGTGAGGTTTTTGTTTATTCCGGCGTGCAGTGCGTTCCCGAAGTCGAGTATGCTGGTGACCAGGGTGTGATTGAAGGTCCTTCTGTGTTCGAGGCGAATCCACTTGAAGGTCTTGCGTAGGAGGCGGAGGGTGTGAAGCAGGAGGACGAGACAGCATTGATCTGGTGGCCCATTTTGTGTTCGGAGTACAGGATGATTCCCAGGTTGCATGCATGGTCGGTGGGGGTGGGCGGACTTCCGAGGTCAGGGGGCCACCAGGTGTCGTTTCAGGCATTGGAGTGTCTGGCGGTGTTGGGTTTGTTGGATAGGGATAGAATGAGTTGGGTGTCATCTGCGTATGACACAATGTTGGGTCCGTAGGTGACCTGACCCAGGACACCCCCTACGCCGCACGGCTCCCCAGCTGTAGCGCGTCTCTGCCCAGCGCCTCAGGCTTGCACCTGACCTCGGTGCCCTCGCTGCTGCCTCGTTCTCTGTCTCTGCTTCCCGTTGCCCCTCCTGTAATTTCCTGCTGTTGTTCGTGATTCTGTTGCCCTTACTTTAATTTCCTGCTGTTCTTTTGCTCTTGTATTAGCCCTGTGCCCGTGGTTGTACCCCCTGGTGTGCCCCCCCGCTTCCCGCCGACGCTCCCTCGCTGCCCCGCCCCCTTTTCTGCTGTAAACCCCATTGGCTGCCCCGCTCCCGCCTCCCAGCTGCTCCTCCCTCTCACTTGGCCTCATATGGAGCCCGCGCTGCGCAGGCGAGTGTGACCTGTCCCAGGACACCCCCTACACTGCACGGCTCCCCAGCTGTAGCGCGTCTCTGCGCAGCACGTCAGGATCGCACCTGACCTCTGTGCCCTCGCTGCTGCCTTGTTCTCTGTCTCCGCTTCCCGTTGCCCCTCCTGTACTTTTCTGCTGTTGTTTGTGATTCTGTGGCCCTTTTTGTAATTTCCTGTTGTTCTTTTGCTCTGGTATTAGCCCTGTGCCCGTGGTTGTACCCCCTGGTGTGCCCCCCCGCTTCCCGCCGATGCTCCCTGGCTGCCCTGCCCTCTTTTATGCTGTAAACCCCATTGGCCGCCCGCTCCCGCCCCCAGCTGCTCCTCCCTCCCACTTCGCCTCATATGGAGCCCGCGCGTACACGCAGCGGTCACGCGTAGCGGGCGCGCCGATTTCACGCCAAAGCCACAGGCAAGCCCGTCTACGCCCGTCTGCGCCTGGACCACGCCCAGCGCCAGGAACCCTGGATCTCACCGATGCCAACGTACCCGACGAACCTATGACGCCGCCACCCTCTGCGCACTCAACATCAGCCGGACCCCCTCCTGCTACCTGTCCACCCCGAAACGCACCCACGGACCCGTCACCTGCCAGGAGGGCAAATTCTCCTGCAACCGCCCAGGACCAGCACCCGTCAAACCTACCAGCAAGAACCACCTCAAGTGCATCCTGCTCAACACCCGCTCCGTCCATAGGCACGCAGTTGAACTCTGGAACCTCCTAGACACTACAACACCGGACATCGCCTTCCTCACGGAGACCTGGATAAACGACTCCTCAGCCCCCGACATCGCCATAGCCATCCCGGACGGCTACAAGATCACCCGGAGGGACCGCTCCAACCAAACAGGAGGAGGCATCGCCATCGTCCACAGAAACACCATCCGCATCACGACCAACTCGGAAGACACCCTCACCGCCGCCGAACACCGGCACTTCCAGATTCACACCAACCCCAGGACCACCCTCAGAGGCACCCTAATCTACAGACCCCCAGGACCACGCACTCAATTCAGCGGAGCCATTGCAGACTTCGTAAGCCCCACATTGTTCAATGTGTACGTGGCCCCCATTGCTGAGATTGTGAGGAAATACGGATTCACTCCGGTGTCTTACGCCGATGACACCCAACTTCTCTACCCTTTCCACTCCCTTAACTCTAATGTTAGGGAAAATTTCGCTGAAGGCATGAGGGCTATCTCTAACTGGATGGCTTCCAACCGTCTCCAATGTAACGTTGGGAAGACGGAAGTAATGCTCTTTGGAAAAGCATCCATACTATGGTCCCCTGACTGGTGGCCCCTGGACCTAGGACCTGTACCCTCCCCAAAATTGACAGTTAAAAATCTGGGGGTGAAGTTAGACCAAAATCTAACCTTAAAGGAACATTTGAATGTGATTGCTGGGGCATGTTTCCACACCATTAGCCTGTTGAGGTGAGTCTTCCCTTATCTACCGGACAATTACAGAAAGAACCTGGTACAGACCATGTTGATAAGTTGATTAGACTACTGTAATGGGCTCCTGATACAAGCCAACGAGGACGCCATAAACTGCCTACAGGTAGTTCAGAATACAGCGGCAAGACTGATTCTGAATGCCCCTACAAGAACCCCTCCAGGCCTCTTCTGAAAGAACTTCATTGGCTACCGATACGGCAACGTGTCAAATTTAAAATCTGTTGCACTGTCCATAAGTGCCTATTCGGCAATGGCCCCAACTATCTGACTCAAAAGTTACATCTCTACAAACCAGACAGATCCCTACGCTCAAGCAACCAACTACTAATAAAACCTCCTCTTGTAAATAAGACCAGACAAGGTGGCCGTGCCTTCTCCCTTGTGGGGCCGACCCTGTGGAACAACCTGCCCTTTAGTATTAGGCAAATTTCCAACCACTTCTCCTTCAGGAAAAAGCTAAAAACCAACCTGTTCCTGGAGGAATAATTGGATTGGTCAGCTCACCAGACTACAGCTCATTTGCAAAGTTCCTTCCTTCTACATCCTAGCGAGCAAAGCACGGAGATACCCCTTCCGGGGTCGATTCTTGCGCTATACAAGAAATTAAATAAATAAATAAATAAATAAGCCCGCACGCCCTCGCCTCCCCAGACTACATCCTCCTAGGAGACCTCAACTTCCACCTGGAGAACAACATTGACAGCAACACCACCACCCTGTGGACAACCTCGCCAACCTCAGACTCAAGCAACTAGTGAACACCCCCACCCACTACGCCGGCCACACGCTTGACCCCGTCTTCTCCTCCAGCAAGCACATCTCCTTCAGCCACTCCACCGGACTCCACTGGACAGACCACAGCTGCGTCCACTTCACCTTCAAGAAAACCACGACCCACCACCACCTGCAACAGGCCCCCCGCAGAAGCTGGAGCAAGATCACCGCCGACCAACTCACCACCTCCCACAGCCACAACCCACCCACAATCACGACGGACCCCAACGAAGCAGCCCGCAATCTCACACAATGGATCACCGACTGTGCCGATGAACTCACACCACTGAAGAAACCAACCAGCAGGCCCCACAGCAAGAAAGCCTCGTGGTTCACAGACGACATCACAAACTCCAAGAAAACCTACCGCTCCCTGGAGAAAACCTGGTGCCAGAACCAGGCATCAAAAAACATGACAGCCCTCAAGAACGCTACCCGCAAGCACCAGCAACTGATCCGTACCGCGCAGAGAACCACTTACAAACAGCACCTGGACAACAACGCCCACAACAGCAAGGAACTCTTCAGCATCGTCAAAGAGCTCTCCTGCCCCAGCGCCTGCAACAACGGCATCAAACCCTCGCAAGACCTCTGCGACTCCCTCGCCTCGTTCTTTCACCGAAAGATCACCGACATCCACAACAGCTTTGGCGCTCAGACCAACCTCCCAACCACCGAACCAGTGCACCCAACTGCCACCCTCTGCACCTGGAACCCGGTCAGCACTGAAGACACCGCCCGCACTATGAGCACCATTCACTCCGGCGCCCCGACCGACCCATGCCCACACCACATCTTCAACAAAGCCGACACCATCATCGAACCCCAACTCCGCGACGTCATCAACAGCTCCTTCGCTTCAGCCACCTTCCCAGAGAGCTGGAAGCACGCCGAACTCAACGCCCTCCTGAAGAAACCCACGGCGGACCCCTCGGACCTCAAGAACTTCCGACCCATCTCGCTCCTCCCGTTTCCTGCCAAAGTCATCGAGAAGACGGTCAACAAACAACTCTCCGCCTTTCTCGAGACGAAAGGATCCCTTGACCCGTTTCCGAGCAAACCACAGCACCGAGACCGCCCTCATCGCAGCCACCAACGACATCAGGTCGATGCTCGACAACAGGGAAAAAGCTGCACTCATCCTTCTGGACCTCTCTGCAGCCTTTGACACGGTATGCCACCGCACCCTGATACAATGCCTCAGCGACACCGGAATCCAAGGCGCAGCCCTAGAATGGATCATCTCGTTCCTCGCTGGAAGAACCCAGAGAGTCCGCCTCCCCCCATTCCGGTCCGCGGCTACCGAAGTCATCTGCGGCGTGCCACAAGGATCCTCGCTCAGCCCCACTCTCTTCAACGTCTACATGAGCCCCCTCACAGCCATCGCACGCAAACACAACCTCAACATCATCTCATACGCCGACAATACCCAGCTGATACTCTCCCTCACCAACGACCCCACCACCGCCAGAGCCAGCCTCCAGGAAGGAATGAAAGACGTTGCAGAATGGATGAAGCTCAGCCGGCTTAAACTGAACTCGGACAAAATGGAAGTCCTCATCCTGGGACCATCTCCCTCTGCCTGGGACAACTCCTGGTGGCCCCCTGCCCTGGGCACCGCACCCAAGCCAACGGACCACGCACGCAACCTGGGATTCATACTGGACTCCTCCCTAACGATGACCAAGCAAGTCAACGGCGTCTCGTCATCCTGTTTCAACACCCTGCGCATGCTACGTAAGATCTACTGGTGGATCCCCACAGACACCAGGAAGACGGTCACCCAGGCCTCGTCACCTGCCGCCTGCACTACGGGAACACCCTCTACGCTGGAACCACAACCAAACTCCAGAAACGACTTCAGAGCATACATAACGCCTCGGCAAGACTCATCATGGACATCCCCCGGCACAGCCACATCTCTGCCCACCTGAAAGACCTGCACTGTCTCCCCGTCAGCAAGAGACTCACGTTCTGACTCCTTACCCATGCACACAAGGCTCTCCAAGACGAGGTCCCGAAATACCTCAACCACCGCCTCACATTCTACACACCCACCCGCCAGCTCCGCTCCGCCAGCCTAGCTCTGGCAACCGTCCCGCGCATCGGCAAAACCACCACCGGAGGAAGATCCTTCTCCTACCTGGCAGCAAAGACATGGAACTCCCTCCCCACCCACCTCCGGCTGACACAGAACCATCTCGCCTTCAGGAAACAACTCAAGACCTGGCTGTTCGAGCAGTAGCGACCCCCCCAGCGCCTTGAGACCCTAACGGGTGAGTAGCGCGCTTTACAAATTCCTTGATTGATTGATTGATAGGTTCTGACAATGGGAGCGAGTGGAGCCGTGTCGATGTTGAAGAGCATAGGGCTGAGGGATGACCCCTTGGTGTAGGGTCCGCGAGGAAAGGGGGGAGTCTGACCCACTGCATTCTGCCCGTGAGGAAGGAGCGGAACCAGTTGAGGGCCTTGTCTTGAAACCCTGCATCATGGAGTCTGTGTATTAGGGTGTTGTGCGAGACTGTGTCAAACGCCGCTGAGAGGTCAAGGAGGATGAGGGCTGCTGTTTCTCTTTTGTCCAGTACGGTACGGATGTCGTCTGTTGCAGCGAGGATGGCGGGTTCTGTGCTGTGGTTTTTTCTGAAGTCGGATTGGGAGGAGTTGAGGGTGTTGTGCTCTTCAATGAATGTGGCGAGTTGGTTGTTGATGGCTTTCTCAATGACTTTCGCTGGGAAGGGGAGAAGGGAGATGGGTCTGTAGTTTTTGAGATCAGTGGGGTCCGCCAAGGGTTTCTAGAGGAGGGGGTTGATCGCAGCGTGTTTCCAGTCATCAGGGATTATGAAGTTGCCAGCGAGTGGTTGATGGTGTGGCGGAGCATGGGTGCGATGGTGTCACGGCTCATTTGAAAATGTGGGGGGGCAGGGGTCCATGGAGGCCCCGGAGCGGATTGGGTTCATCAGTGTGTCTTCGGTGGTGAGGGCTAACCAGTTGTCGATTGTTGGCTTCCTGGTGTCGGGGGTGGTTGGTGAGGTTCAGTGTGTTGGTTGTCTTCTTTAAAGATGTTGTAAATGCTCTTGATTTTGTGGTGGAAAAAGGTGCTCAGTTTGTCACAGAGGTCTTGTGGGGGTGGGAAGTCGGTGGACTCGCTGGTAGGTTGTGCGAACTCCTTAATGATGTTGAAGAGTTCTTTGCTGTTGTGTGCGTGGGTGGAGATTCTGTCTTCGATCACTTTTTTCCTCGTTTTTCAGATGAGTTGGTGGTGGACTTTGGTGGCGGCTCTGAAGTTGTTACAATGGCTTGAGGTTCCCTGTCTAAGACCCCTCAACTCGACCAGACTGGAACTTCAACCAACACCATCAAACCCCTTTTAAGTTTAGCACTTCATTCATAGTGATGAATACTATTTTAATATATTAGTCCTCTTTGTGACCCGCATAGAAAGATTCCAATTGTAGTACAGGAATAGTTATCTAAATGGTGCACTTAATTTGGGAATTCCCAAAATATCAATCATATAGCTTTAAATTAACTGCTCTTTATTAGGTCTTGGCTACACACAGCCTTTGCAAGACCTATTGTTTCCAATACACATCATATACTTTGAATGGGCTACCGTGAAAAGAGGGAACATGTAGACCTCCCCATTGTAACAGTGGGGCAGTACATAGCATAGAACTATCAGTCTGGATGTAAACTGTACATTGCGATTACCAGTAATACCTTTTAACTAGTTTTCCCCTTCATAGTTTTCATTATCAGACTGCATTCACAAACAATTAAAGCTTGGGTACAAATTATCGGAGCAGACCTCTCACCACTTAGCACTTTTTGTACATTTTCTCTGATCCTCAGGAAATCCTTTCTCAACTCCCTCTTTCAACAAGAAATAATTCTTCATTATCAGGCAGCTTTTAAACTTTAGTATGAATTAGGGAAAGTGACAGTATGCTTTAAGGTGACCCTGTTTCTTTCCAGAGTAATCAGTATTAAGCTTCTATTAGATGATTCAGGAAATCCAATTACTTAAAAAGGGTAAAGGTTCTAAAGTTTAAACCATGGCCCGTTTTGCTGTCTATTTACGTTTGTATCTTATTGCATTTTTTATACCTATTTTATGTTTATTTTAACTGTCTTGGCACTGTGTGAATTTCGGTTTTAAGAGATGCATGTTTTAACTACATTGTATACAATTTACTGCATTAACTTGTTGCTTTTATGGTTCACATAATTTGCGCCGAATAAAGGTTTTCTGATGTGATCTGAATGGGCAACAGTGGGTTTTGAGTGTGGAAAGTTTGTTGTCTGTGCCATTTCCATTTCGCTTCTCCAGATTTAATGAATATTATGCATATTTTTTTGCTTGAACTATCTGAAAGCATTTTGATGTCAAAGTAGTTTGATTTGATAGCATATTCTTCCACTGCTGACATCAGACATTGCTTTTTTGCAGTGCATGTGAGTAGCTATGTTGTCTCTCCTCCCTGTTCCCGATCCTCTTTTGTCCCCCTTTACACCTCAACCATGTATCCTCTTGCCTTCAGACCCCTTGTTTAACATTTTCTTTACATCTTTGTTGACACCCACAGGGGCTCAGGATACACCAGCTAGTCAGCTATCTGTGAAGTCTATGATGTGAATATCTAGTTTGAAGAAAATGAAAATATGGATTCTTAATGCTCATTTCTCTTCCCCTCAAATGTCAATGAATACATGCACTTTATGCATCCTGTTTGTCCTTGAAACTGCTAGCGCACCAAAAGGGCCAGTGCCTCTGGAATCACCAGTCCTTTCTTCCTTACTTTCACAGCACTCACTCCTCCCAATGACTGCCCTGCCCATGTTTTATTTAGGCCTGGGGGAAATTTCAATAACCCAGAGTAATCAGAATATTTCAGTATTTATGCATTTCTCTTCTGTGGCAAAATTACCAAAATTACTAGATTACGCCAGCTGGAGTAATTAAGAGTAATTTGGGTCAAAAATCCTACAGCATGATCCCAAGAATAACCACTAGGGCCCAGATTTACTAGATGATCACACAGGGCAGTGCAGCAGCCATAAATTCTGCGCTGTGTGAGAAGGAAAGAGAAGCAGAGTGCCATACTTACAGAAATATGGCACTCTCCTCCCCTCTCCCTAGCGTTGGTGCAGAAAAGTGCTGCTGTGCGCCAGTGCCACACCTTTGCATCGTAGTGCAAGAGTGTCTGTGCGTCTATCATAGGTTTTGTGCTGGAAAGATGCCCTTCTAGTACAAAATACTATGCTTAGTCTAACTTTAAACCTTTTTCCACTCTGCATGGGTACATTACAGTTCAGCACACATGCAAAGTCTGAAAATAAAGCTGAAATGAAAGAAATTCTCCTTCACAGTGCATATTTGAAATGGAGGCAGGTTTTTGCAGTGAAACCCTGTCTACTTTTTTTAAAGTAAATAGGGTTGTACATCAAAAACCTTGGGTGGTTACATGGGAACGCCCATGCACCAACACGCATACAACGCCCCCTGGGTGCCAAGTAATTACTTTCAAATGATTTCCCAGCGCTAAACAGTTTTAGCGCTGGATAGTAAATAGGCAATGAATATTTTGTGTCAATTTGCGTCACTTTCATGATGCAAACATGGTGTAAAATCTTTTTTAAATATACCCCTGAGAGAGACAGAGCGGCTGTTGGCTAATGCTGCTCAAGCCTTATAGCATTTAATGCTGTTTTCCTAGCACAAAATACATCATTGATCCCATTTTGGACTTGAGGGTTCATTTTGTACTAAGAAGATAGTACTAAATGCTGGATTACGCTTCTCACATAAGTACGAGTAATTTTGAGGTAATTCGGAGTAATTACGCTAGAGAGAATTTCACCATTTATGCCCACCCCTAGTATTATTCATACGCCATCATCATCATTGTCTGAGTGTGACATGCCATAGAATTCTCTCCTTGTACAGACAGTTGGTTTCTGAATCCGTTTCAATTTGAATTGTACCCTCGGGGTTATCTGACCAGTTCTTTTAACTTCTGCAGCTTTTGTCACATAGCACTGTTTACTTATCTTTATGCATCTTATCCTCCTCTCTTTACGCCGTTTCGCGTTCTTCTCCATTTCGTTGCATCTTTTCTCCCGCCTTATTTTTAACTATCCCAAACTGCCACTTTTGTGCGATTCTTTTCTCCGCTCTATCTTATAATGTATCTTTTCTATCTCCTTTGTTTTCTCTACCCCATTACTCTTTTGCTCTTTGTCTTTTGTCTTTAACACATGGGTCATTTATTTTCAGTGGCGACATTATTTGTTTCCTTCAGAGCCATATGCATGGCCCATGCAGCTACCTGCTCCTCGGGTGCGAAAGAATAGGGGGCCAAGCCTAAGAAGTGATGGTATCTTTCCAGTCCAGTGCCATCTCTCGGGCCTCTGTTACACTGGTAAACGGCAGCTGCAGTGTCAACGAGGAGTGCAGGAGGTGAGCGGCTTGCTGTCGAATCACATTCCATTAGATTTAGTTAAGGATGCAGCTTCAAATTTGTTAGGATTTATTTACAATTTTGTAAAGCACACCATGCCCTTAAAAAGCAGTCTCAGGCGGTAGCAGCTTGTGTTCTCTAAGTGTTCCCCGTGTTAAGACAAAGCTTACAGAAAAAAAAACATATAACACAGAAAATACAGATGTCCACATCCAAAGAGGTGCGTATAGGTCATAAAGGCAATATTATTAGTGTCCCGGAGGAACTCGAGATACTGGGAAAGGCACTGGTTCGCAGAGAAAATGTCCCTTTCAAGGCTTTTTTCTGCTTGAACCTCCCTCTCCTGCGATATTAACTGATTGAACCCGTCCATAGCAAAGCAAATGTACACAACATTGTGCTGGTGCAATAATTGACGTTTAGTTTATTTTTTGTAACACAGAATTGTAAGTAGAACATTTCAGCTATTTTCACAAACATCTTGAGAGCGATCTAAATTGAGAAAAACCCTTTCCAGCGCAATTCAAAGTGGGTAATCAGCTTAGACTGCTGAATGAATCCCGAAGTTACTAACATTAACCAGCACAGGAGGAGAAAGACAAAAAGGTCCGAGGGACAAAATCTGTGCCACCATGAAATCCTGCGCCTCTGTGCAGTCCGACTGGATCAGGGTCATAAAGAATGTATATTTGGCTATGCAAGTATTAAGACAGTAGCTTGCCAAAGGCCTAAGCTGACGTCATTCCCACGGCCCCACAAACTGGCCATGTGCCCCGGTATTTGGAGCCAATCACGAGCAGAAGCTCAACGTCTACAAGTTAGCTACAAAAACTGCAGTGCTCCTTTCCTAGGTGGAGGAATCACTCCGAGGATGAGCAAAACACTTGTTCCAAGAAAGGAAATAGGTATATATGAAGAAAATACCGAGGTTACTGCCCCCAAAAAACATGCTCAAATCTGTAGGAAAAATTGAAACCAGTAGTGGAGGTCAAATACATCGCCCAAAAAGTCTTGCATAAGGATATACTGGAAATACCAATGACCTTTTTAAGGCAGGGAGCGTTCTAAAAATCTGCTAAAGACCTTTGGGTCAACAACTAGGATATATCACTCATCTGTACTGTTCCAGACGGAAAATGGTGCAGAAGCTCTCTAGAAGTGCTGTTGATGTTCCAGTCGTAGAACACCCCCCAAGGGCGTCCAAACCTATAAACATCTGATGAATATGATTTGCCATTGAGATAAGGACCAAAAAGCCCATCACCATGAATAAAAGTCAGAGGAAGTTGCTTCATTAGGTGTCACACGCCCTTCAGAAAATAACACATCTGAAAAACATCTATGTTTTCATGCAATATAATTTAGCCAACACCTGTAGTCCATTCAACAAATATTGTGGAGGATACCACTGATCTAAGTTGGCTGAATTGATGGCCGTATTAGTGCTGGCAGTACCACACTGCCATCTCGAGATGCAGGTAAAAAGTATACTGCAGCTGCAGTAGTGTCTTATAAAAGGAATAATCAACTTTGGCAGAAAAATATCTCTACTAGCGGTCGATGTGATACAAGCATGAACTCATAAAATCTGCACAATTATATCATAAATTTTACAAGGATTATTTAAGGTACAAAAATGACCAAATCAACCTGCAAGTTCAGAGCCTACTGTACTCGAAAACTACATGAAATCAGAAGATATCATGCCTGCCAACGTGAACAAAAAGCTCACTGTGGGAGGAAGGGTGGGCCTCGGAGGGGGCGGGGCCTCCTGCTGAGAAGTTAGGAAGGCACTTTTGCCAACATCCTGCCCCCAAGCTCCCTCCTCCAAAAACAAGATAAAAAAAAGCTTGCTGAGGCTGGCGCCAATGTTCTAGGGGTTTTTTATACCCCTTAATGGACGTCAGCAGTTCAAAGCATCGAAGCTTGAAATCAATGCTATACAGTGGTTTTCAGCTCATTTTCCCTGCCTCCATGAGATATTGGCTCCTTACTGTATGATGGAATTTGATATTGTGTGTCACACGTTGGCAACCTGTGAGTTGGCAGGTCTGAGATCTCCTGTTCTGTCATCATACTAGAGTACTCACATACCATTGCATTAACAGTACTGCCAACACACTCATTTACAAGGTTTTGACGCCAGGCAGTGCCAAAAGGAATCTTGCTGCACTGCCCTGAATCGAAAGAAAAGGGCAGGAATGTGGCATATCTATGACATACAGCACATTTCTCTCCTTTTCCCCTGCACTGGCACACAGTGGGCTGCCATGCGCCATCACATGATTCATGGTGCAAGAGAGTCTGTGTTGTAGAGGTGTTTTTGTGCAGGAAGTGACAACATCCCGCACAAAAACAATCATGAGAGGGTGTTTTTCTCTTTCTATGTGTGCTGCAGAATGCAGCACACTTAGAAAAAGGAAAAAACGAGGAGAGATAGGATATTTCTCTACTTTGCGCCTCCTTAACACCTCGCATGGGGTGGTGTTAGAATCTGACACATTTACAGGTTTACAATTCCTAGTGAATCTGGAAATGCTTCATATTCCATGGGTATTGCGTGGGAACACCCACAGCAACACCCATTGAACACCCCTTTCATGCAGTGTTCCGCGTAAAAGGGGCACATATTTACAAGGCCATGAAAAGCCACGTGAAGTATATGAAATAAGTAAGTGAAATATTGAGCCACTGGAGTGTCCAAAAAGTGCAGCTCAGGTGGGCAATAGTGTTGCTAGGGGCCTCGTAAATGAGAACCTCTGGATTTAGTGTGATTTCAGCCTGTCCATAAGAGCAACCAAATCACCACTCCCTCAAACAGCAGACATCGAAGAAAAAGAGAACAATAAATTCATAATTAGGTGAATGCATTCTGTAAAAGGATACACCTGCCTTTCAGCTAGGTTTGCGCCATGGAAATACCATATACATACATACCAACATACTCTTATTTATTGATCAGAGGCAACAGAATGAGAGAGCATTTCAAATAAATTGGAATATTCTCTGCCCAAAGCTACTTTAAAGAAAATGTTAGGTAAAGAGACCAGTGACGTTTTGGGGTAGAAAAACACACCCCACACTAACTTTAGAGCAGTAAATATGTGGCTGCTGGAACTCTGACTACATAGTAAATAGAAGGCGTAGGGTATGCAGATACAACAAAGGACATTTTATGCTACAGATATGAATTTGTGAAGTCTTCAAATGTTGAAGGAGTACAACTTTTTATAGTGATACACGAATGTTCATAACTTTACCCCTTACTGCATGCCACACATGACTGTGTGTTAGGCTAATGCAATACCAACAATTTTAAAGTCATCATAACCAAACCATAACATTCCCAAAACAATTTAGGAAACCAAGAAAAATTGAAATAAGTGAAGACACTAAAACGAAAAAAATCATATAAGGGGAACCGAGATGATATTAATTTTTAAGAAAAACTTTCAGGAGGAATTTGCTAGAAAAATTAAAGCACCAATTTAAAGTTTGCAGTGCACCTGGTCCTATGCATGATTACATGCTGATTGCGATAGAACAGTGGTTTTCTACACAAAGTAGGTCACATAATTAAAAGTTTTTATTTTGGGATTAAGCGCCCGATGTAGGTGGCAAATACCGGTTGGAAACGGCCGAATTCGGCCGTTTCCGACCGGTATTTGGCATCTTGAGATGTAGGGGGCCAGATTTAACAGATTCTGTAAATTTACCGAATCGGTAAATTTACAGAATCTGTAAAATACCAAATCTGTATTTTTACCGATTCGGTAATTCCCAGATGTAGGTGGGACTCTTCTGAGTCCCAAAGGCCCTACAAATTCGGTATTTTACCACCCAATCCAATTGGGTGTTAAAATACAGAATTCAGGTGTGCATGCACATGTGTGCATGCACACCTAGCCATGTAACAGACAGACATGCCCTTAGGGCATGTCTGTGTGCCACATGGCGCACATGCCTATTTTTGGGGTGCCAGAGGGTGTCAAAGTGACACCCCCTGCACCCTTGCAAAATTCGGTATTTACCGATTCTGTAATTACAGAATCGGTATTGCCCATTGATTCCTATGGGCTTTAAGGCCCATAGGAATCAATGGGCAATACCGATTCGGTATTTACAGATTCGGTAAATACCGAATCTTAACGATTCGGTATTTACAGAATCTGTAACACCTACATCTCCCCCCTTCATATTTACCGACTCTTAAATACCGAATCGGTAAAATTCGGTATTTAAGAGTCGGTAAATATGAATTACCTACATCTGGCCCTAAGATACCTTTAGAGCTTAAAGTCTTCCAGTAGGTAAGGCCCAAAGCTGAATCCAGTGATGATCTCTCAAAGTCAGGTATGTTATCATAGACCTCCCATCGAACCCAATGATTTTGGCACCAAAATCACTGAATGGAACAAAGCTGGACTTTTTATTCTCTGTAGATACTCCACCACTGAGATAGTTTTGTTGGTTCAGCCTGATTAACATTTTTACTTTTGAACTGTCACTTTTTGGATCTTGAAATCCACAGTTGATGCAAGGATTTAAACACTAGTTTGGAAAGCTTCAACATTGCTATCCATGACTTGAAAGTGATGTGTCATAACCCAAATCCACACTTGATGCAAGGATTTAAACACTAGTTTGGAAAGCTTCAACATTGCTATCCATGACTTGAAAGTGATGTGTCATAACCCAAAACTATATGCTTGAAAACCCTGCTGTAAGTGAAGGCACGGCGTAACGAGGAGAGAGGATATAAATATGATATGCCCCATAAATAGACGAATACACTCCTTGTTTTGAAAGTCGTTTTGCAGCTTCCTTGTAGCGTTCTTCGTATCATCATGTGGCCCTAGTTAATATATCTACATCAAAATTAGAATATATCTACAAATCAAAACTGTGTACGACAGCTTAACTGAAGCATTGCTCTTGCAGCCTAAAATCTTTCCCTTGGATTAATCACTGAGGATTAAAAATGCGTAGCTCCCAGCTTATGTGCAAAATATATTATACTGCACTAACTAGGAGCCATACAAGATAATTTATGAAGCCTTGGTACTTTGCTGAATGTAAGCATCTATCGATATATGTGCAATAGACAGCTACCTGATGAAGGCACGTATGCCGAAACGCGCGTAGTTGACACCTGCCGTACTGCCTCCATCATCTTTGCGTCTATCATATATTATGGATGTATAATCATGACTGTACTTGAATGATATAAATGAATTATAAAGTGGAATAAGATTTATATATGTATTTAAAAAAAAGAATAAAAGCTACATGTTTTGATATCTATAATTGTGTATAGCTATTTGTCTTAAATAAGGTGGTTCTTCGATTTGCCTTTTCTCTTTCACTGTAACTTGGTGTAACACAAAGTAGAATTTACTTTTTTAAATCAGCATCTAGCTAAACCTTTCTTTATTGTATAACCCAAATATAGGTACAGCAAAGCATTCAAAAATTATGTAATTCCATTGCTGAGTTTTTTATTACTAAGGTGGAACGCATTTATGATTCCTTGAATCCTTCACCCTTGAACGAGGAATCATTGTCTAAGACAGTGCCTGTCCATAACAGTCAGCCCCCCCTGACAGTCAAACTTACTGAATGGCCACCTTTTGATGATGTCTCTTTTGCTCACTGTCTGGAGAGTATTAAATCTGGCGACCCTTTACCGGCCAAGATCCTTAAAAAACTTGATCTGGACTCTCGTTGTGTTGTGATGAAGCTCCTCAATTCTTCGTTGATGGAGTTTCATGTTCCACAGGACTGGAGACATGCGATGATTGTCCCTTTGCTTAAAAAGGCTGGAGCTGATGTCTCTAATTTATCTAACTTCAGGCCTATTTCGTTGTTGCCCATTTTCTCTAAGATCCTGGAAAGGCATATCAACTAACAGCTGACTCTCCTGGTAGAGAGCTCGGGCTTCTTGCATCCATCGCAATCTGGCGTTAGAGCGCATCATTCTACTGAGACCACACTCCTAGGAGTTACTGAGAGTTTACGGCATGGTATTGATCGCGGGGAAACATCTGCACTCATCCTTTTGGATTTAAGTGCGGCGTTCGATACCGTGTCTCATTCCATCCTTCTCGCTACTCTTCAGTCCTTGGGAGTTGAGGGCTCTGCTCTGGCCTGGATAGCCTCTTTTTTAAGTGGTTGTACTTTTCAAGTTTTTTCAGCTGAAGCATCCTCTAAAATGTGTTCATCGGCGTACGGCGTTCCCCAGGGGTCTATCCTCAGCCCACTAATATTTAACATCTATATTAGACCCCTGGCCACTATTGTGGAGGAAGCCGGTCTCACCTTATTTTCTTACGCCGATAATACGCAAATTATTTTCTCCCTCTCCAATACGGAAGGTAATAACATCTCGGCACTTAAGCAGGGTCTGACCTGAGTTTCGGAGTGGATGCAGGGACATTTCCTTAAGCTAAATGGGGATAAGACCGAGGTTGTAATCCTGGGCAAGGACAAAGATCTATGGGGTCCTCAACATTGGCCCGAGAGTATGGGTCCTACCCCATAACCCGTTGCTCAGGTTCTCAATCTCGGATTCCTCATTGATGAAAAGCTTACGATGCGGCAACAGGCTGTTAGGGTGGCCTCCATCTGTTTTGACACCTTAAGATGGCTCCAAAAAATCCTGTGGATGCTCCCCACCTCCACACTGAGGACCGTAGTCCAGGCATTAGTAGTCTCCCGCCTGGACTACGGTAATGTCCTCTACCTCTGTGCTGATTCAACAACAGTGAATAAACTCCAGGTCGTCCAGAATGTGGCCGCACGGCTTCTACGTAATGTCCCCCGGAGAACATCCGCCTTTCAGGCCCTTCGCGACCTGCATTGGCTGAGAATAACGAGTAGAAATAAATTCAAGGCCCTATGCCACATTTTTAAGATAAAACAGGGCTCAGCCCCAAGGTACCTACAGGATCTCATTCAGGCTTATAAGCCTAGCCGCTTTTTGTGATCTTCGGGAAAAGGAGATTTCACTGTCCCTAGATTTAAGTTGGTGAAGATGAGCGGCCGCTCCTTCTCTCATCTATGCACTAAATCTTGGAATGCCTTGCCCGCGACCCTGAAGTTGAAGACGGATCTTTTTCGCTTCCGTAGGGGATTAAAAACCTGGCTTTTTCAGCAGTGACCAGAGCGGTCTTCTTCAGTAGTCCTCCTAGTAGTTTGCTTGGCAGTTCTTTCTTTCTTTAGTCTGTCCCTTGGCGCCGGGAAACCTGTTGCGGGTAGCTGTGCGCCTTATAAGTTTAAATAAATAAATAAATAACACTAGCTTGCTTGCAATACAGCTACTAATACAACAATTATCTTTCCAAATATAGTCCTGCCTAAAGAATCTCAGCAAAGACTGGTGTAGTATCAGAGATATGCACTTAAAGCCTAATTGGATACTGTTATGGCAGAGTTTTTGGCTTTATTTAGAAGTGATATAGATCATTAATCTTGCTCGCATCTAGTATAGGTATTCTTAGCCTGTGTTGGCCCTTTTAAGCCCTTTTTCCAGACCTAGAAGAGGATAGCTGCTTAATATGCCTTTATTCTTGACTTTAACCTGTCTATTGCCTATTGGCTTTGACATATTAGACACATTGGTATGGTTTATGTAGGTATTCTGACAGAGCTAAGGAGCATTTCACCCCTTTTCAGGCCTACGGGCTTAGAGCTAGAGAGACTCCATCTTGATGGAAGCAGAGAGGCTTTCTAGGGTAAAGGCAATGTTTATAGTTAAGGCTGTTGTGTGCTAGAGGAAATCCAGTTAGGACTGCTTCTTATCCGAGAAATGTGTTTTTCTCTTGGGCCCAGACGTAACATGCAGAGGCGCACTGCGGTTGCGTGGAAGCCTGGGAGCTGGCACAGGAATTCGGTAGGAGACAGCCCTCCTGTGGAAATTTCCATGAGGGGAGAGGAATCCATATTAGCGAGCTACAGGAGAGGAGGAGTGTTCATTCCAGCTTGTGTGCAGGTCAGTTCAGTTTTGGAAGTCAGTGCAGCGTGGTGTGCAGTTCAGCGTGGTGCTCAGACCAGCTTGGAGCACAGGACTGCAGGGAGCCCAGAACAGCTTGGAGCTCCGAATAGCTTGCAGAGAGAGAGAGGATGTCTGCTGGGAGCTGCAGAATAGAGTGCAGTTCTTGAATGGAGAAAGAAGGCAGACGATTACTGAAGATGAGGAGAGAGAAAGCAGTGAAGGCTGTCAGCTGGAGCAACTGAACCAGAGGCGTGGTGATGTGGTGAAGGAGGGAGAGACAGAGAGAGCCCTAATCCCACCAGAGGCAGAGAGAGAGCCCTAATCCCACCAGAGGCAGAGAGAGAAATCTTCCTTCTAATAGGTGAGGTAGTCTGAATTAGTTACATTTACACTTTCTAATCTTTTCCCTTTCAGTGGAGTGTTCCTGTTATGTGTAATCTTTTCTCTTTCAAGCGGTGTGTTCTACCTATAGTCTTTGTCAGTTACATATCTGTATATGTGTATTTTATTAGTGTAATAATAAACATCCCCATAACTACAGTGCTTGAGTTCTTTCATGATAAAGTTATCCTGGCTTCAAGCCAGTTGCTGTTGAGCCACTGATGGATCAAAAAGGGGGGTAGGAGCGCTTAAATCAAGAGACAACTCAGTCAACTGGTGTGTAGCCCCTATTCTTGTTCACTGAAGGTAAATGTAGCTCCTAGGTGAATGCTAGGCACGTGAATGGATGAGTAATCCCAATCAGGTAAGTGGTGATCACATAAATAGGGAGTGAGTGAACCTTTGATGCCAAGAGCAGAGAGTACATTATATAATCTGGAACTATATTCAAAGTCATTATTGTAGTTTCATCCCGAGTAGACAGCTGAGATAATATCCCAATATATATATATATATGTATAGGTGTTCATAGGAATGTGGTCGTCGTTGATATGCGGCGTTAATGAGAGCACTGGGGGGTCGAACCAGTGTGGATACCCACAGGATTGTGGCTTGAGTAAATGAGAGCACTAGGTGGTTGAACTAGTGTGTAAGTTTCGCAGGATCGCGAACAGTTTGGAAAAGGGAGCATTGGGTTCTGCAGGCCCGTGTGTAGACGCACCAGATTGTGTGTCAGATCTGCCCTAGGGTAGAACGGTCTGGGTCAGGGTGGCCGCGAGACCAACTGATGTGAATAAGTGTGGTGTAGGGTATGGATATCCCTAGTAATCGGTAAGTATTCTTAGTATCCCTATAGATTTAGTGGTGTTCTTAATAATATGAGCTTGTATATTGCGAGTTCCCTATCCTCAGGTAGGTACCAGGTGCCTGGATATAGAGGAGTCCTGAGGACGGAAGGTGAGTACGTTTTGGCTGGGTCACAGGGGCCCCTGGGGGCTGATCCCACCTACTCAGAAAATCCAGCCATTACATTTTGGCGTAGTCGGACAGTTTACGAAGCCTGTGTGCCTGGCCATGTGTTTAGAGAGTTGCCCATGTGTTCTGAGGGAGTGCCCTGAACGCTAGTTCCATCTGGCGTAATGTTGCAGTTTATGTAGCATGTTAGACCTATGGGCTTGAACAGTTGCAGCGTGAGGAGATTGCATTACATCATGGCATTTGGCTTATTCAGTGTGGAAGGAATGGTTTTCATCTTGGTGTTTAAATTGTCAGAGTTGAAGGATGGCATTACATGAGGAAGCCAGTTACATCTTGGTGATGGTCCAATTGTATAAATGTGTGTAAAAAGTGCCTTTAAATTGCCCATTAAATTGCTTGCTGCATCTGCTTATGCTGTGCAATGTGAAATGTGTTCATTTTAATATGATCTGTGGAGTTTTTAGAATATAGCTCCTTGTAAATATGACTTGTGAATAGCGCCATTTTAATGTGCCTTATGAGGTGCATGTTCTCATGTTGATCTGCTGTGTTGCTTGTGAATGGTGCTTTGAATATATTCCTTGTGAAAAGCGTGTTATTTTTTGAGTTTGTTTACTGTCTTGTAAATATGGCTTTAGAATAGCGCCATTTTAATGTGGTTTGTGAGGTGCATGTTCTTATGTTAATCTGTTGTGTTCCTTGTGCATTGCGCCTTGGAAATGTTGTTTGTGAAAGGCTTGTCTTGTAAATATGGCTTTAGAATAGCGCCATATTAATGTGGTTTGTGAGGTGCATGTTCTTATGTTAATCTGTTGTGTTCCTTGTGCATTGCGCCTTGGAAATGTTGTTTGTGAGAGGCTTGTCTTGTAAATATGGCTTGTGAATAGCGCCATGTGGTCATGGCTTGGACAGGGCATGTTATCATTACGTTTGGCAGGAGAGAGCTGGATCTCTCTCGGGTGCTTGGGGATAACGTTTTTGAAAATATGTGTACGTGTTAGCTGTGAACGTGAAGAAATGTGATCATGATTTTCCCATGTATCCATGGACGTTGGGAAATGATTGTGCTTGAGCTGCCAAAGGGTTAATATCTTGAGTTGAGATGGCAGCCTTTATTTTTTACATGCTGTCAACATGCATGGTTATCTGACCTGACTATAAAAGTCAGTGGATTATTTGATGGTTTGATTTTGACTTTTTTTGGTTCCTTGGTCTGCCTACGTGCTTTGTCAGTTTCTTGACGGGAAGGTAACATCTTGTGTTTTGAGAAGGGTTTTATTCATTTCACATTCCTTTTGAAATGCGTCTACGAATTTGTGTGGGTTTGCCTTGGAACTGATGTGGTTATAAATAAACCAGTGGATTACGGAGAAAGCTGTGTTCTTTTAAAATGAGTGAAATGTTAAAAAGATGGCCCGTTAGAATGCATGCTACGGGCTGTTTTCATTAATTATTTCTTTGAGGGGTTTCCATCTAGACAGGAATGTGATGGTTGCAATAATAATAGGTTTAGAATGATAAATCTTGCCCGACAGTGCGTGGTAACATGTGCTTTTAATTAGTGTAAGGCAACCATGTGCTTTTGAATGAAAAAAGTGTTAAAATGTAATATTATTATTTTCCCAAATGTGAATTAAAATGTGTGCTTTTATAAATGTGAACTTAAATACAATGTTGAAATGTATCTGCATTTTATATTGTTTTACAAATTATTTCTTTTTGACAAATGGGCCATGTTAATTCGTTTCTCAAATGCTGAATGTATATTATTGTATGCAAAAGATAGTTGCCCCTTTTTAAATATGTGCTCATATTTTAAATGTCTTGCCTTTAGTTGAGTTAGTTGGACAAACGTCTTTTTTTTTTTTTTTTTTTTTAAAAACTGGAGCTTTTTTAATTGGCAATACACTGTAACAGAATTGTTTTTTTATTAATATTAGCTTCCGTTAGTTTGAGAATCAGGCCATGAGAACAGGCAAAAGGAATTTGTTTTTCGACCTTGGCAGACCAGCTGGTCTGTGCAGACGGATATCTTCCCTTCATTCTGCAAGTTTCGATCACGTCCCAGTGTGTTATGATTGGCTACAGTTCAATTTTCTTCCGCGCACAGCTTGTTTATTTAAGGGCGGGGTGGCCTGGCTCTTCCCTTGGTGTTAGTTAGTGTAGGGAGCCTGAGCGGGCTTCTCTAATCTGGAAAACTGGGAGGCTTGCAGTGCCCTGCTGAGGCTGAGTGGCTCATCACTTGGCGGTAGTCCATAGTAGCGTCATACTGTAGCATGGCTCCGGCCCTGAAGCGTGGGACTGGCTTAGTTAGGATTAGGGTATGTTAGGCCCTGCGCAAAAAGTTATTAAAAGTTAAATTTTGAATGTTTTTAATTAATTAAGTTTTTTTCCCAACACTGAAAGGCACCCGGGGTGCTTTTTAAATGGAAAATTTTATTTTTGCAAGAATAATGATACTTGTTCTCTCGTTTTTAGGATGGCTGTGGTTGTGGTTTTGTGTGGGCCCGTCCCCCTTTCCACTTCCTTTTATTATTTTAGCTTTTTACTTTCATGTTCTTATTTTAGTTTATTGTTTTTGGATGATGGAACCAGACCAGACCAGACCAGACCGGGTGATGGATGGCCGCATTGGAGGAAGTGTCTGGATACCGAAGATGCAGGGTGGTGGCCTACACTGAATAATTTGGACTGTGTTATTAATACCTTGGCCTGCGTCTTTTTTTGGACATCTCTACGAGCAGGCCCCACTTTTTAAAAAATATATATAATACAAATATGTTTTATTTGGGACAGAATTATACATGTATTTTGATGAATAATCCCTTGGACAATCAGGCCCCACTTTTAAAGAAAAAAAAAAAGTAAAAAAAAATGTTTTATTTGTAACAGTATTATAAAAGAATTTGGACATTGAATAATCCCTTGGACAAGCAGGCCCCACTTTTAAAAAGAAATGAAACCCAAACATGTTTTATTTGTTACAGGATTATAAAAGTACTTGATGCGTAATCCCTTGGACAAGCAGGCCCCACTTTTGAAGCAAAAACATGTCACCTATTATAGTTTTTCTGTTTTCTTCAACACAAGTTTTTCCCAAATGAAGGACTTTTTTGAATGATGGCGCACACATGTGCTCCACTGTGTGATTTAAGCTTGATGTTACACTAGTTATCTTGTAGACTGGGGTTGTAGTTTTTTATTGTTCTTACATTTTCACCTTGATTGATCAATGGGTGGTTACCTTACAATTTAGATGGTTCTGGGTGGTGTGTCTTTTAGTATGATTATGTATTAATGTTTGCCCAAACCTTGCAACAGTTTGTCATGTTTATTTTTCAGATTTCACTTTAAATTGACTAATGTCAGTGGGTAGGCCTCATTTAGGCCTATTGTTATTTTCATCACACAAACTAGCCCCTACACCAATAGTTTCATGAGTCATCATTAGCTTAACTTGCCTATAGTTGGTAGGGCTCATTTAGGCCCTTTCTTATTTTCTCATTAGGAGTTGAAACACATTTAGCCTTAAGTTGTCCGAAGTAGGCCCCATTTAGGCCCCTTGCTATTTTCATTCAACACATATGTCCCTACATCATTAGATTTCAACAGTTATCATTAGAAGTTGAGGCACATTTAGTTTGAGGATGCTTTGGTTAGTTTCTGTTGTTATCAGATCCAATCTCAGATATTTTCAGCATTCAAGTCAAGGGTGCTTTGATTTGTTTTTAGGTTTCTATTCCCTACAATTGAGTTCCAGGTGGAATTTCCTTAAGTTGTCATTGTTTTTAGGGAGTTTTTTAGGTTTTGATTTGTTGATAGATTGTGTTGATCTTTGTTTATTTAGATGTTGTTGTTTATAAGATGTTCGCAAGATAAGGATCTAAGGATATTTAGCAGTGATATGGATCTTAATCTTGCTCACATCTAGGATAGGTATTTTTTAGCCTATGTTGGATAGATTATGTTGATGTTTGTTTAGATGGTTGTTGTTGTTTATTGATGCTCGCAAGATAAGGATCTAAGGGTGGAATGTTATGGCAGAGTTGTTGGCTTTATTTAGAAGTGATATAGATCATTAATCTTGCTCGCATCTAGTATAGGTATTCTTAGCCTGTGTTGGCCCTTTTAAGCCCTTTTTCCAGACCTAGAAGAGGATAGCTGCTTAATATGCCTTTATTCTTGACTTTAACCTGTCTATTGCCTATTGGCTTTGACATATTAGACACATTGGTATGGTTTATGTAGGTATTCTGACAGAGCTAAGGAGCATTTCACCCCTTTTCAGGCCTACGGGCTTAGAGCTAGAGAGACTCCATCTTGATGGAAGCAGAGAGGCTTTCTAGGGTAAAGGCAATGTTTATAGTTAAGGCTGTTGTGTGCTAGAGGAAATCCAGTTAGGACTGCTTCTTATCCGAGAAATGTGTTTTTCTCTTGGGCCCAGACGTAACATGCAGAGGCGCACTGCGGTTGCGTGGAAGCCTGGGAGCTGGCACAGGAATTCGGTAGGAGACAGCCCTCCTGTGGAAATTTCCATGAGGGGAGAGGAATCCATATTAGCGAGCTACAGGAGAGGAGGAGTGTTCATTCCAGCTTGTGTGCAGGTCAGTTCAGTTTTGGAAGTCAGTGCAGCGTGGTGTGCAGTTCAGCGTGGTGCTCAGACCAGCTTGGAGCACAGGACTGCAGGGAGCCCAGAACAGCTTGGAGCTCCGAATAGCTTGCAGAGAGAGAGAGGATGTCTGCTGGGAGCTGCAGAATAGAGTGCAGTTCTTGAATGGAGAAAGAAGGCAGACGATTACTGAAGATGAGGAGAGAGAAAGCAGTGAAGGCTGTCAGCTGGAGCAACTGAACCAGAGGCGTGGTGATGTGGTGAAGGAGGGAGAGACAGAGAGAGCCCTAATCCCACCAGAGGCAGAGAGAGAGCCCTAATCCCACCAGAGGCAGAGAGAGAAATCTTCCTTCTAATAGGTGAGGTAGTCTGAATTAGTTACATTTACACTTTCTAATCTTTTCCCTTTCAGTGGAGTGTTCCTGTTATGTGTAATCTTTTCTCTTTCAAGCGGTGTGTTCTACCTATAGTCTTTGTCAGTTACACATCTGTATATGTGTATTTTATTAGTGTAATAATAAACATCCCCATAACTACAGTGCTTGAGTTCTTTCATGATAAAGTTATCCTGGCTTCAAGCCAGTTGCTGTTGAGCCACTGATGGATCAAAAAGGGGGGTAGGAGCGCTTAAATCAAGAGACAACTCAGTCAACTGGTGTGTAGCCCCTATTCTTGTTCACTGAAGGTAAATGTAGCTCCTAGGTGAATGCTAGGCACGTGAATGGATGAGTAATCCCAATCAGGTAAGTGGTGATCACATAAATAGGGAGTGAGTGAACCTTTGATGCCAAGAGCAGAGAGTACATTATATAATCTGGAACTATATTCAAAGTCATTATTGTAGTTTCATCCCGAGTAGACAGCTGAGATAATATCCCAATATATATATATATATGTATAGGTGTTCATAGGAATGTGGTCGTCGTTGATATGCGGCGTTAATGAGAGCACTGGGGGGTCGAACCAGTGTGGATACCCACAGGATTGTGGCTTGAGTAAATGAGAGCACTAGGTGGTTGAACTAGTGTGTAAGTTTCGCAGGATCGCGAACAGTTTGGAAAAGGGAGCATTGGGTTCTGCAGGCCCGTGTGTAGACGCACCAGATTGTGTGTCAGATCTGCCCTAGGGGAGAACGGTCTGGGTCAGGGTGGCCGCGAGACCAACTGATGTGAATAAGTGTGGTGTAGGGTATGGATATCCCTAGTAATCGGTAAGTATTCTTAGTATCCCTATAGATTTAGTGGTGTTCTTAATAATATGAGCTTGTATATTGCGAGTTCCCTATCCTCAGGTAGGTACCAGGTGCCTGGATATAGAGGAGTCCTGAGGACGGAAGGTGAGTACGTTTTGGCTGGGTCACAGGGGCCCCTGGGGGCTGATCCCACCTACTCAGAAAATCCAGCCATTACATTTTGGCGTAGTCGGACAGTTTACGAAGCCTGTGTGCCTGGCCATGTGTTTAGAGAGTTGCCCATGTGTTCTGAGGGAGTGCCCTGAACGCTAGTTCCATCTGGCGTAATGTTGCAGTTTATGTAGCATGTTAGACCTATGGGCTTGAACAGTTGCAGCGTGAGGAGATTGCATTACATCATGGCATTTGGCTTATTCAGTGTGGAAGGAATGGTTTTCATCTTGGTGTTTAAATTGTCAGAGTTGAAGGATGGCATTACATGAGGAAGCCAGTTACATCTTGGTGATGGTCCAATTGTATAAATGTGTGTAAAAAGTGCCTTTAAATTGCCCATTAAATTGCTTGCTGCATCTGCTTATGCTGTGCAATGTGAAATGTGTTCATTTTAATATGATCTGTGGAGTTTTTAGAATATAGCTCCTTGTAAATATGACTTGTGAATAGCGCCATTTTAATGTGCCTTATGAGGTGCATGTTCTCATGTTGATCTGCTGTGTTGCTTGTGAATGGTGCTTTGAATATATTCCTTGTGAAAAGCGTGTTATTTTTTGAGTTTGTTTACTGTCTTGTAAATATGGCTTTAGAATAGCGCCATTTTAATGTGGTTTGTGAGGTGCATGTTCTTATGTTAATCTGTTGTGTTCCTTGTGCATTGCGCCTTGGAAATGTTGTTTGTGAAAGGCTTGTCTTGTAAATATGGCTTTAGAATAGCGCCATATTAATGTGGTTTGTGAGGTGCATGTTCTTATGTTAATCTGTTGTGTTCCTTGTGCATTGCGCCTTGGAAATGTTGTTTGTGAGAGGCTTGTCTTGTAAATATGGCTTGTGAATAGCGCCATGTGGTCATGGCTTGGACAGGGCATGTTAACATTACGTTTGGCAGGAGAGAGCTGGATCTCTCTCGGGTGCTTGGGGATAACGTTTTTGAAAATATGTGTACGTGTTAGCTGTGAACGTGAAGAAATGTGATCATGATTTTCCCATGTATCCATGGACGTTGGGAAATGATTGTGCTTGAGCTGCCAAAGGGTTAATATCTTGAGTTGAGATGGCAGCCTTTATTTTTTACATGCTGTCAACATGCATGGTTATCTGACCTGACTATAAAAGTCAGTGGATTATTTGATGGTTTGATTTTGACTTTTTTTGGTTCCTTGGTCTGCCTACGTGCTTTGTCAGTTTCTTGACGGGAAGGTAACATCTTGTGTTTTGAGAAGGGTTTTATTCATTTCACATTCCTTTTGAAATGCGTCTACGAATTTGTGTGGGTTTGCCTTGGAACTGATGTTGTTATAAATAAACCAGTGGATTACGGAGAAAGCTGTGTTCTTTTAAAATGAGTGAAATGTTAAAAAGATGGCCCGTTAGAATGCATGCTACGGGCTGTTTTCATTAATTATTTCTTTGAGGGGTTTCCATCTAGACAGGAATGTGATGGTTGCAATAATAATAGGTTTAGAATAATAAATCTTGCCCGACAGTGCGTGGTAACATGTGCTTTTAATTAGTGTAAGGCAACCATGTGCTTTTGAATGAAAAAAGTGTTAAAATGTAATATTATTATTTTCCCAAATGTGAATTAAAATGTGTGCTTTTATAAATGTGAACTTAAATACAATGTTGAAATGTATCTGCATTTTATATTGTTTTACAAATTATTTCTTTTTGACAAATGGGCCATGTTAATTCGTTTCTCAAATGCTGAATGTATATTATTGTATGCAAAAGATAGTTGCCCCTTTTTAAATATGTGCTCATATTTTAAATGTCTTGCCTTTAGTTGAGTTAGTTGGACAAACGTCTTTTTTTTTTTTTTTTTTTTTAAAAACTGGAGCTTTTTTAATTGGCAATACACTGTAACAGAATTGTTTTTTTATTAATATTAGCTTCCGTTAGTTTGAGAATCAGGCCATGAGAACAGGCAAAAGGAATTTGTTTTTCGACCTTGGCAGACCAGCTGGTCTGTGCAGACGGATATCTTCCCTTCATTCTGCAAGTTTCGATCACGTCCCAGTGTGTTATGATTGGCTACAGTTCAATTTTCTTCCGCGCACAGCTTGTTTATTTAAGGGCGGGGTGGCCTGGCTCTTCCCTTGGTGTTAGTTAGTGTAGGGAGCCTGAGCGGGCTTCTCTAATCTGGAAAACTGGGAGGCTTGCAGTGCCCTGCTGAGGCTGAGTGGCTCATCACTTGGCGGTAGTCCATAGTAGCGTCATACTGTAGCATGGCTCCGGCCCTGAAGCGTGGGACTGGCTTAGTTAGGATTAGGGTATGTTAGGCCCTGCGCAAAAAGTTATTAAAAGTTAAATTTTGAATGTTTTTAATTAATTAAGTTTTTTTCCCAACACTGAAAGGCACCCGGGGTGCTTTTTAAATGGAAAATTTTATTTTTGCAAGAATAATGATACTTGTTCTCTCGTTTTTAGGATGGCTGTGGTTGTGGTTTTGTGTGGGCCCGTCCCCCTTTCCACTTCCTTTTATTATTTTAGCTTTTTACTTTCATGTTCTTATTTTAGTTTATTGTTTTTGGATGATGGAACCAGACCAGACCAGACCAGACCGGGTGATGGATGGCCGCATTGGAGGAAGTGTCTGGATACCGAAGATGCAGGGTGGTGGCCTACACTGAATAATTTGGACTGTGTTATTAATACCTTGGCCTGCGTCTTTTTTTGGACATCTCTACGAGCAGGCCCCACTTTTTAAAAAATATATATAATACAAATATGTTTTATTTGGGACAGAATTATACATGTATTTTGATGAATAATCCCTTGGACAATCAGGCCCCACTTTTAAAGAAAAAAAAAAAGTAAAAAAAAATGTTTTATTTGTAACAGTATTATAAAAGAATTTGGACATTGAATAATCCCTTGGACAAGCAGGCCCCACTTTTAAAAAGAAATGAAACCCAAACATGTTTTATTTGTTACAGGATTATAAAAGTACTTGATGCGTAATCCCTTGGACAAGCAGGCCCCACTTTTGAAGCAAAAACATGTCACCTATTATAGTTTTTCTGTTTTCTTCAACACAAGTTTTTCCCAAATGAAGGACTTTTTTGAATGATGGCGCACACATGTGCTCCACTGTGTGATTTAAGCTTGATGTTACACTAGTTATCTTGTAGACTGGGGTTGTAGTTTTTTATTGTTCTTACATTTTCACCTTGATTGATCAATGGGTGGTTACCTTACAATTTAGATGGTTCTGGGTGGTGTGTCTTTTAGTATGATTATGTATTAATGTTTGCCCAAACCTTGCAACAGTTTGTCATGTTTATTTTTCAGATTTCACTTTAAATTGACTAATGTCAGTGGGTAGGCCTCATTTAGGCCTATTGTTATTTTCATCACACAAACTAGCCCCTACACCAATAGTTTCATGAGTCATCATTAGCTTAACTTGCCTATAGTTGGTAGGGCTCATTTAGGCCCTTTCTTATTTTCTCATTAGGAGTTGAAACACATTTAGCCTTAAGTTGTCCGAAGTAGGCCCCATTTAGGCCCCTTGCTATTTTCATTCAACACATATGTCCCTACATCATTAGATTTCAACAGTTATCATTAGAAGTTGAGGCACATTTAGTTTGAGGATGCTTTGGTTAGTTTCTGTTGTTATCAGATCCAATCTCAGATATTTTCAGCATTCAAGTCAAGGGTGCTTTGATTTGTTTTTAGGTTTCTATTCCCTACAATTGAGTTCCAGGTGGAATTTCCTTAAGTTGTCATTGTTTTTAGGGAGTTTTTTAGGTTTTGATTTGTTGATAGATTGTGTTGATCTTTGTTTATTTAGATGTTGTTGTTTATAAGATGTTCGCAAGATAAGGATCTAAGGATATTTAGCAGTGATATGGATCTTAATCTTGCTCACATCTAGGATAGGTATTTTTTAGCCTATGTTGGATAGATTATGTTGATGTTTGTTTAGATGGTTGTTGTTGTTTATTGATGCTCGCAAGATAAGGATCTAAGGGTGGAATGTTATGGCAGAGTTGTTGGCTTTATTTAGAAGTGATATAGATCATTAATCTTGCTCGCATCTAGTATAGGTATTCTTAGCCTGTGTTGGCCCTTTTAAGCCCTTTTTCCAGACCTAGAAGAGGATAGCTGCTTAATATGCCTTTATTCTTGACTTTAACCTGTCTATTGCCTATTGGCTTTGACATATTAGACACATTGGTATGGTTTATGTAGGTATTCTGACAGAGCTAAGGAGCATTTCACCCCTTTTCAGGCCTACGGGCTTAGAGCTAGAGAGACTCCATCTTGATGGAAGCAGAGAGGCTTTCTAGGGTAAAGGCAATGTTTATAGTTAAGGCTGTTGTGTGCTAGAGGAAATCCAGTTAGGACTGCTTCTTATCCGAGAAATGTGTTTTTCTCTTGGGCCCAGACGTAACATGCAGAGGCGCACTGCGGTTGCGTGGAAGCCTGGGAGCTGGCACAGGAATTCGGTAGGAGACAGCCCTCCTGTGGAAATTTCCATGAGGGGAGAGGAATCCATATTAGCGAGCTACAGGAGAGGAGGAGTGTTCATTCCAGCTTGTGTGCAGGTCAGTTCAGTTTTGGAAGTCAGTGCAGCGTGGTGTGCAGTTCAGCGTGGTGCTCAGACCAGCTTGGAGCACAGGACTGCAGGGAGCCCAGAACAGCTTGGAGCTCCGAATAGCTTGCAGAGAGAGAGAGGATGTCTGCTGGGAGCTGCAGAATAGAGTGCAGTTCTTGAATGGAGAAAGAAGGCAGACGATTACTGAAGATGAGGAGAGAGAAAGCAGTGAAGGCTGTCAGCTGGAGCAACTGAACCAGAGGCGTGGTGATGTGGTGAAGGAGGGAGAGACAGAGAGAGCCCTAATCCCACCAGAGGCAGAGAGAGAGCCCTAATCCCACCAGAGGCAGAGAGAGAAATCTTCCTTCTAATAGGTGAGGTAGTCTGAATTAGTTACATTTACACTTTCTAATCTTTTCCCTTTCAGTGGAGTGTTCCTGTTATGTGTAATCTTTTCTCTTTCAAGCGGTGTGTTCTACCTATAGTCTTTGTCAGTTACATATCTGTATATGTGTATTTTATTAGTGTAATAATAAACATCCCCATAACTACAGTGCTTGAGTTCTTTCATGATAAAGTTATCCTGGCTTCAAGCCAGTTGCTGTTGAGCCACTGATGGATCAAAAAGGGGGGTAGGAGCGCTTAAATCAAGAGACAACTCAGTCAACTGGTGTGTAGCCCCTATTCTTGTTCACTGAAGGTAAATGTAGCTCCTAGGTGAATGCTAGGCACGTGAATGGATGAGTAATCCCAATCAGGTAAGTGGTGATCACATAAATAGGGAGTGAGTGAACCTTTGATGCCAAGAGCAGAGAGTACATTATATAATCTGGAACTATATTCAAAGTCATTATTGTAGTTTCATCCCGAGTAGACAGCTGAGATAATATCCCAATATATATATATATATGTATAGGTGTTCATAGGAATGTGGTCGTCGTTGATATGCGGCGTTAATGAGAGCACTGGGGGGTCGAACCAGTGTGGATACCCACAGGATTGTGGCTTGAGTAAATGAGAGCACTAGGTGGTTGAACTAGTGTGTAAGTTTCGCAGGATCGCGAACAGTTTGGAAAAGGGAGCATTGGGTTCTGCAGGCCCGTGTGTAGACGCACCAGATTGTGTGTCAGATCTGCCCTAGGGTAGAACGGTCTGGGTCAGGGTGGCCGCGAGACCAACTGATGTGAATAAGTGTGGTGTAGGGTATGGATATCCCTAGTAATCGGTAAGTATTCTTAGTATCCCTATAGATTTAGTGGTGTTCTTAATAATATGAGCTTGTATATTGCGAGTTCCCTATCCTCAGGTAGGTACCAGGTGCCTGGATATAGAGGAGTCCTGAGGACGGAAGGTGAGTACGTTTTGGCTGGGTCACAGGGGCCCCTGGGGGCTGATCCCACCTACTCAGAAAATCCAGCCATTACATTTTGGCGTAGTCGGACAGTTTACGAAGCCTGTGTGCCTGGCCATGTGTTTAGAGAGTTGCCCATGTGTTCTGAGGGAGTGCCCTGAACGCTAGTTCCATCTGGCGTAATGTTGCAGTTTATGTAGCATGTTAGACCTATGGGCTTGAACAGTTGCAGCGTGAGGAGATTGCATTACATCATGGCATTTGGCTTATTCAGTGTGGAAGGAATGGTTTTCATCTTGGTGTTTAAATTGTCAGAGTTGAAGGATGGCATTACATGAGGAAGCCAGTTACATCTTGGTGATGGTCCAATTGTATAAATGTGTGTAAAAAGTGCCTTTAAATTGCCCATTAAATTGCTTGCTGCATCTGCTTATGCTGTGCAATGTGAAATGTGTTCATTTTAATATGATCTGTGGAGTTTTTAGAATATAGCTCCTTGTAAATATGACTTGTGAATAGCGCCATTTTAATGTGCCTTATGAGGTGCATGTTCTCATGTTGATCTGCTGTGTTGCTTGTGAATGGTGCTTTGAATATATTCCTTGTGAAAAGCGTGTTATTTTTTGAGTTTGTTTACTGTCTTGTAAATATGGCTTTAGAATAGCGCCATTTTAATGTGGTTTGTGAGGTGCATGTTCTTATGTTAATCTGTTGTGTTCCTTGTGCATTGCGCCTTGGAAATGTTGTTTGTGAAAGGCTTGTCTTGTAAATATGGCTTTAGAATAGCGCCATATTAATGTGGTTTGTGAGGTGCATGTTCTTATGTTAATCTGTTGTGTTCCTTGTGCATTGCGCCTTGGAAATGTTGTTTGTGAGAGGCTTGTCTTGTAAATATGGCTTGTGAATAGCGCCATGTGGTCATGGCTTGGACAGGGCATGTTAACATTACGTTTGGCAGGAGAGAGCTGGATCTCTCTCGGGTGCTTGGGGATAACGTTTTTGAAAATATGTGTACGTGTTAGCTGTGAACGTGAAGAAATGTGATCATGATTTTCCCATGTATCCATGGACGTTGGGAAATGATTGTGCTTGAGCTGCCAAAGGGTTAATATCTTGAGTTGAGATGGCAGCCTTTATTTTTTACATGCTGTCAACATGCATGGTTATCTGACCTGACTATAAAAGTCAGTGGATTATTTGATGGTTTGATTTTGACTTTTTTTGGTTCCTTGGTCTGCCTACGTGCTTTGTCAGTTTCTTGACGGGAAGGTAACATCTTGTGTTTTGAGAAGGGTTTTATTCATTTCACATTCCTTTTGAAATGCGTCTACGAATTTGTGTGGGTTTGCCTTGGAACTGATGTTGTTATAAATAAACCAGTGGATTACGGAGAAAGCTGTGTTCTTTTAAAATGAGTGAAATGTTAAAAAGATGGCCCGTTAGAATGCATGCTACGGGCTGTTTTCATTAATTATTTCTTTGAGGGGTTTCCATCTAGACAGGAATGTGATGGTTGCAATAATAATAGGTTTAGAATAATAAATCTTGCCCGACAGTGCGTGGTAACATGTGCTTTTAATTAGTGTAAGGCAACCATGTGCTTTTGAATGAAAAAAGTGTTAAAATGTAATATTATTATTTTCCCAAATGTGAATTAAAATGTGTGCTTTTATAAATGTGAACTTAAATACAATGTTGAAATGTATCTGCATTTTATATTGTTTTACAAATTATTTCTTTTTGACAAATGGGCCATGTTAATTCGTTTCTCAAATGCTGAATGTATATTATTGTATGCAAAAGATAGTTGCCCCTTTTTAAATATGTGCTCATATTTTAAATGTCTTGCCTTTAGTTGAGTTAGTTGGACAAACGTCTTTTTTTTTTTTTTTTTTTTTTAAAAACTGGAGCTTTTTTAATTGGCAATACACTGTAACAGAATTGTTTTTTTATTAATATTAGCTTCCGTTAGTTTGAGAATCAGGCCATGAGAACAGGCAAAAGGAATTTGTTTTTCGACCTTGGCAGACCAGCTGGTCTGTGCAGACGGATATCTTCCCTTCATTCTGCAAGTTTCGATCACGTCCCAGTGTGTTATGATTGGCTACAGTTCAATTTTCTTCCGCGCACAGCTTGTTTATTTAAGGGCGGGGTGGCCTGGCTCTTCCCTTGGTGTTAGTTAGTGTAGGGAGCCTGAGCGGGCTTCTCTAATCTGGAAAACTGGGAGGCTTGCAGTGCCCTGCTGAGGCTGAGTGGCTCATCACTTGGCGGTAGTCCATAGTAGCGTCATACTGTAGCATGGCTCCGGCCCTGAAGCGTGGGACTGGCTTAGTTAGGATTAGGGTATGTTAGGCCCTGCGCAAAAAGTTATTAAAAGTTAAATTTTGAATGTTTTTAATTAATTAAGTTTTTTTCCCAACACTGAAAGGCACCCGGGGTGCTTTTTAAATGGAAAATTTTATTTTTGCAAGAATAATGATACTTGTTCTCTCGTTTTTAGGATGGCTGTGGTTGTGGTTTTGTGTGGGCCCGTCCCCCTTTCCACTTCCTTTTATTATTTTAGCTTTTTACTTTCATGTTCTTATTTTAGTTTATTGTTTTTGGATGATGGAACCAGACCAGACCAGACCAGACCGGGTGATGGATGGCCGCATTGGAGGAAGTGTCTGGATACCGAAGATGCAGGGTGGTGGCCTACACTGAATAATTTGGACTGTGTTATTAATACCTTGGCCTGTGTCTTTTTTTGGACATCTCTACGAGCAGGCCCCACTTTTTAAAAAATATATATAATACAAATATGTTTTATTTGGGACAGAATTATACATGTATTTTGATGAATAATCCCTTGGACAATCAGGCCCCACTTTTAAAGAAAAAAAAAAGTAAAAAAAAATGTTTTATTTGTAACAGTATTATAAAAGAATTTGGACATTGAATAATCCCTTGGACAAGCAGGCCCCACTTTTAAAAAGAAATGAAACCCAAACATGTTTTATTTGTTACAGGATTATAAAAGTACTTGATGCGTAATCCCTTGGACAAGCAGGCCCCACTTTTGAAGCAAAAACATGTCACCTATTATAGTTTTTCTGTTTTCTTCAACACAAGTTTTTCCCAAATGAAGGACTTTTTTGAATGATGGCGCACACATGTGCTCCACTGTGTGATTTAAGCTTGATGTTACACTAGTTATCTTGTAGACTGGGGTTGTAGTTTTTTATTGTTCTTACATTTTCACCTTGATTGATCAATGGGTGGTTACCTTACAATTTAGATGGTTCTGGGTGGTGTGTCTTTTAGTATGATTATGTATTAATGTTTGCCCAAACCTTGCAACAGTTTGTCATGTTTATTTTTCAGATTTCACTTTAAATTGACTAATGTCAGTGGGTAGGCCTCATTTAGGCCTATTGTTATTTTCATCACACAAACTAGCCCCTACACCAATAGTTTCATGAGTCATCATTAGCTTAACTTGCCTATAGTTGGTAGGGCTCATTTAGGCCCTTTCTTATTTTCTCATTAGGAGTTGAAACACATTTAGCCTTAAGTTGTCCGAAGTAGGCCCCATTTAGGCCCCTTGCTATTTTCATTCAACACATATGTCCCTACATCATTAGATTTCAACAGTTATCATTAGAAGTTGAGGCACATTTAGTTTGAGGATGCTTTGGTTAGTTTCTGTTGTTATCAGATCCAATCTCAGATATTTTCAGCATTCAAGTCAAGGGTGCTTTGATTTGTTTTTAGGTTTCTATTCCCTACAATTGAGTTCCAGGTGGAATTTCCTTAAGTTGTCATTGTTTTTAGGGAGTTTTTTAGGTTTTGATTTGTTGATAGATTGTGTTGATCTTTGTTTATTTAGATGTTGTTGTTTATAAGATGTTCGCAAGATAAGGATCTAAGGATATTTAGCAGTGATATGGATCTTAATCTTGCTCACATCTAGGATAGGTATTTTTTAGCCTATGTTGGATAGATTATGTTGATGTTTGTTTAGATGGTTGTTGTTGTTTATTGATGCTCGCAAGATAAGGATCTAAGGGTGGAATGTTATGGCAGAGTTGTTGGCTTTATTTAGAAGTGATATAGATCATTAATCTTGCTCGCATCTAGTATAGGTATTCTTAGCCTGTGTTGGCCCTTTTAAGCCCTTTTTCCAGACCTAGAAGAGGATAGCTGCTTAATATGCCTTTATTCTTGACTTTAACCTGTCTATTGCCTATTGGCTTTGACATATTAGACACATTGGTATGGTTTATGTAGGTATTCTGACAGAGCTAAGGAGCATTTCACCCCTTTTCAGGCCTACGGGCTTAGAGCTAGAGAGACTCCATCTTGATGGAAGCAGAGAGGCTTTCTAGGGTAAAGGCAATGTTTATAGTTAAGGCTGTTGTGTGCTAGAGGAAATCCAGTTAGGACTGCTTCTTATCCGAGAAATGTGTTTTTCTCTTGGGCCCAGACGTAACATGCAGAGGCGCACTGCGGTTGCGTGGAAGCCTGGGAGCTGGCACAGGAATTCGGTAGGAGACAGCCCTCCTGTGGAAATTTCCATGAGGGGAGAGGAATCCATATTAGCGAGCTACAGGAGAGGAGGAGTGTTCATTCCAGCTTGTGTGCAGGTCAGTTCAGTTTTGGAAGTCAGTGCAGCGTGGTGTGCAGTTCAGCGTGGTGCTCAGACCAGCTTGGAGCACAGGACTGCAGGGAGCCCAGAACAGCTTGGAGCTCCGAATAGCTTGCAGAGAGAGAGAGGATGTCTGCTGGGAGCTGCAGAATAGAGTGCAGTTCTTGAATGGAGAAAGAAGGCAGACGATTACTGAAGATGAGGAGAGAGAAAGCAGTGAAGGCTGTCAGCTGGAGCAACTGAACCAGAGGCGTGGTGATGTGGTGAAGGAGGGAGAGACAGAGAGAGCCCTAATCCCACCAGAGGCAGAGAGAGAGCCCTAATCCCACCAGAGGCAGAGAGAGAAATCTTCCTTCTAATAGGTGAGGTAGTCTGAATTAGTTACATTTACACTTTCTAATCTTTTCCCTTTCAGTGGAGTGTTCCTGTTATGTGTAATCTTTTCTCTTTCAAGCGGTGTGTTCTACCTATAGTCTTTGTCAGTTACATATCTGTATATGTGTATTTTATTAGTGTAATAATAAACATCCCCATAACTACAGTGCTTGAGTTCTTTCATGATAAAGTTATCCTGGCTTCAAGCCAGTTGCTGTTGAGCCACTGATGGATCAAAAAGGGGGGTAGGAGCGCTTAAATCAAGAGACAACTCAGTCAACTGGTGTGTAGCCCCTATTCTTGTTCACTGAAGGTAAATGTAGCTCCTAGGTGAATGCTAGGCACGTGAATGGATGAGTAATCCCAATCAGGTAAGTGGTGATCACATAAATAGGGAGTGAGTGAACCTTTGATGCCAAGAGCAGAGAGTACATTATATAATCTGGAACTATATTCAAAGTCATTATTGTAGTTTCATCCCGAGTAGACAGCTGAGATAATATCCCAATATATATATATATATGTATAGGTGTTCATAGGAATGTGGTCGTCGTTGATATGCGGCGTTAATGAGAGCACTGGGGGGTCGAACCAGTGTGGATACCCACAGGATTGTGGCTTGAGTAAATGAGAGCACTAGGTGGTTGAACTAGTGTGTAAGTTTCGCAGGATCGCGAACAGTTTGGAAAAGGGAGCATTGGGTTCTGCAGGCCCGTGTGTAGACGCACCAGATTGTGTGTCAGATCTGCCCTAGGGTAGAACGGTCTGGGTCAGGGTGGCCGCGAGACCAACTGATGTGAATAAGTGTGGTGTAGGGTATGGATATCCCTAGTAATCGGTAAGTATTCTTAGTATCCCTATAGATTTAGTGGTGTTCTTAATAATATGAGCTTGTATATTGCGAGTTCCCTATCCTCAGGTAGGTACCAGGTGCCTGGATATAGAGGAGTCCTGAGGACGGAAGGTGAGTACGTTTTGGCTGGGTCACAGGGGCCCCTGGGGGCTGATCCCACCTACTCAGAAAATCCAGCCATTACATTTTGGCGTAGTCGGACAGTTTACGAAGCCTGTGTGCCTGGCCATGTGTTTAGAGAGTTGCCCATGTGTTCTGAGGGAGTGCCCTGAACGCTAGTTCCATCTGGCGTAATGTTGCAGTTTATGTAGCATGTTAGACCTATGGGCTTGAACAGTTGCAGCGTGAGGAGATTGCATTACATCATGGCATTTGGCTTATTCAGTGTGGAAGGAATGGTTTTCATCTTGGTGTTTAAATTGTCAGAGTTGAAGGATGGCATTACATGAGGAAGCCAGTTACATCTTGGTGATGGTCCAATTGTATAAATGTGTGTAAAAAGTGCCTTTAAATTGCCCATTAAATTGCTTGCTGCATCTGCTTATGCTGTGCAATGTGAAATGTGTTCATTTTAATATGATCTGTGGAGTTTTTAGAATATAGCTCCTTGTAAATATGACTTGTGAATAGCGCCATTTTAATGTGCCTTATGAGGTGCATGTTCTCATGTTGATCTGCTGTGTTGCTTGTGAATGGTGCTTTGAATATATTCCTTGTGAAAAGCGTGTTATTTTTTGAGTTTGTTTACTGTCTTGTAAATATGGCTTTAGAATAGCGCCATTTTAATGTGGTTTGTGAGGTGCATGTTCTTATGTTAATCTGTTGTGTTCCTTGTGCATTGCGCCTTGGAAATGTTGTTTGTGAAAGGCTTGTCTTGTAAATATGGCTTTAGAATAGCGCCATATTAATGTGGTTTGTGAGGTGCATGTTCTTATGTTAATCTGTTGTGTTCCTTGTGCATTGCGCCTTGGAAATGTTGTTTGTGAGAGGCTTGTCTTGTAAATATGGCTTGTGAATAGCGCCATGTGGTCATGGCTTGGACAGGGCATGTTAACATTACGTTTGGCAGGAGAGAGCTGGATCTCTCTCGGGTGCTTGGGGATAACGTTTTTGAAAATATGTGTACGTGTTAGCTGTGAACGTGAAGAAATGTGATCATGATTTTCCCATGTATCCATGGACGTTGGGAAATGATTGTGCTTGAGCTGCCAAAGGGTTAATATCTTGAGTTGAGATGGCAGCCTTTATTTTTTACATGCTGTCAACATGCATGGTTATCTGACCTGACTATAAAAGTCAGTGGATTATTTGATGGTTTGATTTTGACTTTTTTTGGTTCCTTGGTCTGCCTACGTGCTTTGTCAGTTTCTTGACGGGAAGGTAACATCTTGTGTTTTGAGAAGGGTTTTATTCATTTCACATTCCTTTTGAAATGCGTCTACGAATTTGTGTGGGTTTGCCTTGGAACTGATGTTGTTATAAATAAACCAGTGGATTACGGAGAAAGCTGTGTTCTTTTAAAATGAGTGAAATGTTAAAAAGATGGCCCGTTAGAATGCATGCTACGGGCTGTTTTCATTAATTATTTCTTTGAGGGGTTTCCATCTAGACAGGAATGTGATGGTTGCAATAATAATAGGTTTAGAATAATAAATCTTGCCCGACAGTGCGTGGTAACATGTGCTTTTAATTAGTGTAAGGCAACCATGTGCTTTTGAATGAAAAAAGTGTTAAAATGTAATATTATTATTTTCCCAAATGTGAATTAAAATGTGTGCTTTTATAAATGTGAACTTAAATACAATGTTGAAATGTATCTGCATTTTATATTGTTTTACAAATTATTTCTTTTTGACAAATGGGCCATGTTAATTCGTTTCTCAAATGCTGAATGTATATTATTGTATGCAAAAGATAGTTGCCCCTTTTTAAATATGTGCTCATATTTTAAATGTCTTGCCTTTAGTTGAGTTAGTTGGACAAACGTCTTTTTTTTTTTTTTTTTTTTTTAAAAACTGGAGCTTTTTTAATTGGCAATACACTGTAACAGAATTGTTTTTTTATTAATATTAGCTTCCGTTAGTTTGAGAATCAGGCCATGAGAACAGGCAAAAGGAATTTGTTTTTCGACCTTGGCAGACCAGCTGGTCTGTGCAGACGGATATCTTCCCTTCATTCTGCAAGTTTCGATCACGTCCCAGTGTGTTATGATTGGCTACAGTTCAATTTTCTTCCGCGCACAGCTTGTTTATTTAAGGGCGGGGTGGCCTGGCTCTTCCCTTGGTGTTAGTTAGTGTAGGGAGCCTGAGCGGGCTTCTCTAATCTGGAAAACTGGGAGGCTTGCAGTGCCCTGCTGAGGCTGAGTGGCTCATCACTTGGCGGTAGTCCATAGTAGCGTCATACTGTAGCATGGCTCCGGCCCTGAAGCGTGGGACTGGCTTAGTTAGGATTAGGGTATGTTAGGCCCTGCGCAAAAAGTTATTAAAAGTTAAATTTTGAATGTTTTTAATTAATTAAGTTTTTTTCCCAACACTGAAAGGCACCCGGGGTGCTTTTTAAATGGAAAATTTTATTTTTGCAAGAATAATGATACTTGTTCTCTCGTTTTTAGGATGGCTGTGGTTGTGGTTTTGTGTGGGCCCGTCCCCCTTTCCACTTCCTTTTATTATTTTAGCTTTTTACTTTCATGTTCTTATTTTAGTTTATTGTTTTTGGATGATGGAACCAGACCAGACCAGACCAGACCGGGTGATGGATGGCCGCATTGGAGGAAGTGTCTGGATACCGAAGATGCAGGGTGGTGGCCTACACTGAATAATTTGGACTGTGTTATTAATACCTTGGCCTGTGTCTTTTTTTGGACATCTCTACGAGCAGGCCCCACTTTTTAAAAAATATATATAATACAAATATGTTTTATTTGGGACAGAATTATACATGTATTTTGATGAATAATCCCTTGGACAATCAGGCCCCACTTTTAAAGAAAAAAAAAAGTAAAAAAAAATGTTTTATTTGTAACAGTATTATAAAAGAATTTGGACATTGAATAATCCCTTGGACAAGCAGGCCCCACTTTTAAAAAGAAATGAAACCCAAACATGTTTTATTTGTTACAGGATTATAAAAGTACTTGATGCGTAATCCCTTGGACAAGCAGGCCCCACTTTTGAAGCAAAAACATGTCACCTATTATAGTTTTTCTGTTTTCTTCAACACAAGTTTTTCCCAAATGAAGGACTTTTTTGAATGATGGCGCACACATGTGCTCCACTGTGTGATTTAAGCTTGATGTTACACTAGTTATCTTGTAGACTGGGGTTGTAGTTTTTTATTGTTCTTACATTTTCACCTTGATTGATCAATGGGTGGTTACCTTACAATTTAGATGGTTCTGGGTGGTGTGTCTTTTAGTATGATTATGTATTAATGTTTGCCCAAACCTTGCAACAGTTTGTCATGTTTATTTTTCAGATTTCACTTTAAATTGACTAATGTCAGTGGGTAGGCCTCATTTAGGCCTATTGTTATTTTCATCACACAAACTAGCCCCTACACCAATAGTTTCATGAGTCATCATTAGCTTAACTTGCCTATAGTTGGTAGGGCTCATTTAGGCCCTTTCTTATTTTCTCATTAGGAGTTGAAACACATTTAGCCTTAAGTTGTCCGAAGTAGGCCCCATTTAGGCCCCTTGCTATTTTCATTCAACACATATGTCCCTACATCATTAGATTTCAACAGTTATCATTAGAAGTTGAGGCACATTTAGTTTGAGGATGCTTTGGTTAGTTTCTGTTGTTATCAGATCCAATCTCAGATATTTTCAGCATTCAAGTCAAGGGTGCTTTGATTTGTTTTTAGGTTTCTATTCCCTACAATTGAGTTCCAGGTGGAATTTCCTTAAGTTGTCATTGTTTTTAGGGAGTTTTTTAGGTTTTGATTTGTTGATAGATTGTGTTGATCTTTGTTTATTTAGATGTTGTTGTTTATAAGATGTTCGCAAGATAAGGATCTAAGGATATTTAGCAGTGATATGGATCTTAATCTTGCTCACATCTAGGATAGGTATTTTTTAGCCTATGTTGGATAGATTATGTTGATGTTTGTTTAGATGGTTGTTGTTGTTTATTGATGCTCGCAAGATAAGGATCTAAGGGTGGAATGTTATGGCAGAGTTGTTGGCTTTATTTAGAAGTGATATAGATCATTAATCTTGCTCGCATCTAGTATAGGTATTCTTAGCCTGTGTTGGCCCTTTTAAGCCCTTTTTCCAGACCTAGAAGAGGATAGCTGCTTAATATGCCTTTATTCTTGACTTTAACCTGTCTATTGCCTATTGGCTTTGACATATTAGACACATTGGTATGGTTTATGTAGGTATTCTGACAGAGCTAAGGAGCATTTCACCCCTTTTCAGGCCTACGGGCTTAGAGCTAGAGAGACTCCATCTTGATGGAAGCAGAGAGGCTTTCTAGGGTAAAGGCAATGTTTATAGTTAAGGCTGTTGTGTGCTAGAGGAAATCCAGTTAGGACTGCTTCTTATCCGAGAAATGTGTTTTTCTCTTGGGCCCAGACGTAACATGCAGAGGCGCACTGCGGTTGCGTGGAAGCCTGGGAGCTGGCACAGGAATTCGGTAGGAGACAGCCCTCCTGTGGAAATTTCCATGAGGGGAGAGGAATCCATATTAGCGAGCTACAGGAGAGGAGGAGTGTTCATTCCAGCTTGTGTGCAGGTCAGTTCAGTTTTGGAAGTCAGTGCAGCGTGGTGTGCAGTTCAGCGTGGTGCTCAGACCAGCTTGGAGCACAGGACTGCAGGGAGCCCAGAACAGCTTGGAGCTCCGAATAGCTTGCAGAGAGAGAGAGGATGTCTGCTGGGAGCTGCAGAATAGAGTGCAGTTCTTGAATGGAGAAAGAAGGCAGACGATTACTGAAGATGAGGAGAGAGAAAGCAGTGAAGGCTGTCAGCTGGAGCAACTGAACCAGAGGCGTGGTGATGTGGTGAAGGAGGGAGAGACAGAGAGAGCCCTAATCCCACCAGAGGCAGAGAGAGAGCCCTAATCCCACCAGAGGCAGAGAGAGAAATCTTCCTTCTAATAGGTGAGGTAGTCTGAATTAGTTACATTTACACTTTCTAATCTTTTCCCTTTCAGTGGAGTGTTCCTGTTATGTGTAATCTTTTCTCTTTCAAGCGGTGTGTTCTACCTATAGTCTTTGTCAGTTACATATCTGTATATGTGTATTTTATTAGTGTAATAATAAACATCCCCATAACTACAGTGCTTGAGTTCTTTCATGATAAAGTTATCCTGGCTTCAAGCCAGTTGCTGTTGAGCCACTGATGGATCAAAAAGGGGGGTAGGAGCGCTTAAATCAAGAGACAACTCAGTCAACTGGTGTGTAGCCCCTATTCTTGTTCACTGAAGGTAAATGTAGCTCCTAGGTGAATGCTAGGCACGTGAATGGATGAGTAATCCCAATCAGGTAAGTGGTGATCACATAAATAGGGAGTGAGTGAACCTTTGATGCCAAGAGCAGAGAGTACATTATATAATCTGGAACTATATTCAAAGTCATTATTGTAGTTTCATCCCGAGTAGACAGCTGAGATAATATCCCAATATATATATATATATGTATAGGTGTTCATAGGAATGTGGTCGTCGTTGATATGCGGCGTTAATGAGAGCACTGGGGGGTCGAACCAGTGTGGATACCCACAGGATTGTGGCTTGAGTAAATGAGAGCACTAGGTGGTTGAACTAGTGTGTAAGTTTCGCAGGATCGCGAACAGTTTGGAAAAGGGAGCATTGGGTTCTGCAGGCCCGTGTGTAGACGCACCAGATTGTGTGTCAGATCTGCCCTAGGGTAGAACGGTCTGGGTCAGGGTGGCCGCGAGACCAACTGATGTGAATAAGTGTGGTGTAGGGTATGGATATCCCTAGTAATCGGTAAGTATTCTTAGTATCCCTATAGATTTAGTGGTGTTCTTAATAATATGAGCTTGTATATTGCGAGTTCCCTATCCTCAGGTAGGTACCAGGTGCCTGGATATAGAGGAGTCCTGAGGACGGAAGGTGAGTACGTTTTGGCTGGGTCACAGGGGCCCCTGGGGGCTGATCCCACCTACTCAGAAAATCCAGCCATTACATTTTGGCGTAGTCGGACAGTTTACGAAGCCTGTGTGCCTGGCCATGTGTTTAGAGAGTTGCCCATGTGTTCTGAGGGAGTGCCCTGAACGCTAGTTCCATCTGGCGTAATGTTGCAGTTTATGTAGCATGTTAGACCTATGGGCTTGAACAGTTGCAGCGTGAGGAGATTGCATTACATCATGGCATTTGGCTTATTCAGTGTGGAAGGAATGGTTTTCATCTTGGTGTTTAAATTGTCAGAGTTGAAGGATGGCATTACATGAGGAAGCCAGTTACATCTTGGTGATGGTCCAATTGTATAAATGTGTGTAAAAAGTGCCTTTAAATTGCCCATTAAATTGCTTGCTGCATCTGCTTATGCTGTGCAATGTGAAATGTGTTCATTTTAATATGATCTGTGGAGTTTTTAGAATATAGCTCCTTGTAAATATGACTTGTGAATAGCGCCATTTTAATGTGCCTTATGAGGTGCATGTTCTCATGTTGATCTGCTGTGTTGCTTGTGAATGGTGCTTTGAATATATTCCTTGTGAAAAGCGTGTTATTTTTTGAGTTTGTTTACTGTCTTGTAAATATGGCTTTAGAATAGCGCCATTTTAATGTGGTTTGTGAGGTGCATGTTCTTATGTTAATCTGTTGTGTTCCTTGTGCATTGCGCCTTGGAAATGTTGTTTGTGAAAGGCTTGTCTTGTAAATATGGCTTTAGAATAGCGCCATATTAATGTGGTTTGTGAGGTGCATGTTCTTATGTTAATCTGTTGTGTTCCTTGTGCATTGCGCCTTGGAAATGTTGTTTGTGAGAGGCTTGTCTTGTAAATATGGCTTGTGAATAGCGCCATGTGGTCATGGCTTGGACAGGGCATGTTAACATTACGTTTGGCAGGAGAGAGCTGGATCTCTCTCGGGTGCTTGGGGATAACGTTTTTGAAAATATGTGTACGTGTTAGCTGTGAACGTGAAGAAATGTGATCATGATTTTCCCATGTATCCATGGACGTTGGGAAATGATTGTGCTTGAGCTGCCAAAGGGTTAATATCTTGAGTTGAGATGGCAGCCTTTATTTTTTACATGCTGTCAACATGCATGGTTATCTGACCTGACTATAAAAGTCAGTGGATTATTTGATGGTTTGATTTTGACTTTTTTTGGTTCCTTGGTCTGCCTACGTGCTTTGTCAGTTTCTTGACGGGAAGGTAACATCTTGTGTTTTGAGAAGGGTTTTATTCATTTCACATTCCTTTTGAAATGCGTCTACGAATTTGTGTGGGTTTGCCTTGGAACTGATGTTGTTATAAATAAACCAGTGGATTACGGAGAAAGCTGTGTTCTTTTAAAATGAGTGAAATGTTAAAAAGATGGCCCGTTAGAATGCATGCTACGGGCTGTTTTCATTAATTATTTCTTTGAGGGGTTTCCATCTAGACAGGAATGTGATGGTTGCAATAATAATAGGTTTAGAATAATAAATCTTGCCCGACAGTGCGTGGTAACATGTGCTTTTAATTAGTGTAAGGCAACCATGTGCTTTTGAATGAAAAAAGTGTTAAAATGTAATATTATTATTTTCCCAAATGTGAATTAAAATGTGTGCTTTTATAAATGTGAACTTAAATACAATGTTGAAATGTATCTGCATTTTATATTGTTTTACAAATTATTTCTTTTTGACAAATGGGCCATGTTAATTCGTTTCTCAAATGCTGAATGTATATTATTGTATGCAAAAGATAGTTGCCCCTTTTTAAATATGTGCTCATATTTTAAATGTCTTGCCTTTAGTTGAGTTAGTTGGACAAACGTCTTTTTTTTTTTTTTTTTTTTTAAAAACTGGAGCTTTTTTAATTGGCAATACACTGTAACAGAATTGTTTTTTTATTAATATTAGCTTCCGTTAGTTTGAGAATCAGGCCATGAGAACAGGCAAAAGGAATTTGTTTTTCGACCTTGGCAGACCAGCTGGTCTGTGCAGACGGATATCTTCCCTTCATTCTGCAAGTTTCGATCACGTCCCAGTGTGTTATGATTGGCTACAGTTCAATTTTCTTCCGCGCACAGCTTGTTTATTTAAGGGCGGGGTGGCCTGGCTCTTCCCTTGGTGTTAGTTAGTGTAGGGAGCCTGAGCGGGCTTCTCTAATCTGGAAAACTGGGAGGCTTGCAGTGCCCTGCTGAGGCTGAGTGGCTCATCACTTGGCGGTAGTCCATAGTAGCGTCATACTGTAGCATGGCTCCGGCCCTGAAGCGTGGGACTGGCTTAGTTAGGATTAGGGTATGTTAGGCCCTGCGCAAAAAGTTATTAAAAGTTAAATTTTGAATGTTTTTAATTAATTAAGTTTTTTTCCCAACACTGAAAGGCACCCGGGGTGCTTTTTAAATGGAAAATTTTATTTTTGCAAGAATAATGATACTTGTTCTCTCGTTTTTAGGATGGCTGTGGTTGTGGTTTTGTGTGGGCCCGTCCCCCTTTCCACTTCCTTTTATTATTTTAGCTTTTTACTTTCATGTTCTTATTTTAGTTTATTGTTTTTGGATGATGGAACCAGACCAGACCAGACCAGACCGGGTGATGGATGGCCGCATTGGAGGAAGTGTCTGGATACCGAAGATGCAGGGTGGTGGCCTACACTGAATAATTTGGACTGTGTTATTAATACCTTGGCCTGCGTCTTTTTTTGGACATCTCTACGAGCAGGCCCCACTTTTTAAAAAATATATATAATACAAATATGTTTTATTTGGGACAGAATTATACATGTATTTTGATGAATAATCCCTTGGACAATCAGGCCCCACTTTTAAAGAAAAAAAAAAAGTAAAAAAAAATGTTTTATTTGTAACAGTATTATAAAAGAATTTGGACATTGAATAATCCCTTGGACAAGCAGGCCCCACTTTTAAAAAGAAATGAAACCCAAACATGTTTTATTTGTTACAGGATTATAAAAGTACTTGATGCGTAATCCCTTGGACAAGCAGGCCCCACTTTTGAAGCAAAAACATGTCACCTATTATAGTTTTTCTGTTTTCTTCAACACAAGTTTTTCCCAAATGAAGGACTTTTTTGAATGATGGCGCACACATGTGCTCCACTGTGTGATTTAAGCTTGATGTTACACTAGTTATCTTGTAGACTGGGGTTGTAGTTTTTTATTGTTCTTACATTTTCACCTTGATTGATCAATGGGTGGTTACCTTACAATTTAGATGGTTCTGGGTGGTGTGTCTTTTAGTATGATTATGTATTAATGTTTGCCCAAACCTTGCAACAGTTTGTCATGTTTATTTTTCAGATTTCACTTTAAATTGACTAATGTCAGTGGGTAGGCCTCATTTAGGCCTATTGTTATTTTCATCACACAAACTAGCCCCTACACCAATAGTTTCATGAGTCATCATTAGCTTAACTTGCCTATAGTTGGTAGGGCTCATTTAGGCCCTTTCTTATTTTCTCATTAGGAGTTGAAACACATTTAGCCTTAAGTTGTCCGAAGTAGGCCCCATTTAGGCCCCTTGCTATTTTCATTCAACACATATGTCCCTACATCATTAGATTTCAACAGTTATCATTAGAAGTTGAGGCACATTTAGTTTGAGGATGCTTTGGTTAGTTTCTGTTGTTATCAGATCCAATCTCAGATATTTTCAGCATTCAAGTCAAGGGTGCTTTGATTTGTTTTTAGGTTTCTATTCCCTACAATTGAGTTCCAGGTGGAATTTCCTTAAGTTGTCATTGTTTTTAGGGAGTTTTTTAGGTTTTGATTTGTTGATAGATTGTGTTGATCTTTGTTTATTTAGATGTTGTTGTTTATAAGATGTTCGCAAGATAAGGATCTAAGGATATTTAGCAGTGATATGGATCTTAATCTTGCTCACATCTAGGATAGGTATTTTTTAGCCTATGTTGGATAGATTATGTTGATGTTTGTTTAGATGGTTGTTGTTGTTTATTGATGCTCGCAAGATAAGGATCTAAGGGTGGAATGTTATGGCAGAGTTTTTGGCTTTATTTAGAAGTGATATAGATCATTAATCTTGTTCGCATCTAGTATAGGTATTCTTAGCCTGTGTTGGCCCTTTTAAGCCCTTTTTCCAGACCTAGAAGAGGATAGCTGCTTAATATGCCTTTATTCTTGACTTTAACCTGTCTATTGCCTATTGGCTTTGACATATTAGACACATTGGTATGGTTTATGTAGGTATTCTGACAGAGCTAAGGAGCATTTCACCCCTTTTCAGGCCTACGGGCTTAGAGCTAGAGAGACTCCATCTTGATGGAAGCAGAGAGGCTTTCTAGGGTAAAGGCAATGTTTATAGTTAAGGCTGTTGTGTGCTAGAGGAAATCCAGTTAGGACTGCTTCTTATCCGAGAAATGTGTTTTTCTCTTGGGCCCAGACGTAACATGCAGAGGCGCACTGCGGTTGCGTGGAAGCCTGGGAGCTGGCACAGGAATTCGGTAGGAGACAGCCCTCCTGTGGAAATTTCCATGAGGGGAGAGGAATCCATATTAGCGAGCTACAGGAGAGGAGGAGTGTTCATTCCAGCTTGTGTGCAGGTCAGTTCAGTTTTGGAAGTCAGTGCAGCGTGGTGTGCAGTTCAGCGTGGTGCTCAGACCAGCTTGGAGCACAGGACTGCAGGGAGCCCAGAACAGCTTGGAGCTCCGAATAGCTTGCAGAGAGAGAGAGGATGTCTGCTGGGAGCTGCAGAATAGAGTGCAGTTCTTGAATGGAGAAAGAAGGCAGACGATTACTGAAGATGAGGAGAGAGAAAGCAGTGAAGGCTGTCAGCTGGAGCAACTGAACCAGAGGCGTGGTGATGTGGTGAAGGAGGGAGAGACAGAGAGAGCCCTAATCCCACCAGAGGCAGAGAGAGAGCCCTAATCCCACCAGAGGCAGAGAGAGAAATCTTCCTTCTAATAGGTGAGGTAGTCTGAATTAGTTACATTTACACTTTCTAATCTTTTCCCTTTCAGTGGAGTGTTCCTGTTATGTGTAATCTTTTCTCTTTCAAGCGGTGTGTTCTACCTATAGTCTTTGTCAGTTACATATCTGTATATGTGTATTTTATTAGTGTAATAATAAACATCCCCATAACTACAGTGCTTGAGTTCTTTCATGATAAAGTTATCCTGGCTTCAAGCCAGTTGCTGTTGAGCCACTGATGGATCAAAAAGGGGGGTAGGAGCGCTTAAATCAAGAGACAACTCAGTCAACTGGTGTGTAGCCCCTATTCTTGTTCACTGAAGGTAAATGTAGCTCCTAGGTGAATGCTAGGCACGTGAATGGATGAGTAATCCCAATCAGGTAAGTGGTGATCACATAAATAGGGAGTGAGTGAACCTTTGATGCCAAGAGCAGAGAGTACATTATATAATCTGGAACTATATTCAAAGTCATTATTGTAGTTTCATCCCGAGTAGACAGCTGAGATAATATCCCAATATATATATATATATATATGTATAGGTGTTCATAGGAATGTGGTCGTCGTTGATATGCGGCGTTAATGAGAGCACTGGGGGGTCGAACCAGTGTGGATACCCACAGGATTGTGGCTTGAGTAAATGAGAGCACTAGGTGGTTGAACTAGTGTGTAAGTTTCGCAGGATCGCGAACAGTTTGGAAAAGGGAGCATTGGGTTCTGCAGGCCCGTGTGTAGACGCACCAGATTGTGTGTCAGATCTGCCCTAGGGTAGAACGGTCTGGGTCAGGGTGGCCGCGAGACCAACTGATGTGAATAAGTGTGGTGTAGGGTATGGATATCCCTAGTAATCGGTAAGTATTCTTAGTATCCCTATAGATTTAGTGGTGTTCTTAATAATATGAGCTTGTATATTGCGAGTTCCCTATCCTCAGGTAGGTACCAGGTGCCTGGATATAGAGGAGTCCTGAGGACGGAAGGTGAGTACGTTTTGGCTGGGTCACAGGGGCCCCTGGGGGCTGATCCCACCTACTCAGAAAATCCAGCCATTACAGATACACGTTGGATGAGGAACTTGTACAGTATGCCATCACACAGAAGTTCACTCATATCTGTATGCAGGTATGCATATGGAGTGCTATTCAAAACATTGTACATGTGTCAGGGCGCTGGTACTTACATCTCAATCTTTTAGTAAAGTTGTTGAAGATTTTTCCCCACTAGTCATATGTACATTTGCTGATTGACTTGAAGTGCTGTAAGGGAGAAGACATCAACAAAACATTTGTGGTTTGTGAAGCCAATGCGACTCCACAGTAAGGACCAGGCATCACCAACTATGGTTCAATTGATTTTATTTTAGGATATGAATCCAGTATATGAGCAGAATGAAAATAAGTCTAAGAGATACAAGAATACAGCAGATAAACTGAAAGATCTTAGTAGATTGAGATGCAATAAAATGAGATACAGAATAGTGACAGACACAACAAAAATTAAACAAGTTTAAGTAAACAGGTGTCCCAGGGCCTGCAAATTAAATGCTACTAGTGGGCCTTTAACACTGATGTGCCACCCACATTGAGTATCCCTGTAACAATTTCTCAGACCTGCCACTGCAGTGTCTGTGAGTGCAGTTTTAAACTGCCATTTAGACCGGGTAAGTGCACCCACGTGCCGGGCCCAAACATTCCTTTTACTACATGTAAGTCACCCCGATGGTGGGCCCAAGGCCGCCCCACGGGCAGGATGCAGTGTATTTAAAAGGTAGGACATGTACTCATGTGTTTTACATGTTCTAATAGTGAAATAGTTCAGAATTCGTTTTTCAATATTGCAAGTCCTATCTCTCCTACTGGGTAACATGGGGAGTGCCCTGAAATAGCTTTTAAGTGTAGTTTTGCGTTGGAATCAGATAGAGATTTGAAGTTTGCCATCTCTGTTCTCACAATTTAAAAATACATCTTTTAATGAAGTTAGTTTTTAAATAGCATGTTTGAAAATGCCACTTTCAGAAAGTGGGTATTTTCTTGCTTAACCATTTGGTTCCTCTGCCTGTCTGTAGAATACATGTCTGGGCTGGCTGACAGTTGAGCTCTTGTACATTAACCCTAGATAGTAACACAAAGAGAGCTGAGTTGTGCCCTGCATATCCTGATGGCCTATCACCAGGCTGATGGGCCTTCCTGAGCTAGAGTGGTAGGAGGAGTTAACACTGACACCTGAATAGGACTGTGACTGTCCTCACACCACATTTTCTCCACCCACCTGTAGTGTGTCTGGAGCCATCTCAGGGAAAGGCAGTGTCTTGTGCATGACAGAGACTTTCCTTTGAAGTTTGCCCTCTTCAAAGGCAGAAAGGGGTATGAGTATTGAAACTATGACACGCCAAAATCAGGGCACTTTGGACTGAGGACATTCTGCCGGGAAGAAATGCTGGAGAATCTGTTAGGAGGGACTGCCACTTTGCTCTTTTGGCCTGCTGCTTTGCTGCTTCGGTCCCTGGAGTGAAAGGACTGGACTTTGCTTTATGTATCCTGCCTCCAAAGTTCTCTAAGGCTTGAGCTGAGCTTGTCTCCCGTTCAGAATTCTCATGGTCATCAAAGACTACACATACTAGTGCCTGGGATTTTCTGCCTAGAGTCCTTACTTTCCAAGTGGTGCCAAATCCAGTTCCTGGGCCCTTGGAAGTGTAAACCGGTGATCTGAATGAGAACATCCAAGCATGGGTACCCAGCTCCTGTTTTATCGATGCACCGCTGTAAAAGATGGACGCATCAGTGCTGCTTGCCCCGAAGCATAGTCTCTGCTCGGCACATTGTCCATGGTTTTCGCAGCAGGCTTCAGCTCATCATAGCAGCACGACAGAAAAGTCACTGCGGCGTGTGTTTCTAGCACCGTGTCACCAACGTCTGTGGCACCTATTCCAACTCGAACGCAGCACCTGCTTTGCAGCTGTGAAATTGACGTAGCACCTGATTCGCTGCTGTCACATTGATGCAGTGCATCAGGATTTTTGACGCATTGTTCCTGGGTGCTGATTCTTCATCCTTCATCAGCACCCTGCGGCAGTAAGGAACTGAGGCTGTGTGCCCGGAAACTGATGCATCACCTCCTCTGACAGTAAGACACCAACTTATCACCTCTCCTGCAAGTAAGGAAGTGATGCATCACCTCCCCTGCCTAGCAGTAAGGAACAAACACATTACCTTCCCTGCCAGTAAGGAACAGATGCATCACATCCCCTGCGTAGTAAGGAACTAATGCATCAATTTGCTTTCTAGTGCCTCAACTCCCCTGCACCTTGCACTGTCTTTAATTTTTGACACATCCAAGGTACTTTGTACTAAAATGAATGCATCCATTGATTTCTATGAACTAAACATGGTCAATCTTTTAAAAGTGATATCTTGTTTTGTGTATGTTGGATTTTTGTCGTTTTGGTCTTGTTTTTTTCAGGTAAATATTGTCTATATTTCTAAACTGGTGTGGACTCCTTTTGTAGTGTTTTCGCTGTGTTACTGTATTTGCACGTGCAATTACTTTACACGTTGCCTCTGAGATAAGCCTGACTGCTCGTGCCAAGCTACCAAGGGAATGAGGAGGGGTTATCTTAACTGTGTGACTACCTTACCCTGACTAAAGTGAAGGGTCTCTAATTGGACAGGGTGCAAAACACTGCCAACTAGAGACCCCTTTTCTAACACATATCCTTTATGTTGCATAATATTTGGCACTGTAAATTCCATAAGCACAAATTCTCATTTGTGTATGTTTGACCTGACATCTTTGATGTTTTTTTCTCTTAACTTTCAGACTCCTGTTTTTGCTGATTTTGTTTTTCCTTGCTTTAGGACTCTGCATATTTTTCTACTGCTAACCATTGCTAAAGTCCTCGTGCTCTTTTTTTTAACACCTTGGCTACTAATGGTTTTCCCCTCCTGTGCTGGAAATTGAAATAGTCCATGGATCATGACGAGCTCAGCTTGTCATAAGCACAGCTCCACTGTGCCTCATGACGAGCTGAGCTCGTCATGAGCAGGGAAGAGGTTAAACATGGTGACATTGGTTTACACCCAATTGTCACATTTATTTCCTTGTACATCCCTTTTGGTATTAAAGGTCCCTTGGGCCTGTAAATTAAATTGTATTAGTAGGCCTGCAGCATTTATTATGTCACAAACTTAAGTATCCTTTTTAAACAAGTTTCAGGCCTGCTCATGCAGCCTGTTTGTGCAGTCTGAACTGCCATTTCAACCTGGCAAAACAAACCTTTTCTCAAGCCTAAACCTTCCTCTTTAATACAGATAAGTAACCCCTAGGGTAGACACTAAAAACCCATAGGAAAGGGTGCAGTGTATTTAAGACGTTGGACATGTATTTTTAACTTTTGCATGTCCTGGTTAGTGGAAAACTCTTAAATGCGCTTTCACTAATGCAAGGCCTACCTTTCCATAGGATAACATTGAGTTGACTTATTGTATTTAATAAGTCCTAACTTTTGATTGGGAACAGGTAAACAATCAATGTTTGGTGTTCAAGAAGTTGTAATTAGAAATGCTCTTTAATGGTAAAGTCGGATTGTGACTTCAGTCTGACAGGATTTGTGGCCGCTGCTGTTTCATCCCCCTCCACCAGTAACCGAATTTCCAACAGTGTGTATGCCTTCTGCTTACAACGTGGCTACTTAAGTTGTATAATGGAAGTGTATTGCAGAAAAACCACATCTGGACAATCATTATTCCTTCAAATGTGCCATCCTACTACAAATTGAGCTACATTAACCTTGAAACGTGTCCAAGGAGAGGGCAAAGCGTTGTCAATTTTATTTCAGTGGAGTCTGCCACTATTGAGTACACAGAGCAATATAGCATGACAGGAGGATATGTGGGCAGCAATACCTGCCAAATGGACTTGGAGGACATAACCAAGCTGTCTCACACACAAAAGGTGCTTGATTGGAAGACACATGAGGTGTAAAAGCCCTAGTGCTATTCACGGGTACAGCCCGTATTGTGGAGGTGTTTGAGGGGGCCATAGCCCAACACCAAGCCAAAAACAACTGGTCCTGCCTCACCCCACTGCAGATACATGTTCTGAACATGTCATGGTCTTCTTTAAGTATATGTTGAGTTACTTATGTTAGAACAGTAGAACAGTAGTCTGGTGTGGGTGAAGTGGTCAGAAAAATTTGACATTTAATAATTTTTTTCTGTCTTATCTTCTGGGTGACTACAGTACTGTTTACACTTCCGAAATGTCCATAAAATATGTGTTCCCAATTTATATTGTTAATGCATGTGTAATCTTGAAAAGCAGATGCAAGTTCTATAATTCTACAGCTGATTTTGTTCTGTGTCATCCTACTGTTCTGCAGGTATCTGCCCACCCATTCTTAGATGCAATTAAAATGTGACAATTATTCTGCAGGGTAGTAGTTAGTTTAGGAGACAGATCTGTATTTCTGCCTGGGGCTCTGATACTAATTATAGGAATGGCATGCGCAGGGTTGTACATTCTCAAGTGAGGTTGATATGTATCAATCTTTCATGTGTATTAGGGCCCGCCATTTAACCAGGGTTTTCTGGTTTCACTTTGTACAAATCAGCCACTAAATGAATATTTGTATGTCTCACCTTATGTTAAGGCTACCTGTTTGTGCATTTTTTATAAAGCACAAACTCAACCTGAAGCACCAGTTACATTACAAAAAGTCAACATTCATTGTTTGTAGGAAAGAGGAGAGTAGGTGAATTGCCCAGAATCACAGGAGCCAACGCTGAGACTCGAACATGGTTCCTTAGCAGCAATGTCAACAGCTCTGTCAGTAAGGCCACATCCTGGGCACAGGGAGGTGGGTAGGCAGACAGAAGCCATAACAAAGCTCAGCAGCCTGTGGGCTCAAGGTTCTAACTGGACCTCGAGCCAAGCCAAAACCAGGCTTCAGGCTCCAGCCTGGCTCAAGCTTTCAGTGGCTCACCCAACTCTATCTACCAAGATTGAAAGAACCACATGTAAGTGCACAAGCAATTTACACTGACATCGTCTTCCTAGAGATAACTGTGAAATAATGACAGTTAGGTCTAACATGGTTGGAACATGGTTCTAAGAAGTGTCACCAGTGAACATATCTTCTTCTTGATGCGTGTGCACATTCAGTGAAAGATTATTTTCAAATGACAAGTGACACTTTATTTTTCTTCAAGCAGGTCCAACAAGAAATCAACTGGACCCACCAATGGGCCTCCCCTGATAGGCAGCACCAAAGGAAAACAACCAACCATGACCCACAAAGCGTTGCATTACAATACTCCCTCCAACCTGAAGCAAAAACTGACCCTATTAGGTGACAACAGATCTTCTAGAAGCACTAGATCATTACTTCTAAAGCCACAACAACTCAAGAAAACATACAACATAGCCTTCTCCAGAATTGCACCAAAAATATGGGAACTCTCTCCCTACTGAGATCAGATCAGATCTAACCCATCCACATCCATCTTTAGGAAAGAAGTAGAAATGTCACTATCCAACAAATAGTAGCACAGAAGCACAAGCGTTAAAACAAAACACAGTTAAAATACACAAAAGTTGCACAATATGGATGAGCCCTAGGGGCCACCTAAACCATATACTAAGAAAGTGGTATAAGAGATACCAATCGAAAAGGAAGTAGGCCTGGGCCTTGGGAATCGCTGGAGCTGATCGGGACTAGCAGTGACTAAGTCGGGAAAGGCCCGCGGGACTCGGGTGCAGTGTTTAAAGTGCACACATTCACCAATGCATTGTCTATGGTGTGTAAAAGTTATAAAGTTAGTGTTTTAGGAACCTTACGAGTGACCTAGAGGAGTGAAACTTTAGACACAGACACTAGAGGTGTGTACCAGTGTAGGGACACCGGCGTTGTTGAGTTACCTCACCCACAGGAAGCGGGTGCACAGGTGCGAAGTAGTGTTGGGTTTCGTCACGCAGGTCGATGGTGCTTGGAGCTGAAGATGCTGCAGGCGGCTCGATGTGAAGAGTTCCGGTGGATCCAAGGGTGGATCTGAAGTGGTGAAGACCTGAAAGCAGAGGGGACAACGTTCAAAGTCACTAGCCAGTGACTACCGTGGAACCAGATTGGAACCAGGCGATGTCGGGTGCAAGCAGGTGATGAGGTGTAGCTTCTCTCTGCAGCCACGTGGACACGAAGAGGTCGAGGATGTCCAGGTGTCGGTCTCAAGATGACTCACAAAGGTTCTAGCTGATGGCGGTGTCGGCAACTTCATCGGAGCAAACAGGACTTGGCTAATGCAAGCCGCGCAGGAATCGAAGAAGGCTTATCACTCGGACCAGCAAGGTCAGAAAGGTGCTCCCTTTTACAGGAGCGAGGGCAAGTCTGGAGCAACCAGACCCGCAGTGTAGATTGAAGGTTTCGTTGCCAAGATGGCCGCTGACCACGTGGCAAGTGGCCAGGATGGCGCGACAAGTGGCACGATTCAAAAGGGCCCCACGCAGATCGTGGAGATGCTGGGGGGCTGATCTTTGGTGCAAGGGCTGCTTGGTTGTGTGGCTTCTCAAACCCCAAAGCACAGCATCGAGGGTGCCTCGGGTGCTGCGCAGTCAGCGTCTTAGGGGTCTTTCAAGAGGTTCGGTCCCACGTCTCTCGGTGCCTCCACGGGTCCCTTCTTTTCAGGGACTGTGGATCGGGCTGTGAGAAGTCTGGGAGTCTGGGTCTTGTCAGGCTTTGGGTTCGGGCTCTGGCGGGAGGCAGCAGCAAAGCAGACATCGAGTTGCTCGATGGTGCCTGTGTTCACAGGGTGGCCACTCCTAGGCCACAAGGGAGATGCTCTTCAGTCTTCTGTGCAGCAGAATGTCAAAGTCTAGTCGTCTTCTTAGTTTCAAGTTTATTCAGGATGATCTGAGGTGCTATGGCACTGCTCCCACTCTTATTCCCAATCTGAAGGGTGGATCACCTGCTAGGTCCCTCCTCTGGGTGGGACCAGGAAGGGGGGCGGTTTCACCCCCTTTCCTTTGTCCATCTCCTCGCGAGGCCTGGGTCTGGAAAGTCCCAGGACCGGTTTGGACTGGCTTATGCACGAGGACACCTTGTGTGCCCCGGGCATGCCTGATTCTATTCAGCCCTGTCCTACCCAATACACAAAATCCTGTCTGGGGTGGTGCTCACACCTCCCAAGGCAGGAAACCCTTTGTCCAAGCCTCCCTCGCTGGAAGGACTCCCAGCAGCAGGAGGTCAGACTTGTGTCTGTGGTGGTAGCATCCATTTTGTGATGCTGAGGCTCTGGTTAACCTTAACCGGGGTTAAGGCTATGTACATGTCGTGTCCCTCTAGAAGGGTGGAATGCTATCCAAGTCGACAGAACTGTCAAGAGGATAGTATTCCAAATCGTATGACACCTTACTCGACATGTTTTGATAAAGCCAAACCAAAGTTAGCATATAACCGCAAGGATTATAATGCACTTAAGAGTATATGGTATGGTAATATCCCGGAAGAGCTAAGGGAGTTGTTCCCGACAGCTGCAGACAGGCTCAGCTCGTGCTAGAGCACTATCTCACATGAAACCATGCACTCTGCCCCCAGGATTGCAGGGGCCTTCCATAGGAATGGCTTATAGGTTAACATGTGTCCAGTTAAGGTTAGATATAGGGATACTATATCTAAGCAAGTGGTGATTACACCAACTTACCCCAGCTGAGTGATCAGCCAGTTGTGTCAAAATATGGAGGCCAGGCCAGTCGTGGCACAATACATGCTGCAGCCCCTGGTAGGCCTTGGATGCACCTATGCCCTGGGTACCTATGGTACACTGGTACAGGGGCCTATAAGGTGAACCAGTTCCAATTGTGTATGCACCTAAGGGTAATGGAGTCCATTTTAAGGAGAGAGCAAACAGCCTGGGGCCCTGAATAACAGGATCCCAGGCCAACTATGTCTAAAACCAGCTAAACACCAGGCAAAAAGTTTGGGGGTAACCATAGTCAGATATCCACTTTCCTACAGTGAAAGGGTAGATATGTATTCTAGTACCAGGATATTACAGAGGAAGATGATGAGATCAGGGTTTCAGGCAACAACTGAGTCAGGCATGTGCTTCCCTGAACATAAACATCACCTCTCCCATCCCATCATAGACATTCATCACTATAACAATTTTGCCTTTTTAACCTGGTCCTAAGGCAATGTTGACCTTAGGACCAGGATCACTGAGCCAAAAGGCGGCATTGGAGTGGAAATTATTGAGGGTATACATTGACAAACTGCTCCCAGGACTCGCTGAACAGCTCTGGGATGTGGTATATCTTCTTTTCTCATATGGAAAACAAATGTCTCAGTTAGACACCCTCCACCTCTAGGCTTCTAGGCTCATCAGACTCTCCCATATTTCCCAAAACCCACCTAGTTTTAGTTACATAGGGTGTGTGTGGGGGGGGGGGGGTAGGTAGACTCATCTGTAGTGTTTTACTGACCTTGGAAAACGTATGGTTAGAGGTTCCAATAATTGATGTGATACAAGGACAAGAATTCTGTATGCAGCAGCAATGCTTTTTTAATACTGGTCGATATGGGTGTTTTTTATCACGATGCACTGTGCACAAAATTAGCCTAGGGAGTGTGGCACAACACATTAGGCCTTATCAAGAAGAGTTGTACTGTCTCACAGTAGAGATGAGGGCCTTGTGTTTGCCATGTCTTCAGTGAAACATATGAACTGAAATTTCTCCTAGTTAGTGATTGACCTAAAGACAGCACAGCTCGAGTACAAAGAAAGCCAGTCACTGTTCACTGTTTCATGCGCATCCTGTCTGTGGATCATGCATTAACTAGGAAATATTCTGAGTTAAATGTATGCACCTCAGACACTGCAAATGATTAGTAACAGGTGCTCAGCTTTGCCCTGAGCAAGCACAACTGTATAGGACCTCTACTAACATGTTTCATTAGGTGAATTCTGATTATGTTTCAGATGAGCAGGGCTACAGTTATGTATGTATTAGATTGCTTGTACTATTTAGTTGATTTTCCATGACACAAGCATAAACAATGGTGCCAAAGTTCTTTATTTTTTTGCAGTAGTGCAAAACAGTATGTTACACAAATTTATAGCAGTGGTTCATTCTCATTTGAATTCTGTAGACACCACGGTATCACTATTGTAAGCCTGAGACCCTGGCTGAAGCAATTTGAAACTTAAAACAATACACAAAAAGGTTTATGGGAAGCTTGAAACTTTTCAAAAATTAGCATATCACTTTGTTTTATTTTTTTGCTCCTAATGAGTGATCTCTTATTTTTAGCGCCTATCAGTGCTTTAATTTAAGCCACCTATAATGCATACTACTTTCTGGAGAATATTCTCAAGAACGTGTGATAACTATCACAAAATTAGCTTAACGCAACTTTCAACATCACAGTCGATCGCCGGAAAATTATGCTGTGTTAATTAAGTATTCACAACATGGTGGTACTGTCCGATAGTGTAACAATAACACATCAAATAACCGCATTAAAACCAATGCAATGCCGCAAAAAAGCGAACCACCGCAGCTTCCGACTCCGAAGCCCTCAACAGCTCGTGGAGAGCTTCCGCACCACACCTCCAGGAGCAGGGCAGCCCAGCTGCTACGAGGAGAACCCACACCCTGCACAGAGCATGCAGCAGGCAGCACCCACTACCACGGCTGCCTCCCAGGACCGCCACTAAGAACACATGGCCCTCCAACGTTGTGGGTTGGGGTACCAGGAGAATCTGGCTGAACAGGTGCGGGTGGGCATTGACCGCATGGCTGCAAAACTAGATGCCATACGTGGGTGCCTACGTCCATATCAGACACCCACAGTCCGCTCCATGCTCTCCAACGGACCATGGCTGACATCACTGGAGCCTTGACTCAGAGACTAGAACAACTGTCCAGTCAGAGTGGCACTAGCAATGTCACACGGATGTTGGATCACATGCGGAGGTCAATGGAGTCCATGGAGCAGATGTAGGTGGAAAGAGCAGCTGCCACGGCTGCACACCAGCGAGAGGTAGCTGGGTTCCTAAATGACCTCAGGGCCATCCTCATTGCATTGCTGTCACAAGGCCTGGAGCTGATGCATGCTGCTGCTATCACTACATCCACATCTCTGACCCCTGAAGTGTCAGTGCCACACAGTGCGGAAGGCATTCCACCTCCAGCCACTGATGTGCCATAGTCAGCAAGTGCTGGAGACAGAACACCACCACCCACAGGTGAGGCACATGAAACTGCAGAGGACGAAGATGCGGATGAATCTGCCATTGTGGTAAGAAGGATGCAGTAGCATGCCTCTCCGCCATATGGCCGGTTTCTGCTTGGTTCTGCCCTCTGCATCATTACCTTTCATTGTCCCCCAATACACTCTGTGACACTCACCTTGGACCTCAACATGGACTGCCATATTCTGTTCAGTTACCAATGACACAGCAATCCAGCTGCGGACTGAACTCTTTCTCTTCCTTTGGACTTATCATTCCCTGAAGAGCACGGGCTGGCCGTCCATGGGCCAACATTGTAAAGTGGGGTTTGCATGGCCCTGTACTGCTCCAGCTGCAAAACTCAAATGAATGTGCATTAAACATACATAATCACACAGATGTGTCATGTCTCTGGTCTTCCAAGTGTGGAAGTATGGATGAATGTAGGGTCAATGATTCCCCTTACGTCCGTGTTGCTCATGTCGTTGGACTTGGGTCACGGAGTGACACACTGCAGAATGCAGTCTGGGTGGCGTAAACACAACAAGTCACAACGGGGACACACGCATTAGTTACTTCCTTGTCCAGCCCAGTACGGAACCATGCCCAGAGCCCCAGGGTCATTGTTTACACCGTTACGCTGGACTGGCATATGTCAGACCAGCCCACTCTGCTTACGCTCCCATGGGGGGATGACAATGCTACATGTGCCAGGTCTTCCTGGTAGTGATCTGCTGCTCACAGGTCTAGTTGTCAGCATGCCACAGCCACGCCCTCATGGCTGGTTTACACCTACACATCGCCTCACAAGACATGCGAACATGCCACTAAAAAGGGCCGGGCACACGTGGTGGATGCCATTTCCACACTCTATCTGGTTGCATCCATGTGGTGTACATGTACGCATGAGGGCCTAGGGCCCTGCAATGTCACATTCCGAGGGGACATGCTGTTGTCCGCACCACGATACCCAATCATACAGGGTCCATGGCTTTTGGGGCACAGACTTCATGGCACTGGATACAGTTTGGCTGGCACAGGCACACCGCCATGGGGCGGTGACTTTCGGTGCACTGAGGTAGGGGCATCTTAAGTGCTGAGCATGTGTGCAGCTTGTGATGATGCCCCTTCTCTGCGGTCCGGACTGCTCAGGATTTGTGTGCCCTGCTCGACTGCAGTGTAGGCCAGAGCCAGCGGGCAGTAAGGGGCCTACAGCCAAGTGGCGTCACCTCCCGGATCACAGAGTTAGTGGCACCTCAAGGGCTGAGCAGGTATGCAGCCTGCGATGATGCATGGTGCACTGGCATGTCCTCTGCCATGGTGAAATCATGGCCCAGAATCAAATCTGCGACCTGGTGGCCTGCGGATCAGGCTACATCATGTGGAGGGAGGGTTCCACGTTTGAGGGCCCTGGGCTTGGGTTTGCACTGGCACGTGGTGGGCCCTCATCGCGACACGCCGGTGGCGGAAGGTGAGCAGTGAGGCCTGGGTGCACAGGGGTGGGCATGCACTGCTGGGCGGCGGGAGCGGGTCCGGTGCAGCTGCCAGGGTGCTCAGGGTCAGGCATGCACCGCTGGGTGTTGGGATGGGCTGGGGTGCAGCTGCCTGGGTGCGCAGGGGCGGACAGGCGATGATGTTGTGTGCAATTGTATGTACTTTGCCATTCATGTATCTGGTCTCTGTTGCAGATGATGGATCTGTTTCAGATGTGGGACCTGGTGAACTGCACTACATACCGGCACGTGGTGGGAGACACACCGGTGTCAGCAGGTGAGCAGTGAGACCTGGGTGCACAGTGTTGGCACTCTATCTCCCTGTCTATCCCTTCTGTTATCTGTGTCTCTCTCCCCCTCTCTGTCCATCTTTCTCACTCTCTCCCTCTCTGTCCGTCTTTCTCTCTCTCCCCCTCTCTGTCCATCTCTCTCTCCCTCTCTTTCTCTCTCTCCTTTGCTCTCTTTCTGTCCTTTGATGACCGCAAGTCACACCTTCTCATCTTGATTTTTGTCTTGCAGGCTGTGACCTACAGATTGTCTTGAGGAGAGCCGCCATGTGTCTTCATTTCTGTTCTGTGTTTATTTGAATACATTTTCATTTGTTAATTTGAAGGTGAACGTGTGATGCTAATTTTTGTACAGACACATGCGTGTCACCAAATGTGATTGTGTGACATCAGGCGGATTATTTGGCACATGTTTCGTGTATTTGATATGACATGTCTTTGCCCGGGGGTGGGCGGGTGCCAATGGAAGGTGGGTCCTAGGGGTGGTGGCGGTTGGTGTTGTGGCCCTGTTGGGGCTCCCAGCTGCATAATCATTGGCTCCATGGCATCTGTTTTCATTCAGGTGTGGCTGTGGGCTGGGCTCCCCTTTCTGGTGTAGGCTGTCCTCCAACTTTACACCACGTCAGAGCAGGTGTTAGTTTCCTGCTGCTAACGCGCCTTATTGACTGTTTTGGGTTCTTATCGCCGATCAGGGCCGGACTGGGAACCACAACTGGCTCTGGCAAAGTGCTCAGCCGCCACCCCCCTCCCCACTCAGGGGGGGGTGTGGGAGGTGCCACTGAGCTCTTTGCCAGGGCCGGTTTTCAGCCGATTTTGGTACAGGGCCAATTTTACACCTATGCAGCAAAAACGGCCCTGTGACAAAAACAGCCCCCAGGGGCCCACAACTGCCCCCACTAATGCAGCGCACTGGGGGATTGCTCGGTGCCCGCTATGGCCAGGCCGGCCCTGTCGCCGATCTGGCGGTTTGTTGAAAATGTTGCGGAGTGGTGTTGTTGCAGCTTTTGGCCTACTCTGCATCTCATTAGCGATAGTTGTGGGGCATCTCATTAGCGATAGTAGCGGGGTCATCTGTGGCGATGTTTTTTGAGGCTACTATTGCAGGTTTACTGGCAATATGGGCTGTTTGCACGAGCTTGTGAATAGAGCAATATATTTATCACCACTTTGGCTGCGATAAAGTGTTGTTAACTCTGCGATAACTCCTTGAGAATATGCCATTCTGTGTACTGGTCTTGTGCTGCGCCTACAAATCAGGCTACAAATCAGTCAGGGTAAGGAGACTAACTTAAATTTTATACTCCAATTTTAAATGGCTTTACAGGGGTTTAAAATGTTTTAACATGTTGAGGTTTTACGTATATGTACTTTATTAATCTGCTAATATTATTTAATTTTTTTAACTGTCATGGACACCCTCAGTGAGCATCTCAGACTCAGAACCACTGCTTCCAACAAAGGAATACAGAAGAGAACTAGAGGTATGAAGCAGTCAGTGCATGCTGGTGTCAACAGCTTACTAGAAACATAGGACAAGAAAAGATTCTATTTGTGGATGCATGAATTAAGTTTATAGACCTTATTAACTATAAGGTGCACAGATAATAACGAGTTGGAGGATCTGCTCCTGCAGATGCCTTGTTTCTTTCAATAGAGTGAATATCCGAGTTGATAGGCTCAGTTTTTTACTTTTTGTGGTGATTGTAGGTAGCCCATTGGTTTCTGCTTAGCTCTAGTACTCTGACAGCTGAGAAAGCAAAATGCAACAGAATGTAATTGGAAGTGGTTAGTCTGATAACTGCCCAGATACAAAGCTAGGATCTCATCTTAAATCCAGTGAAAACCAATGTACTGTTCGAATGTAATCTTGACAGTATTTCAGAAAATGTGGCAAGCAAGGGTACATCTATGGTAGCAAAAGGAAGTGCTGTAATTTAGAAATCCTTAGTTTTCACAAGAGGGGAAGAAAAGGTGTACAACATTCTAGAACCATTGAGTAAAATCCATTCAGCGTGTCACAGAAATCTAAGTAATACACTGCCCGTTATTGACGTGATAAATTAATCAGTGAAGAAGGCAGAATTAATAAGTGAAATAACTCTTGTGTCCTTACAGTGCTCAATTAGGCAGTGGGGTAGCAAGGGGGTTGGGGCAGTCAAGCTCTTACCTGCAGGAGTCATGGGGCAGTAAACGCAGGAATCACCAGCCCCCCCCCAAGCAAAATAAGTTACCGCCACAAGTGGCAAAAGATCTGGCTATGCCGCTGCAATTAAGATACCTAGGGGCAGATTTACAAGCCCCTTATGCCTCTTTTATGCCACGGTTGCGTCACAGCACCGCAGCGGCGCAGATGCGCCATGCTGCTGGGTATTTACAACGTGAAGCATCTGGGAGATGCATCACGTTGTAAAGCCCTGCTCCAGAAGTAGGCGTTCCTGACCATGGGGGGGAGAGGGCGTTCTGGCCCAGGAACGCCTTTCAAAAGTGGCTGAGTGAAATCTGCAAGATTTCACTGAGTCACTTTTGAGCCCATGCTGCGTCAAAACCCTGCGCCTGCTTGAAGCAGGTGTAAGGATTGACGCAGCATTGTAAAGATAGGGCCCCCCCAGAGGGCAGTAAATGAGCAGAAAAGGTAAAACAGAGGGCAGAAAAATTAGCAGAGACGGCAAATCAAAGCAGAGAAGGGATAAACAGAGGGCAGAACAAGCAAAAAAAGGCAAAACAGAGTGCAGAAAATGAGCAGAAGAAGGCAAAACAGAGTTCAGAAAAAATTGCTGAAAAGGCAAAACAGAGAAAGAAATGAGAGCATCATGCACAGAGGGCAGCAGTTACACAGGCAGCAGAGGGTAGTGGACTGCGAGCAAGCTGGACAGGAGAACTGTCGCAGGGGGAGCTGGCACAAGAACCTGTAAGATCTGAGGGCAAGATTTGTGGGAAACGGCATGTCCTCACTTTTTAAGTTTGACGAAACAGTTCCCCGACTTTTTGCTAAACAACAACAATCCCAGAACGGCAATTCCAACAGTTGAGGTCTCTCGGCTGAAAATGAGAGGGAGGGGGATCCCCTTTTCTGTGGCTACAGGAGAGGGGGAAAGGGCTAAAGCCTTCAAGCGAGGATGCCTGCCCCCTCAATACATCTAAATATGTGCCATTGATTAATATGGAAATGTAAGGAAATACTGCATGGTAGCCAGTATAGCTTTAAGAGAGTCATTGAAGCTTCATGATGACATAGATTTATTGTTTTTGAAACTTAATGTAAGGGTGCTACCTTTTGGGTCTGTGCATTCAATGGACACTATAAAAATAATATAGCAATTGGTACAGTTTGTTTGCATATTTCTAAAATCTATATTATGAAAGCACTTGTTTAGTTTAAAGCCTGTCTTATATTGTGTGTAAACTCAAGTTTAAAATAATAACTTACTATCGTAGTAAGAAAGTCCACAGGAGTCCAGGTTGTGGTTCCAAGTAGTAACTTTATCCAGGTACAAGTTACAAAAGTATTTAATTGTAGCCAAGATGGTAAGTAGGCCTGTATTTACGCCCCACCAGGAGCAGCCTCCTAGCTGCTCAGCCTGCTGACACCAACTGACTCGCATCAGACATTTAACATTCCATGACATAATAAACATTCCACACATACTCAGGCTGAACAGCAAGGGGAAAGAGAGAACACAGAAAGAACAGGAACATTCCCCCTACTACATATCCTCTTTCTTTACACTAAAAAAAAAAAACAAAGAAAGAAGATGTGCAAAGAAATAAATACATCACTTGAGCAAATAAGTACAAATAAAGATAAATTGCTGATTGATACAAAATACCATATAACAATGGAACAATATAGTAAAATATGCAGTAGAATGACATGAAGGATATACATACCCAACGGTAACATGAGATAGAGAAAGCAGGTGCTAAATAAGAACAAAACATAACCATAAAAAAGAGAACCACACCCATCCCCTATTCTCACAAGGAGAGGTCGGAAAAGTGAAGCGTATGCCACAGAAAGAGTATACAACGCAAATCCTGCAAATCACAAGAAACAACAAGCACACAGGATCTCAATGCAAACAAGTAACAAAAAGTATGAACAAACACACGCACCATACCAGTACGCCTGACGTAAAGGCACCCCTACATTCTGTGAAAAGGAGAACACAACGAACCTGAGCTGCAAACAGAGAAATACCAGAACACAAAACGTAGGAAAGAAAATGTAGGTGCGTGTAGAAGTAGGGAACCCTCCAGAACAACTTAAAAGCAAAATTGAACGCCTACTCGCCCCCAAAAAGAAGGGTAAGAAGAAAAATGTAAAAACTGCGTAGTAAGTCAGAAAAAGACTGAAGTAAGTGAATGAGCAACTAGGCCTAAAACTGTAAAGTGTAAAAATGTTACACCAAGAAAGAAAGTACATATGAATTCATGCAAGTGACCCTAATGTAAACAACAGCTAAAGAATATTAGCTGGGTAGACATATAAGAAAAGGAGGTAAAAGTAATATGAATCTCAGAACAGGTAAAACTCTCACAAAGAATTGTAAAGTGATAAATACACCCTTCATGCAGAAACAAGTACTGGAATAAATTTCACAAGGTCAACATTGTAAGAATACCCTACTAACTGTAAAGTACACATGTGTATATGCACATAAAGCAATGTGAACAGTACCTAAATAAATACTTAATGAAGTGCAGGTAGCTCTAACTATGAAAAGTAGGTTGAAGCTCCTTCAAATGTCATGTTATGATAACTAGCATGGTTTTCTGAAGAACCCATTGAGGTACAGAGGCAGCCTTAATAAATAACATGTATTCAAACTCGTTGTAAGCTTTTATAAAGAAGTACTTTAAGCACTGCCAGTCTCTTGTGGAAAAAGAAAGTGCCCAATCGTCAGAGTAAAAAAACGATGAAAGAAAGCATGGCCACTCACCAGAACAGAGTAAAGTCTCTGCCCTCGCAAATATGCGCATATGCTCACCCAAAGTGCCACTTTTCTTGCATCAAAAGAGTCGGCCAGTTTTTGATGGAAGATTATTTGAAGCAGTTGAAAGTAGTCACTGACTCTATTTGGAAAAATGCTACAGCTATCACAGAATGTAAAGCTTGTTGTCAGAATCCAAACAACACAGAGAAACACAGCAGGTTGATCAAGCCAGTTGCATCTCTGTGGAAATTGTAACTGAAAAGGATGTCAATAGTATGCCACACTCCAGGCTGAGTAAATCAGTGGTTAACGAAGAAAATCCATGGCAGGAAAGTAAAATCAGGATAAGTCTCACAAAGCTTAAATGGAGGTTGGCACGCCCAAGTGAGTCTGCCCGGTGTCTTCTGGTCCAGATGGGGCAAAGGCTGCCAGGAAGTAACAGGTAGATGTTACAAGCTTGGGTTCTTAAATGTAGTTGCAGTATATTGTAGGTTTCTTAGTTGCTGCAGGATGGTTTCTTGATATGTAAGTCCATAGAATTTGAATTCATGTAGGATTTGAAAACCACATTGTCGCCAAAATGTCTAGTATGAAAGTCCACAGGTGGCCAGGTTGTGTTTCCAAGTAGTAACTTTATTCAGGTGCAAGTTATAGAAGTATTTAGTTGTAGCCAAGAAGGTAAGTAGACCTGTATTTACGCCCCACCAGGAGCAGCCTCCTAGCTGCTCAGCCTGCTGACACCAACTGACTCACATCAGACATTCAACAATCCATGACTTAATCAGCATTCCACACATACTCAGGCTGAACAGCAAGGGGAAAAAGAGAACACGGAAAGAACAGGAAGATTCAGCCTACTACACTTACATATTCACAGTTCTTTCTGTCACCGGCTGGGACTTCCTTGCACTAAAAATATGGAGTCACTATTCTTCACTACACCAATCAGGATTCATGTCTGTGGTTCTCTGCTTACATGCTCAGATATCTGAAGAAAAGACTATAACAAGACAGAGTTTTCATTATGTAAAATAGTGCATTTCCTTCCAACTGCATAGTTTAACTTACATATATTTGTCATTTAAGGTGTGCCCCTTATTTTATATGTAGTTACCTCAAAGGCAAACAAAATAGTTACAGAATATTTTTTTTTTTTTTAGCCACGACATTGACCTTGGTCCCACACTCACCGACTTCACCCGCATTGCACTGAGGATCACAGTTCCCATACTTTTTAACATGTTTCGACCACTGGTCAATTTACAGATGTATATGAAAGTATGATACTCTCAAATGCTTTTGTGAATTGACCCTCAGAGTATGCAAATTATTTCTAATGTTTTAGCTTTCAGGTTGAAAAATTAGGTAAGGTTTCACAAGCTTTTTATTTTAATGAGCATCTTTGCAAACAGAAATTGAGGATCATTGTTCATTTAGACAACGAAACATAATTTGTTAGTAATCCGCTGCAAAATGATGTTGTACTGTCTTTTTGCTCATTATTGCGCCACAAACTTATGAATGACACAAAATGTGTGGTGACAATTAGCACTGCAGCTTCAATACATTTTAATAAAGGCTACTTTTAGCAAAATATTACTCAGCGCGTGCATTCCGTTGATTGGGAAACACCTCGGCATAAAATGTGTCTGTTTGCCATACTGCGATTCGTGCAATGCAACTAGCCAAAAACTAAGGGGCATATTTACAGGAACGGCGAAAAATAGACGCAAAGCGGGCTTAGCACTTTTCTATTTATCGAAATCTGTCACTGGATTATATATCCCTGTTAGCGCGTTATTTACAACGCGTTTCCCCAGGGTGATATAAGTACCAGTGATAGCGGGAAATCACCGTTTTGCAGGGAACATCGCTGGTTTTCCAGCGATGTTCCTGCAAAACGGCGATAACCTTCCTGATATGACCCACAGGGTCATATCAGCACAATCCACCCCCATATTAGGTATGCCTAAGTCTTTATTTTAGCAGACGTTAGTTCAAAACTAATGTCTGCTAAAATGCGTTGGAAGCCGTGTAAATATTTCGATGTGCACATCAGCGATATTTACAAGGTTGTAATGCCCAGTGACGCCCACTTTGCATCTCATTAGAGATGCAAAGGGCGGCGTCCGGTAAAAGGGTGCTAACATGTGCTAATGCATGTTAGCACCATCTTGTTAATAGGGCGATAGTTTGCCAAATGTGATGCAGTGCGCACAACAAAATTTGTTTTATTTATTTATATGTTTATTTACCTGTATTTGGCTGTATTCTGTAGTTTACTACCCCCACCCTGCCCTTCCCCCACCCCACATCCCCGGCCGGCAGCACTCCCACCACCAACCGCTACTGTCCTGTCCTCACAAAAAGAAGTCTCCATCCCCTTGAGCCAGGGCAGGGAAAGGCAGGGCCTTGTTCACTACACAGACTTTCCTATGAAGTTTGCCTACTTCAAAGGCTGAAATGTATATAAGTACTGGACCTCGGACACCATATACTAAGAACAATTTTGATTTGAGGACATTCTGACAGGAAGAAGAGCAGAATTGCCGTCGGCCGGGACTTCTACTTTAGTGTTTTCTTAGCTGTGTTGACCTGCGGTTTGCTGCTTCTGTCCTGGGAGTAAAACTGGACGTTGCATTCTACATCCTGCTTCCAAGGTTCTCCAAGGTCTTGAGCTTGCCTCCTGTTAAGGAGTCTCAGGGCCATTGAAGACTTCATCTGAAACCCCTGAGATCTTCTGCTGAGTCGTCCTATTTGCCAAGTGATGCCAGTTCCAGTTCTTGGGCCCTTGTAAGTGAGTTTGGGATGCTACTAAGCTGAAACTAAGGCATCAGTGGTGATCAACTTTAGAACCGGTGCCCATCTGCAACTCTGACATCGTGCCACTGCCTGCAATGGAGCTGTGGTCCTGCTCACAGCACCAGCTGCAACTTGCACCCCAGGCTTCGGCTACGCTGCAGTGCCTCCAAAGCTCTGCCGCTAGACAAGTCTTCAGCACTGCGCCACCAAAGTGTGCAGCTCACAACTCCGATGCCTGTGGACTGGTCCGAAATCAACGCCATGGAAAAACCAAAGCCTTGCTGGTTGACTCTTGACATCTCATTGACTCCTCTCCACAGTAAGGAACTGAGGTACTGTACTGGAAACTGAGGCGTTACCTCCCCTGCAGCAGTAAGGATCAGATACATCACCTCACCTGCCTGTTAGTAATGAACCAATGCATTGCCTCCCCTGCAACAGTAAGGAAAGACACTACACCACCTCTGCGATGCCTCAACAGCTCTGTGTTTTGCATCATATTTGTTTTTTCACAATTTCTCTAAGCTATTGTACTGGGGTCTGCCCGACTCTGTAATCGTCCCTCACTCCATCTAGGTCGGTCTGACTTTGTGGAGTGATCAACGTCAACTGCAACCCAATGGCCCCAGTTGGGGATAATTTTGATTTATATGAGCTATACTTTAATCTTTAGAAAGTGATATCTTGATTTGTGTATGTTGAGTTTTGTTTTTTGTCTTGTTTTATTCAGATCAACAGTGGCTATTTTTCTAAATTTGTGTGCCGTCCTTTTGTAGTGCATTTACTGTGTGTGCTTGAGTGTGTGTGTACACATACTTTACACATTGCCTCTGGTATAAGCCTGACTGATCTGTGCCAAGGTAACAAGGGGGTGATCAGGGGTTATCTTTGGTGTGTAATTTATTTACTCTGACTAGAGTGGTGGGTTCTTCATGACTTAGGCACATACTTTAGCCAACCAGAAATCTAATTTCTAACACTAAAGAACATCAATAAAAAATTCAATCAAAAGCCCCACAACATCCATATCTTGCTGCTACATTCCAAAGACAATGTGATGGCAGCATTTGTGTTCTCTGTCCTTAAATTCCCATCTCAACACAATTAGGTGTACAGCTGCTCATCCTTGAGAATTGTATCTTTCTAGTAAGCTGTATACATGAGACTCCTTTTCTCGTCATCTCTTTCCCATCTGCTGCCAACTTTTCATCTTCAGGCCTCACTATCAGTCTAATACAAAATAATGAGCCTTTCTCTAGCTAACGAGGATCTTGATAACACACCTGCAAATAAAATGAATAAGCAACATACTAACGATTTCAAAATGTCTAGCTCTCACCTAAGGCCTAATGTTAAGCTAAGTTAGTTCAAGAATCAAAATGGACGCACAATATAACATTGATTATAGGAAAGTAAGCTGTCAGCATTATAACATGAATATCCAATAAATGTTAGTGCATGAGTTATATTTCTGTAGTACAAATTCAGATGATTTTGATATGCTCAAAACAATGTTTATCTACGATAATTCATAAAGGTGAGAAACACAAGTGTATGGGGCCACGTCTATTTTATTTGCATAGTTACTTAAAACCATTGCAGCAATAACAGCAACAATTAAACCTTGAGCACAGATGTAATACCATGTTGCACACGTTAGGGAAAAATCTTTCTCATATTGTAAAGCTGTTAAAATTACTTCAAAAAGTGTTATAATAACAGTGCTAAAAAACATACATTTCAATATTGAAACATAAATTGCTCATGTGACAAGTACAAATCTTTCTTGTTGTCAGATTGCCAAAGAGAAAGTACAAGAAGTGTCAGATATGCCCTTGAGGGAATGGGATCAAGTACAAGAGTTTGTAAACAGAAAGTGCAATGTGCAAAGGCCAAGACCAAAAGTCAGGGGGACCTAGTTAGGGGATGTTATGCTTGATGTGGGAGCCAGAGACCCTTGCCCAACTTGACTTCAGTGCCCATGTGCAAAGAATGCAGTGGATCAGAAAGTGCTGTGTGCAAAGACCGATTTTGGGAATTGGGTAGATCTTAGTTGGAAGCTGCTTCTCCTGGAGTGGTAGGGTGATAACCTCACCCAACATCCTAGCTCCGGCCCCATTGCAGAATGTGCTAAGTTCTGAATGCAGCAGGTGGTATTTCAAAAGAGCAAGGTGCCAAGAGTGTTAAACGTCTGCCCAGCATATTGTGTCCTTTGGCAGTTTATTTCACGTAGATGCAAGAATTTTTACCACTTGACAGATCAGCTGTGGATTGTTGTGAGTGAAGCAGGCCAACAGGGTGCATATTTGTATCGCTTTTTGTTTAATCGGGGCTTTCAGCATTTGTCTACTTTCTTTCAGCAGCTCGGCACAGCTGCATAACAGATATGATAAATCCTCAGTAGCTATTTCCACACAAGCAGCAGATCTTTGTAATGGATTTTCTCAGCCAGTGGGGAAAATGGGATGTGCATGGTAGAAAACCTAGATGATATTTCAAAAATTGCTCTTTAAGGGACCTAGGGAAGCAGAGGCTGGATTATTTCTGGGCTGGGCTCATGCAGTGTATGTGTTTAATGACATCCAAGCGTGTGCTCTGTCCGAGAATGACACCTTGTCTTCAACTTAAGAGAGGAGTTTAATTGATTTCCTCACAAAGTGGGTGGTTGGGGTTTTCTATAACTGGGTCGGCCCTGTCCTGGCCAGGGATTCCTTCAGATATACTATGGCAAGCAATAAATCCCTCTGCTGTAGCTCCTGCCATGAGTAGTGATTGAGAGTGCTAGGTGCTGCTTTCCTGATTCCCCCCAGAAGTTGATGAACACTCCTCTCCTGACTAGGGACTGCTTTTTCAGACCAAACCGCAGCCTGATTTGTGCTGGCAAGGTGTGCTTGGGTACGTTGAAGATGATCCTGTATTCATTTAACTGTGTGCTGGTTAGGATTTTGGCATCCCTGCGTCCTGAAGTTCACTGCCTTAAGTTATTGTTGGGGGTAGTTTGGCATGCCTTACCCAGAGGAGAGGGGACAATGATGCTCTGTTTAGTTTTGATTTTTGACTCTTTAGCCGCACTGCTGGTGCCAGGCATTTCCTTTTATAGTGTGCTTTTGTTGCAAAAAATTGCCTGCTTTTTCAGCTATCACCCCTAGATGTTTTTAGACTGCAGCAGACTGAATTTTCTTCTTGCCCCAGAACCATGCCAGAGGGTTTGTCCTGTTGCTGCCAATCGCCATAGTACATAGTACATGTTGTGGCAAAGTTGATGGTCAGCCGTTATTTTCAGAATATCCCTGTGTTATGTTTAGTAAGCTCTGTTACTCTACCTTAGTATGACTGACTAAGACTTCATAATTGGCATACATGAAGTTTGACAGTTCCAAGCACCCTAACCAGCAGGCATGAGAATTGCAGATATTGAGTGCCAGCGTCCTGTTGGCTAAAAACAGATTGAATAAAGTGGGGGCTAAGACACACCCCTGCTTCAACCCTTTGCTAGTTGGAATACACCTTGGTTGATGTGCCAGAGGTTTGTGAAAACACTGTTTAGTTTAGTGGCATAATTCCTTTTTCAGTTGCCCACATCAAGAGTTTCCCCAGTAAAGTCCCTGCTAAATATTTTGCCTCATTGTCAATGAGGGCAATTAGGCGATAGTTCTTTGCATGGACCTGCTCCCAGTTTTATGTATTGGAGATATATGTGACCATCTGTACCAACTGTGCTCCTGAGTCTGAATTCGAGGAAAAGTGTGTCTAGAGCTTCTGCCTAAAAATCCATGTTGTGCTTAAAAATAGCAGAGGGAATACAGATGGGCCCCAGAGACCCTTCTCTCCTGCGTTTGCTGATTTAGCTCCTGATTGAGTTTATTCTAAGGGACCTCAATGAGTTGGTCAGTTTGTTTGTTGAATGGCTGATGGTCTTCGAAGAGATGTTTGTACGAGTTCCTGTTGGTGTCAGAATGGCTTTTAAGCCTGAATTGTCTGGAAGGTAATGCTGATTAAAGCGTTCCCCCATATACGTTGCCCAGGCATACTCGACTGTGTGAGAGGTACCTACCCCATGTGAAGGGCATATGAACTTGTTGATTGTTCCCCAGAATTGTGAGCTGTCAGTGTGCTTATGCACACAAGTTAATGAGTTAAGGCACACATTGAATACATGGATTATGTATCATAAAATAGGAATACTGTGTGTGTAGAGGGTGGAGTCTAAATTACACTGCTCCACTGTTTATTTTTGCCCTTTATCCACTCTTTGGCTAATTGAAAAAAAGAAAAGTAGAATTCAACTCTTTCACGTCTGCAAAATATTTTGCCAACATCTGTATGATAGGAAAGTTATTTTTAATTCAAATTTAGAGACAACTTTGATGTTTCTGTTTGTGTTCAGCTGCTCTGAGCTCACAGCGGTCTACTTGCCTTTAAGTGACTATGGGACATATTCAAAAGGAGCTGTCACTGAATTAATGGCATTTTATCGCAGCCAAAGTCATGATATTGTACCCCCCATTTACAAGCTGGTGCTAACAGCCCAGAGCACCAGTTTTCCCACAATAGCAGCCACAAAAAACATCGCCACAGAGGACCCCCGCATCTTTCGCTATTGAGATGCAGAGTAGTCATTCCCGTGCCAAAAGCCGTGACAACACAACACCACAACATTCCCAACGACCAGACAGAACCACAACAAGAACACAAAACAGGAGATAAGGCGCATTGGCAGCAGGAAATTAACACCTGCTCTGACCTGGTGTAAAGTCGGACCATAGTCTCCACCACAAAAGGGAGAACAGCCCAGAGCCACACATGAAGAACAACAGATGCCGCGGAGCAACTGAACATGCAGCACAGACACCCAAGAGGGCCACAACACCCACGAGACCCCACCCAGGCCCCCAACACCTGACTCCACATGCCAACATTTGTGTTATTGCCATCCGTACCCCATGAGCCTAAGGCCGTGTCCCAATCTCAGCACCAAAGCCACATCACATTCTGAAAATGCAAGTAGTAGTCTGACAAACATCAGGGATGAAAGCTCCATTGTTCCAATGCAGAAGGCAGGAGGACACCTGAACCTCTGACCTTGGTCCAAAAAGCACCTGGAATACCCTGGGAGAGATGACATGGCAGATGTGGATGACTCCCTCACCACACATTGCACAAATGAACTATCCGACTCATCCACACTCCACACACAGGAGCCCCTGCCTGAGGGGCTCCCGCATGGGATCCCCTTGACACTCACGGAAACAGCAACCCATTCAGCCCAACGTTGCACACACATTAGAATCATTGCCCGGAGATGTGGCATATCCTCCATACAACTGTTGCAGTCCAGAAGAGGGTTGGTTCCAGGAGACGTACCAAGGTAATGGCAGGTCATACCGGGCACATGCACAACCCCTGTCATGTACGCTGCATTTACTGGGTGCTGTGCCACTGGCAGTGCTGCAAATCAGCTGCTGCTTTGCTGGATTCAGCACATGTGCATGGATCGTTGTGATATTGGTGATAAGGAGGGGGGCCCCGTTGTGCACATTGTGGACGGGGGCATAATTGGCATTTCTATGTGTGCTGTAGTGTGCCAAGGCTATCAGTGACATGTTCCACGATCATTGTGGGTGTGCAGTGTGCTACACATAATTGTGCAGGTGTGCAATTGTGCCCATCTCCCCCAGCCCCCCTGTCCCTTACTCACCCTGTTGCAATTGGATCCGGACGTATCATGCTGTGTCCAGGCCCCCAATTCCTGCCACCATCTCCACACTGCTGGCTGTGGGCACCATTTCCTCCAGTTCATCAATCTCCTCTTGTGTCGCAGGACTCCCACCTCCAGTAGCCCTTGCTGCCTTCCTGTTGGCGGTGAGATTCTCCTGGTTTTGGCTGTGCACTTCATGCCAGCGCCTATAGTCCTCCTCCAGTGACCTCCTCTACACTCCGACTGCATTGGCGTTGGTGACAATGGCCTGCCATATTTCCGTTTGGGTTGCCAGTGCTGCATTGGAGGTACCGAACAGTTGTTGATTGTGTTCTATCACCTCCGTGACAATGAGCCGGTCTTTCTGCAGACTGAACCCCATCTTCCTCTTCCTCTTGTCCGTGCTCTTTATGAACATGGGGTTCATGGCAGTACCTCCGTGGGGCTTGTGGAGTTCGGCTTGTCCTCTGCACTCGGTCTGGGTGCATGCATGTTGCAGCGCAGTTTTAATGATTTTTGTCTTTCCTTTATAGTGCATTTTCCCACTAGACGCATGGGGTTTGCAGGCCTATGGCTGGTTTTCTCTGATTTTTGTACCACGTTTGGCCTCATCGCATGTTTTTTTGCGTTCGCGTTTCGCATTTTTGTGGCATGGTGTTGATTTTCATGCTGACATTTAACGCGTTATCTGGTAACTATCGCATGCTTCTGCCTTGTTGTGAATTCCATGTTGACACAGGTTAATTTTCCAGTGATAGACTGCAATGTTGAAAGTTGCGTTAAGCTACTCTTGCAGTAGTTATCACACATTCTTGTGAACATACCCATATATTTCTTCTGTTTTGAGTGTTCTCTATTTTTATTGAATTAATGTTTCGGAAATGTTCGACTGTTTAGAAGCAAAGCTGGGATGGACATTTTCACATTCTCTTCCTTGGAATTTGTAAACGAGCAAACACAAGTTGTTCCAACCTTAACTTTTGCACCTGGGTAAAACATGGAACAATTCCACTGCAAAATATTTTGCTGCCTCCATATATATTATAAATTTAAGAACATAAAGTTTGTTCACTTTTAAAATTGAAGTAAAAGCATTTATTTTCAAATTTTATTCCTAAGTAGCACTGTTTGTGGCCACATGTATGCCGGGTTCCAGTGAAGATTTGCAAGTATAGGTTGTTGAAATAACTATTTTAGGGTTAACACAACGTTTGACAGAAACAAATGTGTAGTTTCTCCTCCAGTGGTTTCCGTTTTAAATTAAATGGGCTTGTTTTAGTTTCAATGACTTATTAAGACAATTCCTATTTCTGTATGCTGTCTTGTAAATAAATTGGACGTGCTTGCTTTTGCATGAGATTACATGTCCTATTTTCTTGATTAAATTCATAAATACTCAAAGGAAGCCAGTTGTTTTACTTTCATGAGAAAAGCAAAAATGTATGACCGAGTAGAAACAAAGGGTTTCAGGCATTATGCTGTATTTGGTGTTCAAATGATATTTGCTTTAAGACTGTATACCTACACAATTCAGTTGCTCTGAATGGCCGTTTCCTGACTGCAAAGTTTCACGTGACTTCCTTTGGTGCTCACAGTTTAACATTAATTTAGCATTGCGTGATTTTATTATAGCAGTTTCATTCGAATACTTCCTTCAGGGAATACGCCGGAAAATATAATATGGAAAATTATGATTTATTGTTTTATCTTGAAGCCCGACACCTATGTTTTTCTAAATGCAGGATTTGGATGTTTCATCTTTTTGTTACAGTGTCTCTTATCTTCAAACCTTCAAATCGTATTATATATAGATCTGTCAAAAAGTCAAATGTTACTTGTGCTATGCTTTTTACACTAATAACATCCTGGAGTGATTGATTGTCGGTCTTTATGTGTTTTAAAATAGTTGCACTTATCCACGTAGATTCTTCTCCTCTCAACTATTTTTAGATGGGCAACTTTCGCTATTAAAATATAAAAGCACACTTATCTATAAAGTTTTAGGTTAATGTCATTAAGTCAAGGTGTCAACTTGTCTTGTCTTGAATGATCGTTTGTTTCAATTGTCTATTGTTGTGTTGCTTTCCAAAGCCTTTGCCTTCTGATTTTTGTTCAGACAGCTCCGCTTCACTTTGCGAAATATTTATTTTTTAAACTAGAGTTCTTTCTTCGTAGAACATGGCCGCATTCTTCATTGCCTTGCTTGATGAGCACAATGTGATACCAAAGTTGGTTTAGTCTCAGGAAACTTGAGCAACATGACAATGTTTTTTATAATTTGTTATTTGAGTCCCCTATGAGGGCACTGTCTAGTGGATCATCTAGAACTTGAAGTGGTTGGTAAAAATGAATGGTTTATGAGGCCCTTGCGCCTCTTTGCGCCGCAATTGCGTCACTTTATGTGACGCAACGGCGGCGCAAACAATGCGCCCTATTTACAACGTGACATATCTAGGAGATGTGTCACGTTGTAAAGCCCTGCGCCATAAGGAGGCGTTCCTGCGCAGGAACGCCTCCTAAAAGTGGCTGAGTGAAATCTATAAGATTTCACTCAGTCACTTTCAGGCCAATGCTGCGTCAAAACCCTGCGCTTGCTTGAAGCAGGCGTAGGTCTTGACGCAGCATTGTGAAGATGGGGCACCCCCGAGCCTTGCTGGAGCTGCGTTGCTCTTGCGACGCAACTCCAGCAATGCGCCACCTTTACGGCACAGATGCGTCACGCATCTGTGCCGTTTTTGCCCCATGGTGCGCCGCATTGTAAATGCGGCGCACCATGGGTGGCGGAGCAGTGCGCACTGTGGCGCACATTAACTGGCGCATCCCTGGGGATGCGCCAGTTAACATAAATCTGCCCCAATATATTTTATCCAACACAATGTATATTCGTTTTAGTTTCATTTTAATATCCGAAGAAAGTGATTAATGTCACTAAAATATACTTTTGAGTAAGTACTCATTGGATGTATGTTTACATCTTGTTGGTGGGTGATAGGTGTTTTTTTTTCAGAAAAGGCCACTAATCCCAAAGAAACAAAAAAATCTCAGCGTGCATAGCACTTTCATGGATAAACCACAACCTGATCAATGTCTTTGTTAATAATGAGTTCAAAGAGAAACCAAACCCTGTGATGCGCTAAAAAGTGATTTGCGCATCTGATTTTCAATCAAGAAACTTACTTTATGATCAGCTGTCATGACTGGCTGTCACGACTGGAACATTTTGCTATTTGGTCATGTGCACTGAGCTCTGAACGAATGAGTTGTGACCTTAGGTATTAGGCTTAACAATGAAGACATTTTCCAACTGCATTAGTGTCCCTGAGTTTGGGGGTTAGGCGTGTCTTGTGTCAAGTGGATTGCTGTTGCTGGTCCATGCTAAGGAGTTGGGTCTTAGGTCCATCCATGACTCCTGAGCAGGGATGGGGTTATGGATGGGGAAAACCCTTTACTGGCCCTTGAGCAAGAGAAGAAGTAAAGTGTTCTCCCAAGAACATGGCTACTTAAGTTCGGGGAGGAGAGGAACCATTTTCTGTTCCAGGTGTGGTGTTTTGCTGGGTGGTTTATTCAAGGGGAAAACACACAACAATCTACAGCACTCAAATATTTGCTGGTTTAGATTGGGGATTATTAGAACTATTCTCAATCAAGGCCAGGGGCAGAAAGAAGTGTGGCACAAAGACCTGTGCAATGGCAACCTAACCCTTGGGCGAGCTGGGATGACTCTTTAACCCCTCTCTATTTCAAAAAGGCTGGATAGATCGAGAGTAACCTCTTTTAAGATATCGTCTCTCAGATTCCATAGCAAGCTGGAGAGAAGAGCAGACTGGAGCCGTATTACACATTGTCATTGTTTGAGCCTAGCTCACCTTTTAAAAGGTACACCTGGTGCAAAAAATGAAAATGCTCCCCATTATCGTGAATGCGCTGCCCCCAGGGCAGCTCCAAACTCGTGCTGACCTGAGAGCAGCACATTCATGTGAAAACACGGAGCACCAGTGCGTGTTTTCTCAATGCAGATGGCAACCCGCCTGCACTTTTAAAGGGGATTAGAGATCATCTTGCAGGTGGGTGCAGCCAGTGACTGCATCTGCCTGCAAGGGGATGTGTGGGGGTTCAATAGGACCCCCTTTCTTCCCTAAAGAGGACTGCTCTCAGGGGGCACACTCACAGTGCACGACCTAGAAGGTAGCGCACTCCGAGTACACCCATGAAAGTTTATTGCTTCTGCACCTGTGTCCGTAATATGGTGAGGGTGCAGAAGCAAAGGACTTCCCGAATTTGCATAGATCACACCCCTATGCAAATGAACACTCCCTGATGGTAGCGCAGGCACTTTAACTCCATGGCTGCTAAGGCAATTCCCCTCCTGTGCTGGGAAATTGCTTTATTCATTGTTTTATGACGAGCTGGGCTCGTCATCAGTGTATGAGGAGGCTACACCATGACGAGCCCAGCTCGTCATGAGTGTGGAAGGGGTTAAGTGCACCAGCGCTATCGGTATTACTGAAGGGGACTCACAAGTGTCTGCACCAACTTCTGTAATACCAAAGTTCCCCGGGGGGCCCAAAGTGGGTACAAACACCCGGGCACTCAAGAAACTTACTTTATGATCGGCTGTCATGACTGGCTGTCACGACTGGAACATTTTGCTATTTGGTCATGTGCACTGAGCTCTGAACGAATGAGTTGTGACCTTAGGTATTAGGCTTAACAATGAAGACATTTTCCAACTGCATTAGTGTCCCTGAGTCTGGGGGTTAGGGCGTGTCTTGTGTCAAGTGGATTGCTGTTGCTGGTCCATGCTAAGGAGTTGGGTCTTAGGTCCATCCATGACTCCTGAGCAGGGATGGGGTTATGGATGGGGAAAACCCTTTACTGGTCCTTGAGCAAGAGAAGAAGTAAAGTTTTCTCCCAAGAACATGGCTACTTAAGTTCGGGGAGGAGAGGAACCATTTTCTGTTCCAGGTGTGGTGTTTTGCTGGGTGGTTTATTCAAGGAGAAAACACACAACAATCTACAGAACTCAAATATTTGCTGGTTTAGATTGGGGATTATTAGAACTATTCTCAATCAAGGCCAGGGGCAGAAAGAAGTGTCGCACAAAGACCTGTGCAATGGCAACCTAACCCTTGGGCGAGCTGGGATGACTCTTTAACCCCTCTCTATTTCAAAAAGGCTGGATAGATCGAGAGTAACCTCTTTTAAGATATCGTCTCTCATATTTCATAGCAAGCTGAAGAGATGAGCAGACTGGAGCCGTATTACACATTGGCATTGTTTGAGCCTAGCTCACCTTTTAACCCCTTCCATGCTAATGACAAGGTCAGCTCGTCATGGGTGTTACCTGCGCTGCGCTTATGACGAGCTGACCTTGTCATGAACAATGGGAAAAAATGGGTTCCAGCACCCAGCGGGAAAACCCTTAGCAGCCAAGGTGTTAAAATGTACACCTGGTGCAAAAAATGAAAATGCGCCCCATTATGGTGAATGCGCTGCCCCCAGGGCAGCTGCAAACTCGTGCTGACCTGAGAGCAGCACATTCATTTGAAAACACGGAGCACCAGTGCGTGTTTTCTCAATGCAGATGGCAACGCGCCTGCACTTTTAAAGGGGATTAGAGATCCTCTTGCAGGTGGGTGCAACCAGTGACTGCATCTGCCTGCAAGGGGATGTGTGGGGGTTCAATAGGACCCCCTTTCTTCCCTAAAGAGGACTGCTCTCAGGGGGCACACTCACAGTGCACGACCTAGAAGGTGGCGCACTCCGAGTACACCCATGAAAGTTTATTGCTTCTGCACCTGTGTCCGTAATATGGTGAGGGTGCAGAAGCAAAGGACTTCCCGAATTTGCATAGATCACACCCCTATGCAAATGAACACTCCCTGATGGTAGCGCAGGCACTTTAAGTGCACCAGCGCTATCGGTATTACTGAAGGGGACTCACAAGTGTCTGCACCAACTTCTGTAATACCAAAGTTCCCCGGGGGGCGCAAAGTGGGTGCAAACACCCGGGCACTTATTGTAATACGTCCTCAGTTGTTCAACCTGCTTTTACATTATGCCACATGGCGTTTTGGGTGCAGAGCAGGAATATCGACGTAGAAATATCGAGGGACATAAATATCACCACAAAAATATTGTGGAGAGGAAATATCAACAGCAAAAATATCGTTGACAAGAATATTGACTGACATGTAAGTACTATCAATTTAAAAAATCATTTCCAAAAATATAGTTGACAAAAATATAGAATTAATAATATTGTATATATTTCAGTGTTTTTAATGAGAATTGTTTGTCATTTTATTATATGTTTTAAAATTGTACTAGTCATTAAATTATTTTAAGTTTAATATTGTGTTTCAAGTTCCGTAGTCCGTTGAAGGAATTTAATTATATAGATTTAAATAATTATCTATAGTAGTTAACATTTTTTTTTATTGATTTTGTGTTTCAGTTCTGTAGCGGGTTGTGGGTTTATAGGGGAATAGGGTGGGAAGTAATTTAATTATATAACATTTATTGAATAATCAATGTGTTAATTGATGAATTATTAATTGTTTGATAATTAGTTGTTAATTATTTTCAATTAATCAGTTAATAATAAATTATGTTAATTGTTTAATTAATTTTAGGTTTATGTTGTGGTGTTTATATGTGTAAATGGTGTGAAGGGTGGTAAGTAATTATTTTTTATTGATTAATTAATACAGATTTTTAAATTCATTTCCATGAATTAATTATTAATTATTAATTGTAACTGTGTATTTAATTTGTGGTGTGTCTTGTGCATATTGTAGTGTTAATTAATGTGCAATTAATGATTTTTGTATTATCTTTGTTAATATTAATATAATTTATATATTAATTTTGTTAATATTGGAAATGAATTTTAATACAAATGTTGATGTTTTAGTTTTTTTATTGTTGTGGGATGCAGCACTTTCCCTACTGTTGCACTCACTGGAGTGGGAATAGTAATTTTTACCCCTCTGCTATCCAGCGCTTTCCCTGCTGTTGCACTCTGGTGTGGGAATAGTAATTTTTACCCCTTCACTATCCAGCGCTTTCCCTACTGGTGCACTCACTGGAGTGGGAATCGTAATTTTTACCCCTCTGCTATCCAGTGAATTCCTTACTGTTGCACTCACTGGAGTGGGAATAGTAATTTTTACCCCTCCACTTTCAATTGCTTTCCTCACTGTTGCACTCACTTGAGTGGGATTGGCATTTTTTATTTCTCAGCTATCCAGCGCTTTCTCTACTGTTGCACTCACTGGAGTGGGAATAGTCATTTTTATTCCTCCCCTATCCAGCGCTTTCCCCACTGTTGCACTCATTGGAATGAGAATAGTAATTTTTACCCCTCCTCTATCCAGCGCTTTCCCTACTGTTACACTCACTGAAGCTGGAATAGTAATTTTTTACCCCTCCGCTATCCAACACTTTCTCTACTGTTGCACTCGGTGCAGTGGGAATAGTAATTTTTACCCCTCCGCTATCCAGCTCTTTCCCAACTGTTTCACTTACTGGAGTGAATAAACTGCAGGGGTCACCCATATAACCCATAGGCCTTTGGGTATCAAACAAAGGAAAAACAAGGTAAAGCCTATGGACCACTATTATGTCTGTCTAGTTATAAGACTGGATACCATCAATTGTCCAATCTTAAGTTAATCATCTCAAAACAAATTAATTGCAATCATTTTTGACAAAGAGTATCTCCACGCAGATAGCCAAATGCACAGAACAATCAAATGTGTAATTCAACTTATTTTTTAATTAAACCACATTGAACCTTGATTATTGGTATCTTACATTAAACAAAACTGTACACAATTCATATATACAAACAAAACACATATACATATGTTTTACATATACACATTTCTTTTAGGAACCAAACTCACGGTTCTAATGCCCCACTTCTTTAAACAAGGATGTCAATGTATCATTCTTTAACATAACATTCCTTCAATTTAGATCACCAAAACAAAGCAAAACCTAAACCAAAAGGAGTGTGTGAGGTTTAACCACGTTTGACCTCTCTCAAAGATAGCACTCTCTTAAATAGATTTTTTATATACAGTGTTCCACAATTTTTTGTTTTGGAGTCGTTTTTATTTCTCCCCTATCCAGCGCTTTCCCCACTGTTGCACTCATTGGAATGAGAATAGTAATTTTTACCCCTCCTCTATCCAGCGCTTTCCCTACTGTTGCACTCACTGAAGCTGGAATAGTAATTGTTTACCCCTCCGCTATCCAACACTTTCTCTACTGTTGCACTCGGTGGAGTGGGAATAGTAATTTTTACCCCTCCGCTATCCAGCTCTTTCCCAACTGTTTCACTTACTGGAGTGGACATAGTAGTTTTTACCCCCTCACTATCCAACATTTTTACTACTATTGTATTTATTTTGTTCTTAAATGTATGTTTTATTCTTTTTTTATTAGTTTAATGTGTTAATTAAATATAGAATATTTTGTTTAATTTTTTATTATTTATATATGTGTATATTTTATTTGTATATACTTTAAAAAGTTAATAAATTGAATAAAGATAATAGTTAATAAAATACATTTAAGTAAATATATGTATATGTACACATTTTTTGTGTTTATATTTATTAAATTAAGTTCATTTGTCATAATTAGTTAAAAATATATTACATTTATTTTATTGTGTTAATAATATGATTTTATTAATTTTAATTAAGTTATGTCATTTTTTAAATTAGATATTTGTTACTTCTATATGTTTTACATTGATATTTTTGTGTTGATATTATTGTACTTACCTGTTTATGTATAGGGAGTTGATCAATATTTTTTTCAATGATATTCTTAACATCAATATTTTAACATGGATTCAGCGTTTTGACACTCGTGCAGTGTTTTTGTAAAGCCTTCCCAAAATTCACAAACTTTTCAAGGAAAGAGGACATTGGACCAAAATGTCACCAAAAAGAAAGAACTTTCTCCACCTTGTTCAACAAGTACAAAGAGCATGGGTTTTTGTGAGAAAAATACATTGTTTCCCTGTATTCCTTTAAATGCGACTATTTTCATGTTGACAATCAATGGTGAACAAAATATGCTGCGTTTTCTGTTAAAAAATACGAGGTTGCTGCTCAAACATATGTTTATTGTGCAAGAGGCAAACAACTTTGTTTCTCTTTGTGTAAACACAGGATAATCTAGCTAAGCAGAGTATTTTTATTCATTTTAAATGTTCATACATTGATTAGCAGAATAACAGATACATTAATCACCAACTTATTTGTTTGTGACTATTACTCTGTTTCTCTATCATTTAGACAAACATGCACCAAACCAGCAAAAGCTACTGAAGGAGTCCTTCTCTAGTTACATGTCAAACCTGAAACCCATTCCTAAAGCCGTTTTAATATGTTCATGGAGAAAACTTGCTATGGTTTTACATGTGAGACCTTTCTCCCAATATCTTACTTTTGGTGTAGTTTGGTAAATCTACATAAATGTTGGCTGTGTAACTATGTCTCGACTAAGACAACTCCTTCCTTTGCTCGTGGCACTGACTTTATTGTCAGGATATGTGGGATGGTAAAGTTGGGAACGAGCTTCTCCTTCAGAAATGGTCACACATTTACTGCCATGCATATTACAGAGCTCAAGAAGAAGTTGTTGCACCACAATTCTCCCCAGATGTACTTTAAAAATATGTTTATACATAGAAATTTCAACTTGGCATACAAATTCCGATGTCTGCCTGATCTAAGAATTCGCAGCGACATATTGGTGTGAAGTTGTAGGGAATGTTATACATCCAGGGGCAGATTTATCATTCTTCCCACACAGTGCAACGAGGCAAGTTATCTCATTGCACCGTGTGAAAGTGCAGGAATGTGCTGGATTTACATTATTTGGTGCTTTCCTGTCCTTTCCTAGTGCTGGCACACTTTTAGCTGCAGAGCGCCAACTCAGGAACCCTTGCGTCATGTTGCAAGGGTGCCTGTTTTATAGGCAGGATTGATTTCTTGCAGAAAGGGAAACCTTCCTTAACAAAATCAATTTTCCTCTTTCAATGTGTACTGCAGAATGCAGGACACATAGAAAGAGGAAGGAATGTGGAGAAATAAAGATATTTCTCATCGTTATGCCTAATCTGTGGAGGCATAGCTTTTTGACGCATTCCTAGGTCTAGCACTGATGGTATATCAGGGAGTGTACAAAAATCCATGAATGCATGCTTGGGAACACAAATGCTCCACCTGTGGAACACCTCTCTGCTGCAGTGTAATGCAAGTCAGTGCATTACTCTAGAATATTCCAACTGTGCATGGCCATGGAAGGTGGTCTTTTGTGGCTTGAAAAATTACGCTGTCGTTTTGCATCATCCTTGCACCCCTTGCAAGGTGCAAGAGCGATGCAAAACCATAATAAATCTGGCCCCTAGTGCATAAGCATTTGGCAGACATATATACCCTCCCCACATGGAGCAACAGGATCACAGAAAGGCTTCTGTAACCTAGAAACTGCCAAAGAAGGGATCTATGGTACAGGTCCTCGTGCAGTACCCCCTGTGACAGTTCTCCTGTCCAGCTTGCCTGCAATCTGCTACCCACTGCTTCCTGTCTACCTGCTGCCCTCTGTGTGTGCCTCCTCTGCTCGTTTCTTGCTCTGTTTTGCTTTTTTTCTGGTTGTTTCCGCACTACTTTTGAACTTTTATGATTGTTTTTCTGGCCTCTGTTTTGCCCTCTTCTGCTCTGTTTTTCCATTTCTGCTTGTTTTTCTGCCCTCTATTTTGCCTTTTCTGCTCGCTTGTCTTTCTGTCCTCTGCTTTATTTTTTCTGTTTGTTCCTTCCCTCTTCCTGCCGTTTGCTCAAGACCTGGCTTTCTGACTAAGACCTCGCACCCCAGCACCCAGATACTCCAAGGGGTGACAGTGCTGCACTCTACAAATTCTGATTGATTGATTGATTGGTGGTGTCTGCTAACACCCTCTCATGCCTCTGCAAGAGTTGTGAGTACGTGTCAATGAACCTTCAAAAGCAGTAAGAACTATTTGCAGTTTTCTTCAATGATGCCAGGCAGATGAGCCTAGAAATGCCTAGTGTTTTCGGGAGGTATCATTGGTTTATCTAGTAACACAGTAGAGTGTCTGCCTGAAGTGTCCAGGTATGATATGAAATGTGTGCAGCTTTGTGGTTTACCAGAAAATTGCATCCTGTGTTTCTATTATTGAGAACATATTACAATTTTAGGATTAAGGTTTCATGGAACAGCCCTAGGAATTGGGAATCAAAATGCATGCTATTTCAGTTAATATCACAGAAGAAAAAGATAATTTATTCTAGTACACAAACATCTTGTTTCTGGAAAACAGGGACCCTAAACATTGATTGTATCAGTCAAAAGAGACTTATTTTGTAACCATAGCGTTATATACATTTCATTGAATAAATTCACATGCCTGCTGCGCTGCTCCTTCTATTAGCAACTTATGAAGTTTTTTCACCTGAAAGGTGGCTGTGATATTCAGTTCTTTGTGGGTACTACAGACAGTTGGCCAATTGAACGCCTCTTTGCTGGGGCAGCTGTTGCGCTATACCAAATCTACCAAATCTACCAAATTGCTGTTGAACCAGAAAAGTAAATAATGTATGGGTTGAGCACTTAAGCCTATGCTAATATGAATACATATTTCCACATTCCTTTTAATATCTTGAGTATGTCCAGTATTTTCTTGTGGAGATCAGATGGTCAGAAATATACAGTGCTCTAAGGCATGACCTTGCATAAACATAACAGCGCTTCAATATCCACAAGCCCTTCTACATTTCTTAAAGATGAATATGTTTCCCTTCGGGGCAACTTAGTTTACAACTGTCAACATCATCAGCACCAACCTTAGGCTGTATTAAATATAGTGTTCCGGGGGATGCAACAAGTGTGGTCCATTTTCTGTTCATCCATGCCACTGGTGTATTACTGAAGAAGCCTCAGACGCCTGTGGAGTGTATTCTGATATACAGATTGTGCTGGAGCACACATAATTCCAGTGCTGCCTTATGGCAGCATTCCTTCCTTTGTATGGGGGCTTGGCACAATGCAAATGAGCGATGCATCTGTGACATAATATGGATGTGAGCAAAGAGCATATAGGTAAGAACACCCTCCCAGGGGAAAGGGAGAGTGTGCCATAAAGAGCTGTGGCTGCCCTCTGGAGATGGGTAATGGGGTCTCAAGTACTACTGAAACATTTCCCTGCCAGCGCATTCATTCATTTAGACCTCCCAGGTGCAACTGGATCTCTGCCCTCCCTTGAGAGGACAACCCATAAGTCAGGGTACAGTGCATTTATAATGTGGGACATGTATCTCTTAGTTTTAAATGTCCTGGTAGTGAAAAAATCTTGAATTTGTTTTTCACTACTGCAAGTTTTACCTTTCTCATAGGATAACAATTGAAGTTACCTTATTTCATGTAATAATCCGTACTTAAAAAATATGAGCAGGCAACTAGTTCATTTTTGGTGTCTTTGGACATTTAAGATCCTATCTTATGGTAAAGTCGGATTTTAAATTACAATTTTGAAAATTCAATGTTTAGAAAGTTGGCATTTTCCTGACTTAGCCATTTGCTGCTTTACAGCCTGACTCTGGTTCACAAGACTGGGTGTAGCTGACAGTTTGGGCTTTGTGTATTCCTCCTAGACAGCTACACACAATAGGTAGGTTAAGTGTGCCTGGATGGGCTGTCTCTGGCAGGATGGGAGGAAGGAGCTGAAATCAATTGAATAAGCTGTGTCCTGGATACACACAGAGGGCTGCATACGCCCTGTAGTTAGTCTGAAAAACAATAGAGACTGCCCGCTCCTGATTGATTGAAATTATTTAGAAACATGACAAGTGTAAATCAATGACACCTGTATAGGTACCTATATTTATACCCATGACTCGTATTTTTTTATATTTCTGACATTTTAGGAAGAGAAAAAAGATACACCAAAGTAATCAACACAATGACTGCATAACTTATAAACAATTATAAAGAACAACAATTCATGAAACACATAAATCCATAGATGCCAAACACACGAGACCGGCAGTCCTCGGAGCAGCACGGGGGTAGGAATAAGGAAACGTTGTCCTGCCGGTGATGTAAGTAATAGACTCTGACCTTGAGTCTCTAACAAATGGGTCACAGGGGCTAGCAACATCACGGATGTGGTCCGTAAATGACATATGGGTGCGGTTTTATTTTGCAGTCAACCGCGCTGAACACCCTTCGCCTGCAAGCTAGGGGGGCATTGAAAAGTAATGAAAAGAGTATAATGCCATTTAAAAGGTTACAGTCAATATAACCACTGTTTCTAAACGCGAACAAGGATCTCCTGTACTTCTTCCATTTAGATTGTGTGTATGAGTGTATCGAGTCGCGATTGTGTGTATGTGTGATGAGACACACGTGAACCCCATCACCACGAGGGTTCCAGAGAATATATCTGGTGACAATCAACCAGTTATGAGAGGTGTTCTGATTTTGAATATTTTAATACAAAAGGCAAAACAGTCACCTTTTATGAACAAGGCGCTTTCTTACCTTTGTGTTACATGACGACATGATTAATCTGTGTCACCAGTCAAATTGTCATACAAATCACGTATTTATGTTGGTTTCCCCCTCTCTTTTTCTCCTTTTCCTTTACAGAGACCGCAATAGGTCAATATTTTTGGTATTCATTGCAAAGTACCATGCTTCACCCGGGCCAGGTCATGCCCTGAAGCCCAAACAGTCAGCCTATTTTTGCTGCATTGTTTGTAGGACAGTAGGCATACCTCTTTAGAAGTGAGCTAACAGTAGTAGGGATCACTATATGGTCCTGATGAGTAAGCAGTAGGGGACTGCTTACGAAACATGTTGACTAGGTAGCAAGCTATTGCTCTACCTCACAATCCCCTTTTTAACGTTCCCAGCTATAGAAGTGAATAAAATATATTTTTCTACTAAGCCAGGGAATTTTTACCTTTTTTGTATTTTTTCTTACACTCACTTGTTAGGTCCCTACACTTTCACTGACACCCCTACACCTACACATAGCCTCTGTCACAACTTAAGTGCTCCCGCGTAGTTCGTTTGGTCACAGCACGCCCGCCCCGTTATAGGGACGGGAAGACCCCTATGATGAAGCATGACACTAAAGGACTTTTTAGTGTGTGAGGGGTATTTTAACAAGCACATTGTGCTCTCATCTTTCTATTCCTAAGAGAGAGCCGAGTACCTCACCAAATAAAAACATCACAAAATTATCACCTCTTCACATTGATAGAATCCCATTGTTTATACAATTCTGCCAGGAGGGTGATACTATCAGTACCTTTACGCTTCCTCTCTTGTTTTGGAACTACTGGCAGCGCACAGCTGCGGAGGCCCACCTAAAACTTATAAACTTTGCTCTCAACTACCACGAAAGTGATTCTGCACCTTGCGACAATCATTTGGTGGATCGAGGAACCCTTCTATAATCACATCTTTCGCAACCAAAAATGGCTGATCTAGGCCTAGCTTTCACTGAAGACGAGATTTCCAATCTAATGTCAACCCTGGGGACTTTTGAGGGTTTGAACACCGCAGGTCCCTCCACAAGAAATAACGACTGAGACGAATTGGAAGAACTAAGAAGAACCCAGATAAAAACTGCTATCCATGGCCTACTCATGTCTGAATACCTCAAAGTAAATACTGCACCATCAGGTCCCGTAGTCCGCAATCAACCATTTATCTTCCTACATGATAAAACTTTCAAAGTCGACTGGTCCAAAATCTCTTGGCGATGTACCAGAGATTGGATTGTGCTCATTATAAAGACTGCAAGCAGGTTGGCTAGCGAACTCAAGGTTGAGATACAAACGATAGAAATACGTCTAAAGAGTTATGAATCTCCCGCCGATATCAAAATATATTTGGATGAAATGAACAAATCATTGAATGAGTTTGAAACCACTCTCAAAGAGAGTAAATATGAGAAACTAAAAAAAGATACCAGTCGGTGGATAAAGGAGAAAATCTACCCTTACATCAAAGATGATTACAAATCAACTAATGAAAATACCACTGAGGATGAATCATCCGACTCCGGATCTAATAGCTCTAATTCCAGTTGTAACAAAAGTCCGAGGTACCAAGGCAATAGGAGGAACTTTCGCAGACCTAATTACCGTGGCGCAAGAGGATGGAACAATTTTCATCCCCACATGATGTATCCCCCACAACAACAATATGGCCCAGCCCCCTTCCAACACCCGCAGGGGCCTTTTCCAATCTGGGGATACCAACAGCAAGACTATGGCTACTTTGATCAATCAACGCCTTTTTTAGGGGCACGCCAAGGCAGGACAAAGGGCAGAAACCGGAGGGGCACCACGGTACATTGGAATACCGGAGAGGAAGAAACCCCACGGGTATCAACAAGGAGCATGACAGGCGCCACAAGGAACCAGAAGTGAGTCTGGTGGTGAACCTCTCTGATACTGAACTAACAGACCCACAAAAAAGAGTCCTGGAGAAGGGGCTAGGATACGTGCCTACAGCCAACATGGACAAGTTCCACCTCTGCAAAGAGGTACAAGAATTCATGAGACGCCTGAAGTTGCAAGTCTTTTTCAAAGACAAGGAGGATGATACGGAACATGGAGATACCAACCTAAGACCTAAATCTAGGTTTACTCCGATGGATAACACTCTGGGAATTGAAGTATTAACATTTGAAAAAGCGGTAATGAGGGAACTTGAAGATATTAACCCTCCAGACAAACGTGTCTTCCAAAATATCACCAACGAAGAACGAAAAGCATTACGAGATTTGAGCAATAACAAGGGAATCATAATAAAGCCAGCCGACAAGGGCAGTGCTACTGTCATACAAAATATAGAAAAATATGACAAGGAGTGTATGAGACTACTACAGGACAAAATAAACTATGAAGTCCTTCACATGGACCCCACCGAAAGAATAAAAACCAAGATCGGCACAATGGTGAAGGAGGCATTATCCCACGACTGGATCACCAAAAAGGAAGGGAATTCCTTTGCCAAAAGAATCCGAGAATCCCATATCTATACACCCTACCCGAGATTCACAAAAACTTGCAGAATCCCCCAGGACGACCCATCGTCTCTGGAATTGGGTCTATTTTAGAACCAGTCTCAAGATTTGCTGACGCTTTCCTCAGACCCATGGTTCAAAAAACATCTACGTATCTCAGAGACACCAAAGATGTACTGAATCTCCTGGAAGATGTGACCTTCAACCCAAACACTCAGCTGCTAATCAGCTGTGACGTGGAGAGTCTCTATACTAGTCTGCCACACCATGCAACCTTGGAGATTATCGAAGATGTACTCTTTGAAGATTTTTGGGAATATCAGACACCGCGCAATGTGGTGATGGAGTGCTGCTCTCTGGCATTAAAAGAGAACTTTTTTGAATATAAAGGCACCTTATACCTACAAAAACACGGTACCAGCATGGGGAGCACATTTGCTCCCAGCATAGCTGGACTCTATGTGCACCATCTAGAGGTGACCAAAATACTGAATCCCAACAACCCTTTCAGATCTAACATCAAGCTGTGGAAACGGTACATCGATGATATCCTTATCATCTGGGATGGAGATGAGAGGAATTCCGAACAATTTCTAACATGGCTGAATCTTCAAGATGATTTCTTGAAATTCACGAGCATCACCTCCAACAGCAACCTGGTTTTCCTAGACTTGAACATTTTTCCAAAAAACGGAAGACTAATGACAACAACACACTTCAAAAGCACTTCAAAGAACTGTCTCTTAATGTACAACAGCTTTCACCCTAAACATCTACGGGACAACCTCCCATATGGTCAGTTTCTGCGCCTTCGCAGGAACTGCACAGAGATTGGCAACTTTAAACTACAATCAAAAGATCTTAAAAAGAAACTAGAAGCACGGATGTACCCAAACCGAATCATTGATCAAGCATACAAACGAGCCAAGAACAACTGCCGTGAGAGCCTCTTGGAAGAAAAAATACCAAAGGATGAAAAAAAAAGACCTATCTGTGTGACTACGTACAACACCAGTTCAAACCAAGTGACGAAAATTATCAACAAAAATTGGAAGATTTTAAATAGTGGCGGTCTGCAGATACCCAAACCTATGTTCTCACACAAAAAAGCATAAGAGATGTTCTAGTCCATACAAGACCCAAATCAAACAACATGAACGGACAAAGAAATCCAAATTTCGTACAGGGCCACCATCCATGTGGAGGATGTAAAGTCTGTTGTCTAACTGAAAAGAGTAAAAAACTAACCTTCAACAATGGGACTGTTTGGGAACAGAGGAGCTTCAGCAACTGTAACAGTGCCAATGTTGTGTACCTGATCACCTGTCCCTGCAAACTCGAATATGTAGGTATGACAAGCAGAGCAATAAAAATCAGGATCGGCGAACATAAAAGCACTATAAAATGCAGAAAATCAAGCACAAAACTCACCAAACATTTTTTGGAAAAGAACCACAAACCTGAGGAGATTTCATGGACTGTGATAGAACAAGTCAGCAATGAAAACTTTCTCTTAGAGAAAGAACAAAGATGGGTGTTTCGCATTCAATCCCACAAAGCTGGTCTGAACGATGACATACCCTGGAGTCAGCTATAATAAACTCATCTCGTCAACAAGTCAGTATTCTGGTCAAAAACCACCTGACCAGTTGGTCAATACTCCCCACTCCCGCCCCGTAAAAACCAAAACCACTCATTACTAAGGCATCCAAATTATTTGCCCTCTATATATATTTTTACTGACCCAGCAAGTATTTCCTTTAATTCTGCTTTATTTTCTAGTAAATACCAACCCCCAAAATGAGACCGATAAACAGAGAAATCCCATGTTTTGCTTTGGAATGAAGATAGTAGAAAGACTTCATATATTTCTACTCCACTGTGCTGTAATACGGCAGCCTTCTTGGGTGAGCGGACTAGCTTCCCCAATTTTGCCATGTAAACACGCGGATGAAAATGCGGAAATGAGGTGCATATAACGATGCCAAACACACGAGACCGGCATTCCTCGGAGCAGCACGGGGTAGGAATAAGGAAACGTTCTCCTGCCGGTGATGTAAGTAATAGACTCTGACCTCGAGTCTCTAACAAATGGGTCACAGGGGCTAGCAACATCACAGATGTGGTCCATAAATGACATACGGGTGCGGTTTTATTTTGCAGTCAACCGCGCTGAACACCCTTCGCCTGCAAGCTCATGGGGTATTGAAAAGTAATGAAAAGAGTACGTATAATGCCATTTAAAAGGATATAGTCAATATAACCACTGTTTCTAAACGCGAACAATGGTCTCCTGTACTTCTTCCATTTAGATTGTGTGTATGAGTGTATCGAGTCGCGATTGTGTGTATGTGTGATGAGACATACGTGAACCCCATCACCACGAGGGTTCCAGAGAATATATCTGGTGATAATCAACCAGTTATGAGAGGTGTTCTGATTTTGAATATTTTAATACAAAAGGCAAAACAGTCGCCTTTTATGAACAAGGCGCTTTCTTACCATTGTGTTACATGACGACATGAATAATCTGTGTCAACAGTCAAATTGTCGTACAAATCACGTATTTATGTTAGTTTCTCCCTCTCTTTTTCTCCTTTTCCTTTACAGAGACCGCAATAGGTCAATATTTTTGGTATTCATTGCAAAGTACCATGCTTCACCCGGGCCAGGTCATGCCCTGAAGCCCAAACAGTCAGCCTATTTTTGCTGCATTGTTTGTAGGACAGTAGGCATACCTCTGTAGAAGTGAGCTAACAGTAGTAGGGATCACTATATGGTCCTGATGAGTAAGCAGTAGGGGACTGCTTACGAAACATGTTGACTAGGTAGCAAGCTATTGCTCTACCTCACAATCCCCTTTTTAACGTTCCCAGCTATAGAAGTGAATAAAATATATTTTTCTACTAAGCCAGGGAATTTTTACCTTTTTTGTATTTTTTCTTACACTCACTTGTTAGGTCCCTACACTTTCACTGACACCCCTACACCTACACATAGCCTCTGTCACAACTTAAGTGCTCCCGCGTAGTTCGTTTGGTCGCAGCACGCCCGCCCCGTTATAGGGACGGGAAGACCCCTATGATGAAGCATGACACTAAAGGACTTTTTAGTGTGTGAGGGGTATTTTAACAAGCACATTGTGCTCTCATCTTTCTATTCCTAAGAGAGAGCCGAGTACCTCACCAAATAAAAACATCACAAAATTATCACCTCTTCACATTGATAGAATCCCATTGTTTATACAATTCTGCTAGGAGGGTGATACTATCAGTACCTTTACGCTTCCTCTCTTGTTTTGGAACTACTGGCAGCGCACAGCTGCGGAGGCCCACCTAAAACTTATAAACTTTGCTCTCAACTACCACGAAAGTGATTCTGCACCTTGCGACAATCATTTGGTGGATCGAGGAACCCTTCTATAATCACATCTTTCGCAACCAAAAATGGCTGATCTAGGCCTAGCTTTCACTGAAGACGAGATTTCCAATCTAATGTCAACCCTGGGGACTTTTGAGGGTTTGAACACCGCAGGTCCCTCCACAAGAAATAACGACTGAGACGAATTGGAAGAACTAAGAAGAACCCAGATAAAAACTGCTATCCATGGCCTACTCATGTCTGAATACCTCAAAGTAAATACTGCACCATCAGGTCCCGTAGTCCGCAATCAACCATTTATCTTCCTACATGATAAAACTTTCAAAGTCGACTGGTCCAAAATCTCTTGGCGATGTACCAGAGATTGGATTGTGCTCATTATAAAGACTGCAAGCAGGTTGGCTAGCGAACTCAAGGTTGAGATACAAACAATAGAAATACGTCTAAAGAGTTATGAATCTCCCGCCGATATCAAAATATATTTGGATGAAATGAACAAATCATTGAATGAGTTTGAAACCACTCTCAAAGAGAGTAAATATGAGAAACTAAAAAAAGATACCAGTCGGTGGATAAAGGAGAAAATCTACCCTTACATCGAAGATGATTACAAATCAACTAATGAAAATACCACTGAGGATGAATCATCCGACTCCGGATCTAATAGCTCTAATTCCAGTTGTAACAAAAGTCCGAGGTACCAAGGCAATAGGAGGAACTTTCGCAGACCTAATTACCGTGGCGCAAGAGGATGGAACAATTTTCATCCCCACATGATGTATCCCCCACAACAACAATATGGCCCAGCCCCCTTCCAACACCCGCAGGGGCCTTTTCCAATCTGGGGATACCAACAGCAAGACTATGGCTACTTTGATCAATCAACGCCTTTTTTAGGGGCACGCCAAGGCAGGACAAAGGGCAGAAACCGGAGGGGCACCACGGTACATTGGAATACCGGAGAGGAAGAAACCCCACGGGTATCAACAAGGAGCATGACAGGCGCCACAAGGAACCAGAAGTGAGTCTGGTGGTGAACCTCTCTGATACTGAACTAACAGACCCACAAAAAAGAGTCCTGGAGAAGGGGCTAGGATACGTGCCTACAGCCAACATGGACAAGTTCCACCTCTGCAAAGAGGTACAAGAATTCATGAGACGCCTGAAGTTGCAAGTCTTTTTCAAAGACAAGGAGGATGATACGGAACATGGAGATACCAACCTAAGACCTAAATCTAGGTTTACTCCGATGGATAACACTCTGGGAATTGAAGTATTAACGTTTGAAAAAGCGGTAATGAGGGAACTTGAAGATATTAACCCTCCAGACAAACGTGTCTTCCAAAATATCACCAACGAAGAACGAAAAGCATTACGAGATTTGAGCAATAACAAGGGAATCATAATAAAGCCAGCCGACAAGGGCAGTGCTACTGTCATACAAAATATAGAAAAATATGACAAGGAGTGTATGAGACTACTACAGGACAAAATAAACTATGAAGTCCTTCACATGGACCCCACCGAAAGAATAAAAACCAAGATCGGCACAATGGTGAAGGAGGCATTATCCCACGACTGGATCACCAAAAAGGAAGGGAATTCCTTTGCCAAAAGAATCCGAGAATCCCATATCTATACACCCTACCCGAGATTCACAAAAACTTGCAGAATCCCCCAGGACGACCCATCGTCTCTGGAATTGGGTCTATTTTAGAACCAGTCTCAAGATTTGCTGACGCTTTCCTCCGACCCATGGTTCAAAAAACATCTACGTATCTCAGAGACACCAAAGATGTACTGAATCTCCTGGAAGATGTGACCTTCAACCCAAACACTCAGCTGCTAATCAGCTGTGACGTGGAGAGTCTCTATACTAGTCTGCCACACCATGCAACCTTGGAGATTATCGAAGATGTACTCTTTGAAGATTTTTGGGAATATCAGACACCGCGCAATGTGGTGATGGAGTGCTGCTCTCTGGCATTAAAAGAGAACTTTTTTGAATATAAAGGCACCTTATACCTACAAAAACACGGTACCAGCATGGGGAGCACATTTGCTCCCAGCATAGCTGGACTCTATGTGCACCATCTAGAGGTGACCAAAATACTGAATCCCAACAACCCTTTCAGATCTAACATCAAGCTGTGGAAACGGTACATCGATGATATCCTTATCATCTGGGATGGAGATGAGAGGAATTCCGAACAATTTCTAACATGGCTGAATCTTCAAGATGATTTCTTGAAATTCACGAGCATCACCTCCAACAGCAACCTGGTTTTCCTAGACTTGAACATTTTTCCAAAAAACGGAAGACTAATGACAACAACACACTTCAAAAGCACTTCAAAGAACTGTCTCTTAATGTACAACAGCTTTCACCCTAAACATCTACGGGACAACCTCCCATATGGTCAGTTTCTGCGCCTTCGCAGGAACTGCACAGAGATTGGCAACTTTAAACTACAATCAAAAGATCTTAAAAAGAAACTAGAAGCACGGATGTACCCAAACCGAATCATTGATCAAGCATACAAACGAGCCAAGAACAACTGCCGTGAGAGCCTCTTGGAAGAAAAAATACCAAAGGATGAAAAAAAAAGACCTATCTGTGTGACTACGTACAACACCAGTTCAAACCAAGTGACGAAAATTATCAACAAAAATTGGAAGATTTTAAATAGTGGCGGTCTGCAGATACCCAAACCTATGTTCTCACACAAAAAAGCATAAGAGATGTTCTAGTCCATACAAGACCCAAATCAAACAACATGAACGGACAAAGAAATCCAAATTTCGTACAGGGCCACCATCCATGTGGAGGATGTAAAGTCTGTTGTCTAACTGAAAAGAGTAAAAAACTAACCTTCAACAATGGGACTGTTTGGGAACAGAGGAGCTTCAGCAACTGTAACAGTGCCAATGTTGTGTACCTGATCACCTGTCCCTGCAAACTCGAATATGTAGGTATGACAAGCAGAGCAATAAAAATCAGGATAGGCGAACATAAAAGCACTATAAAATGCAGAAAATCAAGCACAAAACTCACCAAACATTTTTTGGAAAAGAACCACAAACCTGAGGAGATTTCATGGACTGTGATAGAACAAGTCAGCAATGAAAACTTTCTCTTAGAGAAAGAACAAAGATGGGTGTTTCGCATTCAATCCCACAAAGCTGGTCTGAACGATGACATACCCTGGAGTCAGCTATAATAAACTCATCTCGTCAACAAGTCAGTATTCTGGTCAAAAACCACCTGACCAGTTGGTCAATACTCCCCACTCCCGCCCCGTAAAAACCAAAACCACTCATTACTAAGGCATTCAAATTATTTGCCCTCTATATATATTTTTACTGACCCAGCAAGTATTTCCTTTAATTCTGCTTTATTTTCTAGTAAATACCAACCCCCAAAATGAGACCGATAAACAGAGAAATCCCATGTTTTGCTTTGGAATGAAGATAGTAGAAAGACTTCATATATTTCTACTCCACTGTGCTGTAATACGGCAGCCTTCTTGGGTGAGCGGACTAGCTTCCCCAATTTTGCCATGTAAACACGCGGATGAAAATGCGGAAATGAGGTGCATATAACGATGCCAAACACACGAGACCGGCATTCCTCGGAGCAGCACGGGGTAGGAATAAGGAAACGTTCTCCTGCCGGTGATGTAAGTAATAGACTCTGACCTCGAGTCTCTAACAAATGGGTCACAGGGGCTAGCAACATCACAGATGTGGTCCATAAATGACATACGGGTGCGGTTTTATTTTGCAGTCAACCGCGCTGAACACCCTTCGCCTGCAAGCTCATGGGGTATTGAAAAGTAATGAAAAGAGTACGTATAATGCCATTTAAAAGGATATAGTCAATATAACCACTGTTTCTAAACGCGAACAATGGTCTCCTGTACTTCTTCCATTTAGATTGTGTGTATGAGTGTATCGAGTCGCGATTGTGTGTATGTGTGATGAGACATACGTGAACCCCATCACCACGAGGGTTCCAGAGAATATATCTGGTGATAATCAACCAGTTATGAGAGGTGTTCTGATTTTGAATATTTTAATACAAAAGGCAAAACAGTCGCCTTTTATGAACAAGGCGCTTTCTTACCATTGTGTTACATGACGACATGAATAATCTGTGTCAACAGTCAAATTGTCGTACAAATCACGTATTTATGTTAGTTTCTCCCTCTCTTTTTCTCCTTTTCCTTTACAGAGACCGCAATAGGTCAATATTTTTGGTATTCATTGCAAAGTACCATGCTTCACTCGGGCCAGCTCATGCCCTGAAGCCCAAACAGTCAGCCTATTTTTGCTGCATTGTTTGTAGGACAGTAGGCATACCTCTGTAGAACTGAGCTATCAGTAGTAGGGATCACTATATGGTCCTGATGAGTAAGCAGTAGGGGACTGCTTACGAAACATGTCAACTAGGTAGCAAGCTATTGCTCTACCTCACAATCCCCTTTTTAACGTTCCCAGCTAGAGAAGTGAATAAAATATATTTTTCTACTAAGCCAGGGAATTTTTCCCTTTTTTATTTTTTCTTGCACTCACTTGTTAGGTCCATACACTTTCACTGGCACCCCTACACCTACACATAGCCTCTGTCACAACTTAAGTGCTCCCACGTAGTTTGTTTGGTCGCAGCACGCCCCGCCCCGTTATAGGGATGGGAAGACCCCTATGATGAAGCATGACACTAAAGGACTTTTTAGTGTGTGAGGGGTATTTTAACAAGCACATTGTGCTCTCATCTTTCTATTCCTAAGAGAGAGCCGATTACCTCACCAAATAAAAACATCACAAAATTATCACCTCTTCACATTCATAGAATCCCATTAATAATAAAGGCTGTCAGAATCCAGAGTTAAAAAAGGTGGATCGCAGCACGAATCACACAATAGATTTGATCGGACTACCCAGAAAGTTAAAGAGATCCGGGTTCGCAACCCTGATAATGGAAAGGGGCGACCATTCGGTCCCCCGAACGTATGGTGGAGTACCACGATCCCCCCGGGAAGCCATCTTGGGCGGGAGGCGAGTCTCGGCTGGTATGCCCGAAGCGGCGTAGCCGGGGCGCGCCTTTTTCCCGCCCTAGAGTGGGCTGGCCTAGACACCGACGCGGCTGGCCACGCCCTCGGAGGCAGGCGGGGGCGGGTTTACGCCCGCCCTGAAGACGGATAAAAGGAGCGGAAGCCAAGAAAGCATCCTCTTGTTCCTGTGCTCTGAAGCTGCACCTCCCCGCTGCACGTGAGCTCGAGACGGAACGAAGAGCCAATTTTGACCCACCCACCAGCCCCTGAGGACAGCGATTCGTTGTGAATACAGTTGATATAGTATCTTTTTTGTTTTCTCTGTTTTCTTACAGGTTGTGATGATTGTCGTGAAATTTCTTAAGATGCAATAAAGATTGGTTATTTTCAGTATGTTTTGCAAATAAAGTAATTTGGAACGAGGATTGATCAGTATTTACGCTTGGTAATAAGTGATGTTTGCTTTGTAATCTTAGTAACTTAGGTAGAATTGTCGTATTTATTTTGGTCGGGCGGTAAGGTCATGATCGGTGAGCAGTAATTCGAAGATCCCTATGAGGGGGCGTCACCCATTACGGATGGGAGCGCTCGGGTGAGGTGGCCAATTGGCCCCTCAACGGGGAGGCGGTCCTGTCTAAGGAGAGGCCGCCGGAAGGAAAGGAAAGGTGGTCAAGGCCCCTTCCTGGATAGGAGGGGCTACGGCCCCTCCTGGGGAATTTCCCGGGGCCTGGACATCTGCGACGGCAGATGGGTAAGTTGTGTGGGGTGCGGGAGGGGGTTTACGCTACCTTTTAGACACCTCACACGAGTCCTCGAACGACCGTTAAATGGCGTCGAGTTTATTGGGGCCCCCGTCAAGTACAAAGGGAAATTGGTAGATGCACTTGAGGTACGCCTCTGTGCGGTCGCTCCTCTCACAAGTGAGGGGGGTATTTCTGGTTTAGGGATCTGACACCGGTTACGACCTTGCCGTTGGCCCTTAACGTTAGGATGTACAATTTCAAGTCAAATGTTTTGTAGGATGTTAGTTCGGCTAGGAGAACCTTTGTATTAGAGATCTGTTAAGGTTAGCCAAACATCGTAATGTGGAAATGAAATTGTACATAATATGAAACTGTTATTTTAACGTTTTCTTTTGTTTCATATTTTAATAAATACGGCCGGGAAGGGTAACTCCCTTCCCGCCTTCCAAAAGTTCAAGAACTGTTTCCGGTTTCCCAATTCTTGGGGATTGTGTTGAGAGGGGGTGGCGGGTATCTCAGCCATAGTTGCAGTCTGCCAAGTGGCAGCAACCCTAGTATCCCGCCTCGTCGCCTGCAATATTTCCCTACTTTCTAGCTTGTTGCCACTTATTCGTAAAAGATTCGCTCTAGATTGCAGATGCTGATAAATTGAGCCAGCCATGCTTGAAACCTTGGGGGGTGTCGGAGTCTTTCCATCTAGTTGCAATAAGCAGTCTAGCGACTGTAACTGATATGAATACAAGAAAAGTCAGCCTTACATCTAACTTACAAGCATTGTCATGTCCTAGCAACATTAAGAAGGGGGCCAGAACTTCTCTAGATCACTTTTTAGAGATGATAATTTATTGCAGCCATAAAATATATTATTCACCTCGGCCGGGCCAGTCCCAAATCTGGGGCAATTATCATTCTCTGTTCTCTTCCAGTAAAATAACTTGGCAGGGGTAACATAAAGGTTAAAAACTGTTTTAAAGTGGTGTGCCTTCTAATTAGCAGAGAGAAAGGTTTTTTTTACCAGTTCTAGTGACATATCCAGATCAATATCTGGATTATCAATTTTTTTAGCCCATTTAGCTTCAGTTTTCTTTATATCATCTGGCAAATGCTCAAACAGTAAACTATAAATATGTTTCTCTTACAGTTGATATAACCCAGGGCTTCAAACAGAGGGATCCTAGCTAAAGAAACCAGCCAACTGCGTTTATTTAAAAAACTCCTTTACTTGGAGATATTTGAACTAGGATCTACCGGATATATCATAGTCCCTCCGTAGCTCATAAAAGGAGCATAGTTGATCTGTTAAATAAATGTTCACAACTTTTATAAGGCCAAGCTGCTCCCATTGTTTTCCCCTCATATCATAAAAAGCTGGTGTAAAAAATGCAGACCGTCAAAGTGGTGTATACCTGGTATATTTTTGTATCTCCATAAACTTTCGGATTCTCCCCCAGGTTTTCCAGGCATTAATGATTATTTTAAATTGCACTTTCTTAACCCCTCCCCTGCTGATGACGGAACCGCTCCGTCATCAGCTACGGTTGGGCTGTGCTGATGACGGAGCGGTTCCGTCATGGCCCGGCCGCCGCGCCTGCGCGGCGCTGATTTCGCGCCTGCGCGGCAGTTTTAATGAGCGGGGCGGGTCATGACGGAAACGCTCCGTCACCAGCACAGCTCAACCGCGGCTGGTGACAGAGCGGTTCTGTCACCAGCATGCGGCCGCCGAGCGGCCGCCCCGCCCACTTAGCGCTGCGGCGGAATAGCCGCCGCAGCGAAAGGGTTAAAGTATCTGGGTTCCAATTGGCACAGCAGCAGTGCTACTGCTGCTTCTCCATCTGCAAGTTCATAGATAGTTGGGAGATTCTCAGTCTCTTCAAAGCACTCGCTTGAGCCTCTTGCAAAGAAAAGTATATTCATTTATTGTAATTATGTGGCCAAATAGTAGAACATAAGATTAGGAGCAGCCCATCCCCCTCCCATTTGGGGAAGAGTAAGACATGTTAAAGATCTTCTGATCTTACCATACTGCCAGATAAAATTACTAAAAATAGAATCCAGTGTCTTCAATATAGATCCCTTAATTTCTACAGGCAAAGATCCAAACAGATATAGTAGCTTAGGTAACATTATCATCTTGAGAACGTTAATCGAACCAATACCAGTCAGGTCTAGTGCGTTCATATACCTCAGATCTGATGAAAGTTTGCTACTAAGAGGATTTAAGTTGATCTGGGGGATCGTCACTACTTTTGAGTTTATCTTTACCTCCAGATATGTGGCCAAAACAATATTATCCATACATATTATCTGTGTCTTGGTTTTGTTCAACAGATAACCTGAATTTCAGCCACACATTTTAGCTTTAGATTTTATTTTGGCAATATCAGCAGCATATGCTAATAATTTAGTTTCATAGTCTTGCCTTCATTATGTAGTAACCCATCAATAAAAGGGTCAATATAGCGGGGAAATAAGATGGGGGAGCAAGGACGCTCCCGCCTTGTTCCTCTGGCCACTGTTATTCTGTCTGATTCTTTACCCATTACTTGAAGTCTGGCATAAGGATTTACATACATAGCCTTAACAGCCAGGATAAACATGGGGCCAAACCCTTTGACTTCCAGGGCCCCCCATAAATATTCTTTAGCTACTCAATCAAATACTTTTTCGGCATCTAGAAGAATCATAGCCTTCCGGTCCCCAGTTTCCCTTGCGATGTCAAACAGAGCCACAGTTCACGTTATATGGTCTGTTGTTTCAACTCCAGATATGAAACCAAAATAAATGTTTTCATCCGTAGTTATTAAGGAGATAGGTCGACATGAGGAAGGGTTATCTAGGGTGTATATTTTTTAAGGAAAGATGACAATATTTGTGCCTTTCTAGGACTCAGGCAGGCAGCCAGTGCATTGAACTCCTAAAAAGAGTGTTAGTAGCAACAGGGCCAATATTGTTTGAGAGATTTTATAGAACTCCAGTGGTATCTTATCTGGGCCGGCTGCTTTCCCTGCGGCCAGCTGCTGTATGGCATTGTGCACTTCTTCTAATGAGAAATCAGCTTCTGGCTCCTCTCTAGAAGCTAGATCTATTTTCTTCACTTCTTTGTACCAAGAGCGCCTAATATCCCCTGGCTCCCCTCTTTATATAAATCATGGTAAATATCCTGAAAGACTCATATTATAACATCCCTATCGGTATATATCTTCTCCTTCTCTTTTTATTGAGTGTCTTACGCGCCTTTTGTCTTGTCTGCAGGGCTAGGAGTTTCCCAGTTGCCTCCCCAAATTCATATCTCTCTGTCCTATGTGTCTGATATTCTGCTATTTTCCGAGTATAGCAAGCAATTATCTCTGCCTTGGACAACATAATTTCCATCTGGGTTTGTGCTATGTCCACCCCTTAGATGATCCTTGCCAGATGTTCCTTCTCGAGCTCAGTCAGTTTTGCTAATAATCTCCTATTCTCCAAGTCCTGCTGCTTCCTGATATGTGAGACGTAACTATCTCCCCCCTTAACCCTGCATTGAAGGCATCCCACACTATATTGCCTGATGCAATATACATGTTGGTGTTGAAATAATCAGTTATCCACGTCTTAATATGATTAATAAAATGTGGGTCAACCAGTAGCTTCTTTACAAATGACTATTGATAACGTTGTTTCAGATTCTGCTGTATTGTAATTTCTAGCACCAGGGGGTTGTGGTTCGAGAATAATTTCTGCCATTTCTTTATTCCTGCCTTATCCAAAATCTGCCTCAATATTAAAAAGTAGTCCAAATGCATGTATTTTTTATGCAGGCCTGAATATGTGTATTCTAGATCAGAAGGAAATTTTGAATCCCAGACGTCCATCAAGCCATGGCTTGAAATAAATGAGGATAGAGTCCTGTATACTCTGGGTTTTCATCCTTGATATCCATTGATTGAGGTCCTACCTACTGTCTGATGGATATTTAGGTCCCCACACATAATCAGTGGAGTTGGCCAAGATGCTAGCTCCAACTCAACGTCTTCTAGCACTTTAGGTACATCTTTATTTGAGCCATATATGGTGCCTACTGTAACCCCAACTTATAGCTCCGCCAAGGCCCACCTACCACCTGCATCAGCCAGTCTCCGTTTCACCCTTCCTATTTTATTTTTAGCTAAAATAGCAACACCTCTAATATTAGCGCTCTGAGCAGAACAAATCAGTAGTGTATAGCCCTTAACCGATTCTAATCTCCTGTTACCCAATGAAATATGCATTTCTTGTAGAAATATTATATCGGTTGCGTTGGTTCTTAAAATCTCAGAGACCCGTAGACACTTATTTCTATCAATTAATCACCACACATTAAATTAACAGATGGTGACTCTACTCGTTTAGGTCTAATTCATTATCCATCTTAGTTTTCCTCTTGTCCTTGTAATTGTTTAGCAGAGATCTCATATACCATCTCTTAACCTTATATCTCTTAACCGTATTCCATTCCGATGTTTTTTTTTGTGCCTTCTCTGGTTATTTTTCCCCCGTTTAACCACCCAGGCATCCCCCCTCCCCCTCCTACACCATCCGTTGTCCAACCCCACTCATAGTCCCCGTCCCTGGCTGTCCAACCCCTTCTCCTGGCTCCCTCCCTACCCCTAATCCCTGAAAAGTTCCTAGACCACTCATCGGTCTGTGTGGAGATGGCAAGCAATCCCGGTGAACCACAAATTTAGCATGAACATAATGTCAACACATTTTAGGCCAATTATATCCCAAAGAGAAAAGTGGAACAACCCCCCCCCCCCCCCCCGTTATTCTTCAGTCTGCCTCACTACCTCTCGAGGCAGTTCTATTCATTCATTTGTTCTTGAATCAACCCCAAAACGCTGCCCAAAAAAAAGAGGGGGAAAGAAAAATTAAAAAAATACAAGGAAAGCTAAATATACATGCTTAATCAGCCACTTAGCACATTGTGGTTTTATGGTTTTAGTCCTGCCAAGAATTCATTAGCCTTTATCTCTGTAGTAAACAAAATTTGTATAGCCCCTCCAGACCACCTTCAAGCAGTTAGGATTATTTAAGAAGGCTTGTGCACCTTTATCCTGAAAAGGTTTAATTAATTGCCATAGTCGTCACCATCTTTCTAACGTGACATGGCAGAAGTCCTGCCAGACAAAGAACAAGACATCTCCAACATTACGCGTGGGCTCAGGTCTAGCTTTTTCAAATATCAGTTGCCTTAAAAGGAAATTTCCCTAAAAAAACAAGACCGCCCTTGGTTTTGAGCCTTCTCTGCCGGGCTGTCTCAGAGTAAAGGGAATCCTATGAATTTGTTGGATCTCTTACTCTCAGTTCCAATCAGTGAGTTCCGTGAAGGCTTGATAAAAAAGCTCTATCATATACGCCCTGATGTCTGCTCTTTCCTTCCTGTTGGGCACGCCTAGGACCCTTCAGATTATTGCGCCGCAGGTGGTTTTCTTGTTCCTCCTGTTTGCACTGGATGTCAACAAGCTGTTTTTTACCTGTGCCTTAGTCTGAGGACGATTAACGCCTTGTCTGCGCAGGAAATTCCTCTGCTGTGCTGGGCCATAATGAAATTGGGTGTGGTCATGACGAGCTTAGCTCGTCATGAGCACACGAGCACCGTGCCTCATGACGAGCTGAGCTCGTCATGAGTACAGAAGGGGTTAATAACCACTTCTGTTTCGACGCTGTTGATTCTTGCTTCGAGCTCAGTCAATCGCTCCCCTATAGCACAGCATGTTTTAGTCAGCTTTCTGACTGCTCCTTGTACTTTTTTTGATGTGTTTTGCGATTTGCGTGTTTCTTGTTTTTTTTCTTCGTGGTGCACCATTATGGTTTGGAGGATGGTATCTAATGTAGGACTTCGAATGGTGTTTTCTGTTTCAGCATTGATTAACCTCATCACTGTGGCGCAAATTCACGGGTGTGGTCAAAATGGCTCCCGGCCGTCATCAGCAAACGCTCACCGTGACTATGACAGCCGGGAGCCGTCATGACCATCGAAGAGGTTAAGGATTCTGTTAGAGAATAGTCCCATTGCAGGCCCCTGGAATATTGTGACCCATTTTTTCCCCTACCCTCCATGCGGTCATAAATGGGGGATCTTCAGCTATATCTAGATCGCTGTTGATCCTACTAGACCCTATTGAGGATCCTGAGCCACCTCCTGACCACTCTGCTCCATCAGAAAGAGAAAAGAAGCAGTCATTGGGGTCCATTTCTATCTATGATTAGAAAGTATATCCTCCCAGGGTGGGGTGCCTGACTGCTGTGCCACCTAGGAGGTCGGGGGGACCACCAAGTTTTGAAGTCTTTTGGAGATTATAGGGAGATCATCTTCCCCTCCTTTCCTTCGGGTCCCAACCCGTCTCACCACCCTGCAAACCTGTTGTCCCACTTTCAAAATTCTTCTACTTTTCAGATCCATCTGTTCCCCCAGACAGTGATTTGTGTAAGTCTCCATCTAGAGAATCACTTACTGATCCCAGTAAGGTTGATGGCTCCTCATCTGGCCTGAGGGGTGACACCGATGTGAGCGATGGTTCTCCTTCGCTTGTGCCGTCGCTGATCTCCATGCCTCTTTTAATTTCTTGGCCGTAGCACAGAGCAGCTCCAACACAGTACTGCCAGGCTGGTGGTGACCATGGAATGCCCAACCTCTTCCTCCTTTCTCTAAAATCACTTCTGGCCCGGCAGCTAGCCCTGTTGGCTGCAGTGCTCTCCAAGTTCCCTGTCTTCACCTTGCTCTTCCAGCAGTATCAACAATGAGATCCACATGTGATGGGGGAGGGGCTGTCCTTCAACACTATTCCGGTCACCTTAGGCCCCATCCCTCTAGGCGTACAACAACCTCGACACAAAGCGCAGCCCGAGTGCAGAGAAACCACAGTGGTCAGATGCTTCAGAGCCAGCAAGAACTCTCTAATCAGCGCCACTCCAAGACAGCCGTCAGCTGCCAGTCAAGTCTCCCGACAGAACAGAGAATGTCCAAGGGCATACCATACAGTAAGTGTTTACATTCTTATCCTTTTTTGCCTCTTTAGATTTCACGTCCGCATTCACGGTTCAGGGCACTGCTTCTAAGGCCACCTCAAGCGGCTGCGATCATGCATATCCCAAAAAATTGAACAGAGGTTTATTTAGGGTTTGCTTGTGACTACATCCTGAGAAGAATTGTGGTTACTGCTTGAGAAGGGTGTTTACCCTCCTTAACAAGAAATCCATTTTCTTTCAGGTAACTAATGCAAACATTAAAATGGAGGTTCTGCAAATGTTGGATGGGAATTCTTCCAATGTTCATACTCAAGTTAAGCTCACAGTCATAATTACAAGACAAAAAAGGATACATTTTTTAGGTCAAAGGGAGAGCGAGACTATCTTCAGTTCATGACTAGATTTACCAAACATAGCAATGAGGTTTATAAGATCTCATGAAAACACTAGTCGTTATTGCAGGAGGTTCCTGGTGTCAAGGAGGTTATCACACACAAACCCAAGGTAACATACCGGTGGGGCAAAACCATTAGAGATATGCTGTAACGCTTTGTTTGCCATAAGTTGGCAGGGTATGCTCAGACGTGAGTCCCTTGCTCACTTTGCCACTGGATTCAAGCAAGCCTGGCTGAAGACGGCTGTAATGCCAGAAACCAGTCCTAGGAAGCTGTTTCCGGTCCAGGGAAGGCATGGCTTGGCAGTTTGGGCTGGACTGTTCCCATGAAGCACAGGGTCAGACTGATTTGCATATGGCCATGTCTGAACTGGGGTAGCAGATTGGGCTAAAGAACAGTGATGGATTAAACCCTGATCTGTTGACTGGGTGTGAGTGTTTGATTGGTTCAGATGCTCCGTCCATCACCACCCCCTTTTGTACCGCTTTGTTCGCCATAAGTTGGCAGGGTATGCTCAGACTTGAGTCCCTTGCTCACTTTGCCACTGGATTGAAGCAAGCCTGGCTGAAAACGGCTGTAATGCCAGAACCGGTCCTAGGAAGCTTGTTTCCGGTCCGGGGAAGGAATGGCTTGGCAGTTCGGGCTGGACTGTTCCCATGAGGCACAGGGTCAAACTGATTTGCATATGGCCATGTCTGAACTGGGGTGGTAGAGTGGGCTAAAGAACGGTGATGGATTAAACCCAGATCTGTTGACTGGGTGTGAATGTTTGATTGGTTCAGATGCTCCGTCCATCACTACCCCCTTTTGTACAACTAGTTATGTGACATGGAACTGGGGCAAGAACTGGTTACCAAGACCAACACTGAGTTTCTTCACCTGCAATGATTGCAATATTTGCAAATTTGGTGAGAATAATGTCAAATGGTTCTGATATAATGTGGAGCATACATTCACTATTCACCAAACTATTTGCTGCAAAACCCGATTTATGACATATGTGATTGGGTGCAGTTGTAACATTAACTATGTGGGGAGCACCTTTGAAAATTAGAATCCAGGAGCACGTAAGGGCTATTAAACAACAGGACACTAGGTACCCCATGACTGTGCACATGGCACAACAACATGCTGGTAAACAAGAAATTTGTTTTCATGGCATCGATCACATCCCACTCAGAGCAGAGATAGGGAACTGATGCTCCGACAAAATGAAGTAGGATGGATTTGCCGCTTACGTTGCACATCCATGGGGCACAACACAGATAATGAACTTCACTATTTTCTATAAGGTCTCTTACCTCTCCAAACCTTATGCATATCCCAGACATATACTCATTGGATTCTCCGGTTGTACACCCTCATTTACTTTACAGTGAATTCTCTGAAAAAGCACTGAGAGGTTGTCCTTTTTTGTCACATAGGGACGATATTTGAGATCCACATCCCCTCCCCCATTTCTTTCGCTCTGTGTGCCATTCAGTACATACTTTTTTAGAATCAGTACAAACTGAACACCAGTTTCAATATTCATTATATTCATAGTCTGTTATATACTTTTGTGACTATTCAGATGTTATCGGTTATTAGACTGATCAGAAGACACATCTTCTGTCCTTTTTTGGACAGCAAACATTGCTGCCATTGCTATAATTCAATATTAACCCTATGGTCCTACTTAGACCATAAGCCATGTGATGCTAGTGCAATACGCCTTTAACTAACTGTTAGGGATGCACCTTATGCAGATTGACGTCGATGATGTTAATATTATGTCAGGAGATTAGGGCGTGTCTTATTGCAGGGAGACGCCGACTCGACATACGCCAACCGATACTTAACAAGGTAAGGTTAGATTTGTCATTACATTGCCGCTTATGAGTACACTTGGCTTACAGATTATTAAGCATGGCTTCTTGGTCAGCGGTGCATGGGAGCGTGAGCTTCCTCTTTGTAAACAGTAATAATTTCTACAGGAGGGGACGGTTTGTTTGAGACAAGGGAGGTGGCACCAGGATCGCCACTGATTCCATGGTTTGTGTTAGTTTTTAAATTCCTCTAGACATATATTAATAGTCGTACTATTTGGATTTAGCTATAGCCATACTCCCGATCAACAATTGCCATTAGTTTTTTGTAAATGCGCCTTTCCCAGTGGCCGTCAAATGAATCCCTTAATGGTGCATTTTTAAAGCATTTTTTAAATGTTTAGTGCATTTCTTGTCAACCGCATTGTTAGTAGTGTAACTGCAAGGGGGGCCTTTCCAGCTGTGAGTAGAGGTTCCTGTCTTTAGGAGGAAAGTGGCGCCCACATAGCAATATATAACTACATACAGAATATGCACTATCATGCACAGACGATTTGGTGCATTCGCCTAAGACAGCTTTGGGATCTCCAAAAATAGGAGAATAAAATAAAAAATGTATAAGAGACGGTGGAGTATGACATTATAATTGAACACCTGTAAGGTGTACCGGCTATTTATGGGTTTACCCAGAAATCATCTAACACAGCCAAACTATGGTATGGGCTATAAACACAGACCCTAAACTCAAGCATGTCATTACTTTCAGGTGTCTGGTGTTTTTTGACTGATCCATACATTTGTAAAAGGATTTTCTATCAGCCCTAAATCGGACGGCTCATTGCGACATAGCAACGTACTACCAACCGTGAAAACACAAGGCCTGAGATGACTCTCTGATGTTACACTGGAGAGATCAATACGACAACTTATCACGGTACGTTTTGGGGGCTGTATGGAGCCCTAGCCTCTTACAGCCATACAATGCAACACACAGGGGTATGATAGATGGTTGCACTTTTTGAAACCTTGTTCAGGTTTTATCCCCTTTTTATCCTTCTCGCTTTATGATCTGTTTTACTTTGATATGTGGACTGTTCTAATCTACACACTTTGAGTAGTGTTCTAGTGGCCTGCTATACTAAATGTGAACTTTTCCAAACCTTAACTTTATGCTTCAACTCAATTGAATACTCTTCCCTCCATCATGAGATTTTTATATTGTCCTTTTTCTTGTAGATGTCTTGACACGTTGTTTTGTCTTATATGGCTTCTTAATTGTAACTGTGGTCTATGTACATGTTGTATTGCAATTTTATATCTATGTTGCATTATACACTATATTTCTTTGTATGCTTTAACAGCCCTGATGAAGGCCACAGGCAGTGGACGAAACACAATGGCTGTTTTCTACTATTGTGAAATAATAAACAATATATGATGAATATTATGGATGGAATAGACTAATTTACTGTGAAAACCTGAATCTGTGGTGCACTCCACATTTGTGATTGGGCTTGTCTTGGTCTTTGGATCGCTTTCTGGAAACAGCGGGAAGTGCACACTATTTTGAAATATTACTAGTGAGGTGCAGCTGCAGGCTCTCTGCTTCATTGTTTTTTGTACTTTGTTAGCACAGGGCTAATGATTAGCCTTTCTGAATCACTGCCGTTTTTTAGATGAAAGGGATTCTGGGCTAGGATGAATGATTCTGTTGTGCAAGTCTTTTCCTTGATCACACTTTCGTTTGTAGGGATGGCAGATAAGTGTGGAAAGTACATATTTCATTGTACCTCTGTTGTGGGTGTTCCAGGGAGGAGACTTCCCTGCTGTGAGGGACTTTACTACTCAAAGGCTATGTCTAGAAAACAGCCTGGAGTATGTTAATCCACAAACATCAAGGTCATAAAAGTCCACCCTTTTTCAGAGCTCACTACAGCTAAGATCAACGAATACCAACACACCAGGTAATAAGTCTCACACGGGTTAATAAAAGTGACATACCCTGTTCATAACTCTGCTATGCGAACCCTACATCTACGCATTTAATTAAACTTGCAATGAGCAGACAAGACTAAGACATCCTTCATAGCGGTAGGAGGCCTGGAAATTACGAGCCACATGGTGTAGTGTAGTTCCTATATTCCCAATAGGCTCTGCGCATTGGAATAATATATCCTATAGATGTGACATAGGACTGAGGTCAGTATGCCTCTATCGAATATACTAAACTTAAATGTGAGTGCCAGCTAGCTCAGAGGTCACTAGAAACTTTCTCGAATACACAAGTAGGGATTCGTTTCTGACAACCACATAAACATGACAACTTTGTTTCCCTATGACTGGAAAAAATATCTTCAGAGTCGTGGAAAAAACAGATAACTATTTTACTTAGTCAATCGTGCATGCTCATTTCAGCAGAGTTGCAGAGAAAATAGAGAGACAGGTGTTTCAATAAAAGGGGTTTATTGAACAGTCTTCTATCTCATGCAAGAGATGTGAACTGCTACAATCATTAGACAGAATGCAAAGTATAATGCGTACAGCGTCAACAGTAGTGTAAAATAATACAGCAATAGCATTGTCAAGTGCTGTGACATATAAAAATACATACATAAATAACACAGGCTAAAATACTCAACTGGTGCTTATAAAATATGACTACCCTAATGTACCTTACCTAGGTCTAGTACCAGGGAAGAAGTAAGTGTGGTCTTTAGCACAGGTTTAGTTTTTGCCAAGAATTGCCAAAGGTTTCTCTAGGTTCTAATCATCTCAATACTTTAGAATGAAGGAAGTTGGTATCTCTGTCTCGGACTCGATTTCCCAACACCCCGCAAGGGGAGTCAGAAACACTGGAGCTGGATTCTCGGCAGAGGAGGACAGCTTCTGATCAGTGCATCAGCTGGAGAGTCGGCTTCCTTCAGCACTTGCTGTAGCGAGCTGCGTCCGACAAGTAGGTAGTCGAAGTGCACCGAAACACACTGTGCTTTGCCATAGCAAGTGAAAGTATATTTATACCTTGAAGGTGTTTAGGAATGCCAGCTTTGACGTAAATTAAGGCATATGAACATCCTGAGTGAACCCCTTATAGATGTTCAATTAAAATGACTGAGTTCTTGGAGAAATCAATATTGAAGCAAGGGGAAGTCCATAACGGCTTAAGAGTCTGGTTTTCCAAAAAATCATTGTGACGTAGATGAACGGATGGAAGTAGACATGCCTGTATTTGGGTAGTATGGGCTATGCCTAAATAAGGGCTTGATTTCTATGCCTATATAAGGGCAACGCAAATTCTACCTATATAAGGGCATCAATCGGGAAAATTCATTTGTAATCTAAAACGCCATACAACAATGGCACTGTGAAGAAAATAACCTGGAACCATAATAGTTCCAAAATCCAACACATATCTACATGTGTGCAGTTCCAAGCGGTATGAAACACTCTATACATTTTTTTTATTAAAACAGTTTTAAAAGTTCTCGGAATTTGACTCAATCATTCCAGCGCCTTTAGAATGGGCCATAGCAAACCATATGCACATTCAGCCGTGCCACCTTGTGTTTTCCACAAACAAGCATGTGTTACTCCACAGCACCTGAAAAAATAAAACATGAAATTAAACTTCAAGGTGGGAAAAGTACACATTCTAATTAATAACTGTGCTGTATGAAGAACAGTAATGCCGGAAAGGCCAACAAGCTTTCGATGTTTACTGTTATCTTTTGCTTGTGTTTCAGCGATAGAAAATTGGTTTGGGCCCATTTTTGCTTAAAATACGCGTTATACAATCTGAACATAAGGGAGGGGATCTCAGATATCCCCTATTGCGGCTCTTAATCCAATTAGCATCAGCCCAGTGGACGTCTAGTGTTAAGGGTGAAGTTTTAAGTACATGACTGAAAAACGGCACACTGTCCCCTATAGGGCGAAATAGATAAGGCTTTGACAGTAAAATAGAATATTGATAATAAAGATGTATAATATAGGTAACTATCTCATTTAAGTGGAAAAGCAAAATAACATGGTTACTGAGCATAGCTTGTCATAGGTAATTCACTATTCGAACATATTCATCACAATAGCCAATGGGCACAAAATATATAAATATACACTGTCATGCCTATTATTTGGACAAACACTGCCTACCTATCACACGCCAGCCTTCACTATCAGGGTTTATCAATATAGGATCAAATATGGTTTCCTGTCTGACGCATAATGCCAACATTCTTGCACAGCTGGAATAGGTATAGTGGTTCAGTGACTAAATATCGAGGGACCTAATATAGACTGCCAAAAATATCGACTCCAAAATATTGAGGTACAGAATGAAGAATGCCTATCTACAAACAGTTATGTACTAAAATATTGATTCCAAAATATAGAAAGTTAAAGTATAGTTAACTAAAATATCAAATTTTTTAAATGTATTAAAAATAATATAAAAGTAATTAAATAAGAAACACAATTAAATAAAACATAGTTATAATAATGTAAAAAAGCTTGAAATGTAAAAATAATAAATGTAATGTAAACTTTTTTTAATATATATGTACTTAATAATGTTATAAAAATTATTAATATTAATTATAAAATATTTAGAACATTATTAAAAATATATGCTCATATATATAAATAAAGCTACTATCTAAATATAAAAATAAATAATATATAATAATCAAATTAATTAAAGTAATAATTTTATGTTAATTAATTATTTACACTACATTTAATATAACAAAAATAAAAAAATTACATAGCTAAGGGAAAAAAATTAGTATTCACACTCAAACAAGTACAAAATTAGAGAATTTGTTGGATAGCGGGTGGGTGAATATTACCATTCCAACTCCAGTGAGTGCCACAGTAGGGAAAGCGTTGGATAGTGGGAGGGTAAAAATGGCTAATCCCACTCCAAAAGTGCAACAGTAGGGAAAGCGTTGGATAGCGTAGGGGTGAAAATTACTATTCCCACTCCAGAGAGTGCAACAGTAGGGAAAGCATTGGATAGCGGGAGGGTAAAAAATGACTACTCCCACTCCAGCGAGAGCAACAGTAGGGAAAGCGTTGGATAGCGTGAGGGTAAAAATTACTACTCCCACTCCAGAGAGTGCAATAGTAGGGAAAGCATTGGATAGTGGGAGGGTAAAAATTACTATTCCCACTCCAAAGAGTGCAAAATAGGGATATATAATAATCAAATTAATTAAAGTAATAATTTTATGTTAATTAATTATTTACACTACATTTAATATAACAAAAATAAAAAAATTACATAGCTAAGGGAAAAAAATTAGTATTCACACTCAAACAAGTACAAAATTAGAGAATTTGTTGGATAGCGGGTGGGTGAATATTACCATTCCAACTCCAGTGAGTGCCACAGTAGGGAAAGCGTTGGATAGTGGGAGGGTAAAAATGGCTAATCCCACTCCAGTGAGTGCAACTATAGGGAAAACGTTGGATAGCTTAGGGGTAAAAATTACTATTCCCACTTCAGAGAGTGCAACAATAGAGAAAGCGCTGGATAGCGGGAGGAAAAAAAAATTACTATTCCCACTCCAGAGAGTGCAACAGTAGTAAGTAATTTTTTCATTATGCATGATTAATTTATAACTTTGCATACATTAAATAATCCTTAAAATCAATATTCATTATTGTAAACATTTGACTAGTTAGTAAAATAATTCACTGTTGCAATATAAAAATGTATCAACTTTAAAATGATTCAGTTTGTATCTTACATAAATCTGTACAAAATGTAATACATATTTCTGTCAGGATAAAAGTCTATCTCATTGAGATTATATTATTGAGCAGTTCGCCCACAGGTTCCATTATCGTGAGTTTTCTATGCAGTATGTTAATGTCTTTCTCCATGGAGTTCCCTTACCACTCTGGTTATTCGAGGCAACAAAAGCAGCTTCAAGGTATCACTGCTGGAGTGGTCCTAATCCTATGCTTAAATTATTAAGGTTAGCTTAGCTCGGCCGACTAGTTTAGTTCCGAGGGCCATCATGTAGGGCTAGGCCGAGGTTAGTACAGATATGTTTTTCAGTCTCTGTTCAGTGAGATCAAGGAATTTTGTAAGGCGGCAAATCAGCTGTGTTGAAGTTGAGTTGAACCACAGGATTACCACCGGTCAGCAGGACCTGATGCCATGCTGGTTGAAAAATGGCTTTAATAAAGTGTTCCTTATAACTTTTAGATTATCGCAGATACAAATGATATGGATGAGGTTCTCGACTCCACAAGCACATAGCCTGCATAGCTGATATCCTCCTCTACTTTCCAAAGGGGGTAAACATGGATTAATTGAACCAACTCCCAGGCGAAGCTTCAAAATGTTTTCTTTAGTTCATCTTTATTCCTGCATTTAGGTACGGTTGAGGTTTACCGGCTTCGTATTTATTGAGCACAACCCAGCCATGAGCTCGTTTTGATAGCACTTTCTTGTCCTCTGCAGTAGATTTAAGTCTTGTTGACTTTGTGACTAGTTTTTGAACACACAATGAGCTGTTGCGGTATTCCAAAGGTCTGTTAGACCCAGAGTTTGGATGGAATTAAAGAGGTATTTGTTAGCTGGTAATTTCATTCAGATTGATAATTCCACAGTAGCCCATACCAGAGTTCAGAACATTTTTAAATTTACAATCAACTGGATGTCGGCCAACTCCCTCAAAATCAATCCAGATAAGACAGAGATGTTGGCCGTCACCACTGCCACCAACCCATGGAGTAGTCTCTTCTGGCCACAAGAGCTGGACAAATACCCCAAGCCAGCCACGGCAGTTAAAAGCCTGGGCATCAAGATTGACAATAAACTAACCGTGGTCCAACAGGTGTCAACAATAGTCGGCGTCTGCTCAAATTTACTAAAGCAGCTGCGAAAACTGGCCCCTCTACTCACTTTCGTTACCCTCAAATGAATGGTAGTAGCACTCATAATATCTAGGTTAGACTAAGGAAACTCGCTCAACCTAGGACTCCCAGACCACCAACTGGCCAGACTCCAGATCATTATGAATGATGCGGCCAGACTGGTGTTCAAAGTTCCACGTCGCACCCACGCCTCCCCCCTTCTCCGCCAACTTCATTGGCTCCCGATCAGGCAAAGGACAAAGTTCAAAAGTCTCTGTATTGCACACAAAGCCATCTTTGGCCATGCCCCGAGGTACATCAAAAACAGTCTAGCCAACTAAATCCCAAACAGAGCACTCCGTTCCTCTGAGGCTAGGCTCCTAGTCTGCCCCCGGTCTCGACTGGTCTCCCTCGGAGGTAGAGCTTTCTCCACCATCATTCCACAGTCCTGGAACAAGCTACCCGATAACATTCGAAAAGAACACTCCCTGCTACAATTCATGAAAAAACTAAAGACCATACTTTTTCAGGAGGCCTGGGGCACACAGTAAAGCACCCCCTCCCCATCATTAACCAAAAGCAGAATCCCTCTCTCACAGCGCTTAGAGACCGTTGGTGATAACGCGCTTTATAAATGCAAATTACAAATTACAATTTTCCCTGTGCGTGTTAGTTCTACCCAAAGATGGTTGTTTAGGGAACTCTTTTCCGCAGCTCTGATTTTATGATAGCATTTTGCATAGGCTCCCATTCTCTCTGCTGCTTGATTTTGTAGCCCGAATTCCAGCCGTATTTGGGCTGGAGAAATGTATTTAGGTAGCTGATATATTGCTTGATAAGAGGTTGTTATTATGCTGTTTAAAGTTGGAGCGTCTTTTCCTCTCATTGGTTCACTGACGTAGGTGATCGTGGCCTGCATTTTGGCTTGCAGCACTTTTAAAAAAGGTTCTAATGGCAGGTCCGACAACATCTTTTTCAAGGGTTTAAGTGCCAGATAGGTCATAGCACCCTTCCTTCGCAAGGATTCCAGCTCCGGCTTGAAGGAGTGGTTTTGATCGAAGAGTATCCACATGTATCTCTAGCGTGTTACTTTGTGTACGCATTTCCCGTCAAGATACCAGCTTAGACTTGTCTTCTTATGGTAGTTTACTGTCATAGTTTTGGCTTTAGTAAGATTTATTTTTAAGGCGTTCCGTTGAGAAAAGTTGCTGGTTACGTCCAGGAGATGTTGAAGACCAATTGGGGTCCGACTGATCAGGACTAGATCATCAGGTCAGTTTGTCAGTGTCATTCCTCCTAACTTTGGGGCATGAGTTGAGCAACTATCCAGTTCACCAGGTAAGTCTGCTAAGAAGAGGTTAAACAGCAGTGGGGCAAGGACGCACCCTTGTTTTAGGCCCTTAGTTGTGGTAATTCTGCTAGAAAAATGCGTTCCGCCTCCTAGTTTTATTCTGATCCACGTGTTGATGTACAAGTGCCTAAATTGGTCTAAAAGAGAAGTTGGTATTCCCCAGCTGGCCAACGTGTTCCAGAGCTTAGTGCGGTCAACGTGGTCGAAAGCTGCTGTTTAATCTATGAAGCAGAGATACAGGGGGTGCTTGCCTTCTTTTGCAGTGTCCATTAGCATGGTCAAGGCCATGATGTTAATTGCTGTTCCTTGGCTGTGGCGGAATCCTGTTTGTGTTGTGGAGATAATTTTATTCTCTAAGGCCCAGTTGGCTATTGCTTCCAAGATGATCCCTGCGTAATATTTAGCCTCAGTGCCTGTAAGGCCGGTAGTTGTTTGGAATAGATCTCACACCTTGTTTTTATATAGGGCTGATAATTGAGCCTCTCCATGATACTGAAAGTAAAGGAGTTCTTAAAGCATGTTAGGAAAACTGGTACCAGTGCGTTACTCCACAACTCAGGGTCCTGCTTGAACAGCATTGGTGGAATGCAGTTGGGATCGGCAGCTCCCGCCCGTCTGCCTTTAGCTATTTGCTTCTTTATGGCTAGAGCCACAGGGCTGTGATACTCTTCTGCTGCATGGGTGAGCAGTTTTGGTTTGATACATATTTTTCTCCTTGCATCGACCACAAGCTGCTACTGTTCTCTTTGCAGGGACAATGTAGAGTAGTTGCTTCTTCTTTTGGACTGATAATGCTAATGTTTTTTAATTGAGTCATTGAAGTGATTAAATAGATATCCTTCCAAACTGCTTCCAGAGAGTGCAACAGTGGGGAAAGCATTGGATAGCGTAGGGGTAAAAATTACTATTCCCACTACAGAGAGTGCAACAGTAGAGAAAGCGTTGGATAGCGGGAGGGTAAAAATTACTATTCCCACTCCAGAGAGTGCAACAGTAGGGAAAGCACTGAATAGCGGGAGGATAAAAATTACTACTCCCACTCCAGAGAGTGCAACAGTAGGGAAAGCGGTGGATATCGTAGGAATAAAAATGATTATTGCCACTCGAGTGAGTGCAATTATAGGGAAAGCATTGGATAGCGTAGGGGGTAAAAATTACTATTCCCACTCCAGAGAGTGCAACAGTAGGGAAAGTAATAATGTATTATTTATATAAGAATACATTCATTTTCAATACCAATTTAAAATTAATTAAAATGAATTACCAATTACAACATATTTAATAATTAATTAATTATAAATACCAATAAATGTTATTTATTAACAATTAATTACCTATTTATAATTAATTAACAAGCAATTAATTTTCAATACCAAAAATTCAATAAGTAATCAAAACAATACCAATTAATAATTAATTAAAAATAAATGATTTATCAATACGCAAAAATAGTTTAAATAAATATTTCATTACAATTACATTACTTCCCACCCTATTCCCCTATAACCCACAACCCACTCCAATTATTAAATTAAAACAATTAACATAATTATCAATTAAACAATTTATACATATTAATTACCAATTAATAAAAATTAATTACCAAAGAGTAATTAATTTACAATTAATTAATTATCAATACATATAAATAAAAATACATATTTACTTAATTACAATTAAATTACTTCCCACCCTATTCCCCTATAAACCCACAACCCGCTACTGAATTAAATTACACAAAAATTAAATAACATAACATTCAATACTTTAACAAAAATAACATATATTTTGGACACATATACTAGCATACATAACAGTAAAAAAAAAATATGGAAAACGATATTTTAAATTCGATATTATGGAAATCGATATTTCTTACCTCAATTTCGATATTTTATCCAACTATATTTTGGTAATTCGATATTGTGGGCTGTTTATATTTTTTATTTGATATTCTGGGCAGTCTATATTTTGGTTTCAATATTTAGGGTGTTCACCAGGTAAAGTAAAATACTGCCCCCTTTATCTCTTGGTCAGATTATTAATCCCTTCCCTATTGTTTGCCATCACTGAGAGGGACTCACTAACGATGATGGCATAAATACTAATTTGTATTAAGAGTCACTGGCCATGTTAAGGCCATGAATGATGCTCCAGGCGAAAGGTAGTGCACTGTGGGTTCTGCTTGTGTGAGCTCTGACCCTTGCAGATTTCTCTAGGAGCCCCAAAATAGATAGGCTGAGCAATGACTCTGAAAACTCTGGACATAATGCTCTCCGTCAAGAAGCCCGGATCTGCAAGAGTGCCACACTACCTTTCTTCAGAAGAAGGTCCTAACAAAGACAGGGGTCTCCCCATGATTTCTGGGACCTCCTTGCTTACATATGACTCTCCTCCGCGAAGGACATAACATGTCCACTATCCCTACGACTTCCTCATGCAGACTGTTTCCTCTAGTCTGTTCCCTGTAATGGGGATCTGGGCAGGTGCGAAGTGGAGCTCCACACATTACATTATTTCTGATATAATTATATAGCAGGGAACCCACTATTATTGTGACCTGGCTGTCACCGCCATGGATGAGGAACTTTCAAAAACCAATATGAGAACTCTCCTTCCTACCTTTATTTGCAGGTGTCAGCACAGAGACTGCACATCATTAATGACAGAAGTACCTTTTTGGCCCCATTGAGCTTATATAGATTTTGCTGAAAGCACAAGAGGTTATGCAGTTGTGTAATTTTTTCTTACAGTCCAATTAGATGATATGACCACAAACAAAGTGACAAGCCCATCACATATTCCATTTAATGTAGTTCAGAATGTGTGGTGCTGCGTAGGCTATAGGTTTGACATCACAGAATTTGACGGCGTCTCTTGAGACATTCCAAGAGGGCAGTTGCTCCACTGCCCACTTGAAAATGGATGTGTTCCCTTAATGTTAAATAAACTACGACTTCTACGATAATTACAGTGTGAAGTTGTTCACTACAGAAGTGGCGACGACCAAGAAAGAGACATGGCATGAGAGGAAGCATTTGCGTGGGCCAGGGAGCGATTCATTGAACATGGTAAACATCCATTACAACGCAGTCAGTACATAGCAATGCCTTTACTACTCAACTTTCACAACGCAAGTGCCTTTACATCACATGCCATTGAAAAGCATACCATTTTAACGTATGTCATTACCACTCATGCCATTACAACGCATGCCATTACAACGCATGTCATCACAACATATTATAAAGTACATAATAGAGAATTTTAGGTTTTAGAGTGGGAATGGATTTAGCGGTAGTTGGGAATAGTAATTTTTACCACTACGCTATCCAACATGTTCCTTACTGTTGCACTCACTGGGGGAGGAATAGTAATTTTTACCCCTAAGCTATCCAACACTTTACCTACTGTTGCACTCGCTGGAGTGGGAATAGTCATTTTTACTATTACACAGTCCAACACTTTTCTTAATGTTGCACTCACTGGAGAGGGAATAGTAACTGTTGGACTTAGCCCTTTTGGCAGGTTTACCCCTAAACTTTTTGCCTGTCTCCTAGCCTTTTCCATGGGTAGTGTCGGTGGTTTTAGGCCTCTAGGCACTTTAGTACTGCTGTCCAGGATAAAGTGCATGCGCCCTGGGTTACATGTAGTGAGATTGGCCTGCCCTCCCATAGGAATGAATGGGGGAGTCCCTGATGAATGTGTGTCAGTTAGCGCTAGGCAGAATGGGACATCTACATTTTAATTAGTGGGAGGAGAAGTCCCTGGCCCCTGAAATAGGAATGTGCCTGCCCTAGTGAATGCTGGCTCCGCCCCCCTGTGGTGTGTTTGATGCCGAGCCCACACCTAACAATAGGGAAGAGGAGCCTGTTAAACAGAGTGCTCCAAACCCAGTTGCATCTGGTTTTCCAAGCCCTGTGCAGTGACACAAAGGAACATGTCCTATAAATATAGGGGCTGGGACCCCATGAAAATGTTGGGCTGTTCCTGACTTGAGGGGGGCCTACTGCTGCTGCTGGGCTCCATGAGGAACGGCCACCAAGGACTGCCTCCCTGCTGGAGGGCCCTGTGAGCTGGACTGCCTGGGCCCTTTGCCCCCCTTCATCCTAAAGGGCTTACTTTGGATGTTTATCCTTATGTGCTCTTCACTTTTATTTAAAAGAGCACTGATGGCCTGCAGCGCAAAGCTGAAAGGGGTTGGATTTCCCCACACACTGCCTCTTTATTTTTCTGCATTTCGGCAGCCTTTGGTGCTCCTTTTTAATTATTGGTGGGTGCCCACCCCGTGTTTTTATGCCCTTTTAAAAACAAAGCGGGAGCCCACCCCGCCTATGCAGATTTTCAAAGCGGGTGCCTCCCCATGTTTTCTGTTGCTTTCGACTGGTGGGTGCCTACCCTGCTTCTATGCTTTATTTTAAAGCGGGAGACTACCCAGCATTGACCAGATCCAAAAGAAAATCACAGTCGCGACCCGGGTGCAGGAGAGCGCGAAAAACCAGAAGTCAGGCACCCACGCCTGACTGGGGGTGGGACCTGCCGGAGGAGTGCGGCGGGAAGGTGAGGAGAAGCCTGCATGTGACCAGGAGGACAGGAGCCTACCCCGCCTCCGTGAGTTCCTGGGAGAAGTCCTGGTCCCAGGAAGGGGGACTGAGCAAAGAGAAGCCAGGCAAGAGTGCAGCGGGGCACCCATGAGCGGGAGAGAGCCCCGTCTGAAGAAGAGGAGGTCCGGTGACGCGGGGCTCCCGTGTGCAAGGAAGAGCTCCACGGTGTGGTGCCTGCCCCCGCTGCCGTGTAGAGATGAGAGAGCCCATGAGGAGTGGGAGCTCTCCTGTGCCTTCCGCCTGGACCAGAGCAGATCTGCAGCATGAGCACCGGAGAAGAGAGGAAACAGAGCAGCGCAAGGAGTCCTCCAGAGAGCCCGGTGAGTGGGGCTCCATCCTGACTTGATGGGGGTGGTGTTGGGGCACATTGTTGGTGCCGTCCCTCCTGGTGGTTGTATTGAGGGCCCTGTAGTGCCCGTGCTAGTTTTACAGCTGCCCAGCCTGGCAGTGGGCAATTGCAATGAGGGGGGCATTTTATTTTTAGCAGGTCCAGACTGAGACTTGGGGGCCATGTTGTTTTCAGAGCCCGTGTGGCTCCAATGAGGGCTACAGGCGTTTTAGGGCCCTAGTGGGGGTCTTGAGGGCCCTGCGGGACCCATGCCCAGTTGGCCACAGGTTGTGATAAAGTCCTAGGAGAACTGGAGAGGCACAGTGAGTGCCAGGCCTTCCTTACACCACAGCTGCCCGGCAATTAGCCGGCAGCTGCCACAATTAGGCCTGCGCAATTGCACACTTTGCTTTTGCTGCTTTGCTTTTCCTGACTTTGTGGGACAACAGGCATTTGAACCCCTGAGAGAAGCCAGTTGGCCTGGGGCCAGTTCCAGTGTGTGGTGTCCCCGATTGGGGCACACTGTGTTTATGCTAATGTGATGCCCAATGTGTTTATCTGATGGTGCTAATGCGTACAGGTATGGCATAATGTACTGATGCTTGTGATGATGCGTAATGAGTTTAAGATGTTTAGGCCTAATGAGGTTGTGCCTACAGAGGTGGCGTAATGTGTTTATACGTGTCGCTATACTATAATGTTTATGTATAATGTGTTCCAAAGTACTGTATTTCGCCAGTAGTTGCTGGTTGTGTTTTATATCCACTACCTGCATTCTGATGGTTCTGACCGTGGGCCAAATGGCCCGTTCCTGTTTATAATCCCCTGTGAATATTGCCTAGGGCCAGTTGGCACAGTGTATATTATGTGATTATGTTTCTAATGTGTTTATGACAATACAAAGGCTGTTTTTTATATAACCTTGTCTTGAGTTCCTATTGTGGAGTGCCTTGGGTGTTGCTGCTGAGTGTGTGTTGCGCAAACGCCTTACACAACTCCCTTGCCCTGACTAGAGTGGTGGTTTCTGTCTGACTTTGGCGCAAGCCTAAGCCAACCAGAAATCCCATTTCTAACATTGGTGGAAAGCATTGAGGATAGGACTTGTGTTTGCCCAGTACCACAGTGACAATTAGTTGCACTACAAGCTCTACATTTAGATTATCACCTGTTTGCGAATTATTGTTTCTGAGTTTTATTTTAATTCCTCTCCTAAAAGCATCATTTTTGTATTACGTACCCCTACTGCTGCTCTTGCACCTAGGTCTCCGTTGTTGCACATGTCCCTGAGCGTCCTGCCAAAATAGAGTCTGCCTTTAATTGCTATGGTCTGTTTAGATACATTATGTGGGAGTTGGTGGAGTTCTGTGAGGAGAGAGACATGGCAGTGAGTGGGTCAGACACCCAGTCAAATCTTCGGGAAAACCTGATCCAATGGCAAAAGGATGAATGGGAACATGAGCGCAATGAGGAGAAGAGGGCCCTGGCCACACGCCAAGAGGGTGGTGGGTCTATGGGGAGCTCTGAGGATTCTAAAGAGGAGTAAGAAAATGATAGGACAGGGACGCCAGTAGATAGTGAGGACCCCATAGATAGGGAGTCCCTCACTGGGTCCAGTGCCAGGGGCAGAGCGCCATCCCTTTCCCTGTCCCCAGAGGCGTAGGTAGATAGGAGGGAAGAAAGGGAGCATCAGCTGGCTTTGGAGAAGCTCAGGTTACAGCATGCCAAGGAGATAGCGCAGCTGAGGGTGGAGGAGAAAAAGTTTGAGACCGAGAGGGTCTTAGTGCAGGAGAGGATGGCGGAGGCCGAGAGGACCTTCGCCAGGGAGAAATTAGCTCTGGAGGGTAGATTATCCCCTGAGTGCAGTTGTAGTTTTCTGGATTCACCAGTGAGGGTGGGGTCCAGTTGGGGCAGCAATATGGAATCCAGTGCAGGAATTTCCATTCCCAGTTCCCAAAGTATGGTACCTTGTTCCCAAGAAGAGGTGTACAGGTTGAAGTTCACAGACAGTAAGAAACGGTCCCACCAGTCTTGGGGGGAGTTTGCGGATGAATGTAATGATGCACTGGCTGATTGAGTAGAGGTTAACACAGAACATGATTTTGAAGGACTGTTCGATCTGGTTATCAGAGAGCACATGCTCAGTCGTTATTTTCCAGGGTTGCGCCAACAGCTCAAATTTGGAGGAGATGACCAGGTATGAATCCAGGAGCACAACAAGAGTATGGCACACAGTAATAAACACACAATGAGGAATGGTGCTTCACAGCAAGGAAGGGCAGGTCACCCCTCTTCCCTACGAGCCCAGAAATCCAGTTCCAGGTATAACAATTATAGCAATTCCTTGCTGAGCACTCCAAATATCTGTAGTGTGTATATAACAGTAAAATATCAGTCCAAATCCCAATAGATGTCCACAAATTTTCCGATCAACAGATTGTGTCCAAATCTAATCCATTAAGGTAGAATCACTCCAATTGAGACACCAAGGTATGTTTGTTGATCACAGCATCAGTCCATTTTTATTTCATACTTCTTCCATCAATCAAAATTTGTTGATCACAGCATCAGTCCAATTTTATTTCATACTTCTTCCATCAATCAAAATTGGCAGCCAACACGTGTTTCGTCAGGCATTCATATCATGCCTTTCGACTTCTTCAGGGCTGCAAACCAAGAAGATAGTGGTAAGACTCTGTTTACAAGTCAAAATATTTAAACACACCATTGGGAAGGTTAACAGAGAGTAAAGTCACCACCTACATGTAAGACATAGTATTGACATAACTGTGAGTTTTGTTTAAAAAGGTGGAAGAGCACCCAAATAAAATAGTGCATACCATTGTGTCTATGATAGGCAAGATAAGACCCAAAGTCCCGCATCTGTCAATAGTACGTAAATTTAAAGTTGTTTACCGAAATAAATTATCTTTATGTCGTTAAGGTTTCCAATAATATACCCAAAATCGGGATCTGAAACGATAGGAAGCCATCCTCAGTTTCGCATCTACAGCAGAATCACAATATTCGACATATAAGATAATATACTCACTTTAATGGTTAAAAAACCAAAACGTGTATAATTCTCCACTGGCATATATCCAGAGATTAAGCTCCAATATTTCACACTAGAAGCGTCATGTAACTCCTGTAATAAGATAAATATAATATCCACAATAAGAGTACCCTCTGTAATAATATCGGGGTTTTGTCTTACCTAGTAAATATCAACCGTAATGTCACTCACCTCGAAATTCTATTTTTCACATCTTAATATAACTTCAATAATCTTCATGTCAGTTTCAATCGTTCACTGCATTATGTCCAGGCAAACACAGGTACGTGTCAGTCTACCCATTGACAATATAAAGAAAAGAAAAAAAAAAACGTACCCTCCTTAGATTCTGTAATTATAACCTTAGGGGAATTAAAGCCTCTATCTAGTCGAAACTTACCACTCGTAGCAAGCGTGTTCGCTCACTCCGGTCTTCAGCTCGGCAACTGGCGTGCATCACAGGCGCCATATTCCTTAAACAACTGTATCGTAAACAATTTTAACATGGTCGCAATCTTGTAGTATCTAATATGTGTGAGTAAACGCTTGAATCTATCTATTTAGCTGTTCTGGTTAAAAAGACAATCATTACATGTCTCCTATTGTTTATAATTGCGCCAACATCTGTTGGAGTGTGGGTTTTCTGATCTAAGGGAGCTTACACGAGAAGCAGACCTCCGGGAAAGTGCCCAAGGTTCTGAAAAGTCATTGGGGAATGACTGTCAGTCTGTAAGTCAAAATACTTTTATTAAATAACTTAAAATCATAAAAAGACACAGGTACAATTATTATACATTTGTGCAAATCCAACTAACATTACATTAAAAAAAATTACACACTTTCAAAAAGCATTAAAATTTCCTTATAAATCCTTCTCACTATGGTTATTACAATTAAAAAATTCCATACACTATGTGCAGTAACATTTTCTTATAGATCCTTCTTAATACTGTGAATAAAAATAGCTTAACAATTCTATAATAAGCTTAAAATTATCCATACATATAATTCATAAACAGACTACAGCCCCCGTATTACCTACTCTGTTCTTAAGTTTATTAATCCGCTCTGCTGCCACTAGAAAATTTGCGACATGAAATGTTATCCGTACACTACTCATCAGTTGTAAATAAAGAAGTGACGGACTAACCTGCACAAATCCTGCTTCCCTTAACACAGGTAACAAATACTTTTTCCTGATGTCTGCGTAATACTCGCAAAACAAAACAAAATGTAGAGTATCTTGTGAGGAAAAATTGTCGCACTTACAGGGGTCGGCATTATCTGGTGATCCCCATTTAGGGAAATCTCCCAGTGTGAGGTGAATTATGTTAAATTGGAATCTCGGTAAATACCGGTGGAAAGGGCGTGTTACCAACTTCAAATAAGGCTCAATACCAGAAGACATCACTAAACCAAAATTAAATCTTACCATGGGTTTGCTCAGCTCTAGATCCTCCCTTTCGATTGTAAGTAGGTTTACCATGGCGGCTTTAATCAGATCTACATCTTCTTTTTTTATAGTTTCAGGGGCCAAAAAAAGCCCAGGCCGTCCAAGTTTTTTGAAAGTAGTTTCAATGTATGCCAGCCACGGAATTTTACCAGCGTTGTCTAGGTCTAGACAGTCCCTTAGGATCTGGTTCAGTGAAATCTCCTGGTTAAGCCAGGTCTTAAGCCAACATGTCAGCGGGGCTATTTTCAGTGTGTCAGAGACATAACCCAACCCCATCTCCGTGTGGATAGAAAATGTAAGGGTTGACTGTGGTACAGACAATAAAGTTCTTAGAAATCTATTTTCTACCACTTGAATATGCTGTTCTTGTGAGCTGTACCCCCAAATCTCTGAGCCATACTTCGCTATAGCTAGACACTTAGTCTTATACACCTTCAAGATAGCTTCCATGGGTCTAGCCCCTAATCGCTTTGTAAAGCCCATAAGGGCGGAGGTAGATCTAGCAAATACATTTCTTTTATGTTTCATTTGTGGACCCCAGGACCCTTTGTCATCAAATAGGAGTCCGAGATAGGTAAAAATGGGGACCCTTTTAACTACATCGCTACCACAGAAAAAGGTTTTCATTTTTTGCTTTCTGCTTTGTTCCCCCACTATCATTACATGGGATTTTTTTGCATTTATTTTCAGATATAAAGGCTCCATAAATTTGCCGAACGTATCCAGCAATTTATTTAATCCAACACCAGTGCGAGCCAATAAAGCAGCATCATCCGCGTAAAGAGGAACTGAAATAACAGTATCTCTGCACGCGGGATGTCTAATGTTGCACCCTTCAGGACAGGTTCTAATGCATTTATATAGAGCGTAAAGAGGAGGGGTGCCAGTATACACCCCTGCCTGACCCCTCTTTCTGATTTAAAATAACTGGTGCATCTCCCTTCCTGGCTGAGTCTAACAGTAGCTAATAGGCCACAGTGAAGGTCAGCTAAGAATTTAACCAGAGTCGGGTCAATGCCTATGTTCAGTAAGATTTGCCACAGCTTCGACCTGTTTACCAGGTCGAAAGCTGTGAAAAGATCCATAAACCCCATATAGAGGGATCCCTTCTTAGCTATGGTGTATTTGCTTATAAGAAGCTGCAAATTAAGACATTGATTTAATGTGCTTCTTTGAGATCTAAAACCGTACTGGGCATTAGACAAGACCCCTCTCCCCTCTAACCACTCTGTCATTTTTGCCAGGATTACTCTGCCTAAGATTTTCACAGCGGAGTCTATCAGGGAGATGGGCCTGTAACATGATGGATCACCTCTTTGTCCCTTTTTAAAAACAGGAATTAAAATTGATTTAGACCAGGATGCTGGGGATACATTCGCGCCTGAGGCATTAAAAACATTTGTCAATAACCTGGCCCAGAATTTAGGAACACTTTTAAAAAGGTCTGCTGGGACCCCCAACCGGGCCAAACGCCTTATTCTCCTTGGTCTCCATAATTGCTCTTTCCACTTCTATATCTTAAAACACCATTGCGCGGGCTGATTCTAAGTTTAAAATTGCCTCTTTCGATCTCTCTGCCCTCTGAAGCCCATAAATGTTCTCAAAGTGGGCTATCCACTGATCATCAGGGATATTACAGTCAAGTGGGGAATTTACTTCGCCAGAAAAAAAAGACTTGTTAATAGTCTACCAAAATTTCCCACTATCCCTCAGAACCTCTGGAGACAGAAGTTTATCCCAGGCATCTTCTTTAATCTGATTTTTCCTAACCCTAATGGCCTGTTTATAGATCTTCCTTGATTTTATGATGTGTTCCCTATTTCTAGGGCATTCTTTCAGAGCTTTAAGCAGAGCTGAGTGTGCCCTAGAACAGGAGCTGTACAAAAGGGGGTGGTGATGGACGGAGCATCTGAATCTATCAAACACTCACACCCAGTCAAATGAACTGGGTTTAATCCATCAGCGTTCTTTAGCCCACTCTGCCACCCCAGTTCCGACATGGCTATATGCAAATCAGTCTGACCCTGTGCCTCAAGGGAACAGTCCAGCCCGAACTGCCAAGCCATGTCTTCCCTGGACCGGAAACAGCTTCCGAGGACTGGTTTCTGGCATTCCAGCCGTCTTCAGCCCAGCTTGCTTGAATCCAGTGGCAAAGTGAGCAAGGGACTCACGTCTGAGCATACCCTGCCACACTTATGGCGGCCAAAAGCGGTACAAAAGGGGGTGGTGATGGACAGGAACAGGAGCTATCAAACCATCTTTTATCTTTAATAATTATAGGGCTAATTGTAGTCGTAAGATTGATGTTAATTTGGTTACAGATAGCATCAAAAACCCCCACTATCATTGTGCTTGGCACAGCAGTATCCATGCAAATAGCAACCTCACTTTCTACTTTAGACAGGACTTCCGTCATAAAGGTTTCTGGGACAACTTTTGTCCATATTAGTCTTCTGCCCTTGTCTTTTGGTATCACCTCACGCCTCACACCCGCGATCTTTGTTTCTTTAAAATTTAGGTGGGCCCTCTGGGCCAACTCTAATATCACGGGGTTATGATCGCTGAAAGCAGAGGTCCCCACCTTATATATTAGCACTCTGGTCAAAACTAGACCTGACATAAATATGTTATCTATAACTGTGTCTGAATCCTTTCCTTTAAAAGTAGGAGCCCTCGGGCCTCCTAGCGCACACCTAGATTTGAAAAGATTTGTGGTGGCCAGAAGGTTCTCGAAGGCCTCCCCTTGCTTAGTGTGTTCTAAAAATACATGTGAACTGAACATGGAGGTCCTTCAAAATTATCAAAAACACACGCTTGTCCGCATGGGTGAATATTAAAGTCACCCATGAGAATGAGCTCGATACTCGGATATTTAGATCTATATGAAGCTAGAAAATCCTCTAAGCAAGTTAAAAATTGATTTAAAAAGTCACTCTCAGATGAATTATAAAAATTCACAAATAACAACTTCCCTGTTTGAGGCAGTGATAACTCCACTGCCAAGCAGTTATGACAACCTGCATCAAGCTGTTTTAGAGAGCCACTCAAATTCTGGGAAAAAAATAATGCTAAACCTCCTTTAGCTCTGCCTGCCGGACCCTGTTTAGAAGGAATGCAAAAGTGCGAGTACCCGTCTACATTAAAATTATTTTGTATGTCCCACGTTTCTTGGAATGCCAATATGTCAAATGACTTTATCTCCCTCAGCCAGATCATGTCATCAGCAACAGAAGGACTGAATGAACTCTCAGAAATTTATAAATTATCATAAGGAGTGGCGATTTGAGCATCTAGCATCCACCCCAGCATCAGCATAATTTTTAGTACATCGATTCCATCATGGAGCCAGCGGATGAACTTTTAATATTGAGTATGGTATAAACATGTAGTATTATGTAAACACTAGAGCCACTGTAAACACGCACCAACATCTAAGTGATGCATTACACATTCTAAATGGATATATATGAACTATGCACCAACACTGAAGGAACTCATTGCACATTACAAGATGGCGCTTCCCGGAAGTTTGGATACTAATCCAGAATGGCGGACAGTATTAATCAGAACGCCGGCCGAGTTTCATACACTGTAATTGACATAGGTTTCCGTCTTTTGCAGCAATAGGAACAATAAGAGCTGCTGCCATAATACAGTAGACCCGTATTAAAACTGAAGTAACGCTTTGGACGTTACAAGATGGCGCTCCCCTTAAGGTAGGGGTTCTAGATCCGGATATAACGGGATACCGGACACCTCGACATAGAGACTGTCTACGATTGAGCCAAAGGAGCCGGATATACCAGCTACCAAGATGCAATTAAGGTGAGCCTGACTTTATGGCCCAAGGACCGAATCAGTCAGAATCAAGAGATGCCCGATTCGGAGCAGGAAGGACAATGTACCTGAGAATCATCTCCGATAGAAGCGATATGTCGGCAGTTTCAAACTATGTTGCAACCTGTTGCTATATGCCAATGCATTCACGTCCTCCAATTACAGAGGATGTAAGATTTAGCTAAAGTTAGACAGAGACGCCATAAGTGGATTGTCCAAACACCAATGCCATTCACTTATATTCTTCCAGGTGTGCCATTTCAACTACCATCCCACCAGCCCATCGCTGCCAAATGAAAGAAATCCATTAGGTAAGCGATGGTGCCCACCGCATTTAGAGCTGTAGTAATATTGCATATGAGCCACCACAACAACATATATTATGCTTCCCTACAGGGCAGAGTGTGAATGAAAAGCAACAGGAAAACGGTGAGTTGTTTCTATATTAAAGTCATGCGTGTATGTTTGATGTGGTAGTGCAGCTCTGTTGAGCTCTATGTTTAATGTAATTTAGGTGGTCCTGTGCCGCGGGGTTGATGACCTGTACAATTGAGTTGCCATCAATTAGAGAGGTAAGATACATGGAGGTGGTTGTTGAGCCAACTAGCAGTTTCTTACATGGTTTGAATTACATACGTGACATAGGTCTCCCCTTCTCTCCATTTACAGTATGTGGTCCTGATGAGAACTCCACACTAAGAAGAGTTCGAAACGCTTAAACCTTGTTGTGTACAGCCATAAGAACTAAGCAAAAAAATGAATTTTGTATAACATTGATTTATGTTTACAGTATAATCTATGGCTATGTGAATTATTTTTTTTTCTAAAGAGTATTGCATTTGAGATTGTAAATAAGAGTGGTGTGATTGAGAGTATGTTTGAGAGTGTTTGACAGAGATCTGGAATGATAGCTAGTATGATTGATATGAGGGGGATGTTTTAATGTATATAATGTTTTCATGTATTGTGTGATATATGTTTTTTTGAAATGTTAAAAAACTTTTGGGAAATAATGACCAAAATAGTTCAAATTAAGTAAAACAAAATAAAAAGAAGGATTGATTTGAATAACAAAGGATCTCTCACTTAATGTTCTATTCATAGGTGAGACAGAAGAATAGATAGTGCATTAAGATAGGCAGCACTGGCATTTTTTGTTGTATAGAATACAAGGCAGTGGTTTGGCCTTGCTGCTTGGTAGCCCATATCCGGTGGTGTTTAGTAGTGGCCTTCTTAAGGAGGCGTTCCAACTTTGCCCAAAATGATGGTCCCATCTCACTTTGTGCTTTGTCTCCGTCACGTGATTGAAGAATATCTCCCTCATTGACTAGTTGTGTGCCTACAGGGGTAAGAGGTGGACTTTGGATCAGGGAATTATTAGGCAGAGTTACTTTCCCAGTTTTTGACTTCTTCCCAGATGTATGTGCTTGTGCACCAGTGCGTTTCCGTTTATTTGTCAGACCCTGTGATTGTTGGGACAGCCCCGCTTTAGCATTACTAGCTGACCGGGTCTTAATATTGGGAGAACGCATAGACCCTGGCAAGCTACAGGAATTTTTGTCCAATCTCTTGTCTGTCAAAGCGGTGGGGTGGACTGGCTGGCGTATCAAGGGCCCAGCCGACTTTGAAGACTGGCTCCTCTCTCCCTCCCCTGGAGATAATATCGGGACATGGGTGTTCATTTGTTGTAGTTCTGGAGACCGGGCTTCAGCTAAACCGCCCATTGAAGATGTTTTGTCAAAAGCAATGACCAGGGATAGTCTTTTTTCCGTTAGTTCAATATCCCGGGCTAAAGCTGTGAACACTCTTACAAGAAAGTTATCCAAAGTGCCCATTAGTGATCCTCCCGTAGATTTTCTGGTATCCCCGCCAGTAAATGGGGAGGCAGACATGTTATCAAAGGAAATTTAACAAATAGCAAATAAAGTCACAAGCGGGTGTAAGCAGCCTCTCACTAACGTTAATTGTAAATGGTAGATGTTAGAGGGGGGATCCGTCCCGTCCTTGGCCGGCCTAGAACGGGCTAAAACGGGCCCACCCTTGGCCCGGGCTGCGCCCGGCTCATCCCGCGAAGTGGGGCGCTGCCCTTGTTAAATGCTCTTCGTGGCGCTAGTGCGGTGTTCGGTAGAGTGCGCTGCCACTGAGGCTGCCGGGAATTGAAGTCGAGGGGTGGCAGCGCTGCTGGAGGCGTCCGGTGACTCCTGGCAGTGGCGGCGATAAGGTAGGGCTGCTGCTGCTGCTAAACTGCTCCCCCACTCTGCCAGGCGCTGCACTTGTTAAATGCGCCTCCTGGCGCTAGTGCGGTGTCGGTAGAGCGCGCCGCCGCTGAGGCTGCTGGGATTTGAAGTCCCGGGGCGGCGGCGCTGCTGGTGGCGTCCGGTGACTCCTGGCGGTGGTGGAGATAAGGTAGGGCTGCTGCTGCTGCTAAACTGCTCCCCCACTCCCCCGGGCGCTGCGCTTGTTAAATGCACCTGCTGGGGCTAGTGCGGCGTCTGTAGAGCGCGCTGCCTCTGAGGCTGCCGGGAATTGAAGTCCCGGGGCAGCGGGGCTGCTGGTGGCGTCCGGTGACTCCTGGCAGTGGCGGCGATAAGGTAGGGCTGCTGCTGCTGCTAAACTGCTCCCCCATTCTACCGGGCACTGTGCTTGTTAAATGCGCCTCCTGGCGCTAGTGCGGTGTCGGTAGAGCGCACCGCTGCTGAGGCTGCTGGGGTTTGAAGTCCCGGGGCGGCTGCACTGCTGGTGGTGTCCGATGACTCTTGGCGGTGGCGGCAATAAGGCAGGGCTGCTGCTGCTGCTGAACTGCTCCCCCCTGGGGAGTGATTCCGAAAGAAGTGGCTCAGGTATCTTCCAGTCCTGTGTGGAGGGAGAGGTTCAGAGTAGTCTAGCTAGGTTCCAGTGTAGTGGGAGGGGTGTAGGGGCTCACATCCTGTCTCAGTGTAGTAGGAGTGAGTGTGGGACTGTGTGTCCTAAGGTGCCCAAAACCCAGTCTCAGACCTGGAGGGTTCCCTAGAGGAACACCAGGTTGAGGGCCTAGGCTGTACTGTTAGACCATTTGAGGGGATCTCCTAGTGTCAGGAGAACCTGGAGTGTCTGTAAGTAGCTCTCCAGTGGTTCCGGTGTCTGGCGGTGCCGCTCCAGTTGGGAGGGTACAGAAGTGCAGAGAGAGGGGTGACATGGGGATGTGTTCCCCAGTGGAAGAACCAGTGGGTCAGGGTCCAGCCAGAAGGGCTGAGTCTCCTAGTGACCATGGTGATGCCACTTTTGGGGGATCATCGCACAATGTCAGATGGACAGGGGTTGGGAGATCTGCGCCAGGCAGACTGTCACACAACACACGAGTCATGTATTACCCTCATGGGGTTGAGGCTGTGCGAGCCCACAGAATTCCTGGCATGCCAGGCAAGTGTTCAACTGTAGGGGTTGGTCCCCGGGTTGGGAGGACAGGTTCAGGATCTGCCTGACCTGGTGAGAGGGACATCTGTAACCAGTGTCCTGACCGATTTGGGTTCCAGGGGTACCGCTCCACTTGGGAGGGTGCAGAACCGTGGAAGGGGGTGCAGAGGGAGGGAGCACTTGCTTCTGACCCAGATGCCACCTGAGAGTTTAGACCCTAGTTTGGGAGACCAGTTGCGGGAGAGAGGTCCTGAACTGGTGGGAGAGTGGTGTTCAAACGGTGCCTTTCGAAGGAGGAGAGTGTGGAACCCTAGGAGGAGAGGTAGGAGGAGGAGAGCCTCACCTGTGACTTCTGGTCAGCCTGAGGGTGCGGACCATAGGCTGGAGGATCATTGGCAGTCTAGAACTGCACTAATGAGGGGAAGAGTGGAGAATGGCTGCTATGTGCCATAGGTTACTGCCCCCACTCTGTGAGATGGCAGGGACCAGATACATCTGTATGGCCTAGGGCCTGGTCCTGGCCACAGACAGCTAGGGGGTACCAATGGGTAGCCTAGTTGGTCCTTGTTAAATTTGGGGGTCTCTGGTTGGCACAGGTAGGTACTTGTGACAAGTAGGGACCCTTGCCTCTAGTCAGAGTAACGGGGTACACCCCTGCTCACCCCCTTGGTAGCTTGGCACGAGCAGACAGGCTTATCTCAGAGGCAGTGTGTAAAGCATTTGTGACCACATACAGTAATCAAGTGACAACACTGCAGAGGGACACCACACATGTTTTATATAAAAAAAAGTATTCTTTATATAGATTTAACACAAGACCATAAACGAAAAAAATCCACAAAACTGTACTAAAAATGGTAGTTTTAGCTTAGTTCTGTTCAGTTCTTAAAATGCGACACTTTGAGTCAATGTACCTTTCAATGCGTTGCGCTTCCACAAGAAAACTGTTGCAGCGATGGCAATGCGCAAAGTTCTGTTGTAAAGAAATAAAGACGTTAAGATCTTCCAGATGCGGCATGTTTCACTGATGATGCGAGAAGTCTCGATTCGATGCGTCAGCTGCAGCGGCGACACCCTTGTTCCGCGATGCGACGACAACAGCTTCGGCTGAGACACTCTTCTCCAACGTTGCGAGACGCTTCTGCACAATGCGACAATTACAGCGGCAACATCCACGATGCGACAGCAGCAGCTCCGACTGTTGCCCGCTTCTCCGTGGATGCAAGGCGCTTTTCTTGATGCTTTGCAATATGACAGCTACAGCGGAGACATCCACCATGCGGCCGCATCAGCAGCGACGGTGACATGCTTCCTCTTCGTTGCGAGACACTTCTATCGATGCAGTGCAATATGACAGCTACAGCGGCGACATCCACGATGCAACGACAGCAGCAGCGATGGCAACACACTTCCTCTTTGTTGCGAGACGCTTCTCTCGATACGGTGCAAAACGACAGCTACAGCGGCGACATCCACGATGCGACGGCAGCAGCAACGACGGCGACACGCTTCTTCCTCTTGAGTCGCGCTTCCAGCTCCTTGCGACACACAGTCCCTCAGAAGGCCAAAAATAGAAGCAGGCACTTCCAAAAAACTCTGGGGAGCTGGGGGTTGAAGTCTGTTGTCCCTGAGACTTTGCGGTAAAAAAGGGGGGGTAATGGACGGAGCATCTGAACCAATCAAACACTCACACCCAGTCAACAGATATGGGTGTAATCCATCACAGTTCTTTAGCCCACTCTCCCACACCAGTTCAGACATGGCCATATTCAAATCAGTCTGACCCTGTGCCTCATGGGAACAGTCCAGCCCGAACTGCCAAGCCATGCCTTTCCTGGACCGGAAACAATCTTCCTAGGACCAGTTTCTGGCATTGCAGCCGTCTTCAGCCAGGCTTGTTTGAATGCAGTGGCAAAGTGAGCAAGAGACTCACGTCTGAGCATACCCTGCCAAATTATGGCGAACAAAGCCGTACAAAAGGGGGTGGTGATGGACGGATCATCTGAACCAATGAAACACTCACACCCAGTCAACAGATCTGGGTGTAACCCATCAACGTTCTTTAGCCCACTCTGCCACCCCAGTTCAAACATGGCCATATGCAAATCAGTCTGACCCTGTGCCTCATGGGAACAGTCCAGCCCGAACTGCCAAGCCATGCCTTCCCTGGACCGGAAACAAGCTTCCTAGGACTGGTTTCTGGCATTGCAGCTGTCTTCAGCCAGGCTTGCTTGAATCCAGTGGCAAAGTGAGCAAGGGGCCCACGTCTGAGCATACCCTGCCAACTTATGGCAAACAAAGCGGTACAAAAGGGGGTGGTGATGGACGGAGCATCTGAAACAATCAAACACTCACACCCAGTCAACAGATCTGGATGTGATCCATCACTGTTCTTTAGCCCACTCTGCCACCCCAGTTCAGGAATGGCTGTACGCAAATCAGTCTGACCCTGTGCCTCATGGGAACATTCCGCCCGAACTGCCAAGCCATGCCTTCCCTGGACCGGAAACAAGCTTCCGAGGACTGGTTTCTGGCATTGCAGCCGTCTTCAGCCAGGCTTGCTTGAATCCAGTGGCAAAGTGAGCAAGGGACCCACGTCTGAGCATACCCTGCCAACTTATGGCGAACAAAGCCGTACAAAAGGGGGTGGTGATGGACGGATCTTTAGCCCACTCTGCCACGCCAGTTCAGACATGGCCATATGCAAATCAGTCTGACCCTGTGCCTCATGGGAACAGTCCACCTGAACTGCCAAGCCATGCCTTCCTTGGACCGGAAACAAGCTTCCTAGGACCGGTTTCTGGCATTGCAGCCGTCTTCAGCCAGGCTTGCTAGAATCCAGTGGCAAAGTGAGCAAGAGACTCACGTCTGAGCATACCCTGCCAACTTATGGGGAACAAAGCTTTACAAAAGGGGGTGGTGATGGATGGAGCATCTGAACCAATCAAACACTCACACCCAGTCAACAGATCTGGGTGTTATCCAGCACTGTTCTTTAGCCCACTCTGCCACCCCAGTTAAGACATGGACATATGCAAATCATTCTGACCCTGTGCCTCATGGGAACAGTCCAGCCCGAACTGCCAAGCCATGCCTTCACTGGACCGGAAGCAAGCTTCCTAGGACTGGTTTCTTGCATTGCAGCCGTCTTCTGCCAGGCTTGCTTGAATCCAATGGCAAAGTGGGCAAGGGACTCAAGTCTGAGCATACCCTGCAAACTTATGGCGAACAAAGCGGTACGAAAGGGGTGGTGATTGACGGAGCATCTGCACCAATCAAACACTCACACCCAGTCAACAGATCTGGGTGTAATCCATTACCGTAATTTAGCCCACTCTGCCACCCCAGTTCAGACATGGCCATATGCAAATCAGTCTGACCCTGTGCCTCATGGGAACAGTCCGGGCCGAACTGCTAAGCCATGCCTTCCCTGGACCGGAAACAAGCTTCCTAGGACTGGTCTCTGACATTGCAGCCGTCTTCAGCCAGGCTTGCTTGAATCCAGTGGCAAAGTGAGCAAGAGACTCACGTCTGAGCATACCCTGCCAACTTATTGCGAACATAGCGGTACAAAAGGGGGTGGTGATGGACTGGGCATCTGAACCAATCAAACACTTACACCCAGTCAACAGATCTGGGTGTAATCCGTCACCGTTCTTTACCCCACTCTGCCACCCCAGTTCAGACATGGCCCCATACAAATCAGTCTGACCCTGTGCCTCATGGGAACAGTCCAGCCAGAACCGCTCAGCCATACCTTTCCTGGACCGGAAACAAGCTCCGAGGGCCGGTTTCTGGCATTGCAGCCGTCTTCAGCCAGGCTTGCTTGAATCCAATGGCAAAGTGAGCAAGGGACTCACGTCTGAGCATACCCTGCCAACTTATGGCAAACAAAGCGGTACATAAGGGGGTGGTGATGGACCGAGCATCTAATCCAAGCAAACACTCACACCCAGTCAACAGATCTGGGTGTAACCCATCACCTTTCTTTAGCCCACTCTATCACCCCAGTTCAGACATGGCCAAATGCAAATCCAACTGACCCTGTGCCTCATGGGAACAGTCCAGCTCGAACTGCCAAGCCATGCCTTCCCTGGACCGAAAAGAAGCTTCTGAGGACCGGTTTCTGGCACTGCAGCCGTCTTCTGCCAGGCTTGCTTGAATACAGTGGTAAACTGAGCAAGGGACTCACGTCTGAGCATACCCTGCCATCTTATGGCCAACAAAGCGGTACATAAGGGGGTGGTGATTTACGGAGCATCTGAACCTAGCAAACACTCACACCCAGTCAACAGATCTGGGTGTAACCCATCACAGTTCTTTAGCCCACTCTGCCACCCCAGTTCAGACATGGCCATATGCAAATCAGTCTGACCTTGTGCCTCATGGGAACAGTCCAGCCCAAACGGCCAATGCCATGCCTTCCCTGGACCGGAAACAAGCTTCCTAGGACTGGTTTATGGCATTGCAGCCGTCTTCAACTAGGCTTCCTTGAATCCAGTGGCAAAGTGAGCAAGGGACTCACGTCTGAGCATACCCTGCCAACTTATGGCAAACAAAGTGGTACAAAAGGGGGTGGTGATGGATGGAGCATCTGAACCAATCAAACACTCACAACCAGTCAACAGATCTGGATGTGATCCATCACTGTTCTTTAGCCCACTCTGCCACCCCAGTTCAGGAATGGCTGTACACAAATCAGTCTGACCCTGTGCCTCATGGGAACAGTCCAGCCCGAAGTGCCAAGCCATGCCTTCCCTGGACCGGAAACAAGCTTTCGGGGACTGGCTTCTGGCATTGCAGCCGTCGTCAGCCAGGCTTGCTTGAATCCAGTGGCAAAGTGAGCAAGGGACCCACGTCTGAGCATACCCTGCCAACGTATGGCGAACAAAGTGATACAAAAGGGGGTGGTGATGTATAGAGCATTTGAACCAATCAAACACTCACACCCAGTCAACAGATCTGGGTGTAATCCATCACCTCTCTTTAGCTCACTCAGCCATCCCAGTTCAGACATGGCCATATGCAAATCAGTCTGACCCTGTGCTTCATGGGAACAGTCCAGCCCAAGCTGCCAAGCCATGCCTTCCCTAGACCGGAAACAAGCTTCCTAGGACCGGTTTCTGAGACTTCAACAGGGGGCAACCTCTGTTTCAAGCCCTTGGGGATCCTTACAAGTTGATGAAAGTACACAAAGTCTCTCTTTCCTCTCTTTGGCAGGCAGGCAACCACTGCAGGCCAATCCGCCAAGCACTACCTCAGCTTAGGGATAGTCTCTCCTCCGTTTCTTCTGGTTCCACTCCACTTCTTCTTGTTTGCCCAAAAGTGATCTAAATTCTTGGGATGAGGGTCCCAATACTTATACCCCAAAATCATTTGTCCTCTCAGGGCAGAGGGGCCTTTGCCCAGTCCAAATCAGTTCTGGAGCACTCTGTTTACATGACTCCTGCCTTCCTTTCACAGTGCAAGGCAGAAACATCAGACGCCCAACAAGAGGTGGAGTAAGCGTAGTGGAGGGAAGGCACTGCCCTGGAGCCCTCTGTTGACATGACTCCTCTCCTTTCACACTGTGGGGCAGAGACAACAGACGCACCACAGGAGGTGGAGCCTGCATTATAGAGGGAAGGCACAGCCCTATTCAAGTCCCAAGTGCAACTCCTCTTTCCCCTCTAGATGCAGATCTCTCTATTCAACACTGGGCTGACTCATCCTGTCTCTTGGAATCCCCCAGCCCTGTCACTCAAACTCCAGACAAGGTATACACAACCTTGCAGAGAAAGGCCTGGATAGTTAGACAAAAAAAATACCTAATTTCTAAAAGTGGTATTTTCAAACACAGAATGTAAAAACTAACTTCACTAAAAGATGTATTTTATCATTCTGAATTCAGGTATACTAAACTCGAATTTCTACCATGTTCCCTGAGTCAGTTAAGATTATAAAATGTAATAATCTAACTACCCATTCTGGCCTATAGAGAATAGGTAGCATCACAATAGGGAAAAACAAAAATGGATGTAATTCACTATTAGGTCATGTCCTAACTTATACTTACAAAACACCCTGCCCTTGGGCCTACCATAGGGGTGTCTGATATGAAGAAAATGGAAGGTTTAGGAACTTGCAAGTGGGGGCAATTGCCCAGTCAACATGGCAGTACCAGACTGCAAACAGGCTCTGCAATGGCAGACCTGAGGCACACCTTTACAGGCTGCTTCTGTGGGTGGCACAACCAGTGCTGCAAACCCACCAGCAGCATTTGGTCTACAAGCACTGGGCACACACAGTGCACTGTACTAGGGTCTGACAGTAAATAAAGTAGGCCAATCATAGATCACTAATCCATACATCAATTTACAATAGGGAGAGCATATGCCCTTTATCACTAATCAGCCGTTGTAAAGTACCCAAGTCACATAACCAACAAAAACAGGTCAGACAAAATACAGGAGGAAGGCAAAAAGTTCAGGGATGACCCTGCAAAAAGGGCCAAATCCAACACAACCACCTTCTACCCAAAACGCAGGGTAGACCAATCACTACCTTTTTGGGCTTTCCTGCTTTGAGCGATAGAACCTGGACCTGGCACGCAACTGCAGGGGCATACTCCAGTTCTACGCCAATCTGAACCTATTGGAATTCTCTGTCCATACTCTCAGGGCCCACCAGGCTAATCCATGGGGAACCCTTCTCCTCAACTGTGGACACCACCTGTGCATCATTTAACCTTAACTTGCTCACAGGTGTATCCCAACAGACAGACAGCAAGCCACAGCGGCCACTGACAGTAGTCAAGGATGAGAGCCAGGCCTTATGCCTCTCAGGACTCTGAAACCTCTGTGGCATCAGCGAGTGTGGGGCAGTAGCCCCAGGTGCTTGGCATCCTTTGTCCACTCAACCTCCTGTCAGGTCCGGTATGACATCCTAACACTGACCCCCCAGGCCTGTACCCGGTGGCAGGACAAGAGACTGGGGTGGGCTCTCCCACACCCTGTCCTCCTCCTTGCGGCTTTGCACCCTCCCACGTGGAGTGGTTCCCCCTTCCAGAATTGTCAGGGTGCCTGTAGCAGGTGTCTTGCACAATTCCCCCACCAGTTCAGGGGTTCTATCCAGCAACTGGGCTTCCAGGTCAGGGGGAACACCCTGAACCTGGCCCTCCAACCTAGGATCTAAACCCTCCAGTTGACCCGGGGTCAGAGGGCAGGACTCCCTCCCTCTGCACCCCCTTCCAGAGCACTGCACCCTCCCAACTGGAGTGGTACCCCTAGAAGCTACCTCAGTCAGGACACTGATTACAGTTGCCTCTTCCTCCAGGTCAGATAACTTTGGACTTTTATCCCTGAGTGCTCTTCCCTTTTATTTAAAAGAGCACTGGTGGCCTGCAGCGCAACGCTGCAACATGTGGGATTTCCCCCCAACACTGTCCTTTTATTTTGCTGCATTTCGGCAGCCTTTGGGCGCTCCTTTTTATCATCGATGGGGGCCCACCCCTCATTTTTATACTGTTTCAAAAACATAGCGGGAGCCCACCCCGCTTATACAGATTTTCAAAGCGGGTGCCACCCCGCGTTTTCCACCGCTTTTGTTGGTGACTGTCGGGTGTCTACCCTGCTTCTGTGCTTTATTTTAAAGCGGGAGCCTACCCCGCATTGACCAGATCCAAAAGAAAATCACTGCCGCAACCCAGGTGCCGGAGAGCACGAAAAACCTGAAGTCCGGCACCCGCACCTGACTGGGGTTGGGGCCTGATGGAGGAGTGAAGCCGGAGAAGCCTGCATGTGACCAGTAGGAGAGGAGCCTACCCCGCCTCTGCGAGTTTCTGGGAGAAGTCCCAGTCCCAGGAAGGGGGACCAGGCAAAGAGAAGCCTGGCATGAGTGTAGCTGGGCTCCCATGAGCGGGAGAGAGCCCCGCCTGAAGAGGAGGAGGTCCAGTGACATGGGGCTCCCATGTGTAAGGGAGAGCCCCGTGGTATGGTGCCCGCCCCGGCCGCCGTGTAGAGGAGAGAGAGCCCCGAGGATTGGGAGCTCTCCTGTGCCTGCCGCCTAGACAAGAGGAGATCCGGAGCACCGGAGAAGAGAGGAACTAGGGCAGCGCAAAGAGTCCTCCAGAGAGCACGGTAAGTGGGGCTCCGTCCTGACTTGGTGGGGGTGGTGTTGGGACACATTGTTGGTGCTGGCCCCTCCTGGTTGTCATACTAAGGGCCCTGTTGTGCCTGTGCTATTTTTACAGCTGCCCCGCCTGGCAGTGGGCAGCTGCAATGAGGGTGGCATTTTATTTTTAGCAGTCCCTGAGTGGTACTTTGGGCCATGTTGTTTTCAGAGCCTGTGTGGCTCCAACGAGGGGCACGGTCGTTTTAGGGCCCTAGTGGGGGGTCCTGCGGGCCCCTGCCCAGTTGTCCACAGGTTGTGATAGAGTCCTAGGGGGACTGGAGAGGCACAGTGTGTGCCAGGCATTCCTTACACCACAGCTACCCAGCAGTTAGCGGGCAGCTGCCACGTTTAGGCCTGCGCAATTGCGCACTTTACTTTTGCTGCTTTGCTTTTCCTGACTTTGAGGGACAAAGGGCATTTGGGCCCCTGTGAGAGGCCAGTTGGCCTGGGGCCAGTTCCAGTGTGTGGGGCCCTCGATTGGGGCACATTGTGTTTATGCTAATGTAATGCACAATGTGTTTATATGATGGTGCTCATGCGCACAGGTATGGCATAATGTACTGAGGCTTGTTATGCCTACTTTGATGATGCATAATGTGTTTGTTAGGATGTTTAGGCCTAATGAGGTTACGCCTACAGAGGTGGCATAATGTGTTTATGCTTGTTGCTGTGCCATAATGTTTATGCATAATGTGTTCCAGAGTACAATATTTCGCCAGTAGTTACTGGTTGTGTTTTATATCTACTACCTGCATTCTGATGGTTCAGACCGTATCCCGATTGGCCCGGTCCTGTATATAATCCCCTGTGAATATTGTCAAGTGCCAGTTAGCAATGTGTATATTATGTGATTATTTTTCTAAAATGTCTATAACAATACAAAGGCTATTTTTTATATAACCTTGTGTGGAGTTCCTTTTGTGGTGTGCCTAGGGTGTTGCTGCTGAGTGCGTGTTGCGCAAACACTTTACACTTTGCTTCCTGAATGATCGTGCCAAGCTACCAATGGGGTGAGTAGGGGTAATCTTTGGCATGTAACTCTCTTGCCCTGACTAGAGTGGTGGTTTCTGCCTGAATTTGGCGAAGCCTTAGCCAACCAGAAATCCCATTGCTAACAGTAACTTTTAACCGTTCGCTATCCAACACTTTTCCTGCTGTTGAACTCACCTGAGTGGGAGAAGTAATTTTTACCCCTACGCTATCCAACACTTTCCCTACTCTTGCACTCACTGTAGTGGGAATAGTAATGTTTACCCCTACGCTATCCAACACTTACCCTACTGTTGCACTAAAAGTATTATGCAATGTAATGATATGCATTGTGATAGAAATGCGTTGTAATGGAATGTGTTGTAATGGTAGTCTTAAAAAATGCATCGTAATGATATGTGTAAAATCATGCGATGTAATGGTAGTTGCAATGTAAAATCCACGTTGTAATAGCATGCGTTGTAAGGTGTGTGTTGTAATGTCATATATTCATTGAAGACAGTACAACGTGCAAGGTATGTTAAAAATGTGTTCGATTTGTAACGCTGCCAGAGGTGAGAGACGCTACACTTTTTACGCAATAGGGCCGTTAAAGCACTGAGACTGGGTGCGTGTAAGGAATCCAGTTATAGTTGAGAAAGGGCTATGTAAATTTAAAGACCCAGTTCAGGGGTCTGAGTTGAGGAAGAATTCGGTGAAGTTATCTAAAGGAAATTGGCGGAGTACCACTCCTGTGTCATTGTTTCTTGATGATCATGTTGATGCTATCAATGTTACATGTGGAAAAGCAAAAAAGAGCGCACGGTAAGTTGAGTTGACTGATCCAATGAGGAGGACTTTTCTAGCAAGAAGGAATATGCGTATTAGAATTGCACCCAAAAAAGTGCAAGACTTTGTTACAAATTAAAAAGATGTAGGCCCACATGCATCAAGCACTTTTGCATTCGCAAACGGTGCGATTCCTTAAAATCGGCCGTTTGCGAATGCAAAAGTGCTTTTTCAGATGCATCATCATTTCTGAATGGAAATCGCTGATTTTGCGACTTTCCAGAATGCGAATGCATTTAAGGAATCGCAAATTTGCGATTCCTTAAATGCAATGCATCATTCAGAAATGAATTTGCGAGAACAAGGTTTGGAAGTGCAAATTACCACGAGGTGGAACCTCGTGGTAAATTGCGAAAAATGTTTAAAATGTACTAATTTACATTTTAAACGATGTCATGTTACAGACACACATGTCCTTAGGACATGTGTGTGTGAAACATCCATTTCGAATTACATTTCGGGGGTGCAGGGGGGGGTCCTTTGGACCCCCCCTGCACCCATGAAATTTTCTAAGTGCCATTCGCAATTTCAATTGATTCCTATGGGCCTTTTGGCCCATAGGAATCAATGGGAATTGCGAATTCGCAATTTTGAAGTCCCAAAATATTTGCGAGTCGGTAAAAAATGCGAATTTTACCGAATCGGAAATATTTTGCACTTTCCATGATGCATCCCGTTTTGCGAATCCATATTTGCGATTCGGTAAAATTCGCAAATTTGGAAACGCAAAACGGGAGTTTGATGCATGAGCCCCGTAGTGTTTTTTTTTATTATATATGTGTAATGCAAATGTTTTTTTTTGTATATCTTTTGTTTCAATATATATGTGTTTAAAAGGGGATAAGGTAATGATAAAATCTTCATTTATAAAAGAAGGAGATGTGTGGTGCTGTGCTGGTAAGAGGGTTGACATCACAGAAGGTGGAATGGGACGATGTCACTTGAGGCAGTCTAAGCGGGCAGTCACTCCAGTGCCCCCTTCAAGAAGGACGTGTTCCGTTATTGTTAAATAAACTACGACTTCTACGTTATATACCGTGTGACGTGACACTACACAATGTGTGCACTATTAATTACAAACCAATGAGTTTCAAAGTTAGCACATTAAAAATTGCAATACACTCGGGCCCACATGCATCAAGCATTTTTGTAGTCGCAAACGGTGCGATTACTTAAAATCGGCCGTTTGCGAATGCAAAAGTGCTTTTTGGGATGCATGAAGCCATTTTAGAATTCGTAACATTGTTGCGAGTTCTAAAATTGCGGGTGCTTTTAAGAAGTCGCAGATGTGCGATTTCTTAAAAGCAATGCATCATTACTTTCACAAGTGCAAAGTCGCAATTAGGGTGCCAAATTTACCGAGTGGTTGAACCACTCGGTAAATTTGGAAAAAGTGTTTAAAATGCTGCAAATGTTTTTTTTTCTACATTCATGTTTCACACACACATGTCCTTAGGACATGTGTGTGTGAAACATGATGCGAAAAATACATTTCAGGGGTGCATGGGGGGGTCCTTTGGACCCCCCCCTGCACCCATGAAATTTTCAAAGTGCCACTCGCAATTTGCTGATGCCTTCCCATTGACTCCTATGGGCCTTTTGGCCCATAGGAATCAATAGGAATTGCGAAAATGCACTTAAGGATTCGGTATTCATTTGGGATTCGGTAAAAATTGCGATTTTTACCGAATCCCAAATGAATACCGAAACAATGATGCATAGCATTTTGCACTTCTTAATTTGCGATTCCTTATTTTTCGCTAATTAGGAAGTGCAAAATGTAACAATGATGCATGTGGGCCTCGGTGCTTTAGGATAAGCTAAAGCATATTATTCAGATGAAATAACACTGATGGCAGATTAAGGGTACTTAAACCAGCCTGCTAGGTTGCTGCACCCTTATTAAATCATGTGAACATCCTGTCTCGAGTCCTGTTTTCGAAAGACTACGTCATGACACCCACAGCTTGCATTCTGCCAAGTTGTTATCACCAGCAAAAGTCGAAGCTGAACACATTTGATTGCTGTTATTTTATAATGTAAGTTGTTACAAAATGTGTCTTTGCGATACACTTCCTCCAGCAGGCTGACGAATTGAATAATGATTCTGGATGTGTTAGCTGCAAAGTAGTTTAACACAAATACTTTAAGACGGTCCCATGATTTACAGCGATCAATACACCTGTTTATTGTCATTGTAAGGGGCAGTAACTGCCCAGGATGCTGGTCACTGGCTCAGCTCTGATGTTGTTCACGCCTTTGTAGTCTTTTTCCTGGCATTTACATTTACATTGTTCCTTCTGAGGATGTGGTTAACTCTTGCAATTGATCACTGTACAGAAGGAAACATGGGATGAATGCTTTGGGCCATATTATCAAGAAAGGGTGATACATTATCGCCGCTTTTATAGGCAGGAAACTGCCGCTAAAGGGGCGATAATGGGCTTGATAATATGCCCTTGTGAATTCCCATAGAAGACCAGGTTAACACCAGAACCTGGGCTTCTATGGGAATTCACAAGGGCATATTATCCAGCCCGTTATCGCCGCTTTAGCAGCAGTTTCCTGCCGATAAAAGCGGCAATGATGTATCGCCCTTTCTTGATAATATGGCCCTTTATTCTCAGGTTGAAAATCAGTCTTTGCACAGGGTATGGTGTATGGCCTGAACATATTTTTGCGTTGCAGTCACAGTGCAAAAATAACCATCTGTGAGGATCTGAAAACTCATGCTCGTTAACACTAATGATGGAGGATTCTGTTTACAATTTCTACTGAAATGTCTGGGAATTTAGGGACAGACGTGTTCAATAACAGCGGACTTTCATACTTGCATTTACATTTGTAAAACTCTGGGGCATATTATCAAGGAACGGTGTTAACATTATCGCAGCTTTAGCGGCAGGAAACCAGCTAAAAACGGCGATAATGGGCTTGATAATATGCCCTTGAGAATTCCAATAGAAGCCCATGTTCTAGTGCTAACATGGGCTTCTCTACGGCATATTATCAAGCCCATTATCTCCGTTTTAGCTGCATTTTTCCGCCGCTAAAGCGTCGATAATTTTAACGCCGTTCCTTGATAATATGCCCCCATATTTCTTTCATCCAGTACAGCTTCCACTTTGCAAATGTTTTGAGGTCAAAGCATGTATTCGGTAGTTTGTGACCACAATTGAAAAGAACTAACAATGTTTTATCTTCATTGCAGATATATATGTATATATATATTTATTTATTTGTTTGCACACATATAGTGCAAATTTGGTCAAAGTGTTATAGCACCACATTACATTGCACATTTTTTTAAGCACAAGAAGATTTTGTGATTTGTCCAGAATCACAGCATACTGAGCCAACGTCAGGACTCAACCCAGCTTCGAGGTAAACGATCAGCATTTAGGCCACATGAAGTCAAGCTGACTGAAGGGACAACGAGAGGGGCAGGCCTAGTGTCAGGTTCATCTGCTTGTGGCAGGGTAGGCATCATTGACTTGTAATACAGCCACCAGACCATCCTGTCATTGGAAAGCCCACACCTCCCCACACCCCAAGACCTTTGTCCTGTGTCTGAAAGCAATCCACATCTCACCACAGGGGAGCATTCAGCAGTCAGATGACAGTTGAGTACTGGCAGAAAAGCCTCCAGAGATTTATGCAGGGAGGTAAGGGAGGTAACCTTTAAAAAAAAGTCGCTTTTCCAACATAGTTAGTCAAGTTAGAGTTCACCATTAAATTAGACTTGAGCAACAATTGAAATGAGTCACTAAGTTAGATTTTTAGCTTCTTCTCACCTGAAATTAGCAGTATTAGATGTTATAATGTAATTCAGTGTTTTTGATTGGGGCAGCTAACCATCCCACAGCGGAAAGGGCTGTGGGGACCTTTTCACTGTTAGGCCAAGTGTCACAATAATTTCTGCATGCCCCACTTTTAAATAACATGCACCCTGCCTTATTGGACAATAAAGCCTATCTTAGAGATGGCATAAATATTTCAAAAGGAAGGATTAGGCCTGTCAAAAGGGTGATTTGTTAAAAAGTTTTGAAATTGCACTGCCAGACTGCGTTCTCAGGCCTCAAGAAATTTTATTGTGCTATTGTAGAAGGCACATAATGAGTGCTGCAGACCACTAATAGCACTTAATTAACATGCCCTATATACTTGCACTATACAATAGGACTTATAAATAAACCAAAAATGTTATTCGAGTGTACGCCAATTTCAGCATATTTTATGGGAAAACATGGGGGCATATTACCAAGCAATAGCGATAATTATCCCTATTGCTTGGTTAGAGACAAAAATTTACCGCAGCGCTGCGGCGATTTTTACCGCAAATAAACCTTGGTATTACCAAGGTTTAACGCAAATGCGGTAAAAATCGTCGCAAAGCATGAATATCGCTGAAAAGTCAGCGATATTCATGCATTAGCGAGCTAATGCTCTTAGCCATGTTATCCACCTCCCATTGGATAACATGGCTAAGAACTGCTCAGGGCAGGTGTTAGCTTTTGGAGATATTCCCACTTAGCGCGAATATCTCCAAAAGTTGGTAATAGGAGATAGCGATGTTAGCGACTGTTTTCAGTCGCTAACATCTTGGCACGCCCACTTTGCATCTCATTAGTGATAAATATCACTGACATGCAAAGTGGGGCCCAAGATGGTCGCTATCTCCTACTAGCTGTCGCTAACTGGTGTTAGCGGCAGCTAGGTAATAGGGAGATAATTTTATCTCCGCTTTCTTGGCTTTTAAAGCCAAAAAAGCGGAGATAAACCCCCTTGATAATATGCCCCAGGGCACTTTACTACTTGTTAGCAGACGTAAGGTGGACAGAGACATAAGGCAAATAAAAACGATTCCGCAAAAAATATGGGGGGGTACCACACAAAAGATTGTCATTTCCTACAATGTACATCAATAATTACAAAGATATTTGTGACTTATAATGTACCCTTTCTATATTCTACCTTAAAGGTTTGCTGTTGCGAAACCTGTCATTTTGTGATTCGCAAGCTATGCACAACAAAACATTTGAATACAGCAGTTCTCAGATAGCCATCTGTGAAAACACTGAGGAACAACTTGTAATACCAGTGTGACAATAAAGTGTGTGAATTTCTGCTTCTTTAGAGCTGTTAGCTTCCCAATGATCTTCGAGGAATAATGACTTTTTGTAGTTCTCAACAGGCTACTTGCCTGTCTGAGAAGGGGGGATATTTTGTCAAATTGAAATGTCCCTGTTTTTTCCCGGAGAGTGAGTGTTTTGGGATGGACACTTTTATTCCGTCTTTTTTGCCCGAGAAAGCAGACCAGCATAAAAACAGCAATGCCATTTCTATCAGGGTTTTTGCTAGCGCTGTGACAGGAATTTGTGAGAACCTTTCAATTCACTCATCTCAGTACGGTGGGAGGAAGAACTATATTTGTTTTGCATTACTACTTTATCTCCAACTTTAACACTTCTTTAATTTTCCTCTATGCATCTCATTCCAAGGCATATTTTTTATGCCTTCAGCACTCCTCAGAATGCCACCATCTCTGCTCCTCTGCATCTTAAAATTCACCTCTAACCACACATGCATCTTTCACCTCTTCTGTTCACTTTTCACCTTGAAGCTTAATTCTTTCCTCCTCACTGCATCCACACCTATTCTGTGGCCCTGTCCCATCTAGATAATTCTTTAAAGACACTTTCAGCAAATGTAGGAGGTCCTTATCCACAGTGTGACGGAACTGCCAAGTGGTTCCTTATCCTAGGCCCAATGCCACACAAATCATACATATGCCACTCAAAATATTGCCAGATAACTTCCCCTTATTTTATTGTTCCGCTCCTTCACTCAACCCAGTACTCAGTGTCAGCATTAGAACTGATGGTGCCCTGTGTGACAGTCTATGTTGGGGCACACCCCCAATTACCTCCTTCGCCATGATTTCCCTCAATACCAACATCAAACAGTGCACCTCATCTCTCAATCCAGCTCTATCATGTATTTAGTGTGTTGTATAGTACCAATCATATCAGAGTAGGGTGTCAGAACACTTTTACATCATACACATATTAAACAGAGACAATTAATCATTTGTGTGTAAATCATTGCATAAGATATGTTATATAAGACAATGAGGAATACAAGGTGTAGCAGTCACATGTCATCCACACTGGTAGGTAGTATATTTTTAGGATGCTCAGTCTGGAGCAGCACAAACTCAGGATTTAAAACATGACATAGGGGTTAGGGGTTGGCTTTACTGATAAGAATTGCCTTCCTTCCAAGCAAAGATTATCAGGAAAATTAAAGACTGAGATATACCTACCAGTTTGCACTGAGCTCTCTTGATGACAGTTCTTAAGCCATTGTGCCCTATTTGAATTATAACTCATCAACTGGAATTAACAACATGTTCTATGTTACAAAATTACAATCCCTCTGAACTTTCAACAAAAATGTAGGGCCATATGTAGGTAGCTTAATAGTTCGGTAATGGCCGAAAATTGGTAAATTTGCCGTTATATACCGGTATTTAGCTTTTTCCAATGTAGGTGGCTGGATTTCAGGATTCAGTAATTTACCGATTCGGTAATTTAAGGAATCGGTAAATTACCAAATCCTTAAAATACTGAATCGGTAAATTATCGAATCCTTAAATTCTATGTAGGGAGCACTCAAGTGAGTGCATTTTTTATTTAAGGATTCGTTATTTACTACCAACTACAAGTTGCTGGTAAATATCGATAACCTTTAAAAAAGCGATTTTGTGCTTTGTTAACAGTGCCATGTGGCAGACATACATGCCCTTAGGGCATGTATGTGTGCCACATGTGCACACATGTACGATTCAGGGGTGCAACAGGGTTTCAATGTGACACCCTGCCACCCTTGACTATATTCCCCCTATTACCGATTCGGCATTTACCGAATCGGTAATAGTGAATGGCTTCCCATTCATTCCTATGGACCTCCAGGCACATAGGAATGAATGGGAATTACCGAATCAGTAAATACCGAATTGGTAATACTGAATATTACAGAATCAGCAAAATTTACAGAATTTTTACCTACATACTCTTTACCGATTTCTGAATCGGTAAAATTCGGTATTTCAGAATCGGAATCGGTAAATAGAGATTACCTACATTGATCACCAGTTTTCTTGACATTTTTATTGCTGCCTATAAAATTGCTTGACAAACAAGGAACTGCACATCAGGAGCTTTGAAACCAATAAGATATTTCAATACACAGTGCCCCCCCGAACTCGACACCCAGTGGGGTGGCACCGGTCGCACTGCCCTAAAACCTGACCTGCTTAGTGTCTATATCTTGAAATGGAATTCTGTGTGAATCAGGAAATGGAGTTGAAAGTTTTTATCAATTCTGTAAGAGAACAGCAGCATGTGGTGTTATTGAGTCTGCTTTCGCTCTGGTCATGAGATATTTGAGTCTCTATATGACGGTCATGTAACGCGAAGCTAAGACATTCTAGACCCCTTTATAGATATACTAATTCCACACTGTGCTGGTAACAAGAGTAATGGAGCTTGGTCAACATACATTCAAGAATTATTATCCTAACACGCTTCCTCAAATTCGAACATACAAGATGACCACTTCTGAGGAGCTGCTCCTAATCTAGCACCATTAAGACTGAAGAAAAAGTCACACAAACATACCTGGCAATCCTACTGAACAAATGACAGAATCTTTTTATTTGGGGGTTATTATTATTGATTGCGCTCAGACCCACTAGTTTTGTGGTGCTCTTTGAAACACTACTTCAACATAATCCATAAGCCTGGCAAACAATCAGGTGCCATGATCCAGCAGCAGATATTTAGAACCAATGGGACCTGTCACAGATCAGTATTGGTTCTGATGATAAACATTGGAATAGCATTTATGGGCTGGGGACTCTGTTCTGCTTCCATCTGGTGTGTTACTTAAAAACTACTGAGACCCTTGGGGACTACACAGGAAAGCACATAAAGAAAATTCCAGACAATATCCAATCCATTAGGTTAAGGTAAAATGTCACTGTCCGAGTTCAAATTAAATTAGTCTATTTCTCCTGTTGGTTTAGCTCGGTTTTCATAGGGTCTATATAGAGATTACATCTTAATTCTACTTTATCAATCAGTTGTTCCATATCCCCTCATCTTTCAAGTAATCTGATGACACTGATAACTTGTCATTGGTTGTCATTTTCTGTGTGGCCCACGCTTAAGTAGTACTCCTGTAGGAGAGTAGGATCTGCGTACTATGGTCACTTCCACTTTGTTCTGGTGTTTCACTGTTTTTCCACTTTAGTCTGGCTGGGGTCCTGTTATCCTGGACCCCAGCCTAGCTGCTTACTCTCTAAAATGATTGAATATACTTTAGGTACACTCCAGTTTGGTTACTGGGGTACCGTTATGAGTCCCTAGTATATGGTACCTTGGGTACCAAGGGCATAGGTACCCCAGAGGCCTACCAGGGACTGAAGCATGTATTATGCCACTCCTGAGAAGCCTTCCAAAATGACACCACAGGTCTTCTACTGCAGCCTGGGTAAGGTGGTGCATGCACCCCTTACTAAGATATAGGTTACCTATATCTACCTTTAATCACTGACACGTATAAAGCTATCAGTCGTTCCGATGGCAGGCATTATCAATACTGAAGGCAGAGTGCTTGGTTTCGTGTGAGAGGGTGCCCATGCATAAGCAAGACCCGTCCGCAGCTTTTGGAATCTATTCTCTGAGGCTGTTCCATGATGGAGCCAGACCATTTACTCTTAAGTGCATTTTAACCTTGCGGTAAATGCTAGCTTTGGAATGGCTGCATCGAAACATGTCGTGTTTAGTGTCAAATACTTTGGAATCCTACCCCCCGCCAGTCCTGGTGGCGGGGGTAGGGCCTGGACAATATGTTTTCTGTCACAGGGAGATGTAACCACCTCCCAGACAGGCTTTAGTGTATTGGGGCTGGGTGGGGGTACTCAGAGAGTGCTTTTCAGACAGTGCTGGGGGCACACTTGGTGTCCCTATGCATACCCCAGTTCAAACCGGTTACAGGGGAGCTCTGGCCATGCTCTGCACGAAAATGGTCAAAGGAAATGGATGTAGCCACCCCTCTTTCCTGACCCTCCCATAGGTGGGTCCCCAGAGTATGTCCAACCCCTTTCTTCATTATAAGTAAGGGACCCATGGCAAGAGGACTTTAGATTACACCTGGATGGAACTCTGAAACTATAATCCTGGAACTTCAATGCTCTACTAACGATTAGAGGACAGAAGAATCTCCCTTGAGGTCAAGGAGGGACTCCCATGCTCAAACAGGCACCAACAAAGCATTTTCCTGTCTCCATCTTTAAAGCTCCTGCTGGTCTTCGAAGTACCTGCAGCCCAAAAAGAAGATTTCTGGACTTCGCTAAGGCCGACCCGAGTCCCCAGCAAAGCTGAGACCTGCAGCCCTCACGAGTGACGTGGAATCGGAACTCCTGACACCGTGCACATTTGCTAAGTGCATTAACTTCCTGATCTTTTCTGAAATTATGCTTTGGGTTACTTGTAGCCCAAGCCCCGATCATCATCTGCATTATAGATTGTGGGCCTACACTCCACAAGTGTTCCGCGGGCCCGCTTCTTCCATTTCCACTTGAGGCTCCTTTGCGATCCCTGGTCCATCGACTGGTGGGACCCTCAAAGGTACTTCTACTTTTCCTTGGACTTCGCTGGTTGCTTTAGAATTGCCCTGACTCCCTACCAATTGGTGAGTCACCCAGACCTTGCTGGTCTGCACCGAAGCCTATCTCTGCTTTTTGTGTGGGTTGCTGTTGCCAAGGCTTGTTGGGTCCAATCCGGGCTCCGACACTTCAGCACTTGACATCCTTTGTGGGGCAGCTCAAATCCAGCTCTTGGTTGTCATCGACATTTCTGGGACCTCGTGGCTAAAGAGTCAAGCTTCACCTTCTTCACCTGAAATCACCCAACATGAGTGGGCATCCGCCTATTGTCCTCCTGGTCACTGGCAAGTGACACAGACTCTCTCCTCTCTGCTTTAAGGTTCTTCACATCTCTGATCCAGCCTTGGATACCTCCGGACACTTTCCCCTTGGACACCAGCAGCACTTTGCAGCAGATTGCCATTGAAAACGTTGACGAAAGCCAACACGAAAAAACACCTATGCACCCGGCTTCCCTGGGTGAGGTAACTCAAGTACTCCAGTGCTCCAGTGGGTGTTGACTCTAGAACTTCCTAGTTTTAAAGGGGTTTGCTCCAAGTCCTCTTCTAAGTGTTCTTCATCTTTGAATTTCCAACCGCGACTTTCCCCATAGAAGCTAATGGTGATTCACGGCTGTGTTTAGACACTGCATGCGTCCCCTGTGGGTCACCTGTGTCACTACCTTGGGTGGTTCCTGGTGACCCCAGCGGTTCTAAAGGCTCTAGGCCTTGTATCTATGCAAGTTGTGGTTCTTATACCACTATATTGATATATGGGTTTGTACGCCCCGGGGCTCAACGTATATTGTGCTAATTTACTGTGTGCTATTACGTTTACTGAATGTACTTTTGCCTCTAGCCTCATAAAGAGACTAGGGGATGTGTTTAGAATAAATACATAGATTTTATATATATACCTGGTGTGATTCTCCTTTAATTTGGTCATTCACACGTTTATAGACTGGTAAATCAAGCTGCTTTACATTTCTTCAAGACTTAGCCTGAAGGCTGCTCTCCACAGCTACCAGTAGGATAGCTTTCTATTAAGGATGTCTTTAACCTACCATCAATAAGGGTCGTTTGGATTGGTGCAAGGTGCCCACTAGAATAGTGGACAACATATGGCAGGCCAACTTCTCCATTGGTGTGCAGCGTGTGGAATTCCAGCTTGCCATTGTTTTACCAGATAATCTCAAGTGACTGATCATTTGAAAACCACTAAAGGTACCAGAGGTACATATAATACAAGCTTAAATACAGTAGGTTCTACTGAACTTAGAGTTGTGTGTTAAGGGCTTAGCACAACCTTTCTACAACTCATGAGAGTTTAGTAGGTAACAATTATAGTAGGTAGTGCATACACCACACCTCACTAGTAATGTCTTCAGGGCAAGAAGCAGTGTGTCCCTGCCAGATGTCAGCACATTGCAGACATCCAAGTATGACACATTCCCTTTCTCTGAGTTAAGGGCTCTGTGTACTATGAGGAAACTGAAGACAGGCAAAGGTGACACCACCCAACCCCTCAGAGAGGTATTACTATTAGATGACTTGAGCTAGGCTTCAGAGCCTGAAAGGGTAGGCAATGGGGTGGGAGCAGCGGAAGAGGTAGAGCCCAGTGGTCCAATCCCACAGGAATCAGACTCTGATGCTGACCAGGATGGTGACAATGACCTTGACCTGGATAGAGCAGCTCCTAGTGGAGATGGAGATGGAGACCCAGTAGGTCCTTTCTTTGTCCCCCTAGGAAGTGTTAGAGGTGTGCCTAGAAGGCCAGGATCTCCTTAACAGGAATCTAACCATTCTGACACATCTGTAGGGACTCCTGTCTCTTTTAATAGGAGGTACACCTCCCAGGAGAATAAAGAGATGCAGACGAGACTACAATAGGCTCAACTGAGAATAAGAAGACAGCAAGTATCCTTAGAAAGGGAGGCTCTAGAGCTTGAAAAAGCTAGAAAAAAGATGGGGCTAGAGTCCCATGGTGGCAGCAACTTCCCTAGTGGTAGAGAAAGGTCTCATGACCACAGGAATTTGAACAAGATTGTCCCTCCTTACCAGAGTGGGGATGACATCCACAAATGGATAACTGCCCTGGAAAGGGCCTGCAAAGTTCAGAAGGTCCCGCAGGAGCAGTGGTCAGTTTCCTTGTGGCTTTCCTTTGCAGACAAAGGTAGAGACAAGCTCCTCACTGTAGGAGAGGAGGGTGCTGATGATTATGCAGTCCTGAAGAGTGTTCCGATTGATGGGTTTGGCCTAACCACTGAGCAGTACAGAATACAGTTCAGAGATAGCCAAAAGGCTCAGACTCCCAGAACTGGGTTGACTCTGTTGATTGTGCTACTAAGGCTCTGGAGGGCTGGTTACTGGGCAGTAAAATGTGCGATTATACAGGATTATACAACTTGATTCTGATGGAGCAAATACTCAATAACTGTCAGAATCAGCTGTTGCATCAGCACCTGGTAGACTCTGATCTGACCTCTCCCCAAGAATTGGGAAAAAAGGTAGACAAATGGTTCAGAACCAGGGTGAAGCAGAAGGTACAGAACCAAGGTGGTGACCAGAAGAAGCAAGATCCTAATAAGGGTGGGGAGAAGGGCAAAGACCTGAAGTCTTCAAAAAGCCCCCAATAAATCTTCTAATGGTGGGTATTCCCAATCTTCCAAAAATAAAGGCCAAAAGAAACCATGGTGTAAAGTCTGTAAAAAAAAACAGCCATTGGATTAGTGATTGCACTAGAAGCAAATATTCAACTTCAGCCACCATTCCCCCTAAGGCAATAGTTCCCCCTAGTTCAGCTCCAAGTGGTGGTACTCGGCAGAAGGGTGTAGTAGGGTTTACTCTGGGTTCTGAGATTATAACAGGTACAATGGTGGATTGGTTTAAAATTACCATGACTTTCAACTTTTGAATGGGAGTCATAAAAAATAGAATTGGGCTACTAGCCTCATTCAGATGTCAACATACAATACATAAGTTGTCAATCAGTAAATAACCACAGGAATACTGATACCCTACTTTGAATTTTAGTTGGCTGTTATTGAAAGACTTACTGTTAAAGGAGCAGTAGCCTGTTGTGGAGGACGTGCAAGGATGCAGGATTTGCACTTTTTCAACGGCATTGCTACAGCAGAGCACAATTTTCACTGATATTGGTGATACGGGGTTTGGCAAGGAAAGAGGCAAAATAGTAGATGTAACTGTTCATAGTAGCCATCCCAGCCTGGCCCATGTTCTTCAACTTGCTTCAATTTGTACTGCACAAAATTGAGTTTTTGGGAAACTCAAGTGGAGCACATAGATTTGGCATTACCCTCAACCACAAGTGCCTGTTAATGAATGCATACCTTCCATCAGCCATTACTTGAGTAGATGTGTAGCTTTTGAAAGTCTTCCATCTGATTTTGAATGAAGGACTCTATCCGAGATGTGTCCTTCCTAAACTAGATTTAAGTCACGGTGCCTTTACTGACTCCAGTGAAGAAGCACACATTCGTCTTGGTTTTGGCACCCTACAAACTTCATTCTCTATGTCCCCCTTTTTTAAGTGCATTCTGTCAATGCATTGCACATAACAGTGAACAGGGTATTTGCCATGTTTTGACTGAGTACATTGTGCACCAAACACTGAGGCCTTTGGACCTTCTAAAAGCGCTTGTTAGACAAATTGTACTGTACCCACCACTAGTCATATATGTCATACTTGTGGCCTGTTTGAAAACTTCATCCTTTGTCAGAAGATTGTGAATATTACACCTGCTTTAGTTCTAGTGCTTATCAGTCAGTACATTGTACATAACTGTGCACTAGATATGCACCATGTTTTGACTGAGTACTTTGTAGAAATGTTTTTTTAGGAAACTTAGTAGAGTCTGTGTTAGACCTGTCAGGTTTAGGGTAGTCTTCTCAAAATGTTTTGTCTGCTTACCTCCTCTTTCTGCTGATTCTTTTTGTGGGCCTTAGGACTCTATACACTTTACTTCTGCTGACCAGTGCTATAGTGCATCTGCTTCTTCCTTAGACATGGTTACAATTAGTATATCCACAACTGGGATATTTAATTTATCTGTAAGTTCATAGTAGAGTGCATCATCTTTGCCCTGGGCACGTAAATGTAATGCTACTAGTGGATTTGCAGCACTGAGTGTGCCACCCACACAAGTAGACCTTTAAACATGTCTCAGACCTGCAACTGCAAAGCCTGTGTGTGCAGTTTGACTGCCACTTCGACTTGACAATTAATACCATTTGCCATGCCTTACACTCCCTTTTCATTACACACAAGTCACCCCTAAGGTGGGCCTAAGTAGCCTGAAGTGAATGGTACCTGTGTAAATAAAAGGTAGGACATGTACATTTAGGTTTTACATGTCCTGGTAGTGAAGAACAGTCAAATTCATTTTTCACTATTGGGAGGCCTCCTCCCCTCATAGGCTAGAATTTGGAATTCCTTAGTACACTTTTAAGCTGTAATTCCTGATCAGAGAAGAGTAGGTTATTCATGTTTTAGATGTTTGGAGTGGTAATGACAAATCCTTCTTACTGGTAAAGTTGGATTTGGCTTCACTATTTTAGAAATGCCACTTTTAGAAAGTGGACATTTCTCAGTGCTTATAACTTTGTATGCCTTGAAGCCTGTCTCCAATACACGTCTGTGGTGGGTGGCAGCTTTACTTGGTGCCTCCTCTCTAGACAGCATCAATCAAAGAAAGGTTAGGTTTGTCTCAGTACCCATCTGCTTCCTGATGGCTCATCCTTGGTACCATGAAAGGGAAGAGCTGTCCCACCTGAATAGGAAGTGCCCTGGTTCCACAAAAAGTGTTGATTACTCCCTGTAGGTAGTCTGGAGCCAGGGCTGGAACGAAAGGACCTCTGTGCACTTCAAAGACCCTTCTTTAAAAGAACCCCACTTCAACAAGGCACAACTGGGTATAAGTACCGGTTCTCTAACCGCACCAAATTAGACACATCTGGACCTAAAAAAGAACATCTGTCTGAAAAACTGCTGTGGTGCTACAAGGACTGCAGCTCTGCTGGAATGCTGCTTTGGAAGATCTGATTTTCTGCTATGTTGTATTGACCTGCTGTCTGCTGCTCTCTGATCCTGCTAATCGAGAGATGGACTCTGCCTTGAATCCAGAGTGATCTACAAGGGCTTGTAATAATAATCAACATTTGTAAAGCGCAAACAATCACCTGTAAGGGTCTCTAGGCGCTGGGGGCCGTAAGGAAGATTAAGCAAGCTATTGCCCAGAGTCACATGGTGCTGGGCTAATCTTCCGCCGGCAGCGGGGATCGAACCGTGAACCCCAGATTCCAGCTTCAGTCACCCTGGCTGCGGTGGCACACCTCTCGCATTGGCTTGCCTCCTATTTCCTGAGGTTCAGAGATATCAAAGTCTCATTACCTGCTCCTCTGCCTGACCTATTGGATGTGGACCCAGGCGCTTGCTCCAGTGAAATTGATGCATCTCCCATCTGTGCATCGACCCTGTTGTGGGAACAGAATTGGAGTGTTGTACTCAGAACCAGCACATCGCCTTAAAGAACCATGTATCGGAACTGCTGCTTCGCTGCTGCTGCAGTGTGGGATAAGCAACACATCCTCTTGACTGTGAGGAAAAACCGGCATATCATCTACGGAACTAATGCATCTTGGCTCAGCGCATTGTCTTGGAAGCGCCGCATTGCCACCACTGCGTGAAGAAAATCGGTCCATCACCTCGACTACAGGATTATCACGATGCATCGCTCGGCTGCACCATGCACCTCGCTGTTGCAGCCAGTATCAAGGTACTTTGTTCAGTGGGCCTGCATGGCTGATGTCAGAGTCCAGCGCTCCATTGCAGTTGACCTGAACCCTTGACTTTCCCCCAGACCAGTGCGACCAGCTAATCCCATAGGAGCTTATAGTTTCTAAGTGCTATTTTTACATTTAATCTTTAAAATTTAAATCTAGAATCCTACTTATTAAATGTTTGTCATTTTACTCTTATTTTATTTAAAAAATCATAATCTATTTTTCAAACCTGGTGTGGAGTCCTTTTTGTGGTGTTTTTCTTGTGTTACTGTATGTTGTGTTGCACAAATACTTTAGACATTGCCTCTTAAATTAAGCCTGACTGCTCTGAGCCATGTGAGCAGTGGGTGAGCACAGGTAAAGTTTTGGTGTGTATCTTACTTACCTAGACTAGGATTGGGGTTCCTGCTTGGACAGGGTGCATAACTCTTGCAACCAGAAACCTCAATTTATAACTGTCTGCTCATGCATGTCTAACTCAGTTTATATAGTGCTTACTGTCCGAGAAATCGGTCAAACGTGCATCCTCAGGCACCTTCATCTAAATTCCATACACTTGAAGGAGTTGGATTTACTACAGTAAGTATACTTAGTACACACAAATGAAAGTCTTTCTGAGCCTTGTCAGGCTTCCATGGTGAAGCATTAGTACAGGTGCACCTGGCACTGTCATGGTATTAAGACTCAGATTGCGTTAGAAATGAACGGGGAGTCAAGGCTTAGCCTACCATTATTTTCTTATGGATTTTGTATAGGTAGAAAGAATACATTTAAGGTCTCAGTAAACGTTGTTACAGACACTAACCCAACACTGCTTGCCCATTTGTGTGTAGTGGCGATTGTGTGGCTGTTGGCTGGCGGGGAGTGTAGCTATTGTCTAAGGGAATGTGTGGCTGTTGTCTGGTAAAATATGTGGCTGTTGGCTGGCTGAATGTGAGTATTCGTGTGCTATAGGCGTCTTTGTATAATACATTTGATGAAGACTGGTTGAGTGGCAGCATGATTGCCATTTCAGTCCTGCTGTTTAATGAATGTGATACGCCCTTGAATGGTGGTGGTTTGTTGATGTGAGTGCTGTGTGTATTGGGACCGTAGCTGGCAGTGTGAATGGATTTGTGTGGTGCACACTAAAGGTATGTGAATGGACCAACGAGTGGTTAAGTGATGGGCTCAATATTCTGATACATTTATTTGGATTTACTCTTTGACCCTACTACTACTAATAGTGTCAAAACCAACTGGAAAGACGTTATGTTGCAGTTGTTGATAAACTCAGTAGGAACAATAACAACACCCTCACATTTTTTTTAATGAACACCTAGACAGGTCTAGGGTGGTGTAATGTGCATTTGTCCCATTTATTCATCCACCGTGCCCTAAAAAATTCAAACTTTGATAAATGGATACAATCACAGATTATACTTCTATTTCTGTGATTGATGCTACCAGATCTGTGGCAATTCACAAAATTTCAACTACCTAATGTTTCCAAACTCTTTTTTATAAAAATGGTACTCCGCACGTGGGGCTCAGCCTAGTGCCTGCGTCACAAACGGTTCCAAAACACAATGTGGAGACATTGGCAATAGGGGTGGAGGCGGTATTTGGGCCCTAGCACTGCGACCACCCATGGAAACATACATTGGTAACACAGCATTGTAGAACATTTGTTATTACCAATTGGATTTCTCTACATTTATGGCTTCCAAATGCAAGCCAGTGTGCACAAAAGAAGACATTTTGCAAAATGACCTCTGAATAACATGATTATATCGATACCCACAAAATCATAAGTGTGCAAATAACCACTGCTTCTAAACTTAGCATTTTGTGAACATTTCGTAAATATGTAGGTTTCCTTCATACCTATTTTTTATTCCTTATATTTTCCCATATGAATTTCGGTATACTTGGTATAGAATGAAGAAAAACAGTTTTCTGGAGCAAGTTACTAATTACGATAAAACTGTATCAATAATATTTTCAAACGGGTTTTGGAGACTTCTTCGCATGTCAAGCTCACTTCTGGCTACTATGCAAGAAATTGAACTTCACACTCACCAGTGGTTTGGGAAATGGTAGCCATAAGGAGTCATACTTTTCCACCACTGATTAAATTATTGGTTATACCTACTGTGATGAAACATGTGTTGGCTTCTTGGATTTTTTTTTACTAGAAGGAACAATAAACAGAAGATAATACTTGTGAAATTGTTTGTTTTGGGAGTTCTAGAAGTCTGTTTATTAATTAATTTGAGATCCTTCACTGACCTTGAAGGTGTGGGACAGGCTGACTTTCGCTACTTCCGAACACGCAATGGATGCCTAATTCATAATGTTGGTGTTTTTTGACTTACAACACTCTCTAGTCGGACACTGATGACTCTCTTGCCATCCCACAATCACAAATATATATTTAGTTGCCCACCTAAATTCTTTACTATACCATTACTTCATGAGGAATGGTTTTTTAATTCCCTGGATCCACTGGGTTCTTTGGGAGTGGGCTGCAGCACCAGTGGTTGACAATGTGTGGTGCTCAACTTACTTCAAGGCTTGACTCGAGTACTTATGTAAATTTTTGGACACTTTTAGGTTTGTAGTAAATTTAGAAATGTTTTTTTGTGAATTGCAATTGTCTTTTGTGGTATGTGTTTTGTATTAGTATGTCCCTCCCAAATCTCGTATTAGATATCTGTAAGTCTCACTCATGTTAAAGTAATTTGTGGCCATTTTTCATCGCTCCCTTAGTCCTGTATAGAGTTTCTATAAAATCCTGTTGTTACATGTGCAGAGATGTTTGCCGCCAAGGTGGACACGTCTGTACAGAAGAGAGAGGAGAAGCAGAAATGGAGAACTTTTGCTAGACGTCTGGGAATTACATTTTGTAGTACATCTACAATTAATGGAGAACTACTTTATGTACTGCAAATGCCTGAGTGCCCTTTTGTCACCAGCTTGCCCTCTGTGTGATAGCCTGGAGCTGTGTACATGTAATATGCAATTATTCTTTATTTTCTTCATGTCTGCTCTGTGCCTAATAAGGGGAGGGGAGGGGAGGGGAGGGAAGGAGAGGGGAGGGAGAGGAGAGGAGAGGAGAGGAGAGGAGAGGAGAGGAGAGAGAGAGAGAGAGAGAGAGAGAGAGAGAGAGAGAGAGAGAGAGAGAGAGAGAGAGAGAGAGAACTTTTGTCCACGTAATATATCATTTCTGTGTGTAAGATAGAGATATAGGGCCAGATTTGCAAAAATGCACCCTATGCAGTGCATTCCCTAAAGAAGCTGCGCTGTATTGCCTGACAGGGAGGAATATATATAAATACAACATACAATACAATACAATACAGGGAGGAAGGAGGAGAGCGCCATATCTACAGTGATATAGCGTTCTCCTCCCCTTTCCCTAGCGCGAGCGCTAATTTCAGCTGCTGTGCCCGACACACATACCTTAGCACCATAGCCATAGGGTGCATGCCTGAGTCTAGCATAGGTTTTGTACAGGAAGGGTACCCTTCCTCTACAAAATACTATGCATAGACAAGTTCAAAAACGTTTACACTTTCATTTTGTGTTGTACAGTGCAACATACATGCGCAGTAGGAAAAGAGATATGAAAACAGTTCACCTCTTGACGCCTCCTTTTCAGATTTTGTTAACCTTTGGTGGTAAACATTGTCTACAAATATTTATAGAAAGGGTTTTGTGTCAAACGGCATGGATGGTTGCATAATTATGCCCATGTACCACCAATGCAATGCCCCCTTGGTGCTAAGTAACACAAACAATGATTTGTGCTGCTTTGCGTTACTTGTAGGTTACTTTCCAATGCAAAAACAAGTTTTGCGCTGGAAGGTAAATTGGCAAAGAAACATTTTGTGCTGGTTAGCAGCACTTTTGTGATAATAACCCAGCGCAAAATGTATGAAAATCTACATCATAGACTGCTGAAACAGATGCCATGTGTGCGATGGAAGCACGCACTCCTGATACCTAAACAGTTTCTATTTCTGACCAAAGTTTATCAAACCTTTTTAGTGTACAAAAAGAAAAACAATTGCTTCTTTTCTGTATCTTGCTGATTGCAGTAACTAATGCCACTGGTGCACTAGCAGGAGCATCAATACCCGAAAATGATCCGTAACTGACAGGAGTGTGCCATCAATACCAAGCGGAGACTACACGCACAACACACCTGCACTCCAATCTTTTCCTGCATAAATAAGACCTTTCCCAGTTTCCTGAGAAAGGACTGATACGTAAACACAAAACTAGGCCCAGATTTACCAAATCCTCAAGCAACACAGTGCAGCAGCCAAAAATGCTGCACTGCGTTGCTTTGCGAGAGGAGAGTGCAATATTTACAGTAATATGGCACTCTCTGCCCATCTCCCTAGTGCCAGTGCTCAATCAGGCAGTTGTCCGCCACGCACGCACCTTTGCACCATAGTGCAAGGATGTCTGTGTGAGTCTAGCATAGGTGTACACTTCCAGTACACAATACTATCCTTAGACTAACTATAAAACTGTTTCCACTATGTGTGTGTGCTCTAAAGTGGAGTAAACATGCAAAGTGGGAAAAGAAAAGAGAAATAAAAACATGTTTCTGTAATAATGCGTATTTCAAATGGGTGCTCTTTTTGGACAAAAAAAACCCTGTGTATGTTTTTAGTAAATTGTGTTTTGCATCAAAAACCTGGGATGGGTTATTGGGAACGCTCATGCACCACCGATGGAATGCCTCGTTGGTGCAAAGTAAAGGAAAGCAGTGCTATGCACTTCTTTGCATGACTTTAAAGTGATTTTCCAACGCAAAACAAGTTTTGCACTAGAAAGTAAATAGGAAAAAAGATTTTGGGGCATATGTACAAACCCCTATGACCACCACAACATCACTTTTATCAACGTTGTGATGACGATAGGGGCTGCGCCTTATTTACATAGCAGCGTTAAACCCCCTAACTTGGCTTAACGGTGCCCCTTTCATGCTATGATTAGTGTGAAAGGGGTGGGCAGTGGGTGTTGCAGTGGGTGTTCCACTGCAACACCCATTGTTTTTTACGCTGCCCCGTATGTACATGGGTGGCATACATAGGAGGCAGTGCCAAAATGGTTGGCGAAATGAGGAGAAATGCATTATTTCTCATTTTTCCTTTTAAGGCAACACTCATAGAAAAAAAAATGTCATGGAATGGTTATGTACAGGAAGGTCCCACTTCCTGTACATAAACAATAAAAGAAAAAATTCAATTTTGTAACTTTCATGTGTGCTGCATGACACAGCAAACACAAAAGTGACAAAATGGCATTTTAGGATTGTTTATGCGCAGGAAGGAACACATTCCTACACATATACAACCCTCTCCTGGCACGCAGTCACTCTTGCACTATGGTGCTAGGGTGCCTGTGTTGGCGCTAAGTTGCTAAATTTAGCGCCATCGTAGGGGGAAAAGCAAGGCTACTCTTGTAAATATGGTGCAGCCTTGCGTTTCAGAAGTAGCAGAGAGAAGCGCCTCACTCCGCTACTTCCTTGTACCTATCCCCGTTGCGGTCATTTGCGTCAACAGGGCGCAAAATCATAGGGCCTCATTTATGAAAAGTGACGCATCCCTGCGTGAAAACAGCAATGCGTCACTTTTCACTGCGCACTCCTTACGACATTCCTGATGCGTCATATTTAATGTATGACGCATCATGTCGCAAGGAGTTACAGATACGTCAGTATTTCTGACGTATCTGTAAGCGCAAAAGTGACGCATTGCTGGAGTGTGTCACAAAAGTGACGCAACTCCAGCAATGCGTCCTTTCACATGGGGAAAGCCCCATGTGAAAGGGCTTGCGTCAGTCTTACGCCTGCTGTGAGGCAGGCGCAAGATTTTGACGCAACAGCGTCCTAAAAGTGACGCAGTGAAATCTCATAGATTTCACTGCGTCACTATTACGAGGCTTTTTGCGGGGGAACGCCCCCTCTGCATACATTATACCTGACGCAGGTATAATGTGGCGCAGGGGTTTAAAAAGTGACGCATCTACCTAGATGCGTCACTTTTTAAATATGGCGCAACGAGGCGCATTTTTTACACCGCTGGTGCGTCCAAAAAAGTGACGCACCGGCGGCACAAAACTGACGCAAGGCCTTCATAAATAAGGCCCATAGTATATATTCCCCACAGTGTCTACACAAATATAATTGTGGAATACGCACCTTGATCGATCCATTACATTGCACAAGCTATTTGACATTATCCTCGATAAACATGGCACATTTGTGAGCCACTGGAACAGGGTCCCATTTCAAGCCGCTAATTGAAATATCAAGCAGCCGCGAGTCACGCACGCGATTCACGTCCTCCGGATTACATGAAAAAGTCTCTAACGAGCGCTGTCGATCATTTTGACATTCGTCTTATTTCCCATCACAATATGTAGATGTGCGAGAAAGCAAATGGGAACGGAGTTTAATGACTGCCGAAAATGATGGGCAGCAGTGTGTTTTAATCCCCGCCTCAGCCGGCAGACCGCTGACACGGGGGGCTGCAGACGCCGGCCAGGGATGACAGGTGCCGCCGGCCCTTCCACTGCGAGCAGAAAAGTGAAGTCGTAAATGTAAAATGGGAGAGGACGTGTTGGGAAGGGGAAAGGAGGGAGACGATGATGATAATGATTACAGCTGACCTTTAAGGTAAAGCCTGTGAAAGAAGTGACGGCTGACGTGTTTCTAGGTGACTGGTAATGGCGAAGGTTATTTCAAGAAGCGGGAATTGCTGATTTTATACAGCACTTCTTGCCTAATGAATGGCTGAGACTTAACTGTCTGACAGCTTAACATGGCTCGCCTTTTCTGTAGGGTTTGGAGGGAGGAAACGTAATATTTCTTATTCTGCTGCGGAAAGCTGCCGCCAGGCTGTCAGGTATTCCATTTACGCTAATCTTCCGCAGACAGCGCACCGATAAGCAGGTCCCCACTTCCCCACTGGTTGATGGGCTTTCAGTGCCAGGTGACATCAGCATCTTAGGCCCTCCGTGGGTAAACAAAGCCTCACATTTGTATGCCTGCGCCGGCTGGCAGGCTCCCCGAGACGGCTATTCATGCTGCTGAAGTAAACAGCCCCTTGGCCAGCGTGCACTGTATGGAGCTTTAACACGTTAAAAAAGAAACTCAGGCATCCGTGCTAAAGAGGAACACCACATGCAGATGCAATTGGCTTTCTAGGCCATCGTGATGTCAAGTAGCGCAGCTGTGTATGGAAAGTAGAGAAGTGCATTAGTCCAATTTAATAAGCACACTTTTTTGCACAAAAAAAATCTATTGTTGCTCACCATATATGAAAACAACTGCTTTTTAAAAATGTGTGTACCTATTGCGCTAGATTGTCAAAATCATTATTGTGCTTTAACTGATCACGGGGCATATCAACAAGGGCCTTAACTCCAAAAGCCAAAAAAGCAGAGATAAGATTATCGCCCTATCTACAAGGGAATGCTAACATGCATTAGCGCATGTTGGCACCCGTTTGGCCGACGCCTCGCTTTGCATCTCTAATGAGATGTAAAGTGGGCTTCACTGGGTGTACACCTGACGGACTACCTTGTAAATTATCGATAAATACACATCGCGATATTTACAAGGTGGCCCTCAGGGTTTTAGCAGATGTTATTTTTGGGCGAAAACTGGGGTTTTTGCCAAAAATTAACGTCTGCTAAAATGCTAACTTAGCTATACTTATCATTGGGGGTGGATTATGCTGATACGACCACAGGGCCGTATCAGCAAGGTTATCACCATTTTCAATGGAACATTGCTGAAAAAACTGCGATATTCCATGGAAGATATCGCTATCGCTGGGATAATTATCGCCATTGTGCTATGCGTTGTTAATACAGCGCTAGCATGGCGATAATTATCAGCAATAGCCGGCGATAAACATTTTCATGCTGAGGGCGGCCAGCGATAATTATCGCTGCCGCTTGGTAATATGCCCCAGAAGGCCCAGATGCATCAAGGTAAAATCCGCTCGCAAAGGGGCAGATTCTAAGAATCTGCCTCTTTGCGACCGGTATTTTTGCATTTGGGATGCATTATCCCAAATGGAAAAATCACAAATTAAGAATTCGCTAAATTGTGATTACTTGCATTTAAGGAATCTCAAATTCAGATTCCTTAAATGCAATGCATCAAAGTTAAAAAATTACCGATTTCGCTAATAGGAGTGGCAAATTACCATGAGGTTCAACTTCATGGTAATTTGCAAAAACTTTGAAAAATGCACTTTTGTGCATTTTCAAAGTTTCATGTTGCGCACACACATGCCCCAAGGGCATGTGTGTGCGCAACACATGTGCACAGATCAATTTCAGGGGTGCAACAGGGTGTCCTTTGTACACCCCTGCACCCGTGAAATCGCATTCTCAATTTGAGATTCGCTAATTGCGATTCTCAAATTGAGAATGTCTTCCCATTCATTCCTATGGGCCTTTAGGCCCATAGGAATGAATAGGGAGGTATTCCTTGCGAGTCGCAATTAAGGAATTTTAAGAATTCTCTATTTTTTGAGCGAGTTCTTCTTGCATAGCATTTTGCTTTTCTTTATTACCGATTCCTTATTTTTCGCTAATAAGGAATCGCAAAATGGATGCTTGATGCATCTGGGAGTATGTTCGGTGTAACTTGAGTTATACATTCGAGGGAAAAGCAAAACATCATTTGTAATTTGTTACTGGTCCACAGGGATACTACTGTCCTGAACAAGTTCGCGTACAATGTAACGCGTACTGCTGTCATATTTGCCAATAAAAAGATATTTTAAAAAAAGTCTTGATTAAGTTCTTATTCTTGGTGAAAATTCTGTGAATCCACTGTAGATGCACCCAGAAGCATCAATTATTTATTTTTCGAAGTCCAAATTATTCCAGATTAACATCCTCAGCCTATGTTTACTGCGAATTCATTGGGAGTAAAATCTATCTCAATCCCAAATGAGCCTACAGCTTCTGGCAGCAGCAGTACTGTGCGCCAGAAGGCTATTTAACATGATTTTCATTGTTTCTAGGGCCTCGGAAAAGTTAGCTACATTTTTATCAGGCCTGAGCATGGAAAGTGCAGGGCAAACTTATCAAGGAATGCGTCGGCCTTAAATCATGCAGTGTGACCCAAGGGCAAAGCAAGCAGTAAGTCAAATTTATTAACGAACGCAAGAGCACAACTGCTTTGTTTTCAGGCAATTGCGTGGTGCAACTTCTGAGCTGAATCTGACTGCGTCACACAGGAAATCATTTATGCAATGAAAGCATTCCTGTGCAGTGGCTACTGGTGAAATTCTAAAGTGGTGAGGCATACGCACATGCCTGAAACTAAACCGAACAAAATCCAACTCTACAAAGGCCGGAACTGGGGGGAGGTTGGAGGGCAGGCATGATAATTGGTGCAGTTTATGACACAATTTACCATACACACTGACTCGAAGGCTACATTTTAAAAAGGCAATTGTTATGGTCTACTTACAAAATAAACATTTATAGAGGTAGGTTTTTCTAGAAAGCGATCCCCACTTGGCCAACTGCTAGTGCACTTTAAGCAGATTTGGGTAATGCATTTGGAGCACTTATTTTGTTTCTGAAGCAGGATAATTAACACCAGTAAAACAGGGATGTTTCTGAAGTGGGCCCATTTGAATGACAAATCATCTGTTTTGCAAATGTGCATAAACATATATACATGGAAGTACAATCAGACAGCGAGGTCACATGGAAGGCCACAAGTACATATCACATAGTTAAGGCTATGAAACTGTAAGCAACAAGTATACTGCTGTTATAAAAAAAGCTATGATGCATTCTGGGTCTTGTAGTACCATGGTGTGCCAAAGAAAAAAAGTCATTATAATTACATGCAACAACAATGCTGTAGTCGGTAAACTCAACAGTTTCAGAAGTGAATGAATTTACCAAAAGCCACCATAATATTGTGCCTGCAAATTCATTGCAGTACAGAAATATCTCAACACACAGTGAGGTCACAGCAAAAAAATTGTCACAGTTTAATTAGGAAGACAAGCTAGGCCTTAACCTACCACAGCATCATCTTGCCTTGTTGACATAACATGCTAGTAGGCACTGCTCATTGAGTAGCCGCATAATATGGGCTCTGTGAGAAAAAATCACGGCAATTCAGTATCAACATTGGAGGGTCTCTGTCGTGAACGTTTTCAATTATTTAAAGTAAGTATTTACCTTTGCATAAAACACATTGAATGAAATTTACAGAGTAAAACTTCATTTTTTCCTCCTTCCTACATGTTCTTCACTCCACTCCAAGGCTGTGGGCAAATGAAGGCTCATAACTTCAGAGGCAAACATTCCTGCTTTTTTGCATTTTCAAGCACACCGTGCATTCCTTGTCCACATTTAAAGTGCGTCGATTAAACCATCTTTGCAATCCGCATACATATGGTCCTGAACTCCGCTTCCGTCAGCTGAACCAATATAGCAAGTTACATGCGTAAATTAAAAGTGAAGCTGAATGTGAACTGACACCAGAAAATGAGTCTTCATTATCACTGACCTCTGGGTGAAAATGCCTTGATCACACCCTTTCCCACCTCGTTACAAAGTGGGGTGGAGTCAGTGAAGCATTCTGATCTCTCTCCACTCTGTGATGTGACTGGAAAGGGTGTGGAAAACCGCTTTTGATTGACTTGCTGTTTTGAAAAGCCTGTGCTTAAGAGTAAAAGGCCGAGGCTGTTTCCCATCTGTGCCGCTTGAAAGAGGAAGAGACAGGGAGATGATGACACCTACTCTAGGATAAAATACAGGGGCTATGCAAAAGCAAGCCCTACTGACGTTGCAGTTAGGTGCACGTTCTAGCATGCGCAGTGTGCAGCTCCTGAAAGTGCCTGACCCTAAGGGCCTCATTTATGAAAAGTGACGCATCGCTGCGTGAAAACAGCGATGCGTCACTTTTCACTGCGCACTCCTTACGACACTCCTGATGCGTCATATTTAATGTATGACGCATCATGTCGCAAGGAGTTACAGATACGTCAGTATTTCTGACGTATCTGTAAGCGCAAAAGTGACGCATTGCTGGAGTGTGTCACAAAAGTGACGCAACTCCAGCAATGCGTCCTTTCACATGGGGAAAGCCCCATGTGAAAGGGCTTGCGTCAGTCTTATGCCTGCTGTGAGGCAGGCGCAAGATTTTGACGCAACAGCGTCCTAAAAGTGACGCATTGTAATCTCATCGATTTCACTGCGTCACTATTACGAGGCTTTTTGCGGTGGAACGCCCCCTCTGCATACATTAAACCTGACGCAGGTATAATGTGGCGCAGGGGTTTAAAAAGTGACGCATCTACCAAGATGTGTCACTTTTTAAATATGGCGCAACAAGGCGCATTTTTTACACCAGCGGTGTAAAAAATGCGCCTTGTTGCGCCATATTTAAAAAGTGACACATCTTGGTAGATGCGTCACTTTTTAAACCCCTGCGCCACATTATACCTGCGTCAGGTTTAATGTATGCAGAGGGGGCGTTCCACCGCAAAAAGTGACGCACGGCGGCGCAAAACCGACGCAAGGCCTTCATAAATAAGGGCCTAAGAGAGCAAGCGACTGGCAGTTTTTAATGAAAAAACGGTATGTTTTTATTGTGCTTTTATAACAAAGTATTTCAAATCAAATCCAAATCAAAGCTTAATTCGATTTTTTTAATAAAATCATAAAAGCGTACATTAAGAACATTTCAATATCACATAAGTTAAAAATTGATCTTGGGTGAACTTTATGGAGTAATTTACACAATGAGGAAAGGTTGAAATAAGTGGAGTAATAAGTGGAGTCACAGTGATTTCTTTCTAATTACAACATATAAAGTGCATGATTCAAATAAGAATTGTTTTTCTACATTTCACCATACATTTTAAAAATGACGAGATTGACTTTATAACATGTTCATTTTCTAGAAATTGCAAAGCTAAAAAAGCTGGTCTAGATTGTCTCAAGCCGATTACTTTCAAAATTGGTAAAATCCATCTCCTTCTTTGAGTTACATAAAACTTACAGAATAAAACCACATGAATTGTTGATTGCTGGGCCTGTCACCACAAGGACATCTACTCAATTCTATAGCCCAGTCCTTTGTAATAGGAAAGCTTACCAAATGATGGAAAATACCAAATCTAAAATGCGTTAATAGGAATCTATCATAAAAACTTAACGTCTTTTCAAGATAGGGCTGCATCGCAAAAGTGGTCAGCATCAACTGATTAGACTGAACCGAGGGTTTCATTGCCTTGAACACAAACCTATTATCCTTCAAACGTGTCATACAAAGCTTGTAAATGCCTTTTCTGGAGACAGAGCTTATGGAACCAAGGTCAATAAAATATTCGGGTTGGCTGAGATCATTGGCAAAATCCTTTATACATTTTAACCACGGAATATCCAACTCCCTTTCCAGCTTAAGGCTGTCTTTTAAAATGTTGTGATTCAATGTGGTCTTTGCAAAAGTACAGATCCTGTGCCACAGAAGGAGAGGTTGTTTTTTTAAAAAAATCTGAGATGTAAGGTAACCCTAGCTCGGAGTGGCAAATATAAGTTGAAGTACTGCCTGGAACCGCTAAGAGAAATTTTAAGAAGGTATTCTCAACCCACTGAATGGGTTTCCGGTCTCAATAACCCCAGACTCCGGTGCCGTATGTTGCCATACTGACACATTTCACCTGATAAATATCAGCAGGTGACCTTCTTCTCAGTTTCCTAGTGAAATTGGCCAAAGCTGCCGTCAATTTCATAAAGAGCAAGTTCCTACCTTTTACTGCTTGGGACCATTTCCCTTGTGATCAAATAGGATACCAGGGTAGGGAAATGTCTTGGCAAATTCCACCTTACCATTACCAATGAACATGTCCCTGCATTTGGCACTACCTTTCCCATACCTCATAATGAAAGTTTTAGTCATGTTTACTTTTAATCCCAGGTTGTCCATATATTCCGTATAAGCTGTAAGGGCCCTTTAGAGTCTGTGTAGAGGAGGGCAGGCAGGGAACAGTTGTTTGTTTGTGGTGCGTCCAGGCCCTTTTCCACCAATGTGCATTCTTGGCCATTGGTATATAATGTAAATAGAAATGGTGCGAGGGCGCATTCCTGTCTGATCCGACTCTCCTCATTGAAGGGTGCAGTGCATTCGCCCTTTACTCCATACCCGACTCTTGCCTCCGCGTTCCCAGAGAGCTGTCTCATAAAATGGATGAGGAGTTTCCACCCCCATCTCGATTTAGATGTTCCATAATTTGTCGTGAATCACGCAGTCAACAGCTGCCAAGAGATTGAAAAATGCAAGATATAGCCTGCCTTGTCTGGACCGTGTGCACTTCCCTATCAAGATATTTAAATGTATTCCTTGTTCCAGTGTACCCAGCCCTTCATGAAAGCCGAATATTACATCTGAAAGGATATTCTTGTCTTCTGCCCTGCCTTGCAGTCGGTTGCGTATTATCCACCCAACCACCTAAGCCAGGGAATACAGCTAAGATATTGGGCGATAGCAGGCTGGATTCTGCCTATCGCCCTTTTTAAATATAGGGACCAGTAGAGACCATGTCTCTATGAAACCCGTAGAGCAACATCTCACTAGTACCAGTGTCAGAATCGAGCCCCATAACGGTATATTTGCTTTAAAAAAAAGATCTACTGGCACATCGCCTGGTCTGGGGGCCTTCCCTCCCTTACTTGCAGTTATTGCTGAGGTGACCTCATCAAGTGTAAAACATAGATGTATTGGGTAATTGTCAAGTTACTAGCTCCCTTGTGTGTTAGTGCGTTTGTCGTATTACTTCCTGCCACTTCCTCTTTGTACACCGTAGAAAAATACTCTACCCACTGTTGTTCATCTATGCCAATCTTTATAGTTGGTAAGTCGTGAGCTGCAAGGAATGGGGTGTTTACTCCATACCAGAATGCTGATCTATCTTTTTTCAGGGTTGCTTCATGTAGTGTCACCCAAGCCATATCTTTTAATTCAGATTTGCTTGCTTTCAGGACCTGAATATATCCCTTTCTTGCTTCTCTTGTTTCCCTGCTATCTCTTATAGATTTATGCAAGGCTTGCTTTAAGTTTGAATAATCTTTTGTGCAATTTAAATTAAACCATCCTTGGTTGTTCGAGGGTGTTTTTTGGTTCTCAACTCTCAGTGCATTTTTTTTTATTTCTGATGTAATCTGTGCATAAGCTCTTAAAATCTGATCATGAGGGGTCATTTCGTCCAAGCAAAAGGAGAAGAATTTTTGACAGCTTCCCAGAATTTTCTTTGTAAATTCTGTGGGTTCTATCTGGGACCACCGCAATGAATTGCCATTTATTTTATCCAGCACTATGTTTTGGACCGAATTATTAGGAGTTCCATGCATACATTGCACCTGGGTTATTAAAGACAAACTGATGTTTAGCGGGAAATGATCACTCACTGATATATTGTGTATTTCAAAATGTGTACGTTTTGCTGCGTATCGACAAGGCAGAATAATATAATCGATTATTGAGTTCATACCTCTCCCATTAAATGTCTGGGTAAAAGGAACTGGGGGTGAACAAAGATTATTAGCTAAAGTTAAACCAAATGAGAACATAATATCATTAAGAAGCTCAACATAAAGTGTGTGGGGGAAGTGGGGATATGTGTTGTCATCGTCAACTATTAAACCACAATTTTCCCCTCCTCTTAATGGGCACAAGCCGGTGTTAAAATCGCCACTCCGTACAGTAAACACATCCTTTGTATTATCACAATGTAATTTGTTCAAATCTCTGCCTTATTCCTTCAATACTCATGTAATTCGATCTTTTGGGCCATTGTTATAAAAATGAAGTAGTAGACAACAATGATACATATCCAACTGCATGGTTACAATTTGAAAATAACTATTAGATATTGACATGGTTAACTTATTTACATTCAACTTGTTAGATCCAATACACATAGACCTCCTTTGGGTCTTTCAAGTACAGAGGGAACTGCAGGGGTATGGAAAGTCTTATAACCGTTAATATGTATGCTGTCTACCACCCAAGTTTCTTCAAGACATATAATATTGAATTTTCCAACAAACTCAAGCCACAATGGGTTTATCACTTTTGAGCACCGTCCTGCAACATTCCAAAATAGTACAGTGACTTTTCCCATCATCTCAGTTTTGACACTGAAACCCGCATGTAGTTCTGTGGTGTCTGAATGTAGATTGTATACTTTGCCCACCTCGCTTGTTGATCTTATCCCCCGTAGTGAGAAGTGAAGTGGTTGAATTTATAGATATATTACCTGGCCATCTTTCTTTGTGATTTATCGTGACACCCTTTGCCTGGATATAACCAGTTTCTGGCGTTAGCTTGAGCAAGTCTACTGGGGTAAATAGATCATGTGTTTCACTAGGGCGGCTGTCTGTAACTATGTTATTCAGTCAATCAATCTAGAGTAGGGAGAAGGTCAACCTTGTTTTTCACTGCTACATTATATCTGGGATAGTTATTATCATAGGTTTTACCTCTAATATTCCTCAATTCCATGTTCAAACAATGTTGATGAACATAGCCCAGGGGTAGAACACTAATATCGCAGGACAATATGTTTTTGTTTCCAGCTGTCCAGAGGATAGTCTTCACTAGTTCTGGGGTTTTAAATGTTAAGACTATACAATCCCCTATGAAGTTTTTATGGTCTCTATCCAGCCAGCTCACTCTTCTAGCCATTTTGAATTCCAGAAAAGGTTCCTCTGCCAACCCTGTTTTTACTCCAAGCCAGTGTAATTCCTTGTTTCTCAAAGAGTCCCAGGGTTTTTTTTAATTGACCCTCAATGTTGGGACATTAGTTAAAATTACTGTATACAGTGTTACTGCCGGGAGTAGATCTAGAGAATTTTGGTTAACTTGGGAATTCTCCCTGGGAGGATGGGTAGGCAAGTTGTGATTGGTTGGATCAGCTGTAGTTGTAATATTCCACTTATAACGTTGTTGGTCATTAGACTGAATAGGATTTTGGTGATTTTGTGAGTGTTCACCTGGCGGCCTTGTGGCTTTTGTTGCAAGGAGTCATATGCCCCAGGGGTTACTCGATCTAAAACTGAGTGTATCTGGTTGTTTGTACTTTCCTTACTATCATCCTTAATTCGTCTACCCTGGCCCACTTGGCTATTGTGGGCTTCTGGCTTGATTATCAGTCCTCTCACTACTGAATTTATTGTTTAGAGTCCCATCAACCCTCGTGACTCTTTCAGTTAAACTAGATATGGCATCTCTTAAGAATATATCTATATCTACCACCCAGTTTGTTAAGTTAGCTAAGTCATTAGTGTGAATAGTAACATGGGTTTTTAAGTATGACCTCCCTTTTTGCCCCTTATCTTGGCAAGTTAATATTTTGGTTTGCTTAGCTTGCTTAATCCCCTTGTTGCCCTTTTCCTGGAGTATGTAGTTGGATTCACTAGGGATTGACTGCTTTTGGGTTACCTCTCTCACTTGTTTATTTGTTACCTCTGGATTTCTCTGGCGTTTTAAGGGGATTATGTATCAGGCTCCTGATCACTATCTGCTATTTCATCAGTCACTATTTGTACACAACCATTCTGGGTTTGTATGCCCTGATGCTCCACCATGGTAATGGGTAAAGTATTCGTGGCTAGTTCTTCATTTAATACTCCCGGTTTTTCCGTTTTGAGAGTCTGTTCCACTGTAGTGATTTGTCTTTCAATAGCCCCATTGCCCCAGTTAGAATATTTAATAATGTTGCTCGTGATGACCCCTTAGGTTTTGTTGATGGCAGAAACTGGTTGGTCGTTGCCTTTCTTTTGCCCATCTTTAAGATAAAATATACAGGATCAAGGTAATGGTCCAAGTGGTTTTTATATTTGACTCACTACAATGTAGTGTCCTTTCTTATATTTGTCTTTCTATCCACAAAACCTGGCAATCACCTCTACAATGACCCGTAAGTGAAAAAAGTCTAGAAACTTGTATTTAATAGAGGCTTACGTGTCCTACCCGGTGACTCTATTGTTATGTTCGTGAGTCAATACACAGTCAGGTTCCAATAATATCAGTCGGTGTAGAAGCCAAAGTTTTCTCTGCAGATAATAAGGTTGCTGGGCCGGTAAAGCAAGAGGGGGGCCCAGCTCAGCCTCCTCCGGGCTTTGACTGGACCACCCTTGGCACAGGCTTGGCCCAGGCACAGCCCAGGCTCGCCTGAGTGTGTCCCCCACTGCGTGAGACGGCGATTGCCTTAATGCCCCCAGCACAGAGAGGATGTCATTGGCGCCTCCTGGCACATTGGGTAAAGGGGGATGTGCTGATGCTGGTAGAAAAATGGAAATACGGGCTCCCTTAACTACTTAAAAATAGGAAGACATGAAAAGGACAGGGGTTGGAGCCCCTTTGCCCTTATGCAGGAACTGCCCCTGTTCCTGTGTAAATTCCAATACAAACGTAATTTAGTGGTATTTATCATCATATCACTACATCATGCATTGTGGCGCAGTATAAAGCAACAACAGAAATTCTCCTAGTTAAGCCTCACCTGGGGAGTTGTTGCTTTTTGATGCAATTCAAGGTCTACCACTAATCTGGGAAGCTGAAAAATCCATTGATTGAATGCATGGAGACACTACCCCTCCACCCATGCAATACCTCCCTGCCACAGAGTACGGTAAGGCAGTGATTTTTACTGCCTTGCGTAACTCTAGATTACTCAATACATCCAGAGCTGCACAAGCTGTCCTTGCTTAGCTTGACACATCTCACTTGCATGATGCAAAGACAAACACAAAAACGTTATATATCCAGTCCATGATCATTTTTTTCCAATCACAAAACAGTATAAGTGGGGCTTAATTGCATGGGTGAAATTTGTGGTTGTATAATGTGACCAAAGAGATTTTTTGGATCAACCTACCCTGAGCTTCATCTTGTATGATTGACATATTGTAATTGGAAATATCATTGTAATGAAGGTATATTGAACAAGTATCTATACTAATATTAGTTTTATGCATGGACTGCCCCTTTTTCTTTCATAACAATGTGAGTAATTTATGGAAATAAGAGATGTCCATTCAAAACGTGGCCTAATACGATGCCCATTTTTCTCCCTAGCTCACTTTTCTGCTGACATGGCTAAAACGTAAGTCTTGAGAAGGGCAAGAAATGGGCACATCAAAAAGATAACACATGTAAATGTAAATGAATTTATATAGCGCAAATCACCACTGTTTTCTAAGCACTTGCTTAGGGAACCCGTCCTGGTATTCCCCTGTGAGATAACCCCGGCAGGGTATCCTCAAGGTGAAAGCCAGGCATCCCGCCGCGAGGGGCCGTTGTGGAGATTAAGCAAGCTATTGCCCAGAGTCGCAGAGTGTGAACCCGTGAATCGAGTCGGCACCAGAGCGAGAATTGAAGAGTCCATGGACATTTGAGGACTCTAGACCCCGCCGAGCCAGGAATTGAACCCTGGACCCGGGCTGACCTCTGCTTCCAGGTCTGCCTCCTCTAACCAGTGAGCCACACTTCTCCACTTGGCTTTGGAAAGATGGGGCATATAAAAGAACGTGAAAGGGTAGCATGCACAAAGGCTGCCTCTAAAAGGCCCCAGGTCAAACAGATACCCCCGGCAACATCCACCTCACAAGTGACCACTCAGGTGCCAAGCTGCACAAACCCCACCACTAGACCTGATGATGTACAACAGCCAACACCAACAGTGTACACGAGAAAAGTATGTGCTGCATACTGCCTGAGACTGGCACCTACAATGCATAGGATGAGCAGATGACTGCCCAACATGGCAACAGAAGAAACAAACAAAGATTTTAATTGAATGCCAGGAGGCTTTAATGGACATTGCTGCACCGATTTAACTGTTGACTCTATTTCATAACACCCCCTTTCCTGGATTTTGACCAGTTTGTAATGTATTTTTGTTTTTTAGTGTATAGTTTAGGTTTAGGGATAGCGAAGGTTAGATGTTTTTGTTACCTTCAAGTGCAAGTGTTTTATAATGTTTAAGGGTTTTAGTGAGTGGGGGTTAATGTTTTGTGTATTATAATACAAAGTATGTATAAAATTCTTCAAAAAACTATATGTTTGTTTAGGCTAATATGTGTAGATTGTTTTCGAACTTAGGGTTTCTGGCTCGCAGAGATATGCACCCTGTCTAAGTAGGAACCACAGTTCTAGTCAGGGTGTGTCACAACATAATCTAAATTATTCTGTGCTCACCCTCTGGTAGCGTGGCACAGAGGGGAGAGGATGTGATGTGACAGCTAGAACGACCAACCTTGATGCTGGGGAACCAGATTCGAGTTTCGGCAGGGACGCTCAACATCCTGTGATTCTGGGCAAAATATGTAATCTCCCTGTACCTAACAAAAATAAATGTGTCCTTGTGTAATGCAACTGGTGCTCATGTAAAGCTCTCTGATACCTAAAACCTTCAAGTCAAGTTTGCGCTATATATAAAAAAAACTCCGGAAGGAAAACTTTGGATAGAGCAGTTAAGCTTAATTTAAGCGGCAGTGTGTAAAGTATTAGTGTTTTACTTCATCCAACAACATAGTGAAAACACTTCGAAAAGAGTTCCACACCAGGTTAGAAAAAAAAATATGATTTTATAAATAAAACAAGACAAAACAACAAAAATACAATGTGTAGAAGTCAAGATACAAACTTTTTTAAGATTAAATGCAAAATATAGCACTGAGAAGCAAGTTGCACCTAAAGAGTTATTTGATAGCTCTGGACCAGGAAAAAGTCAAGAGTTCCGGCCAGCCCCCGCAGGCCCACTAAGCAAAAGTATCTTGATCCTGGTCACAAATGCAAGATGTGTCGATCATTCTCAGGCTGTAGAGGTGTTGTGCCCACTTTCTATATGCAACTGCGGCAATAAATTGATTCCGTGAGCGAAGCACTAGTTCTGAACAGCTGCAGTTCTGAATGTGTTGCGCCAGGTTTCTCCATTCTGTAGAGGCGGTGCATTGATCTGCTCCATGCAGTGACAGTAATGCGTTGGTTCCGAAGTGGTGGTTCAGAGTGTAATGCTGTGGTTCCAAGTGCAATGTGCTTTTCCAGTTCCTGTAACATCGGTGATGTGTCAGTTCTGCTCTTTCAGTAGAGGATGTGTTGGTTCCACTGGACTGGGGTGGTACCACTAGGCAAGACAGACTCACAAGCAGATAAAGCCAAGAGTAGGAAAAGGAGGGTTCTAAACCTGTTGTGTCCCTGAGACTTAGGAAAACAGGAGGCAAAGCAGCAAGCCCTTAAAATCACTCTGGGTTCAGCTGAGGCATGTCCCGTCCTTCTCACCCAGCCAGAGAGAGAGAGTGGCATGCAGCAGAGCATCCCAGCAAGACAAGAGTTCAGCAAACAGCAGGTCCAGCAGGTCCAGCAGAGCTCAGTCCTTGAGCAGCACAGCAGACCCTGCTCTTCCTGGCAGAGTGGTCATAGGCCCTGAAGTGTACTAAATTGGTGGTGCCAGAAGACCAGTACTTATACCCAGTGGTGCCTTTAAATTGGGGAAGACTTCAAAGAAAGCTTTGAAGTGAACAGATCCTCTCCCTTCATGCCATGGCTCTAGACACACTATAGGGGGGTAATCAATCCTTTGTGTGGGGACAGTACAAAGCCCTTTCAGGTGTAAGTGTCATATTCTCACTCCCATCATGCTCAGGATGGCCCGTCTGCATGCAGATGAGAATTCAGGCACACCTACCCTTTCTTAATGTTTGACTGTAAAGAGGGAATGCTTGAAGTCAGCTGTCGCTCATCTCATTTGTGCATTCCAGAAACAGGCAAAGAGCACCAAATAGCTAAAGTTACTAACAGGCACATGCATCAAAGGATTTTGCGATCGCAAACGGTGCGAATCGCAAAAATCGGCCGTTTGCGATCGCAAAATCTGCTTTTGGAATGCATGAAGGGTGAAAGCCCTCGCAATTTGAGAATTCGCAAATATTTGGGAATTCTCAAATTGCGTTTGCATTTAAGGAATCGCATTCCTTAAATGCAATGCATGAAACTTTAAAAAAATTGTGATTTCGCAATTAGGGGGAGCAAATTACCATGAGGTTGAACCTCATGGTAATTTGCGAAAACTTTGAAAAATGCACTTTTGTGCATTTTTCAAAGTTTAATGTTGTGCACACACATGCCCTAAGGGCATGTGTGTGTACAATATATGTGCACAGATTGATTTCAGGGGTGCAACAGGGTATCCTTTGGACACCCCTGCACCCTTGAAATCGCATTCTCAATTTGCGATTCGCTAATTGCTAATCGCAAATTGAGAATGTCTTCCCATTCATTCCTATGGGCCTATAGGCCCATAGGAATGAATGAGGAGGTATTCCTTAATTGCGATTCACAATTTGCGAGTCGCATTAAGGGAATATTAAGAAATCGCGATTTATTTAGTGATTTCTTCATGCATTGCATTTTGCAATTCCTTAATTGCGATTCCTTAATTTTCGCAATTAAGGAATCGCAAAAAGCAATATTGATGCATGGGCCTAAAAAAATGCTAACTTTCTAAAAGTGGCCTTTGCTTAACTGGAATTTAAAATCCAACTTCACCATAAGTTGTGATTTTAAATTGTGAGTTCAGTGACACTAAACTTGAAAAGTCTATCTTTTCACAATTGGGAGTTACACTTAAAAGATGTAATAAGGTAATCCCAATATTATCCGATAGGAGAGATAGGCATTGTAATAGTGAAAAATGAAATTTGGAATTTTTCACAAACAAGAATTGTAAAGTTTAAAAGTACATGGACTGGCTTTTAAATACACTGCACCCTGCCCAGTGGGTTATACAAGGCCTACCTTAGGGGTGACTTATAAGTATAAAAAGTGGAAGGTGTATGCAAATAGGTAGTGTAGGTTAAATAGGGGTAGCTAGTGATATTGTATTATACATTTAAATTCATTTTTCATAGTTCGTAAAGTGATTAATAATTTTTTGCTTTAAGTTCCTAATATTGAGGTACAAGAGTCCATGACATTCATATAGTTTGCGTTGCATTGTACTAAAATGTTGCAAGCAATGCCACACTCATCTTGACAACTGTAGGCCTTTCTCACATTGGAGTTATGAACGAACCCATATCCACACTTCAAATATTGGAATTGGGGCTCCGGTATCAATATTTCACACATCATAACCCAGCACACTGCATGAAAGGTAGAGGGCAGGAAAGAGCTGTTTTCATATGATACAACAGATTCCTGCACAAACTGCTGTCTTACCCTAACACAGACTACCTTGTACAATAGTGCAAGGAGGCCTGTGTTATCTCCTGGAATACTTTTTGTGCAAAAAGAGACACCTGTCTGGACAAAACCTATTCTCATAGGAATTGACTACTTGCTAAGTGTGCTGCATGATGCAGCTCACTTTGAAAGAGGACACCACAAGAATATTTAAACATATATTTCCTCATGAACCCTCCCCTGGTGAGGAGTAGCATTGTTACAGGTTCCCTGGTCTACCACCAATGTTAAAGCTGTGTGTGCTACTAAATTAATGTATGGATCTGTGGGTACACACACACACCCTTAACAGATGTAACATCTCTCTAGGGCAGAGTAACATAAAGCTGCTATTTTGCCCTGCCTTGCATTTCGCCACATTTAAGAAGTCACAAAGGGCCACGGAAGGTGACCTTGCCTATCTTGGTAAATGCATTCATGGTATTGCATTGTCCTTGTGCACTTTTGTGTGGCACAAGTGCAATGCAAATTTCTGCGCTCTGGCTAGTACTGGTTTAACCTTCAAGAGGCATGAATTGATGATAAAGATTTGTGTGAGCGGTGAAGTATATACGTTATGTAATACAGCTAAGTACTTTGCATTGTATATATGGATCAGTTGAAAAGTGTGTTGGGATCACATACCTCACACGTCTTTTTCAGAGGTGATAAGTCTTTGTGTACTTTTGAATCATCTTACTGTGTGTCCATCAAGATAAGGTTGCTCGTTGATTTACTCCGACGTTCCATTGAGGTACTACACATTGCGCATTTTACCATTGCAATGGATGGCATTGTATTTTCACATTCCAAGACTCAATGTGATATTTACTTTAGACCCTTCTTCTTTAGATTTAGAAATATTTTAATGTGTTTTTGTATGGTATGTATGAGATAAGATCGTACACATCTGGTAATTGGATTTTATTAATGGGTATTATAAACCAGATTCAGATTCTCACATTACATTACTTGATAAGTATACTTTTTCTAAATCATCACATAGTGCCAAATACCAATGTGTAGTGGTTCACAATACATGTAGCTAAAAATTGTACTTCACTTTTAGTATTAAATCTTTTTATTGAAAGCCAATACATCGACCATTGCTTTAGGCGACCAAGGTTGAACAGTGACAAAACTGTATCTGCGCCCTCGCTAATGCGAGTGGCACATGGTGCAACTTAACCACAGCATGCCGCCTACAACCCATTCGGGCCGGCCGCGTTTGAAAGTCAGAAGAACAGTCGGTAGCAGCAACAATGCATGTATTATACGAAACACCCCCTTCCTCCCCTCCCACCCTCCCGCACCCTCTCCCCCCCCCCCTTTTCCTTTGAGGTAATAGAAAGGAAACGCTAAAGAAACCAGTGGCAGTGATCAAAGCAACACAAGGGAAACTTCAGATCCGGGAGGCCTTTCTGCGGGCCTTCGTCTTGGTCTCTGGGATAGGTGTATCAGCAAGATGTAGCAAACGCAGGTATCGGGGACAGCTCAATTCCCTGAATTCCCCAGTAAGCAGCGTCAGAAATGGCCACCAGACGTCCGCAAATTCGTCCCCCCTACCCGCTGTAGTCAGTGAAAGCTTCTCCATGCCCAGGATAGACCAGAGCCTGTGCAGCCAGCCCAACTGCACCGGCGGTCGAGGATCTCTCCAGCGGGCTACAATGTTTTGCACAGCCGCTCCCAGCGCAAGCGCAATCAATCTCCCTCTCATAGATTTCAGTGGGTACATCAATGCATTGGTGTTAGACCTGGCATCATTGGCTTGAGTCTCTCCTCCATTTTTTTTGTTTGCCTCCACTGTTTTACGATGTTTTGCTGGTATAATGCTTTGGGCACCGTGCCGCTGCTGATCAGTGCCACAGTGCCAGTGCTCCCTATGTTAAATTGATGTATCGATTGAATTCCATGTTTGGCTTATTTAGTTTACTGTCAGTCCCTAGTCTAGTGCACCAGGAGTGCCAGGGCTTGTAAATACAAATGCTGCTCGTGGGCTTGCAGCACATGTTGTGCCACCCACAAGAGCGCCTCGTAAAAGAATGTCTACGGGTCTGCCATTGCTAGACCTACGTGCAGTCTCGTACTGTCACGCTGACTGCGCAAGTACACCTACTTGCCAGTCCCTAAACCTTCCCTTAACTTCATGTTAGTCACCCCTATGGTAGGCCCACGGGCAGGGTGCATTGTAAGCCTAAAGTAGGACAAGCCTGACCAAGTTGGCATGTCCTATTAGTGAATCACAGTCATATTCGTGTTTCACTATTGCGAGGTAACCTGCTCTCCATTAGTTAGCATGGTCCGCCAGGATTATTAATGCTATGATCCTAGCTGGCTCGTGGAGCATGGTGCAATGTCGAGTTTGGTATCCCTGAACTCGGGGTTTAATTACGCATCCGTTTGTGTGGATGGTTTTTGGACTCTGGGTTTGAAAATAGCACTTTTAGAAAGTTTCTATTTTCTTGTCTAACCATTTCTAGTTTCTGCTGGTCTTGCATGTGTGTGACAGGAGCTGGGTGGCTCCCGAGGTCTGAATGAGTCTGTGTGGGATGAGTGGGACATTTGCGTTGAGAGTAGGGGGAGAGTAGTTGCTGATAGCCTGCCCTGCCTGATACAATGCTGGCTCCACCTCCTGCCAAGCGGCTGATGGCTCTGTGCCTGCCATGGATGATCCTAGCCCCACCACCTACCAAGAGGCCGATAGCTCTGCTCCTGCCAGTGACAATGCTGGCTCCACCTCCTGCTGGGCGTCTGAGGACCCAGCCCTGCTCAGTGAATAGGCCAGGTGCCTCTGCCTGGCTCCACCCACAACAGACCCAGGACGTTGGGAAATTCCCCTGCATGGACAAAGGGATCAAAGCCAAAAAGGGGTATAAGAGAAGGACCCCTGAACAAAGACTTTAGATCACTTCTGACAAGGAATGCCCTCTCGACGCGGTGAGCGCTGCTCACTCTTGCAACAGCATCATCGACATCGACGTCTACCGAGGCCTGATCAACACCGACGATGCAACGCCGGATTGCTCGACGCCGCTGATCATCGTGTGCTTCATTCTCCTAAGGTACTGTGTTGTTGGGGGTCCGTGTGACTCTGGGCTCGACGTAGCGCTCCTCGCGGTCGATGCCGAACCTTTGGATTAACTTTGCCTCGACGTCGTGTAACTCCCGTGTGGGTTACCTGGTTGCTAAGAACTGTGTTTCCAAGAAGAAGAGTTGCTTTGATACTAAAGACTTTGTGCTAAAGAAGAAACTACGCTTGAACTATTATTTTTCCTTCCAAGAGTATTTATTAAGATTGTGGAATATTTTTGTCGTTATTTGGTCTTGTGCTAAGCCTTATATAAAAATCCTTATTTTTATAATACTACTGTGTCGTGTCCATTTGTAGTGTATTCACTTTATTACTGTATGTGGTCATAAAAGCTTAACACACAGCCTCTGAGATAAGCCTGTCTGCTCTGCCAAGCTACCAAGGGGGTGAGCAGGGGTTATCAAAGAGTGTGATCCCCTTGCCCTGACTAGAAAAGGTGTGTCCCTATTTGTCGGAAGTGCATACCTCTGCCAACTAGAGACAGCCGGTTCTAACAATTGGGCAGTCCCAGTAACACATATGCGGGGAATCGGGGGAGCTGGGTATCCAAATGAAGGTCTATCAGGTCAAGAATAGAGGTCCAATAATTCTGCAGCCGCTCACAGCTCCACAGCAGGTGTTCCAGTGTGCCCAACTCCCCGCACCCTCTCCAACAGCGGTCACTGACTTAGGGATCCCAGCGGTGCATGCGTCTGGGGTGTGATACCAGTAGGTGGCCACTTTTGTGAGTGTCTCTGTGAGGCCTGAGTGGTAGGCCGAATGGCGAGCCCTGTGGTAAATCCCCTCCCACTCCTTGCGCGTGAGCTGCCTTCCCAGGTCCCTGTCCCATCTAGCTTGCCCTGCATTATAAGTGTATATGTTAGTAAGGAGCAGGTGTTGATATAAGTCCGAAAGCAGTTTCTTCTCCGACGTGCGTGTCAGTAGCCATTTTTCATAGGGTGTAAGAAAACGCTGCGCTCCCAGTTTGATCGAGGGTTGTAGGACCCAGTGCCGGACTTGCATGTAGGGCATGCGATCGGTTTCCTGTATGCCATAGGCCTCTTTCACCTTCTGGAAAGGGATGATGCCCTGGAGATCAAACATGTGGCCAATCTCCCGGCAAGGTGTAGCTCTCCAAGCCGCGAATGCCTGTGGATCCAGGCCCCAGGTAAACTCCGGGTTGTCGAATATCGGAGTTAGCGGGGAAGGGAAGGAGGTGAGGTTTCTCCTGACTGCCACTCTATCCCACACTCTCATGACCGTACCGGTGATATACGAGGAATATAAGTTGGGAGGTCTAAGGCGCCTCGGGAGGAAGGGCACACCCTGGAGCCTGCGGCCTGCCACAGCTTGATCTTGAAAGAGCCAGTGTTTGCGGGACTCTAGCTGGTACCACTCCACTAGAGTACAGGGTGAGATCGGGCAGTCCCACACCCCCGTGAGCCGGGGGAAGCGCGGCGAGTTGGTGTTTAAAACAAGGGCGGCGACCGTTCCACACATATCGGGATATGTCAGCCTGTGCTTTCTGGAGCCAACCTGTCAGGGGGCGTAGTGGGAGGGTCTGGAAGATGTAGAGGACCTGTGGAAGCAACGTCATTTTGACGGCAGCAATACGGCCCAGCCAGGACACCGTGAGGGGTTTCCATTTCCTAAGGGTCTCGGTAAGGCGCAAGCCGAGTCTGGCATAGTTAACCTCTACCGTGGCCTGGAGCGTGGGCGCCAGCAGGACCCCCAGGTAGGGTACCGCTGACGTATACCACCGCAGGCCAAACTCCGCTTTAGCGTCATCCAAAACTTCAGAGGATAGAGACACATTCAATGCCTCCGATTTATCTACATTGATTTTAAAGCCCGAGGCTAGGGCAAAGGTATGCAGCTCTATGAAGAGTGCCCTCAGAGATTTCATGGGGTCCATAAGCAAGAGCAGAATGTCATCGGCGTACAGACTGATTTTGTGAGTATCGCCACCAAAGGGAATGCCTCGGATACGCTGGTGTTGCCTGATCCGTTGGGCTAGGGGCTCCATATAGAGCGCGAATAGGAGGGGAGAGAGCGGGCAGCCCTGCCTGGTCCCCCTACTAATCGGGAATCGTGGCGAAGTGTGGCCATTCACCCGGACTGTAGCGTTAGGTTGTCTGTAGCAGTTAAAGATGCGGGTACGGAGCGTGGTCCAGAGGCCGAACTGCTGCAAGGCTAGGTCCAAATAGGGCCAGTGCACTCGATCAAACGCTTTCTCAGCGTCGACGGTGAGGAGCATGCAGCCCAGCCGTGCCCGCGAGCTGGCTTCCATCAGGTGGAGGACTCGCTTGGTGTTATCGCTCATCTGTCTTTGAGGTATGAAACCGGCTTAGTCCGGGTCAACTAACTGTTGCATATAGGGGGCTAGTCGGCTGGCTATGATACCCGTATACAGTTTAATGTCAATATTTAAAAGCGATATTGGCCTGTAGGAACCGCACGCTGTCGGGTCTCTACCGGGTTTGGGTATCACGGAGATGGCGGCTTCCAGTAGGTCTGGTGGGATAGCTCCGGGTTGATCAAACGTGTTAAACAGATCCCGCAATAAAGGGGCCACTTGTGAACAGAATTTCTTATAGAAGGCCGCGGGGTATCCGTCCTGGCCAGGTGATTTCCCTAGCTTGAGGCGAGAAATCGCCATTATGACTACCTCTAGACCGATGGGTCTATCTAGGAACTTCGCCTGTGCCTCATTCAGGGAGGGGAGGGTCGCCCCATCTAGATAATCACTGCCTACCTGGGGGTCTAAGGTGTCCGCGTCGTAAAGGTCGGCATAGAAGCTACCGAACTCTGCCGCTAAGGCAGCGTCGTCCGTGACTAGGTCTCCGGGGTTGGACTGAATAGCCCGAACGCTCTGTCTCTGGCGCTGCTCTCTCAGTTTACTCGCCAGCAATTTCCCACACCGGTCCCCCCGGTGTAGTAGGCATGCTTCAAACGCAGGGCAGCGAATTCCGCCACATCCTGGTCTAAGGCCGCCAACAGCTTCCTTTCCGTGCACAGTTGGCGCGAGGCCCTGGCAGCTCCCGTTCGTTGTTGCATCTGCTCTAATTCAGCCACTCTCTGCGTGAGTTCTGCTCTCTTTTGAGCGCGCTCTCGGTTGTTGGCCGCAGCCACCGAGATGAATTCTCCCCGCAGGACGGCCTTAAGGGCGGCCCATTGGGTGGCTTTCGAGGTATCATCATTGGCGTTGTGCGCCAGGAAGTGGCTGATGGCGGTCGATATTTTCTCGACTGTAGCAGGGCTTTGCAATAAGCCCACACGCAAGCGCCAGTGCCTCTGTGGGCGGGGGGTGTCTGGTACCAGGAAGGACGCCACCACCGGGGAGTGATCCGATAGCGAGGCCAGAAGGATGTCGAAGTCTTTCGCGCGTGCCGCCAGCTGGGTAGAGCATAAGAAGTAGTCTAGCCGCGCATATGATTTATGAGCAGCTGAATAGTGCGTGTAGGCTGTGGACGGGGGATGTGAGAGGCGCCATAGGTCAACCAGGCCTAAGTCTGTGAGATGTGTGTGTCCCTCTGGGGAAAGCGCCCCGACCTGACCGAAGCGCTGATTAGAGCGGTCTGCTGTGTTATGAAATACCAGGTTTAGGTCCCCTCTGAGTAGCAAGTGTGGATGTGTGTTGGCTGTGGCCGCTTCTAATGCTTTGTGTAGGTATCCCTCCTGACCCTCATTAGGTGCGTATGCTGAGCCAATCAATAACGTCTGTCCTGCCAGTAGGAAGCGATGAATCAACAGCCTACCCTTAATCTCCGCCTCTTTTTGCACCACCCGTCCATGGAAGGTTCTAGCTACAAGGATCGCTACTCCCGCCACTTTCTTGGATGCCGAGGAGAAGAATTGCTCTGGAAAGAAGTGGGACTAAAGCCGATGTTGGTCTTTGGGCAGTAGGTGTGTCTCCTGCAGGAGGCAGATGTCAGCCTGTGAGTTCCTCAGGAAGGAGAGAACCGCCCTGCGCTTATTTGGATTGTTAAGCCCCCGTACATTTAAAGTGAGAACTGTCAAGGGGTGAGTCATCCCAGACCAGTATCAAGTGCAGGCGCGCCGTGTGTGTGCAGTGTCTGTGCCACAGTAAAGAAGGAAAAGGGGGAAAACTAATTCTTCTCAGCTCTAGTGGACAAGGAGGACCCTCCCCCACCCAACCCCAACCCTTCACCCCAAAAATGAACCCCCCCTGGCAACCCCAACTGTGCCATCCAACTTCCCCCCCAACCCCACCCCCTCTCCCCTCCTCCCCACCCCCCACCAACGGAACCCAAGAGAAAGTCATAGTCCCAGGTCTGCCAAAGATAGTGTAGACCTGCGGGATAACCAAGGTCAAATTGGACTAGAACCTGTGGAATCAAAAGTAGACTGGGGATATGGCATTGGCAACCATCGTGGCCCCCACCCCACCCCCTTCATTGTCGCGGGAATCCATGCATGCCCCCTCTGCGGTTGGTCTAAGAGGGCCCCGAGGTGTCCTTCGCCACCCCCTGCACTGCTGCAGCATGCTCCTTGGCAATCGTCGTTTGATCCGGGCGGGCACTTGACTTGGGCCGTCGCCGTCTGCGGACCTTCTGCCAGCCATCACGTCGGTTCTGCGATTGATTCTCCTGCGACGACTCCGTGTTTGCATCATCGCTATGATCCTGATCTGGTACCTCGAGTCCCAGCAGCTCGCAGGTGTCGTGGAGGGAGCGCATTTGGTGGAGGGCCCCGTCCCACCGAAAGATAAGTCTAAACGGGTGTCCCCAAGAGTAGGCTACCCCTTTGGCTCTCAAGAACGTCGTGACAACTTTGAACTCCCTCCTCTTCTGGAGCGTTATCACGGAAAGATCTTGGAAGAGTTCCACTGATGCGTCTCTAAACCGGAGAGGTTGGGACTGGCGTGCTTCTCTAAGAATCCTCTCCTTGAGTGGAAAGTCCGGGAGGAAAGCTAGTATGTCAGGAGGGGGGGGCCGGAGCTCGACGCGTCAGGCCCACTCGGTGCGCCCGATCTATGCGAATGGGGAAGTCTGCGGGTTCCTTGAGGACCTCTCGGAACAGATCTTGGAGGTACGTGGTGACGCTGTTCCCCTCCGCTTTCGATGGGACACCCCGTACCCGTATGTTATTCCACTGCGAGCGGTTTTCTAAGTCCTCATTGTGAGCTTGGAGGTCCATTTGCTGATCTCGGAGTCGCAGGACTTCTTGTTGGAGATGTACTAGCTCCTCACAACGGACATGGTTTGAATCCTCCATCGTTGCCACTCTCTCCCCAAGCCCATCCAGGTCCCTGCGCAGCTCCCTCTGTTCGCTCACCAGCTCCTGTTTGAGGGTCTGAAAGTCTTCCCGCAGTGAGCCAAACAGGGATTCCAGGAAGGACCTCGTGACAGGGGCTTCTTCACGGGTTTCACCTTTGTTAGTGGCAAGCGAAGATGACGGTGATGCTGCCTGGGATTTGTCTCCTTTAGACGGCTGCTTCACCAGGAGATCAGTGATGGAGCGGCCTCCCCGGCGGTTAGCATTCGCCATCGCGGTGCCTCTCGCTGTGGTCCACTTCCGTAGCTTCTGCTTCCTAACCCGGCCACTCCACCGCGAGGGGGGTCTACTAGGGTCCGGCCGTCCTTGTTGCAGATGCGGGAGTGGGTGTTGTCAGTCTCGGGGTCCGTCTATCCAACCCTAGTCCGTGTCCCCTAGTCCAGTCGGATATTCACAGCGGGTCCATTCACCTCATCCAGGCCTGTCTTTACGGCCCTCGCTCTCTCTGGTAGCCACCGGCGACACTCCAGAGGGACGCCGCTGTTTGCTCTCGGTCTATCAATTCTGCTACGGGCCTGGGCCCTCGCCCCCCTCCCCGGCAGGCTATCCACCAGGCGCTGGCCGGGGCCCGCCCAGCACAGGCCGTCTGCTAAGGTCTGGACGGGAAATCGGAGATAGGCTTGTGGCGGGTCGGTGCTGTCGGCCCCTCAGGAGTTCTGATGTGTCGCAGGTTAGTGTCCTCAGGGTGTGGCGACCCCTTCTCAGTCTATGCAAGGAGCCAGTTGTGCCTTATCCCCGCACGCACAGGCGTGTCTCCGGTGTCAGGGGGCTGCCCACCTCCAAGGACTCGGTCTCCGCTGTAGGGGCGCTGGGGGCAGATCCCAATCAAGTCCGCCCCGCCCCAGCCCACACATGCACCGCGCACTGGAAGGCCCACCACCTGGGGCTGGTGTCTCTGGGGGACCGAATCACCCTTATCGCAGTTCTGGATGCTTCACCTGCCGGACCGGCAGACCCACGGCCCAAGCGCTCCCAGCTCGCCTCACCTCTCACTGCCTGTGATGTTGGGGCCACGCGGGGGTCCACTAGCTCACCACACCTCTCACCGCCTGTGGTGTTGGGGCCACATGGGGGTCCACTCTCTCTGCCTGGCACCCCTGATTCAGGCGTCCGCCGTCCGCGGGCCCACCGCTCTCGTAGGCCGCTGGTCTTCTGTTGGGAAGGCCCTCAGTTCATGCGCCCCCGGCGCTTTAGCAGCAGGCCGCCGGGAGCCAGACACACCGAGAGCAGCTCCACCGGGTGCCCGCCGGTGTCGGAGGATGGGGAAGGATGTGCGGCAGCCTCTGGTCGGGTCCCCACCTCTCAGCGCCCAGCCCGCTGGTCTGTGTTGGCTAGACTGGGACTTCGAGTCAGGCGCCGCTCCACACAGGCCCCGACTGGGCCCTCGAGTTTCGCGCTCCCGGTGCTCGGCAGTCAGCTGCCGGGAGCTCCGCACACCTATGACCGCTTCTCCGCCGGTCCACTGCAATGGGAGGCCGTAGGAAGGCCCGTGGCGCCCACTGTGCCCGACCATGGCCACCTAGCGTTTCCTCAGCGAGCCCGGCTAGGCCAAGACCAGGGCCTCGAATTAGGTGCTGCCCGCCTTGCTTGTCCTCCTGGCCGGACTCTCCCCCGGGCCGGGGCCGCTGTCCACTTCCAAGGCCGCGAGTGGCGCCGCTGGGCTCGCAGCGATGACCGGAGCACCCGTGGGGGCAGTGGGCAGCAGGGTCCCTCGGGTGTTGCCGGATCGGGGGCAATATGCTGTGTTTAAAGGTGCTGTAGAGGGATCAGGGCAGGGAGCCACGCGGACTTGCGACTGTTCAGGTCGCTATCTTGGCCACGCCTGTACTTCACTTTTACATCTGTTACATATGAAAAGTGGAGAGAAACAAATTGTCATTAGCAAATATGAATTTTATTTGATCAGAACAGCTGAATAATATCAAATACTTCACAAAAATGGAGTACTGTAGTGGTTAGCAAAGAAGGAAGCATGATGTCCTACACAGGACAAATTCAAAACTAACCAGGACGCTTTCACAAATGTTTATAGGGAATATCTGGTTTAAACCTAAGCATCTTCCTTCTGTGATGAGTGTTCTGCTTCCACTGGAAGTTGTGGTGTTGGAATGTGAGGCAGATTAATAATTGTACTAGCTTCTAAAGCACAAATATCAGAGGCAGTAGATGTAATTCCAAATTTTCAAATTACATTTGGAAACGTCAGTAAGACAGCTTGGTAGTCCCTGGCAAAAGTTTGATGGTTGGACAATATAGCTATGACGCTGATATTGAGGGAACATGTTGATGCCATGAAATATGAACTTTTCCAAATGAATACATAAATACTCCAGTCCTCTTTCCAGGGACTAGATTGAGAAATTGTTGGTTCCCAGTTGGCTAACAAAATCACTGGTGTCAGATGTTGAAGGCTGGTGTTGTTGGTCCTTCTGCCTCATGACACTAGCAGTGTCAGATGAAGAGACATCAATGTCTTGGAGCCAACAGTAGGTGTCTAAAATAGCCAAATTTGACAACCCACTGGTACCTTCGATAGTGCCTGCTATAGTCTCAACTCACAGCCTGACTTCATCAACCATTCACTGCTGGACTCCTACCACTCACCATTGAAATGTGACTTGGGGGTCCTCAGAGTCCTCACTTGCAATTAGGCTGGCTTCAATTAGTGTACGACAGGGAGACGCTCCATGGGTTGTACATGGGTGTCCCCCATACATAGTAAGTGGTAAATGCCTCTGATGATTGTTTTTGTGCAGGAAGGTGTTCCCTTCCTACACAAAAATAATCCTGCCTACAAGCTAAGAACACCTGCAACATGATGCATACACTAGGCTGCAAAAAGTACGACAGACCTAGGAAAGACCTAGGAAAGGACCGGAATGTGCTGTATAACGTCAAAGACAGCATTTTCATGCCCTTTCTCTTTCATGCAGCACAGCAAGGTGACCTGCTGTGCTGCGCTGCTTGAAAGATTAATTTATAAGGCCCTATGTATCTCATGCAACTCATGGCCATGCAAGGTGGCCCTTCCTTGATTGATGTTCCAGATTAAGATTTTGGTGTGCACTAAAATCTCCATGTGGGGGCACAAAGGCAAAGCTTAAGATTGATTATTATGCCCCTTGTTTTCCCAGAATTATGATGGTAAATCCATTTATATGTCCCTTATCGACAATTGATAAATCTGTCCTTGCACACTTCTCTTCAAGATTACACCCCTTTTTTCACGTCTTGCTCATCCACCCTATAAGCACTGACCTGACCTTCCACTCAGGCTACCAACTGGAATGAGGGATGCCGCTTGCTCGTCCAATGAATCCACATCCTCCTGGACATGACGTCCTCCTCTGGTCCTCATGGCTGCCTTTAGGTTCCTGGTCAGTTTCTATTTTTTCTTACATTTGTAGTCGTGCCACCCCTTCTTCCGCTCCACCACAGTTCTTCTTGTTAGCACAGTGCAGTTTATCTTACTACAAACTGCCATATTGCATTGGTCTTTGCTAATGATAATTTGGAGGTGACAAATGATAGATGTTAATTCTTGGTCACCTCATTGATGAGTATTTGGTTTTCTACCTGTGACAAATTAGACTGCCCCTTCCTTTTCTCCTGAGTTTTTTGGAAAGGCTTCTTGGTTAAAGTTGCTGCCATCCTGGATTCCTGAGGCTCCTTCCATGCTTTTAGTGTGTAAATATGTATTTGTTGATTAATTAAAATCATTACAATCGATAACAATGAGTTCCTTTCAATGCTTTTAGTGATTGATGGAGTTTATAGTTAGAATTGTGTAGCTCTAGTTACTGTTTACAAGCATTGTCGTGATGTAGTGCACTCCTGCGTGACACAATATTGATTTGCGGCACGTAATGCTGTTTTACAGCGTAGAAATCCACTTTGCGTCACTTACGTAGTAGTTGTGTTACTGCACTTTGCTCCATAAACAACTACTTTGCGTCACAATGCTTAATGAATCTCGGGGCCCTGCGCCATTGTGCACAGTATGATGAATATGGAAATCCATAGAGCAGGATACTTCAGCAATACAATGCAGTTCATTCTGAGGCAACGCTGCGCAACGCATCATTATGTATGTATTGATACATTTGTCCCTACATGTTTTACTAGCATACATGTGATAAAATGTTGACTTAACTAAAATTGCTTTAGTGTGCGGCAGATTAATATTTTACAAGTTATATAGGCTTCCAGTGACGTACTTCGGTGATGTAGTGTCATCATTGATGTATGCCCTATGTGAAAACATCAGTGATGTCACCAATGATGCTCCTAATGTCATATATGCTATAGTCCATGATTTCACTGGCACGCTTTTATCAAGATAGGATAGGATAGGATATGACATTATTCATAGAGCGCACTTATACCTGAGTGTGTCAAGGTGTTGAAACAGACAAAAAAAGAAGACGGAGAAGAAGCGCACCTGCAGCCACCTACAATGGGAAAAACCAGGTTTCAGATGTTTTAAAAAAAGTTGATAAGAGGCCGCGCTCGAGATAAAGGTGGGCAGGGAATTCCTTAGCTTGGCAGCTGCTACTGAAAAGGAACGAGCACCCCATCTTGTCCTACGAAACATGGAAGTCAGAAGATTTTTCTGTGAGATGGGTCTCAGGACCCTCCTGGGGGTGTACCATTGATAGAGAGTTTACAAATGTGACTTGCCCTTACAATGCATTGCCTTGAATACCATGCTCAGACCCATGAAGCAGATACGCAGCAAATGCAGGAAACAAATCTCATTCCCAGCTGGGAAATTAAAGAATCCGCTGTGCAGCCGCATTATGTACCACCCAGAGCTTGTTGAGGTAGACCGCATTCATGTTCAGGTACAGAGCATTGCAAAAGTCCAGCCGGGAGGAGACTGGAGCGATGATGATTGACTGGTGCAATTCGAACGCAAAGAAAGGCAAAACCTTTCTCAGAATCCTCAGTAAAAAAAAAACAAGTAATAACCCTGTGGCTGACCTGTGCTTCAAAGCTCCGACCATCGTCAAAGATGATCCCCCGATTTTTTGCTGTCCTAACCGGGACAGGAAGGGGACCACAGACTGCCAGCCACCAAGAGTATGACCAGATGAAATTCGGCAAGCCAAATAGCAGCACTTCAGTCTTGTCTGCGCTGATCTTCAGTGAGTTGTCCTTCATCCAGCAGATAATGCTGGACATACACTGATTGAACCGCTCCGAAAATGATTGCAGGTCATTAGAAATGGAGACAATAGTACATTTGTATGGTGCAGACTTAAGTTTGAATTGCTAACTTTAATAGAGACGATCAGTACATTTGTTTGGAGCAGACTTAAGTTTGAATTGCTAACTTTAATTGGTGAAATTTGGCACTTTTGGGCTTTGGGCCAGAAGGCTAAAGTCTCCCAATCTAAGGGTATTTCATGGATGTTTTTATGTTTTTTTTTTAATAAAGCTGTACACAGTTTGGTTTAGTAATGAACCTTAAAGATTGATTGGTCCAGGGGATGCATTCCATTGGGAAAATGAAGCAGGAGCAACATTAGGTGGTAAGGAACTGCTGGGAAGAACTATTGTTGAGGCACCTCCTCAAAAAAAGGAATCTGCATAGAATTTCCATGAAGAACAAGAGGCATGACACAATTATTTATTTGTGCTGTATTACTCATTTCTGTAAAGTGTTGAGTGCTTCTTTACTCTACAGTAGTGCACTGTTGAGGGATGAAGAAAAAATAGTGTGAGAAAAGTAATGACTAACTATTTGATTTAATGTGACACTTAACACTGTAAATCACTTGAAATCGTCTTTCCAAAAAATGCAAAAATTACATTTATTTTCATTGTACAGACTCACTGAAGAGTGCAAGCAAATGCCTGCAAACACTTCCTCTTTCTTCCTAGATTTTAGAATTGAATGAAACAGGAAGCTGATTTTTTTCTTGCAAACCCGCAGCAACAATCTCCTACCATAAAGCCCTTCCTAGAATACCATATTAAATATATATATTTGTAAACACATCTCATCATTCACTCTTCTAAGTATAAGAAAAAGTTCATGGTTTGAAACAGAACAATTGAAAAATTACATTGTTTGAAATATGTAAAAATTATACAATTAAGTTGTAAATTCAAAGAAGGGGAAGGTGAAAGTCGGGGATAAGAAAAAATGTTATAAGAAAAAATACTTGTGCTTAACATCTTAAAAGAAAATACATATAATAAATCTGACAGTTGTATAATATATAATAACATAACATAACATTTTAATAACAATTGTAACTGTGTATAAGGCAGTGATATTATAAAAAAAAGAGGAAGTCGAGGAGTTTAAGAACTTTCCCTGGGTGTGAGTGTGCACTTTGATCTAAGAAATTAATGATTGGAGACCATATGATGTGTCATTTTAGTGTAAGAGTTATAGTAGTAATGCATGCTTTGTCTAATTTGTGATTATAACAGACTGTATACCACCAACCTTGAAATGATATTTGGGAGAGAGCTTTCCAATTTGTCTTTATTTGTAAAAAAGCAGCAGATAACAGTACATCCAATATTTTTAAATTACCGGAAATTTGTCCCAAGTCAAAGAAAACATTTGAGATAGAAAATGGTATCAATTCAATTTCAATTCAATTCAAAAGAGTCTTTATTTCGATATATACATATCATAAAAGACTATACATATTAAAAAAACGTAAACATTCCATTCTCATATGAGTGACAGACAGCACTACAAAAAGATTAGATCGTCAAGTTAATCCATCCAATGCACAATAATTTATCTAAAAACAAAGTACAAAAAAAGACTATAAAAGCGTAGAAAAAAAGCCCTCGTCCAAAATACAATAAGCATCACTGAGTTGATTTTGCAATAAATATATCTAAATATATTAAAACAATTTTAGTTCTGGCTTAACTTACGCGCATGGATTACCTACATCCAATGTAAAAATTTAGCGACAGCAATAACAGTGGGTTCTGAACAATCTGTTTTAAGTATCCTTAATGCCTCTGAGGCAGTGGTGATGCCCTTCAGCAGACAAAAAGGCTTCAACCACGTATCCCTGGGATATTTGTACTCTGGGCAGATAAACAGAATATGTGCTATGCTTTCCGGCTGCGATGGACAAAATGGACATCTTGTATTGGTTTTAGCATGCCATTTGCCGCTGAAAGAGTTGACGTGAAGCGTTCCCACCCTAAATTGGTGGTACTGTTTCCTATCTCCGCGAACTGTGATAAAATCCCAGTACCCTTCGTAAGCAGTTTCATGTTTTAGATCCAGGATGTCTCTTGTGAGCGATGGACTAGTACAAGTCCTAAAACTTCTCATAGAGACCATTGTCCAGTATACCTCCCTAAAAGCCTTTCTAGGCGGAAAAGGATTAACAGTAGGATTCCCCCACAATGAACTCAAGCCCATGGCAGTATAAACTGCCCTGGTCTCTCTCATCCAAGGAATTCTGTGGGCGCTATCAGCATCTCTAACTTTGAGGCAAGCCCGAGTGTAGTGGGAGAGCTCTGGGGTGACCCACAGTCTCCTCCAGTAAGCCATAGGTCTAAAACATGCTACGTCCTCTAGTCCCTGGCATCCCAAATCATAAAAGAGGGCAGTGATGGCGTAGATGGTGGAAGGCCAATTATTCCCTCAAACTTGTTTTGGGAGCTCGTTAGTGATGCTAAATTGCTAAACCCCCATAGTTCTGCCCCATAAAGGACTGACGCGCTCATTTTAGTACTGTAAATTTTGAGCGCTGGGGCAGTAGGTTTTGTAGCTGAGAGGCGGAGTTCCTTTGTTAGGAGACCAGCTAGTTCAGCATGTTTGGTAGCCAGCTGATTAATGAGAAGTTTACAATCTAGTTTAAAACCCAAAGTTATACGAAGGTAGGAAAAGACTTGGGTCTGTTCTAGCATAACACCATTCTTAACCACCCTCCCTCTTACAAGCTTGTGCTTGTGCAGCACTATAAACTTTGTCTTGCTCACGTTAATTGGTAAGACCGTAGTCCTTTCAGAACACCTCGAAACACACTATAGCCTTCTGAAGGCCTTGCTGCGTTTTGGAAATTAACAAGGTGTCATCTGCAAACATTAGCAGAGGGATCAGCTTGCCATCCAGTTTGGAGGCGTCAGTAGGATGATTCTTAAAATATTGGATCACCCTGTTAATATACAGCGAGAAGAGTGTTGGTGCTAGTACACACCCTTGTCGTACCCCCTGAAGATGGGAAACCTATCCGTTACTTTTCCTTGCTGTCCCCAGCGAACTTGGGCAAAGTTTGCGTCATGTAGTTTGATTAAAAAGGCCAGTACATCCAGTGGCATACCCTGTTCAATGTCATGTACATTCCGCAGATATAAAGCATTTACTTATTATATGCCCATTTATTCATACTTTTTGGATCAATTTTGCAATCAAATTCATTTAATCCATCAAAATAAAAGGTATCATATTTTGACAGATTAAATGAATTTGATTGCAAAATTGATCCAGAAAGTATGAACAAATGGGCATATAATAAGTAAATGCTTTATATCTGCGGAATGTACATGACAGACCAACAAGCATCTAAGAATTCTGAATAGATTATATGTAAAGAGGCAGGGGTGATCAATAGTCTGTTATAAACATAAAAAAAGAGTTTGTTTAGAATTAGCCACACAAGAAGGCTTTTACATTTTAACCAAAATATTTCTCCATAATGAAAGAGGCCATGATACACTTAAATCTCTTTCCCAACAAGAATTTGTGTACAATTAGTTGCTATGAGCTGAGATCAATGTGAAGTGTTTAGAATAGTCACCACTTTAGGGTTTGTAAGTAGAAGCTCCTTATTTATTGATGGGAAGAGGAGAGAGTGTCAGAACGAAATGAGAATTGTATTCTAGCATTAGAAACAATATTAATTAAGGTAATACATTTATGTTTAAAGTGATTAGGGAAACCAAAAAAGTTGCGCTTATGCAAAATTATTTAAGTAATTATTAGAAAATAATGAATGTACCCAGATTAAGCTGTGTTTTCTCCATATCTTCCAAACAAGTGGTTTATTATTGATTGTTATAAATTCATTATTTGAAATATTTGTAGATAAGAAATAATCATAACTTAAAGGATTTGGAAATAATATAGGTTCCAGATGTTTACAGACATCTTTAAAAATGAGGGGACATGTCTGGGTTTTCTAGAGAATTATAAATATTCATGAAATTTAAAAGGATATAATAAATTGGACCCCAAGTCTAGTCATTAAGGAGAGAAGGTTGCGGAATGCAGTAGACAATGTGCCGGTTGTTATAAGAAAAATGCTATGTGATATTAAAAAAAGTCTGAGGAGTAGACTCCATCTTCATTTAATGTATGTTTTAACTTTAAGAAAAACATATAGACTTTCTTATTATTCCAGAGGAAGGAAGAGGAAATGCAGTAGATTTTCTTGAAATATTAAGAAGGAATATTTAATTGGACATTAGAAATAGTTATAAAAAAATAAGGACCAACATCATTTTGATAGTGTTAAAGTGACCTTTCCAGAAAAGGTATAAAATATGTCAAGGATTCATGATAGTATTTAGTTTATAAATACAATATTTAAAACGTAGAGAGCTAGAGTCGACTATGGAGGGAGAAAACCAAAGGCCTAAATAATGATTTTGTCTAGAATCCATGAGAAGCCAATGCGTATGGATTCCTGTATCAAAGTACATTTTGTGGGCAGTATAATTTCATATTTACCTGGATTTAATTTGTAGCCAGAAACATGGGAGTAAGAGTCAACTTCACTGAGAAAAGCTAGTCTTGATGACATGGGTCATGACCGGAATCAGAGGACATCGTCAATGTATACAGCCAATTTGACATGTTGTTTGTTGTGACAAAAAACATATATCTTCCTATGTTATCATAATCTAGATATTAAGGGTTATAAAGCTGGATTGAAAAGAAAAGGTGAATGGGGGCCACCTCGATGAACAACTGCCTGTAGAGTGAAATTCCGCCTCGGTGCGGGTGAAATAATGAAGTCAGATGGTCGGGGACTGCCCGACGCACAGTATGGGTTAAAGAAAGAGCAGCTTTCGGAGTGGTGTACAAAAGTGATATAAAATGAGTAATTTTGGGGGCAAAACCACATCATTGCAAGCCCTTCAATAGAAATGACCAATTGACACGTGCAAAAGATTTTTCAGCATGAAGGGAGACTGCTGCTAAGGATTTCAAATATTTGTTAGAAAGAGAAAAACTATTAAAAAATACACTCATTTATCTGAAACATATCTGCAGTGACCAAAATCAGATTGTTCTTTGGAAGGAAAGAATCCAATTGTAAATCAAAGACTTTCAAAAAGAATTGTAGTCTATATTGAATTGTTCTGTAGTTTTTACAATGTTGAGGATCTTTTGGGTTGAGACAAATAAGGGCCTCTAGAAAAGTGACATTAGAGTTACCAATGTGTGGATAATGTTGAATCAGATTTAATAGTTTGGGAAAAAGTTAATGTGAGAAATGAAGATACAATTCTGCCGTAAATCCATTAGGAATGGATGCTTTATCTTTTTTGAGTGAATGAAGTACTGTAACAAGTTCTGCTTTGGAGACATCTGATTCGAGAGAAGAGAAATCTAAATTTGCGTCAAAAGTTTTCTGTATACCGGAAAAATAATCGAGAATCTGATGGGCGATAGGGAAAGTACCTGGCGTGTACAATGTATCATAAAAAAGAAAGAATTCATTTAAGATGTCCGAACTCTTGTGTAATAGATGAGAATACTCATCCAGTCCAGTATTGACTATTTTTTGTTTTTTCCTTCTTATTTTAAGAAAATTTATTTGAGATCTTCAGTACAATTTCTGTGCGCATGTGCGGAGGATAGATGCCTCTCGCTACTCTGCAGATTCTCTGGCAACGCCCGCCCGATGGTCAGAGTCGATCACTGACCGCGGACCGATACCGCCTCACAGGGACCCCCTGACAGCTACGGCAGGTTTCCAGGTGTGGGCAGCGTTCTTGCTGAAAACGCCGGCGGGAACGGCGGGGCAGCCCGAGAGAGAGGGGAGTTACAGCTAGTTGCTGCGAGAGTAGCGGGAGCGGCCCGGCGGAGGCGGGAGCTGCAGCTGGGAGTCAGGAGCCGCAGTAAGCTACCCCGTGGGACATCCGGTGAGTCAGCCCGCCCCCCCGCCCAAACACCTGACAAACTTTCTTGCATCCAGGTGGCCAACAGTGGAGGAGCAGCAACTGCGTTTTGGAAAACAGGAGAACAGGTGCCTGCAAGGTGAGAGGCCAGGCTGGAGGGAGGGAAGGAAGGAAAGACGAAAAGCAAGTGTGGTAGCCACTAGAGGCCGCCGCAAAGTAAGAGGGGGTGGACCCAGGGAGGCGGGTTGACTAGGTCCTCCCAGCCTGCGGCCCCCCGTGCGCTCCGCTTGTTTGCCCACCTTTGCCCGATTGCCAGTCACCACTTGCAGTTCGCAGTTTGCTGTCATTTTCCGTCATTTGCCATTCCCTACCACTCTTATTCATCAGCGGCAAGACCAAACTAAACAAAACCAGCAGTAAATTAGACAACAAACCAGATAAACTGACAGCAAATCGACAACGCTACTCACCACAACTCATTATAAACTTATTACAAACGTGAACAGAGTTAAAAAGCCAACTGCCAAAGGCTAACACAGATACAAGCAACAAAGAAGTCTAACATCGCTTTATCAACGCAGCCTGCATTCCTCCCACCTCATTATCATTTAAAGGGCCAATCTGCACTGCCCTCTTTGCAGCAGCATGAGGTCGGGGAGACTACGAGGCGAGGACGCCGTAGCATCCACATCACATGGGAAGACAAAGAAAGCTAAGGGGGGTCCCCCATGTATGACCACCAACGGGGTGGCGGAAGAGATGGGGGAAGAAATCGAAGGGACAGCCATGGGCAAGGGTAAGAGTCCCGCAAAGACAGCCCAGGAAGCTCAAGGCTTTATTACAACAGCCCCCGCAACTGACTCTGCGGACCTCGCAGAAAACCCCCGGGGCACGCAACATCAATCTGATATTCCTGGTCTACTAAGCTCGGACAAAGGAGCCAATAGGAACAAGAACAAGGGCAGTACAAACAGCAGCCCTGCAGCGAATAATGAAGGAAACAATTTGAGAGATGTAACATCACTCCCAGCACATCGTGAACAGGCCCGCACTTAAAAGCAAGCAAAAGAGCACTGATCACGGACTTCCTCAAAGTTTGTCAAAGACTTTCCACTGGGGGTGGGAGCGGGAAGGTACCCCTACCACAAGACTCCGGCTCCAAATGCAGCAGCTTACAACATAACGCTTACATGGAGGGCACAAATAGGGAAGACAAACGGTCTGTATCACCACCATACCGGCCAAGGTGCTACAGCGAACCCTGCAAAGCCCAGACCGCAAGGACAAGAAGGAATTCTGGGCGCAAAGGGTCCGGCCCTCTCTGGCTAAACGTTTTAAAGATCCAACAAATAGCTAAAGACTTAGAGCAAGTTAAGGGGGAACCATCCATTCAGCCACCACAAATGACTAACATACTGCCGGCGCGCGCCCTAGTACACTGGGCCCCGAACGCAGCTGATGACTCGGTCTTTCAAGAGCCGAGTTTGCAGAATGTACATCTAATTCAGAATACGTCCACGACTATAACTGAGGAATCCCCTCCGCAGTTTCAGGTGCATCCCCGCGTTGAAAAACCGTGCCCAACGCCTCAGGCAATCTCTTACAGTCCAATGTCCAGTCACCCCGCGCTGGGCTTGAAAAAAAAGCACCGCTCTCTTTCCACCGGACGAGTCACTGAAGACACCGACGCTATCAAAGACAGTCCGAGATCGAAGCTACGGCAACCAAATTTAACAGCACTTGAGACTGAAAAACTCGAACGAAGCTCATGCAAGTCATCAGCTCTACACAATCAAGGTCCAGGGAAGGAAGAGAGCACCGATAAGAGATCAGGGTGCGACCAAATGTGTGAGCATCCCATCCAACCAAACCACTTAGTCTACTCTGCTACATCTCCGATCTCCATTTACAGACACTCTCGGGGGGAATCGCCAGAGAACAGTTAACCGGTTTCCATTTGGCCGCAATTATTAAAGACAATGGAAACCATAGGAGTCGCCATGTCCTACCACGCGGACAAACTGGACACTCAAGTCGACCTGCTCTACCTCCTGGCGTCTCACGTCCAGGGGATTGAAGCAAACCTTCAAGAATTAAATACCATGATTACCGAGGTTCAATTGAATAAAGATCATACGTTCTACACTTGTCACTGCCCCAACATAATAGACAAATTGGCCACAGTTCCCAGTTTGATGTCCCAAATACTAGGGGCCGTTAAGGATTCGTCAAAAGACTCCCCCACGGAAACAACCACAACATCAAGTGATTTAACCGGCAATCAGAAGTCAAAAGAGGACCCCGGTAGGCTGACGAGGCTGACCATTGCCAGCAGGGGTGAAGAGAGCCTTGAATCGCAAGATCATCCACACTCCCCAGCAAAGGAAAACAGGTCGCCAGCAAGCCCAGACGACAACAACCTGGTAAACCGCATAGAGGCAGCCGAGCTAATTCAGGAGCCAATTTCCAACGTCGCGCCAACCGCTAATCACATCAAACAGGCTCCAACGCTTACAAAGAGAGAACGGAAGCGACTAAGGAAAGCCAGAAATGCAAAAACACAACCGAAGGGCCCCTCAAACCTCTCCGGGAAATTCCATCAACAATTCCGTGACCAAGGAAGTTAAACAGCACTTCGAGTGCGTCCCACTCCAAACTAAAACAATGTCAGAGCAAGGGACCACGTCGAGGGATCCTTCACCCACCAAGGCACCCTCCATTTCAAAAGGAGCAACAGGTCACACTATGACAAATCAGAACGCATTAAAAGTGTTCAGTATCTTTAAACCTGTGGGACAAAAACCAGATCGCAAGGAACCACTTCAAGAGCCTGGAACCAACATAAACATCATTCAAAGGATGGAATTAAGTGACAAGAATACATCTAGCCAAGCCCCAGACATCTACAGCCAAGTTACCTTAGTCAATGCCGTAAAGATCAAGGGAGTCAACTCACGAGACACACAGGGCGGCGAATCTCATGTTCCAGTCCCCAATGGACAAGACCTCGCCAACAGCGTACAGATGGTAAACTCACACACATTAGAGCTAGAGGTTGACCAGGCAGGAACGGCCCTTCCACCTAATGAAGAGAGCACTCGACCAAAAATCCTAAAGCGGTCCATGCCAAGCAACAAAATCGAGTTTATTCCACAATATTGTTCAAGAGGGTTCTATGATATCCTGAATAGAGGGGCCATTGTAAGACTTCTAGAAGAACTCCCAGGCCTACGTTACTTAAAATCAAGCAACCTTGAATCAATAGAGTTCAAACCAAACCCTCTTCAATCAGGCTCAGACTCGACGATTACAACTTGGACCAATCACACCATCACAGATCAAATCCTGTCTCATAGGGAGGTTTTCGCCGCATGGGGCATTGAACTAAAAAAAGTGGAGCCTGCACAATATCCCAGCCCGCTGCGGAAACAAATCGCAAAAACAAGCCTTTTAAAAAATGCCAAAGGGCCAGATTTAAGAAGCAGCACCAAAGTGGAAGTGCAGCGACTCCTACAAATTACAATTACTTTCGCTCACCAAGAGGCAGGCACACCCGAAAGGCCCCAACACGCTATTCGGGTTCAATCCCACAGGAACGCAGCTTGAATTGATAGTAGATCAATGATGGGGGAAAAGCAGGGTTGTATGATCTGCTCATGGAACATCGATGGCTTGAATACAAAGATGGAGGAAGACGACTTTATTGAGTTCATAACCCAATTTAAAATACTACTGTTCCAAGAAACATGGCAGACTAAAAACTCGCCTTTAGTAGGATACAAAGAATTCGTTGTTCCAGCCCAGAAGGAGGGACGTTCCGGCAGGGCCAAAGGGGGCCCATCCATCTTCACATCAACTGATTTCACCTGGTCACCAATTTGCATCAACTTAGACTCAACATGGATGCAATGTATCAAAGTGGAAGTTTCCCCTAACCTGGGCCTCCTGATCGTGAATCTCTACATGCTCCCCAGCGGAAAACACAAAGGAAAAAGGATAAAACAGCTAGTCACTACAATTAAGACACTGAAATCAACCTACCCAAGCGAAAACATGATTATAACGGGAGATTTTATTCTGAACCTAACTCGTGGACAGGAGGGAACCCTCCCCGCTCATATTGAGCCACGGCAGGGCAATCAATGCAGACAAAGTGCATTGGGAAGGAAATGTGCCTCTGAATTGGAAGCTCTTCATCTGTACACCTTAAATGGGAGAGGCCATCTGGACAGACCAGCCGCCCTAACGAGGGTCTCTAAGAACTCAGGCTCTACCTTAGATTACACCATGGCTGACCCCGACATATTCCACCACATAAGCGATTTCCTGATTCAGGAACGCATAGAAAGCGATCATTTTCCACAGACCCTCATCCTGACCATTTAACCCACAAAGTCAGAGAAGGCCGCGCCATTGACCTTGAATACACAAATCTTCAATCTAAAACGTCTAAACTGGAACGAAGGAAATTTCTCTATCTTAATGGCATCATGCCACGAATTGTTCCAACTATCTGAAACATCGAGCGACATAGTCAAAACGTGGGAAAACTTCGTAATGGAGATCAATAAGAAACATCAATCCAACAACAGAGGAGGCAAACCCATAAGAAAGGGAGGTGGGGAATGGTACACACCGAAACTGCGTCAACTAAAAAGGCAAATAAACGCTTTCCTCAGGGCCGAACGCAAAAAAGACCCCCAGCTCTCACAACCCACGCTGAATACAATCGAATCTCTTAAAAAATTAACTAAAAAGAGAGACTAATTTGGCAAAGCGAATGCACAGGGAAAAACTAGCGTGCTCCATACTCCACGCAAGCAAATTGCAGAATTCGAAAGATTTTTGGGCAAAAATAAACTTTATGCTAAATGGCAAACATCGCCAGTTTAACTCAGACATGATGGACCAGCTCTGGACTAGTCACATCGACCTATTATACAACTCCTCGTACAAGTCATTTACGGACAATAACACCGAGCATCTTGTGGAGCTTCCCCGGTCCAGCCCGAGTAAAATGCCAGTTCCAAAAATTACTGGGAATTCACCAATACCAAAGACTACAGGAGACATGGATTTGTTCTCACTAAAGCAAGTCTCAAATACTATAAAATCACTGAGAGCAGATGGAGCGCCCGGTCCAAACGGACTTCCCAACGCTTTATTTAGGAAAGACCCATTGTTTTGGGCCAGTCAACTAACACCTTTATTCGGTCAGAGCCTAAAGACCGGGAACATCCCCGAATCATGGAGAGGCAGCATTCTGCACCCAATCTATAAATCCGGGTCCCGCTCAGACCCTAACAACTATAGGCTTATAGCCTTAATAGACGTGGAGGCTAAGATCCACGCTACCAACTTGTTGGTAGAACTGGAATCCTGGGTGAGCAGTACAGGGATAATTCCCCGGACACAAACAGGCTTTCGGCCAGGCCTGGGCACCTTGTCCAATCTATCCGCGTTAACCCTCCTTGTTAACAAAGCTATCAATAATTCCACCCCGCTGTACACTTGTTTTCTGGACCTAAAAGCGGCCTTCGACAAAGTGCCTAGATCTAATCTTTGGGCCAAAATGAAAGCCTGGGGCGTGTCGCCAAAGTTGCTGGGAGCAATTATTGAGCTCTACACAGATACTTGGGTCCAAGTGAAAAAAGGAGATGGTCGACGCCTGACCAGGAAATTCCATACAACCAACGGTTTAAAGCAAGGATGCGTTCTGGCCCCCAGCCTCTTCAACATCTATACCGCGGACCTAGAAAGTGACATAAGCACCATCCCGGGAGATCCACCAAAGTTGGCCCACTCACCTATAACAAGTCTCCAACGACATTGTGCTCCTTTCAAAAACCCCTATCGGTCTACAACGCTTGATCTCCAAACTGTCGCTGTACCTCGCGAACGCACAACTGACTATAAACCTAAAGAAAACTAACATCATATGCTTCTGTGGCTCCAGAAAAAAAAAAACTTTCGTCTGGAATATAAATTCTACCCCTCTAATCCAGGTAAATCATTATAAATACCTGGGAATCTTAGTAGACCACCGATTAAAGTTTAAACAGCACCTAGATCAGGGGGAATCCAAAGCAAAGCAGCTTCAATTTGCCTTCAAAACAGTTCAAAAGCAATTAAACGGTCATTCCACCGGCCACATTCTCAACATCGTAGCTGCCAAATTTCTGCCGCCATTGACATACGGTTCTGAACTATTGGCAACCCGGGACGCCACAGTGTTAAATCTCGCCCAATCTAGGCTGTTCAAAACTCTTTTCTCAATCCCAAGACATATTTCGCAAGCCCAAATCCGTTTGGAGTTTGGTCTCACTAACCAGCTCCCTGCAAGACAAGGAGCACTCATCAAATATTATTAGCGTATGAGGGAAGCAGAAGACGAATCCCTGGCCCACCTTTGCTGGTTAGAAGTCGAAAAACAGGCCGGGCAGCCAGACTCAATATACAAGATCTTGAGGCAAGCTTTGGAGGCATTAAAACTAGATGAATCTTGGCGTCTGCCTATGACATATTCTGCCTTCAAACTGATAATCAAGAAAGCAGTCAAACAATCATCACTATTCATGGACAAAGCAGCAGTGGCTGGCAAAAGCCTTGCCTGGATCGTTTTGCCGTCATATACCTACCTAAAATCACAGAATTATTTGAAAGAATGGAAAGGGAAGACCACTCGGTCCCCCCGAACGTATGGATGGGTGCCCCGATCCCCCTGGGAAACCATTTTGGGCGGGGGGCGTGGTTCGGCTGGTATGCCCAAAGCGGCGTAGCCGGAGAACGCCCTTCCCGCCCAGAAGGGGTTGTCCTAGACACCCGCCCAGAAGACCGCGCCCAGTGGACATACCTGAGGAGGGTCCCCGCCCCCCCGCAGATGGATAAATCGAGCGGGAATCCGAAGAAGCGTCCTCTTGTTCCTGTGCTCTGAAGGCTGCACCACTCGTTGCTCGTGAGCCCTCGACAGAACAAGCGGCAATTTTGAGAACTTGTAATCTTGTGGTTTCTCTTTCAGTTTCGGGAGTGGGAAGGATCTGGGACCTCGTCGATCGACCTGTGCGGAGTAAACGAAGCTATGGCCAGCGAAAAAGCAGGAAAGAGCTCCAAGCTGGAGAAGGTACTGCGCACCTTGTCGAATCAAATGTCGATCATGGACCAAAAACTGGGTAAAGTAGATTCGATCGGTCGAGGTTTGGCCGAGGTTAAAAAGCAGTTGGCGGCCCAGAACAACCCCTCGGGCCGTCCTAAGAAGGTAATAGGCCCGGCCTTGCCGGAAGTCGGCCCTGAGGGTAGGGGGAAGCGTAGTAAGAAGAGGGCGGTTTCCGGGAAGGACCCGGTTCGGGAGGTGCCCCCAGCTGCCCCCATGACACCGGCGGACAGCCCGGTACCGAGTCCAGACATAGGTTTACCAATTCCTGTTGTAATTACCCCGGTTAATGATGATCAGATGCCCCTAGAACTGGCCCTCCAGTTAGCGACAGTGTTGCCCTGGCTTAAAAAGAAAGCGGGGGGGGCAGTGGCTGATCCAGCCGAGGAGGCTAGATTAATAATCGAGCAGTTACGGCAGTCGAGAGAAGCCGGGATGGCGAATGTTCCTTCTATTTCCCCACAGGTGGCACCAGGAATAACTACGGTTGGCCGGGAAAAGACAGCAGATACGGCGGTTGAACCCGGTAAGAACCCATTGCCAATGGTGGGGGAAAGTTCAGTGCCTTCGAGGCGCGAGAGGGTGGCCCAGCACATCCCTGCGGCCACGAAGGGAATGATATGGGGGGACAAGTATGTTAATATGTTTTCATTATGGACCGACCATCGTGAGATGGAATACGCAAAGACCCAGAAAGATTTATGGCACCCCAGGGAATGGCGGGCCAAGATGGCGGAATTTAGGGTCGACGAGACCATAGCGAACTGGGTGAAGGCCTTCTCCATATTTACGGCAGTAATGGGGGAACGTAAGCCTGAAGTGTTGCCCGAGCTATCCTGTTACCAGATTAGGATCATGGATTTTTATAACATGTACGGGGGGAATGAGTGGAAAGGATATGACATGCAATTCCGAAAGGCTAAAGAGTTTGATGTAACGTTGACATGGGATTGCCTCGACACAGTATCATGGCATAAGCAGCTCTTGCCTGGATCGGCAGGTACGTCCTTGCCGGGCGGGAGCGGGCCTGGGACAGTTCAGCAAAGGCCTGCGCAGCCCTTTCGAGCAAGCGCCGGTGGGGAATCACAGCCCAAGACCGGCGGTCTGCTGGGGTTTCAACAGAGGTAACTGTAACAGGCCTCAGGGAACATGAAGGTTCCGGCATGCTTGTGCGGGCTGTGGGAACTCCTCACACCCGGAGAGTAGCTGTAGATCCAAGAGTGGTGGTTCGGGAGGAAAGGGGGGGTCCAAGCAAGAGTGAGGTGATGCTGGGGAAGCAATCGTCTTCGCCCATTGACATAATGGCTTTGACTCCCTGGTTGAATAAATACCCTGATCATGTATCCGCCGGGATTTTGAGGAGTGGTTTCCTGTATGGCTTCAACATCCCGGCGGGGAATTTTCGGGGGAGCCCCTTTTGTAAAAATCAGCAATCCGTCCAACACAACCCAGCAGTGGTAGCCAGGAAAATCTCCAAAGAAGTCAGCTTGGGGCGGGTAGCAGGACCTTTTCCATGCCCGCCGGTGGCGGACTTTGTGTGTTCACCTCTAGGAGTAGTCCTGAAGAAAGACCAGGGGGAGTATAGACTCATTCACAATCTGTCGGCCCCGAGGGGCGCCTCAGTGAATGAAGCCATTGATCTGGATGTCTGTTCGGTTCGGTATGCATCGTTCAACGATGCCGTCGAGCTACTGAAGCACCTGGGCCCCGGTGCTCTGATGGCGAAATCGGAAATCGAATCGGCATTCAGATTGCTCCCGGTACACCCGCGGGACCAGCGCTTGCTAGGTTTTACTTTCCAAGGGAACTATTACATGGATAAATGCATGCCCATGGGTTGCTCAATTTCTTGTGCTTATTTTGAAATGTTCAGCAGTTTTTTAGAGTGGGCATTCATCGAGGCCACTGGGCATAGACCAGTGATGCACTATTTAGATGACTTCCTGTTCTTAGGGCCGGCCGGCAATGCGAAATGTGCACAGGCGCTGCAGGACTTCTGCATCCTCATGCAGGATTTCGGAGTCCCATTGGCACCAGGTAAGACAGTGGGGCCATCTACTTCACTGGAGTTTCTGGGAATTGAGCTCGATTCAGTGGAAGGATGCTTCCGTTTGCCAATGGAGAAGGTGGCCAAGTTCAGGGCTTCCTTAACACAATGCCTGGGCAAAGAAAAAGTGACCCTGCACCAGTTACAACAAACAGTGGGTCAGCTTAACTTTGAGTTGAGAGTAATACCGATGGCTCGCCCCTTTTCACGCTCCATTGCACAAGCTATGGGCGGCCTCGAGGAGGGACACCACCTCACGAGACTGTCGGCAGAGGTTCGCCAGGATATGCGCATTTGGCTGGCATTTCTGGCGGACTTCAACGGTCGAGTGGTGTGGAACAAACCCCCAGCATCGTCGGACGAACTGGGTTTGTGGACCGATTCAGCTGGGAGCTTTGGATTTGGCGCCATCTTTGGTAACCGATGGTCGGCGCAAGTATGGCCGACGTGGTGGCACGCCAGCGGTCTGACAGGTAACATTGGGTTCTTGGAGCTATTTCCCATTTGGGTTGCTCTGTTGGCATGGCCAGACGATTTTAGGGACCGCTCAGTAGTGTTTTGGTCGGACAATATGACTGTGGTTGAGTGCATTAATCAGCAGGCAGCCCGCTGCAAGTGGATCTTAAGATTGTTGAAAGAAATTGTTCTACGTTGCATGAGATTGAATGTACAGTTCAGGGCAAAACATGTGCCGGGTGTACTGAATAATGCAGCTGATGCACTCTCTCGTTCACACATGCAGGCTTTCAGGGGCTATCTACCCACAGCGGACCTAGTGGCGGCACCGTTCCCCGGAGCACTATGGCTGATCGGTGCCCCGGATTACAAGACCTCGTGGCAGCCAGCTTAGCGCCCAGGACGAGGAAGGCTTATGAGGGAACGTTTCGTTCCTACTGCACCTTTTTAGGCCCGGCAGGGAGACATAGCTGGGGGCAGGAGGAATCCTTCCTGGGTTTCTTAGTAGCGCTGCATAGAGAAGGCCGATCAGCTGCAACCGCCAACAGAAATAGGGCGGCCATTTTATTCATGGCACAGCTCCACGGCATAAGGGACCCAACGGGTTCCTTTGTAGTTAGGAAAGCGCTCCGCGGCTGGCAACGCCTGGAGGGTCGCAGACAGGATACGAGGCGCCCGATTGGCTTAGAGAGATTGTCTCGGCTTTTAGCAAAACTGGATGAGACATGCTCCTCCCCTTCCGAAGCAGTTCTGTTCCGGGTGGCTTTCGCCTTGGCATTTCATGGGGCCATGCCGGTAAGCGAACTCGTGGCGAGGAACAAGAAAGATATGGAGGGAGGTTTATGCAGGGATCACGTACAAATACGGGGTGATTCGATGCTGATCTTGATAGCCAGGTCCAAGACAGACCAGGGAGCTATGGGAGATAGTGTTGTTGTGCAGCACGCTCGAGGGTGCCCCACTTGTCTGATAAAGTGTCTAGAGGAATATTTGGCACAGAGGCCGGTGACATGGGGAGGGAGCCTGCTTAGGCACAAGGATGGCACCCCTCTGACGAGATTTCGGTTTCAGAGGGTGCTAGCACTTACAATCGCTGCGGCGGGCATGGACCCGTACGATTTTGGGACCCACTCATTTAGAATAGGGGCCGCTACAGAGGCTACGGCCCGGGGTCTAAGTGCGGAAGAAGTGAAACAGCTAGGCCGTTGGTCCTCGAACTGCTTCAAGAGGTATGTGCGATTGCACATGTTGTAAAAGACTGGTGAAATGCACTCACGCTTGTTGGCTTTTGTTTGAATTACAGTTTCGCAAGCCTGTGACGCGGGGCGGAATTTGGAGTCAACCCATCACCAGGAAACCAGCGGTCAAGGATCACTGACTGGAGAGCAAGTGGTATGGGTCGTGGGCCACTCATACGTGAGGCGCGCCGGGGACGTATTCATGGCAGGTGACGCGATTCACGCATCTGGGGAATACGGGTTCAGAGTGACCTTCCATGGGAAAGGAGGCCTCTGTGTTGACCAATTTCAACCATTTATGGAGGGTCTCTTAGGGCGGCAAAGGTCACCGCCATCTATAATCATAGTACACTTGGGGGGCAATGACTTAGTAAGACTGGGAAGACGGGTGTTACTGGAACAAATTTTGTCGACAGTCAGCTGGTTGTCTAAGAGGCTCCCGGGGTGCACAATCGCCTGGTCCCACATGATCCCCAGGAAAGTTTGGCGGGGGGGTTTCTCTGTGTCAGCGTTGAACCACTCGGTAAAGAGGGTCAACAATAAGATTGGGAAATTGTTTCGCTCCGCGCAGTTGCATAGCATTCCCCATGGGTGTATTCGGGGTGATCACTTTTATTTGAATGATGGGGTTCACCTGTCCAGGGCGGGGAATGATTTACTCATAGGAGACTTCATAGCATGGCTAAGGGGTTTGAGGAGGCATGACCTTTAGGAGGTGTGGGGGGGCGGATAGTCGGTCAACTATCCGGCCTGTGGCGGTAAGGTCATGATCGGTGAGCAGTAATTTCAAGGTCCCTAGGGGGGCGCCACCCAGAATGGATGGGAGCGCCCGGGGGGAGGCGGCCATTGGCCCCTCCCACAGGGAGGCGGCACCCACTACGGATGGGTCGCCTAGGGGGAGACGGCCATAGGCCCCTCCCAGGGGGGAGACGGCTAGATTCCCCTCCTAAGAATTTCCCGGGGCCGGATATCCGCTCCGGCGGAAGAGAGTGTGGGGAAGGGGGGGAGTCCACGCTGTCCTTCTTACAGATACCTCACACGGGAACTCGGACGACCCTTAAGATGGCGTCGAGTGAAAGGGGGCCCCCACGACAAGGGAAGTTACAGTTGGCACAAGGGTAAAGTCCTCTGCGCATGCGCCACTCACACCGTGAGGGCGGGTGTTTGGTAGTAGGGATCTGACACCGGTTAAGACCTTGCCGTTGGCCCTTAATGCTAGGATGTACAATTTTAATTTAGAATGTATGCATTTTCAGGATGCTAGACTCGGCTAGGAAACCTTTGTATTAGAGATCTGTTAAGGTTAGCCAGAGAACATGTCTTCATCAAAAATGTAATGAAAGTAAAATTGTACATAATTCATGAAACGTTTTAATTTAATGTTTTAAATTTTGTTTCATATTTTAATAAATACGGCCGGGGGGGTAACTCCCCCCTCTTCCAAAAGCTCAAACCTGTGTCTGTCTCCTCCCCTTGGGGAATTGGTGTTGGGAGGGGGTGGCGGGCATCCGGGCCATATGCTTCAGGGGCCACTATAAAAGGAAATTAAGCCTTTTAAGGTTGGGTTGCTTCACGTCCAAAGACCTCACTCTCAAATGGCTACGGCTGTGGGCAACTCCCGATTGCTGCCTTTGCGGCAATGGCGCAGAGTCTTTACTGCACCTCATATGTATATGCCTGGCGCTCCAAAATCTAAGAAAAACGCTTCTTCGATCTCTCTTAAGAGAAGCCCAGGTGAGAACTTGCAGGGTGGCGGTGATAAGATGCCTAAGCGGTTCTTGGATAGAACTCTCATGTAAAACCATAAAATTTTTGAACCTTGCCGCCATAGAGCTGGAAAAAAGGGCACCATCCAAAGAGGTCTCTGGACAATAGGCCAGGCTTTGGTAGACCACAGACTTTAAAATTCTCTTCAACATTTCTTCCAACGGCCGTCTTTTTGTATCATGAGTTAAAAATAACGAGCCTCTTGTTTGAATAACCATTATTCTTTTATACTTTTTTCTTTTCCTTTTAGACCTTTTCTCTGCCACTTTTGTAGAGCATGTTATTAATTTTTAACTCGACTCAAAGTTTATTTTGTGTTGTTTTTATGATGTAAATACCGCTTGCATGGTGGTAAGTCCACCCTTTTATGATTTTTTTTAAATCAAATAAAGTATTATTGTGTATTTGAGATTTTCCTGCTCTGTTTATGCCTCCATAGCATCTAGCGCTGGATTTAATTAAATAAAACTAAGCATTTTCAATTGACAGTTTATTGGAATTGAATTTAGCTTTAAATCATTTTTAGAAAAAGTCTTTGATTTGGAGGTACATGATGTATGTTCTAGTTATTTAATGCTGGGGAGGGTATCTTTTATTTTAGCAATGAAGGCTTTTCTTTTTTCTTTGGAACATAGTTTATTATAAAGTCTCTAGCTGGTGCCTTAAAATTATCCCATATGGTGTGAGCAGCAATATTGTCGGTTAGGCCATGATGAGAGAATTCATAAAAAAAGAAGTTAATGAGGACATAAAGGAAGTGTCTAACAGTAAAGAATTATTAAATCTCCACCAGTTTGGTTGAATTGATTTAGGTAATATATCCAGTTGAATGGAAATTTGTGCCTGGTGAGAAATTACAATTGACCCTATTTCTGCAGAATGAAATGTCTGAGATAAATGATGTGCAAGAAAAATATGATCTATCCTTGATTGTATATGATGCACAGGAGAAAAAGATATGTATTCTCTGAATGGTTGGTGCCACAGTCTCCATGCATCAATTAATGTGCTTTGCCTAACTGTGTCGACAAATGATTTTTGAGGTTTGTGGGGGTCTTGAGCAATCGAGCACACGTCTCAATGCCTCTCTGGCTGTTCATGGGACTCATTGCCCTGCAAGCTTGACAACTCGCTTGGCATACTAATTATCCCCTGGTGCCTTAGGTCATGAGTCATGAAAAACCAAAGTACAAACATAAACATCCCCAGGGCCTTCAGGCTGACTCATCATGACTATGGTGATATTTGGGCTGACTCATAGGCACATGACTATAAGGATATTTGGGGTGACGTATAGTCACTTTACTATGGGGATATTTGGACTGACTCATAGGCACATGGCTTTGGCAATATTTGGCCTGAATTATAGTCACAGAACTATAGGGATATTTGGGCTGACATCAGGATTTGAAAACAGTTTTTATATCACACTCAAACCATGAGGCAGTGCTTGGCTTACCCACTGGTTGAAGAGCACGGATCCTCTTCAGTGATCCTACTCACCTGAACATCTCCACAACCCAGCCGAGCTGCGTCTGCATTGCAGCTCTCCCCTGCATATTCAACAAGACAGCAAACTTCATCCCTGCAACGCCACATGGCCCTCCTGTGCATCTCCAACAATGCATGCATCTTCTCCCCTGAAAATCCAACTGTGCAGCTAAAAGGAGAAAACATAGTTAAGTACCATCCTTAAAGTTAGTTCACTACAGAAAGTGTATCCACTAAAAATTTGTGTTTATGATGTTGAAAATCAGAAATCAGTACAATTCTTGAACATTGAGATATTGTGGGTACTATTTAACGCAGATACCAAGACCATGGTATTAGCGCCCAGTGACATTCTTATGTTCTATGCTTATTGTGCTGTAGTCTGTGAATCCAAAAGGGCACTCTTACATACCCAGTGCCTATCTTTGAACTAACAAAGTGTACCTTAGTGTGTGATGTGAAAATACAATATAGCTTCTGCTGGGAGTGAAGCAACTCAAGGGGTAACAGTTCAATATTGGAAGTCTGGGATGCAGTAGATTCATTATAAAGTAAGTGACTTTTAGTACACATGTCAAAGTTGGAGGGAATATGTCATGACTATTCATTTGTTGAATAACCTCTCTGCTTGTATTTGCAGTACATTGAAAAAAACACCACTGGGTATGGGCTGCCAACAGCAAGACCAAGCCACTGACTACTGTCAAACAACAATCATGCCAATACTGTTCTCCTTATTTCTTGATTAAATTGACCTCCACATATGACTTAAACAATATGTGTAAACACAGTTGGTTGCCAGAATAAATCTATTTTATTTTTCTCTTTCATTTTGATTCATTATTTTGGATACATTTTCACCAATTTTCACATTTCATTTAAAAAAACAACAATACAAGACATACAACAACATTAATCAAATTCTTCTAAAACATTACCCTCTACACATTCATGTTCATACTCACAATGACTTCATACCTCAATCATACTATCTCTCACATACATACACACCATGGTACTATTTACACTTTAAATACACTATTCACAAAATGCCATAGATCATTTAGTTTGTCTGTGTAACAGCAGTTAAAAGAACATTTCTGTAACCTTATGGCTCAATACACAAAAGGTCTACGCGTTTCGAACTCGCAATAGGTTGTGGAGATCTCTTCAGGACCATAAGCTGTGATAGGAAAAGGAAAACCTTTCTTTAGTGTTTTGTGTTCTCTCACACAAATGAATGAAGAACTAGCTAACCCCACCTCTTGTTTCCAATCCTTACCTTTCTACACAATAAGGCTTGTATCTATACCATTTGAACCACGTCGCTGAACACTCTATAAGCAAGAATATATATAAAACACAATTATACCACTGGTCGCCTCAATATCATTAGAGGTGTGCCACATTAATTAGGTAGTTCACACTTACTGGTTCATCAGCAGTCATACATTTGGTTAATCCAGCCAGTCCTGCAGAAGAACAAATGAGGGAGGGCAGGGGCAGAAAAAAAACATTGTTAAATACTCTACTGCCTTAGCACGGTGGGTGTCAGGAATCTTAGTAAAGGGAAAAAGGCTTACTTTTAGAATCTCAGCCGGCGCTGTGTACAGGGTTATTTTGGTGGCCACCTGCAAGATAACGGGGCCCATTAGTACTCGGATTTCGATCGAGCTTAAAGAATCTGGAAGCACATCAAAGGAAAACTGACCTTGTAGAGGCGCCTTTGTGGCCGGATGGTTTGAATCACGATCGTCAATGTGATTTATTGCGAGCCACCACATATGTGCTTAGAACACGCAATCTACTTCCTGGTAGCAAAGGATCTTGGGAAATGGAGTTCTGTAGCCTATATCGCGTTCCTCGAGACCGCCATATTTAAATATGTAATGTTAGGTTCTCCTTCTATGCATACCTCACATTATGGGTACGTCGAAGCTGTATGCGTTGCCATTGGAGGATTTTTTATTTGTCGGGCGCATAAACATGCATGAAAACATCACAAAATGTATATTACGATGTTCCGGTTGGCGCAAGTCGTTGGTGAAAGCACATGAAACATATGTGTGATCCCTCTCTGCTTGTATTTGCAGTCCAGCTCACTGCACGCTACATTACACACATATCATGATAACGCTCTTCAAGACTGAGAAGAGATGTATGTGCGACTCCAAGAAGACGTTGGCTGAGCTTCAAAGCATGCAGGTCTCTCGGTTTGTAATTTTGTCCTAACTCCACTTCCCTTCAAGGGTGGCAGTTGATTCATGGTTACAATTCCCTGATCAGACCCCACCTAGGAGAGATAGGATGTGCAGAATCATCTCTGTGGTCAAGAGCCACATGAGTGGTATGACAGAAAGCCAAGCCTCATTTGGTCTTCTCCACTCAAACAAAATGTACTTGCACGATCCGTTCAGCGTTCTTGACCTAGATCCAGCGCTAACAGAGAAGACTCCAGTGCATTAGAATTGGCTAAGGTATTGACCAACTTACACCATGAAGTCTAGACCTTACAACAAGAAGACCTGTCACTAAAACAACCTGGTAAGTTATTTCCCCCATCATTCCTGTTGGCTACCTGATACAAGGTCTGTGTCTAAAGGTGCATGTCTGGTTGTGCAACCTGCGCAGTTTGGAGTGTCTGTGTAGAAATAAAAACCTTTTTAGGGGTTCACTGATAAACCTGGTCCTTGAACCAGCCAAGAAGAGATTGGCACAGAAGCTGCAATATCAAGAAAACGTATTTATTAACCTCACATGAGGGATACTGCTTCATACAGTACCCTCAGGCCACTGTAGGAGACAGTTTAATGAGTACAGAAAACAGGGGCCTTATATATGGATTTGTTACATAGTCAGCATAAAACCAAGGGGAGGTCCTGGCATATACAAGTATACTATTTACCTAATGTGGGTATACAAAATTTGCTTGCTCAACAAAGTGGAAGGGGAGACATTTCTCCTTACATCAGTAAGAATAGCCTGACAGTTCTACACTAGGAGTAGGTTTATTCTGGCAGCTACAGGTCTTTCTGAGCAAGTGCAAGGCTCTAGAAGAGAGAAAAAGCACATGGCGAGCACATGGCTAACTAAAATAGCTGCCAGGAACACAATGGCTTTCAGCTCATGCTAACAGCGTTTCCTGCAATCTTTAACAGACGGTCCTTTTAGCATGAGCTAAAGACATCCCTATGATCTAGAAGGAAGATAGAAATTATTTTGCACATTTATTCTCATAAATTCATCAATATTCCAATCCATTGCTAGGTGGGCATTTTTCATACTAAATATTAAGCGAGCATATATAAGGTATAGACAGAAGCACAAAGGGAACAGAGCTTTGGGTCATACATATATCAGAAAAGACTAATGACTATTATCACAAACAGAACTATCAATATTTTTCAACCCCAAACAGAAATTAAATCCAAAAACCATCTAGTCCAAATCTATGTTTCAGGGCTCTGATGTATTTCAGTGTATTTATATTTCAATTTCAGAATAGCCAACAGCACATATCTAATAAAACATTTTCAATAGACTTTCCAATGTTCTTTCTATGAGGGCTAGAGTAGTAATCAATATAGTTTAGGAGGAGGGTAAAGTAACATTTGTCAACTGCTCAGAAGAATGTTTCTCTTGCAGAATAAACATTATTCCTAATGCAAATATTTAAGCACTCAGACATATTATTACAAAAGAAATCCTGGTTGCAGGGGACCAGGAGGACCACACAAGGCCATGAGAATTAAGACGAGGAGCCGCAAAGGGCTGCTCCTCCTCAAAATTGGGATGTCCAAAGGGGTACATTACTAACAAAAAGAAGTCCTTGGGAAATTGAAGCCGCTGTACAACCAGCCAGAAGAGAGTCTTCTCCCTGTTTCCATTTGAGCCTCACAGGCAGGCTCTTGTTGTTCCCACGATGGAGCTGCACAACTCACAACATAAGAAAACATTAACGTCCAAGTATGAGGAGAAAAAGCCCAGTGTCTCAGGCAGTGCACCAGTTTTCTTCCCTTTAATGTAACAGGCACCAAGGGCCACAGCACTTGTACCCTAAACTCAAGTCCTTCCCTAACTCCTGTATTGCTCCGCTGGTGCACTGCTCTTATGTTGGGGCCACAGATTGTAACCAGTATGCCCAGGTATCTCTTGATCAACAAACAGAGGTGTAAACTTTCATTCACTTTGGGACTAGGGTTCAGGGGCATAATGCTGAAGTACCTGAAGCAACCCCTATTTGGAAGAGGGTCACCTCAAGCAAAAGCCTCCTGGCCATTCTGGTCAGTCTGTGACTCTCAGCTGGGCATCAAAAATTGATCCATGGCTTTTCCTTTCTGATCTGTGACCCCGTCTTTCGCCCAAGACAGTGGCAGGGGTACACACTTCACGTCCCAGTGCTTCCGGACTTCTCCCTGCACTGAGGTCCCAGTTGCCAGCAACGCCTCTGCTCATTATCTTCACCTTGGCTTCAAGCTGGACTGGTGCTGACTCCCCAGGCTGGATCTGATGTCCGGGCCTCTCTGGCAATGGGTACAGGGCAGCAAATATATATTAGTGGACAGAACAAAAGGTCTTTAGACAAGGCACAGAAATAATCTATCAACAGAGAGGATAGTCTCAGAATACTTCCTTAGTCTTGGGGAGCCCCATATATATTAGCAAGGCAGCCAAGAACAACTTCCTCTATCTGAGAGTAAAAAACAACCCTAGACCTATTGACAAGTAGAAAAGAAACCTTTGGTGAACTGGTAAGAGTATTACATTATTTTAATTGATCTGTTTCTCCCAATCCCAAGCAGACAAGGAAGTCTGTGTTCATTTACTAAATTCTGAGGAAAACAGAAACAATACAGACACACTCCAAATCCATACATTTGTATATTTCTATATTATTCATCTGAAAACCCCTGAGAAAAAAGGAAATGTTCTACAATATTACTCATGAACCTTTCCAATACTTGTACAGGATTGCAAACACTTCTAAAAATGATTTTTCTTTCATAAAAGCACCTACATTGTACACTTAGGGTCATGCTCTCATGTTATAGGCACAGTGGGAAAATGTAAAACTGCTCATTTAGGGAGGATTATTAGTACATAAAGAACTAAAAAAAGTACTTGCATACATTTCTCCAGCAGAACATGTTGTGACAAAGAAACTCCTATAAAATAATATTTTCTTTAAGAAAATGTTTGCTGAGGATCACATGGGCGTCTTTCCTGACATTATTCTTTTCAGATCCAGGCTGTGCAACATCATTATTCGCCAGTTCTAATAAGGGCTGTCAGATTATTTACACAGACTAGGTAATAAAAAGACTAGCAATTCCCTTGCAAAACTGTATGTAGCCTGAGCATAACATAAAGTTCCCCTTAAAGGTCAAATAAGGGAACAGCAATCTAGACTACAGATTTCATTAGACAGAATGGGCAGTAACATGACATATTTATTTATTCATTTTATTAATGCTATCAATTTTAAAACAGTGTTACTAAATAGCCAATTAAATGTTTCATGGACGTTTCAGAGACAGCTTAGACAGGCTCAAAAGAGAGTGAGAAAAAGAGAGAGAAAACGTAAATTTGCCTACCCTTAATTTGCACAGGAGCTTAACTCATTTCTCCAGTTCGACAGTAGGAAACCTGAAACAGGTTTATCTTCTGTCGACACTATCTACCCCTGTTTTTGGTATCTGGGTAAAAACAAACTTTTAGGAGGTAAATAGCTCATTGAGCTAGCAATAAAACATTATTAACCAACTACCAATTCCTTTAGCAATTGTACTAGTGTAACATGAGGGTGCATGAATGCAAACTAAATCCCATTGCCTCCTTATTGTAGCCCTTACACAGTATTCTTTAAGCTAAAACCATTAGTGTTATATACATGGCAGAGATATTCTCTGCATATGACCTACAAAACGCTGCTATCCCTTCATAATGTTATTTAATAGGATAAACCCCCGCCTGCACATTTCCTACACTTGTATTATGTCTCAAGAAAACAGTGATATCCCCATGTGCCCCTAACAGAATATGCAATATTTCCTATAGCCTATGTTACCTAAAATATTACCTACAGTGCTTTACCCTACAGTGTGAGAATCAGGATATTTAATTAATTTAAATAAACCTGATAATTAAATTACTCTTCAATATTACAAGCTTCCATAGTGTAATGTAGAAATCACATACTGTCACAGTGGCTCCCTACGTGGGAATTACATGTTCATTAGGGTTGGTCAGTTCTAAAAACAGACCTTTAAACCTGTTGTCCCCTGCCAGAGCAGGGCTACACCATGCAGACTTCCCAATTCAAAGCAACAATGGAGAATCAAAGCAGAAAGGCAGTCCTGTTTTCGTACCTGTTTGCCAATAATTTGAAGGTAGGATATTAACTTCTGCTGGTTTCTTTATACTAATTTTCATTTGTGTGCAGTGTGTGGTGTGCATTTCTAGCAGTATAGAGGTCAGCTGTTAGTTCTGTACTTACATGTGTGCATTACTCAATCCTGAGATCAGTTTGGAAACTGCTCAAGTGGAAGAACTGCTTTTAAAAAGTAAATTTTGCCCAATTTCGACTTTGGTGGTAGGGGCACTTAAGAATGAATAACCGATAATGTTTTGTTATATTAGGGACCCCCAGAGGCTCCTCTAGAAATCCCAGGAATGGGGTATCAGAAATGTATAAGGTACACCCTGGGTAAAGTGAAATTTCACATTTTATTCCCCACCTTGTGGTTAAAATACTGCAAACATTTCAACTTTGATGCTAGGAGTCATATATTATTCACAGTAGGGGTATTAGATATTATAAGGATCAAAAATGATTTTTAGTGCAATTATTTTTAATTTAAAAAATATCCTCATATAGTCAAATTATTTGTTTTTCTTAATAAATGATCAGCAACCCTTTTGATGATTCCACATATGAAAAGCAAGCCTCATTCCTTTCCTTTGCTTTTAAATGCATTTATTCATAACACTAAGCACAGAAGTTTTACTAAAACATAAAATAGCTTGCACCACTTTTTAAAGGGAGGTAGTAATTGTTATCTTAGAGGCACTGCTGCCAATTGGTTCATCCCATTCATCAAAAACTATGAGCCTGTTTGCATGATTTTGGATGATTTAAGGAGATGATGTGTCATCTCCTTACTCGACACACCTTCGTTCAAGCGAGCGATAATGAGCTGCTTGGCCTGTAACAACAAAGTAGGGATGTACTTCCATACATTACATTTTTCAGTAGGTTAGTCACTGAAATTCAGTGGCCTGAGGAAAAGAGAACCTCAATCTTTTATAAAGGCCTGAGGGATGAGCTCAAGGACTTTACTCACATTGTGGCTCCCCTGTTGGGTTGTTCTAAACTTTATGATCAGTCATGTGCCTAGATCACAGGTTGTTCGAGCAAAGAGGGGAAGAATGGTCTGCAGAGTCTAACCTATTATTAGTTTGATCAGAACGAAAGGAATCCAATCTCAATAGTCGTGACATTTCCAAGTCCATGCATATTTGGGTACTTGGTGGTCCTTTGACTGCCGTGAAAAAGGAGCACAGAAAAAAAACTGAATTAATACCTCTATTGAGGCAAGGTGGGTATTTCACTAAGGAATGCACTACGAAACCAAAAGGATTTCATAAGCTTGAAGCAACCATGTCTCATGCTTTACAGAAAAATGAAGAGAAGCACCTAGTGTAGAGGTCAACCCTTCAGGTGAGTATCTAGCTAAGACCCCACATTATTTGGCAAATACCTTGTGTAACGTCACATGGCACCTAGCCATTCCTGTGACTATGATTATCTTTCCACAACAGCGGAAAATTGTGCCCATGTTCCTTGACTCTCGGGTAATTAGAAATATTTTAGACCTCATCCTTGCTAGCTACTTGAAGATTCCAAGGATTAAAAAGGCAGAGCCTGAACTTAGAGAGGTGGATGGCTCCAAACTCTCTTCAGGCATGATTGAATATCAGACAGCACCAAAACCAGGATTTTCAGGACAGATTTGATTAACAAAAGGCACCTCAATTATCCCCCATCAAGAATTCAACTGTTGAACAGACTTACTGCCAGGCAGGATCCTCCTTTGTAGTCCCATCTATACCTTGTTGGATCATGAGTCAAACATTTTTTAAAGAGTTACCTGGAAGAGCCCCTTGCATTAGGGTTTATTAGATGTTCCATCTCTCTTGCATCTTCACCACTCCTATGTGACTCTCAAAAGAATTACGAGTAGCAGACCTGCATTGACTACAGGGCAATGAATAAGGTAACAATAAAAAAACAGTATATGCTGCCCTTAAATCCCGTCTTGCTGGACCATTTTTGCAACTCCACAGTATATACTAAACTCAATTTGAATGGCGTGTATCAGCTCATTAGGGTGAAGGAGGGGGACAAATTGAATACAGCTTACTTTACCGGGATTGATTAATTTGAATATGCCATCATACCATTCGGCCGGTGTAATGCCTTCACCGCATTTCGGTCTTTTTAAATGAGGTCCAATAAAATCTGCTGGAGCCAACACCCCAGTACCTCCTCTTTCAAAATGCACAACAACTGCAGCTAGAGACCAAGCAAGGTTTCTATGCCATGGACTGCTCACATGTGTAACTGGTTCCCCCTGCAGCAACATCCCAACTCTACTGGAACCAGAAGCACACTTACTAAATCAATGTCCAGGCCATCATCAACCATTGGGGATGTACACCAACATGCTGGCCAAAAACCCAGAGAGTTTTCATGATGCATATATCTTTAGGCACTCCATCTTCAGTAAACGCTTCCAGAAAGGCAGATATGGGAATGGACTACTTGTAGGTAAGCATCACTCAAATACCTAGCAGGCCTAATAATAGTTGGAATTGTATGACATAATACTCATATCTGTGTCTGCTGATGCAGAAGGGACCATATGTATGAGGTGTGTGAGCCATACATGCACCATCCATCATGGTACATGTGTAAAGCAAACCAACAAGTCACACATGTTTAGACATGTAATGCCACTTTGTCTGCCTGTGAAGGGCGTAAAGCTACAGAGCAATGCATGGCTGGCCAAACTTCAGTATAGTATCACTCTGTTCAAGGGAGGTCTTATATGGGCATTGTGGGGGTGTCTCCATGCGACTCCCATTGGGCATGAGGCATGTCATGTATCTCACCCCCGGAAATTTGCAAAATGTGACAAATGAATTGGTCTCTCAAAGTGATCTGTAATGATCTATAAGAACTGAAGTCATCAAAGTCACTCACACTTCCTCTATGTGTAGCAGTTTGTGACACACATGCATAGAGCTTAGGCCTCTGAGGTTTCACCCTGTGCATGAAGGTGGACCATCATGCATGAACACAATCCTACATGCAATGCATGGTCCCGAGAATCCATGGAGCAAGTGTGTAAGTCTTTCTGCAATGCAGCACATTGTGCATGAGTGTAGGCTTGATTGTCTGGAAAGTGCTCTATGGCCTCCATTCTGTGCACTACTGCCCCTTACTCAGAGATGTAGTTCAGAGCAGAAAGGTGGCTTGATGTACTGCACAGTGCCACACTCCAAAATATCTGTGTCCATGTGTTCTGTGCACATAGTGGGAACAATTCACTGAAATCTGAACACAATGGTGTGCCATATTGACATGGAGAAACGAATCTGTCAATGGCAGTAGAGGCACAACATCACTGAGTTGCAAAGTGGCTGTTCACTCTGGGTGGATGGATTGAACCACTTTAACTTCATTGGCTAACACATATAAATGTTAATCATGTGGCATGACAGACAAGTACTAACGCAACACCACACAAAAGTCTGAGCTGAATGTCTTCTCAGTGGTGTACCAATTCTTCATATTAGTCACATGTCAACAAGCTCAGTGGTGAGAGCAAATGCTCTGTAAATGAGCAAGTGTGTTACACATGGCAGTATACTTGTATGGTGACCATATTTACAGGAAAAACACAAGAAGTATGTGGAAATGCAAGGTGTGACTTGCCATGTCAGTGTAGGGCCCAGATAGGTCTCTATCGCAATCATGAATAAACATTGTGACACCAACAGGACCAAACACACATATGTCCCAGCAAAACGGCCTTTGTACATCGCCAAATACACATAGGCAGACAGAGGCATTGATGGATGCCAGAAATTTGACAGTTCACCTGTTCTGCGTAGGCAGTAGCCCAAATGAAATAATATGAATCCAGCGATGTGCAACTCATAAAGTCTAACATTATGCTGCCAAACATATCATACATTAGGCATCAACAAAATAATATCTATCCTGTACAAGGCACCACAGTGTAGTCAGGATGCCAATATAATGAATCTTTGTCCACAGAAATGAAGGCATAATCAAGGCATACAACTACACAATCCCCTACACGTTACACTCTTACATATATATATGAAAAAATAGATATTGTGACCAGTTATGTAGCACACAGCATCTTGTAACAACACCAGTGTGTCCCACATTAACAGGGCCCACATTGCAATACATATGTGTAAAGCAAAGTGCACCATGACAACTTCTTTGCCCAAAGCAATTTTGGAAACTTCCTTTTCATTATTGTGACATGTGTGAACTGCACCACATGTATAAGCCCAGTTCAAATGGTCAAGTAAGTGTAGTAGGAAACAGTTGTGCCTATTTCATGCAGCCGACCAACAACATATGTTTTTTTCCATGGCTATATGCATATGTGAGTGTAATACATGTTGGCTATGTCACAACCTACCTCGGGAGGAGCAACCAGCCAATTATCTAATCACCAATATGTCATTTCACACATGTAGTGTGAACACATAACAGAGAGTGGTTAGGACCATCTCCAAATATCCATCACAGAAAGCTACTGGATCATCATTGAAGTCAGTCTGTAGAAGTGTACAAAGTATCAGGCCATGTTCAGCATTTGCCACTATAGACGGTAATGGAAGAGACATGTGTAAACCTATTACCCTCTGTATGAGTAAAACATATTGTGATATACAGAAAGAAATGTGCATGACTAATTCACTACACATAGCACACATGTACAGGGATGTATCTGTAACAGTGAGTATAAGAATAGACCGTTCTTGTTGTCTGTTTTTTACTTTCAGCTGCCCAAGCATTTGTTCTCCAGCTATGGTTCATAACCTCATATGCACATCCTCACACTGAGCCGTGGGGAACTTCAATCATGCACTCTGCAATACCTGCAATATTATCGAGAGAACTTTTGTTCTGCTCAAGTCCAGGTACAGATGTCTGGACATGTCAGGGGGTAGATTGCTCTACTCACCCCCAATGGTGTGCAAGATGATACTTGTCTGTGCCATCCTACACAATATCTGTGCTCAAACTAATGTCCAGTGGGATGAGGGCCATCAAGAGCAGGACCCAATGGAGGAGGAAGAGAACGATGATGAGGATGGTGGTGACATCCAGAACATTGTAGTTGGCAATAGGCAACATACACACATTGCCCAACATATCTTCACCTGATACACATATACTGCATGAACTAACATAATATAAAGGTTCAACATGCAAATAAAAGTGTGGATCCATCGTTTGTTTTTGCATTTATTTCACAGTCTCAGTAAACATCAACTCACCCACATCTTGCCATATGGAAAAATACCTCTAAATGAACAATCATTTCATCTGACCAGTTGAGCAACATAGAGCCATGCCTGACAGCTAGCAATTACACATATACAACAAGCACTGGCGTTGCCAATAGGTCTCGCAGTAGGAAAGTTGGAGCCATTACAATTGCAAATAACAATGCCTTTTATTTTTGTTTTCATTTTAAAAACATAAAGGGCTTTGTCATTTACAAAACCAATAGCTCCAACTTTCCTACTGCGAGACCTATTGGCAACGCCAGTGCTTGTTTAATTCATGACAGTAATCCAGTTTACTTGTTCCAATCACTGGCAAAGCCAATGGGTGTATCTACCGTTTGGAGTCCTACCTAAACGATTTAAAGCCTACAGCAGGGATAAAAAAATGTTTCTGTATACAACTTGTTCATGAGACATAGATGTAATGTTTTTGGTATACATTGGAGATGTAAAACACTCCCATGTACATTGCAGCGCGAGCTCGCCATAGGAATCAGGATTTTCCACCAGAATTATTCTGAGCAAATCACTTAATCTCCATGTGCCTAAAAAAATGAATGTGACCTCGTGTAATGTAACAGGCGCTCATGCACCCAATACCATTGGCTCGAGTTTGACTGATATTAAAGTGCACAAATAAAAACATATAAACTCCTGTGACGTGCTCAAGACCAGGGTGCCGTGAGAAAGCCGACTTTCATTATCACTGCAGCGGCTATTCCGTTTCCCACGACAAGGAGGTGTTCAGGCGCCCGGGGTCAGGTTGAGCTGGCCCTGAGACCACTGGTAATTGCAGCATAGGAGACATGCAAATGTGAAACCAAACAGACGGGGTGGGGGAGTCGAGCTGCAGAAACATTTCACGTGAGTGCTAGAATGTCTTAGAATACAGGGGCATCTGCGAGCGGTTGCGGGAGCCACAGACAAGGGGCATGTGTTATGCACATGGGCAGTGCTTGTTTTGCCTTTTCTAGTCCAGCGCAATTGCAGCTTCAACTTTAGTTTCCAGGGATGCTGAAACAACACAGCAGGATTATTCTGGGCTTTGAAAACGATTTCCTTACTTCGGTGCTGAGCAAGAGCCCACAGGCCCTGCTGTAGTTCACGTGCATGGGAGTCCTCGGCGTCCCTAGGTACTTACTGTGAAGAGAGGCTGGCTCGCAGTGAAGAAAGGGAAAAGGCACACGAAGGCTGCAAGAAGGAATGGAAAAAAGGGAGGAAACCAAAGGAACAAAAAAAGAACCTTCGAAAAGAAAGAAAGAAGGAATTTTCAAAAGCGCTCCGGCATGTTGTGTCTTGCGTGCTACATTAAGTACTGGTGAAAACAGGAGTACTGGTACTTCTCCTTGGCAAATACTGGTATAGCTGTGATGCCTTTGTGGAAATGGTGGGAGGTGGAGTAGGTGGAGAGAATTGCAGTAGAGCCAGGCATCCATGGGCGCATGTGAGCCTCATGTCTGGCTTTGTGAGCGTCCCTGCTGTAGGTGAGAGAGGGGGTGACTCACATGCACTGTGAAGAAACTGTAGGCGTCATTTTTTTTAGTCTCTTTCCCTTGCGTGATGCCTATTGAAGTTTTATCTCTGGTACACTGCTGTGGTACTTTAATTACTTAATGGTAGCTCGGCCTTCTTTTTCTAACGAGGCCACCCCTGAAAGCCCAGTGAAGCCATTAGGCGACCTGTCCTCACGAGCAGCCCACTTCCTTTCATTGCAGACACATGCATACACTCAGACATCCACTGAAGCTCGTACCCTCGGGAACTGAGACAAGCGCGTTCCAAGGGTTCATGAAACAGAAGAGACATCATTTCATTCCCGTCGCGCGATTAATAAGTGCACTACGGCCTCCCTATGACAGTTCAACCATGACATATGAATTATGAGCCATAAATATTTCCGGTGACGGAAATGTAATGTCCCCTTCTGCTCCCCGTTGCATTTCACATCGAAGGATGAAATTACAGCTGTTTCTGTGAGCTGCGGTAAAATGAGGAATATTCACCCCTCCGAATTACCCGCCAGCGCGTGCGGTGTCAGCCAGGGCTTTGAGTATCCCTGACACGAGGCGAGGAGCTAGACAAAGGGGAAATGGGCATGTAATGATAGGTCGTGCGTCAGTGGAGCACGCCAGGCGCAGCTCGAAAAGAAAAGGTATTACGACATGTCAGTTGCTTAATTTGGGAAAATGGGAAAAATATGGAAATAATGAGTGTCTAAGCGTATCACAATTTAAAATATTGTTCATTTGCATCCAGCATGCGGTGCGAAGCTGTCACGAAGACTGTACAATTTGCTAATAACATGAAATGCTCACAGTCTGTCACAATTGGACAACTACTTATCCGAGCAGAAGTCAGAGACTGCAGACGTCAGACGAACAAACCACCTAGACATCGTTGCCACTTTAAACAAGTAACAAACGGGCCAGTGAGGGGATGCGAGAGGGAAGGCAGGCGCTGGAGAGGGAGGGGGTGGGCTGACCATATGGAGAGGGAGGGGGTGGGCTACCTGCTGGGCTGGGCTGCCTCTGATCATCTAATGCGAGTCACGGAAGGCAGGCGCTGGAGAGGGAGGGGGTGGGCAACTCGAACGACCATATGGCTGGGAGAAGCTGTGTGAGGGAGGCTGGGCTGGCTGGGCTCGTTCATGAGAGGCTTGTGATCACGTGATTCTCGTGGTGACTCACATGCACTGTGAAGAAACTGAAAGAAAAATCTCAATAAAACATCAAAGTTCAGTCTAAAATTCAAACTATCTTCGCAACTAGTTTAGAGTAGCTTCTAAAAAAAGAGGCAAATGGAACAGCGGTGTGCTTTCCCCCTTTTCATTGTTCTGTTACATTTTTTAAGAGGACCATCAAAGCGTTCTGTACAAAGGGGGCAATGCGCACGGCGTGGGGGGCGTCCCACACCCTACAGAGGTACGGCATTGTGATTGGCTTTGAAAAGCAACTAAAGTGGACACCATTGGAGGAATGCATGTCGTGCCTGCAACAGCAGAAAGAAGACGGAGGGAAGGCAGAGAAGGGAAGGGGGAGGAGAAATGCGACAGCAGGGGCCTTTGAAGTGAAGCTAAGCTTCACTTCAAAGGTGTGGGAGGAGTGCTGATACGGCCTGGGGGAAGCTGGCTGGGGTGGTACGGCCGGCCTGCGGCCGGCCATGAATAATTAGGGGAGGAAAAGCCCTGGCCGTGAATGCGCGTGCTTGTTTGCTCACGTGATTCACGTGAACTTCAAGAAAACCGCAGCTGAAAGCCCTTGGTTTGACGAGGATTTTGCCGACATGAATTCTCGCTCCGCTCAATGCGCTTGCGCGCATTGATAGGTCGCGAGACCTAAAAATGCTACATGAAGGTGTGTAATGCATTTAAGGCACAGGCCAGCTATACAACATGACAATATTCATTTTTCTACTCACTCTCACCTTCCACTTGAGCTGTACAGAGCTTCACAACTTAAAATCTTGGCATGTTGTGCAGCAGCAAAGTGTACAACAGATGGCACTCAGTGAAGTGTGTAACTCAACATAACAACTGCTAGTCATAAATTTGTCTCACGAATGAGGGAGCATGATGAATCAAAGCATGTTACTGGAACTCATCTTGGTCAAAAGATACCATCAGTGATATTGAGTGAGAGCTGTCATGGACTATGGCCTAGTGTCATGCAGACATGATAAAGCTTTTACTTGTACCAAAGCCATGCATACATGTGCGGATTTCCACAAAACACACTGCATGCAACAACGTATCTGGCGACATGCTCCCAAATCCCACATCATGCGACAGTAAATAAATTGCACATTTCTCATTCATATCATGGCAATATAATGAGGGCCAAAGGCTCATTAAATCCCATTTGGTACAAATGATATTCCACAGTCAGTAACTAGGCAGAGTGGTATGCGTGTGCATTGTACAATTGCTGACTTGTGTGGTTATGCTCATGCTAAATGCATGTGAGGGGCCTAAGGGAAAGAGGAACACATTGAAACTGCATATAATAGTGTGCCTTTCTACAACATTTGTTAGTTTACATAGAAAACACGTCACATGTTGTTGCAGCTCATGCTCACTGACATCCAAGGTATAGCACTGAACCGCCAAACCTTCCGTCACAGAGATGTGATGATATACAGGTGGAGTCAGGGCATTGAAATTGGCCTTTTCTTAGTGAATGCCTAATGATGGCACTCATATTTAAACGTCTGTTTGAGCTTTGAGGCTGACATATGTGCATGATGACATTGTCATGATACCTGAGCAAGGTACCTGCAAACGTGTGAGCATGTGTTGGTGATTCACATGCGTTACTGGCACAATTATTATAGTCCAGCCATTGTTTGATTAGCTTGCCTATTTTGCCACTTAATAGTTATATGGATTGCCCACATATTTTTACGGCAGGGAAGTGCATGATGCTTGTACTTGTCAGATCTGTGCACGTGATAGGGAGAGTACCGCAGTTACCAAGAGATGCTGAAAAGCGTATTTGGTATCTACACATCCACCATGGTCTAGTTGATCCTATCTGCAACAGACATACAACACGCTGCTTCCATGTCGTTTTTTTATTCTCCAGTGTTACAAGGATCAATCAGAAAGTGGCGGTCCTCGCAGCAACAACTCCAACTTTGTTAATGATACACAGAATGCCCAGACAGGGTCTATGGGGAGTACATGTCATGTGAAATGTGGAGGACAGGAGTTTTCCAGTGAGGAGAAGGTCCAAATTGCCCTTAGGGAAGGTAGGCCACATGGAAAGTCTACAATTGGGGAAGATCAACAGGTGGAAGTGCTCATACGGGGACAGTACCAGTTGACAAGTGCGCTGGCATGATCATAAACACAAGTCCTATGAGCCCACATCTTTCAGGAGCGGCTCCTACCAGACGGCGGTGGTGTGGCGGGGAGGGGGAAGAATAAGAAAGCAAACACACCGGGCAACGGCCACCTCTCCTCTGTCCTCTTATTATCTTCTTCGTGTCTGGAGTCTGGCAGCAGGAAACACCCGGGCCCCAGGTTCCCCTAAACCAATCAAAATTGGTGATTGGTCTGAGCACCGTGGTTCGGCGCTCAGATGGGGAATGGTAGCCTGGGAAAATTCTCCACCCAGGCTGTAATGCACCCTGCATGGAGAACATGCAAAGTGTGAATGAATATTTGGCCAGCCTGAGAAGGCTGGCCACACATTCATGCACACTTTGAGTGGGCAAACCTCTTCTCCCCCTGGCCCCTGCTATGTCAGCAGAGCAGCCCATCCCACCCCCACCGGGAAACGGAAAACTAAAATGATAATAAAGTTGGTTGTTTCATTTTAGCTTTCCTTTAACTACTGCTCGCAGAGCAGTGGGGTGACCGTCCTCCGCCTTAGTTTATGACCCGCCGCTGACATCCTCATCCTCTGATATGTGTGCTGTGTCGCCTGAGGGGTGTATTTTTGGTGTAGGAGGTGATGGAAGCACACACACATCAGGGGCAGAATATGTGAATCCCCTATTCTCAGCAGTATTTGGCTCCGACAACAAAGATGGTAGCACATCGCTGAGAACAACCTGATTGCTTGCCAGCATGGTGACAACGTTGTTGTGTAAAACACCCATTGTTGTAATGTAGAAGTCCTGCTTCTGCTCCATTGATAAGAGGATGTTATGGATTGCCGCCAATTGGTTGGCTGCCCCACTTTGGCAGGGCAGTTGTTCATTCCTCTGCCTCATGACACCAGTGATGTCAGCCAGGGACTGATCCAATCTATGGAGGGGAGGGTAGGTTCCTCTTATTGCCTCAGATGAGTCCCTTTTGAGACTGAGGCACCCACAGACCCCCTCTTGGGTGCCCGCCATGGTCTCCTTCCGTGCCCACACCTCATCTACCAGCTGCTACTGGACTCCTACTGCACACCATTGGAATTCAACTTGGGCGTCCTTGAAGTCCATGCATGGGCCTGGGCTGGCAGATAGGGTATGCCTGGTGGTAGGCTGATCCTCAAGAGACACTGCAACACTTTTGGCACTTCCCACTACTGGAGAGGGTGAATCCAAAGAGGCCAGGATTCTCCTGTGGACTTTTTGATTCAGGATTGGCAGGCTGTCAACCTCAGCAGGTTCCTCATCAAGGACAGGCAGCTGGTCAGTAGGTGTTGTTTCTCCTTCGGCAATGGAATAGGGATATGTTAATGGTGATCATTGTTATCTGGCTGACATTAAAACTTTATTCTCATTTACTTTCAGTTCTACTTTGATGCGAAGGACACACATTACTCCTACTCCTTGAGGCCTAGATGTGCTTTTGTTGCCCTTCAGGTGTCAGTATTTTGTAATTATTCACACAACCACTGTGTGAAAAGGGTGACTTTTCCTTTCCTTACACAAATTGCAACACAATTATACAGCTAGCTGGACTGCCATGCCTGTGCAGGTAAGTTGCAGTAAAAGCTTCATCTGCCTTGGTGATTACCTAACTTTTACATGATGGCTATACTGATTGTGATTTCACGTATTTACTCCACTACTGTGCATATTGGCCCAAGTCCCCAGGGTGCCTGTATTCCCTGTCACCACTACTTAGCCCACAGCTCCTGGGAAGGTGATGTGGGTTTGGTCTTTAATTTGATTTGATCCAGCAATCTGCCTTTTACACAGTACATGACAGCACTCTGCCTTGTTGTGATACCTTGCATGCACAATGTGCTCTCATGTGTCTAAGGGTTCAATTTTCATACACATTCACATGCCTCTACACAGCCGACAACCTTGCTATACTGCATGTATGTGTGAGGGTATATAGTCACCATGGGTTTCCTATTTGTGTATACTGATGTGATCTCATTGCACACACAGTTGGCTCCATAGTTGTGGACAGTGGGCACTGTGTATTGACTCTGAGGGGATGGGCACTGTTAACCTAGGTTAATTGGTAGCACTATTGCTCCCCCTTTTCATCATTGCCAGAGTTGGTTATCTGCAGTGTATCACAAATTGTTTTCCTCTAGGCTGCTCACCTGTATGTGTGCATTCAGGTCCAGGTACTCAACTTACTGTCAACACTGATGGAAACTAGTTCATACATTTACTTTCATGTGACTCTGACACCAACAATATGCATTTACATATCCTGTTGATTGACACGGATGCCTTATTTTTGCTTGTAGTGCTGGAATTGGTGTGGAAACATCCTTTACCACACATCAATTACAATGCGATATGTTACATCGCGGTTATTACCATGCAAGTCGTTACATCAGCTTGCACTGGAGGGCACTCTAGACTAAGGAATAGTGTGAATTACTATTCCAACACCTTACCTACTGTATGTAGACTGGAGTTGGAATAGTAATTCACACAAATCCTAAGTCCAGCACCCTTCAGCGCAAGTCGATGTAACGACTTGCGTTGTCAAGACCGCAATGTAACATACCGCCTTGTAATAGAACGCATTGTATGATCATACATCCAAATTGGTGACATGTACCTTCCCAGGTTTTCCACCTATGCCCATACACCTCACCCTTTAACCATCCATGAATCCTGCCCTTTGTGGTGCAATCTGGCTCATCCTGTCACTTCACAAATACCTGTTTCACATTGTCCTACTTTGACATATGTGGCATGGTAAGACTTCTTCTTTTTTCTGAATCCCTCCTGCAATGTGCTACACCTTCACTCAGGTCAACATCACATGTGGGATGTCGTACACTAATGGTCTCTTCTCTGTCATCCCTTCCCATCTGTGACACTGAGACACAGTAGTGCATGTGTATTTGTTAGGATACCTTGTAGTACACATATCCCTACTCACCTTATTGCTATGCAATGTCTCATCATTCAGACACAGAGCCAGGTCAATGTGCCAAGAAACACCTACAATGCCCTGCAGTACAAGAGGTCCACTGGGCTCACACACCATGGGGCTTTTTATGAGAGGCTTGCTCCACCAGAACATCACCTTTTTTAAGTTTCTCCTTCAATGCAAGCCTCTCAATCGTGTCTATGAAGCTACACAAAACCCTGCAGTATGCCAATTCCCCATAAATGAGGGCCTATGTTTTCTTTCAACACACATGGTCCTCTGGTGTGTATCACTTGCAATCAACCCCACCGCTATATTGGATTGGTAAATTGCAGAAGTTTGATTGGTCCCTACCATGGTTGGCATTACTGTTTGCTCTCACGCCGCAAGTTGCAACAGGTGCTTGCAATGCAGTTTCATGCTAGTGAGTTTATGTATGGCTGTTTGCATTTTTATATGTGTTGATACTTCAAATGCCCAACACCTGAGCCCCCTCTCAGGTGAGGAGTTTATCTTCTGACAAGCCCATTCCATTCCATTGCTTTGCTGTCCTGTTTTGGATGCATGGGCCAATTTTAGACACACTAAGTTCATGGTGCAAGGTGACCTGCATTGTCACAGACAAGTTGGGCAGGATTCAATTATCACAATCAATCATCCATGTTTGATGTATTCTCCCAGTCCCTATTATTTGCTTTGTATTGTTGGACTGGTAGCTGTGATGACTTATGTTACACATTCTTCTACACATCCCAATATGCAAAGGTGACCCTGGCCTAGAGCAGCACATCCCAAATGGAATGGACACACTTGATGGAGCTGGACTGAGCTGTGCAATATGTTACTAGGAAGTATGCATTATTTATGCTAAGTTGACCTGTAAATAAGAAAAGTTCTAACCCTTTCTTTGTTCCCCTTGGAAGACAGCCTCTACCAGCTCCGACAAGGGGCCCAGGTCCCCCTGGGCTGCAGGTCCTCCTCCTCCTCTCTGCATGGCTGCCTTCCGGTTATTGGCCAGTTTCTCATTTGTCCTGCACTTGTAATCATGCCAACACTTCATGCAGTTGGTCTCTATCCTCTTAGCTTGTCCAACACTGTTGACCCTGGCCACTGTTGAGTGTCAAATTGCCTCTTTCTTTCCTAATGGCAATTTGAAGGTGACAAAGAACTGATTCTCATGATTTCTCACCTCTGTGACCAAGATGTCATTCTCCTCTACAGTGAAGTTACACGTCCTCTTCCCCTGGGAGTCTGTCTGGACAACCTGCCTGGAGCTGGGATTGCTTGGCTTGTAGCCCTAACTGCTGTTCTCTGCTCCATGTCTGCCTTCTGTAAGTTATTGATTTATTTTTCTCTTCAAAAGTGTAGTTTTGTTTGGACGTTTTGATGCTAGATGCACTCAATTGTGATGCATAATTGTTTTGCATTGCTTCATGTGCTTCTTACCAGCCTTACATCACTTTGCCTGCACATTCGTCATTTTTCACTATGTCAGTCATCCCACAGAGGTGTCAAATTTTGATGACGCACCATCTGACCTATGCCATGGTGCACCAGCCCGTAAATTGGAGGCATCCATGGTTTCTAAAAATTACGCAATGCAGCACACGCATTTATAATGCATCACTGCCTTAACACAGCGATACATCAGTTCTTGTAAATGCTACCCTGAATTTCCCACTGTTATAACCTCTTAACACAGGAATGTTCATGCTACTGAACCCAATTATGTAATTTACAGTAGTGACAGAAAAGAACAAACGCTGATAAATTTGCACCTGTGCAGTATAAATTGCTATTGACATCTGCATCAGTGTCAATGTTTCCTAGTTTCTGACTGCAAATGTAATTTCTGTATTGCACTGTAAACATTTGCATTTGCAGTTAGGGAAAAAAGGTAAAAAAAATCCTTGAATTGAAGGACCTCTGCCTCAGACATAATACACAGCTGTGGTTTCAGCAGTAAATACTTCCCTCAGCAATACAATTGTTTAAATCTAAAGTTATAGGTCATTCTCAAGAGTTTGTTAATTCTTATTTCACTGTCATAACGCTTTCTGCTCCTGTGGGACTTCAAGCCCTAGAAACCTGTGCACCTAGGATGAGGAGGAGTAGGAGAGTACCAGCAGTGCTTCATAAACACATCCTGATTCAAGCAGCATGGGACGCTTTCTGTACCGGGAGACTCCAAGTTCCTGAAACCTACACCTAGGAGGAGGTGCAGGAGAGGGGCAGCAGTACTTTATAAGCACACCCTGATCCCCGCAGCATGGCCTGCTTTCTGTACTAAGGGATTACAAGTCCCAGAAACCTGTGCGCCTAGGAGGAGGGGCAGAAGAGGATGGACCAACAGTGTTTCACAAGCACACACTGACCCCACGGAGGGGGGCATGCCCGGGCTATACCCGGGTGAAGCCATGCCAAGAATACGCCCATCCACGGCCCTTGGAGTCCAGAGGAAGTTGCGCCACCCCCACATCCACTGCTCCATTATCAATTAAGTGTGACTGCACCTTATCGTGCCATATATTTCTGTTAACTCTGACCTCGCTCCTCTGGCCTTCAGGGACCACTTGTGCTTAGTTTTCAACACTCATCTACAATATATGTTCAAGCTTTTAAATTCTTCAAGATTTATTTATAGCTAGTGACATGGGGAAACAAAAAATGTCCACTGTGCCTTGTGCCCTGAAATGCCAGAGCAATGGATCCAACATACTATCTTACCTGACATCAGTGTTTGGGGCAATAACAAACAAATTCTTATTTGTGGAAGACGAGCCGGGTCTGAGTGCATCTGTTGACATTCAACCCTCAAATTCTTCAGATGTTAGAATGCTGCCCATATGGGATGTTCCCAAGATAAATGTGACCATGAAGAAGCGCCCATAGGGAAAGTCACATTCAGTTTAAACCATTATTCACCAACAGCCAGCTATAGGTTCTATCCCTTCTCCACCCCCTGTCTCCCAAATTACAAGTAAAAAGTAAGCCTGGGTGGTTAACTTTGCTCAGCTCGTGGAGTTTGCGGAATTCGGGCAGTCCGGGGAGGAACGTGGAATTCCTGAATTCTGCCATTCGGGCATGGAGTGGAATTTTTTTCTTTTCGCGCACTAGAGACTCTTGGGCCGCTTGTGAGCACATGCGACACATCTCACTCACATGGCTTCCGGCTTCGACAACACCAATTTAGCATCCATAGTGCCAATGGCAAACAAAGCAGTCAAGCTACTTTTCTGCTTGAGAATGCAGCTGAGAGGCGTTTGGAGTGGATTTTCTTTTAAACTGGCCATTGGAGTTGTCTTTTGTGCAAGAAGCTGTTTTTCAATAGTTTTTTTTTCAAACCAGAAGGAAGTGTCCCAGAGACACAACTTCCTGTTCCTGTCCAGCAGGTATCCTCTCATAAATTTGTCCCTCTCCTGATCACTTTTCATTAAGATTTGAAGCTGGAAAGGTCACTCTCCTTGCATACAGCATATATACTATTGGATTTAAGGACTTTGTTTTTAAGATATCACAAGTAAGGTGAACGACTGGTGAATAAGGGTGTTTGTTTGACTAGGGTCATGCACCTGGATTTATTTGTATTTTTATTTGATTTTTTTTTTAATTTATGGTGGGGGAGGGCCTGCAGTTTTAGTAGGGGTCTAGTTATTTTTTGGTTTTGCTTTTTCTTCATTTGTGAAGGAAGAAAGCTAAACAGTTTACTACATTTTCTCCCCGTTTTTTATTAATACATTTGCAATATTGACTTAATTCACTTTGAGGCCCAATCTGCCAATGGGCTTTCCAGCTAGTAGGCCCTGTACTCTTCATGGGTGCATTAAACAACAGTTTCTGTGGTGTCTGTTGAATTCAAACATCCTTTAGGCCATTGATGGCATTAGATTAAAATACAAAATGTGTTTTTGGTGGTATTTCATGTTTTTTCCCCTGCAAACAGTGTTTAGGTGGGGTAATGCCTTTGCAGGATGTGTGTTGTGAGCATTTTTTATTTTTGATTTTGGCATTGCTGAATTAATGCTGTGTTCTCTGTGTTACCATGTCTTTTTGTCTGGCCAGTGTGTGTGTGTGTGTTTGGCATTGGCCACCATTTGCCTTTGTTGTTCAGTATGCCATGTGGCCAGGGGCCATTTTCTTTAGTCAGTGTCCACCCCAGGTCTGCATATGTTCTTTGTTTTCCATGTCTCCTGCTTGTTGTTGTGAGTGACCATGTGGCTCTCGGCCATTTTATGTAGCTAGCCAGTGTCCTTTCCCCAAAGGCCTGTATGTCTTCTTTGTTTGTGGTCATGCCTCCTTGCTGGTTGTTGTGACCATGTGGCGGGTGGCTATTTTATATAGCCAGCCAGTGTGCTTTCCCCATAGGCCTGCATGTCTTCTTTGCTTGGGGCCATGTCTCCTCGCTAGTTGTTGTTGTCTGACCATGTAGCTGGTGGCCATTTTGTGAAGCCAGCCAGTGTGCTTTCCCCATAGGCACACATGTCTTCTTAGTTTGTGGCCATGCCTTCTTGCGGTTGTTGTTGTTGTCTGACCATGTTGCTGGTGGTCATGTTGTAAAGCCAGACAGTGTGCTTTTGCCCTAGGCCTGCATGCCTTCTCTGTTTGTGGCCACGCGCTGTTGCTGGTTGTTTTTGTTTTGACCATATGGCAGGTGGCCATTTTGTGTAGCCAGACAGTGTGCTTTTGCCATAGGCTTGCACATGTTGTTTTTCTATCATTGTGTTGCCGCCATGCCTCCTTGCTTACTGGTTCACCATGTAGTCAGTCAATGGCCATTTTAAGTAGGTAGCCAGTGTGCTTTTGACATAGGCCTGCATGTCTTCACTTTGTTCCCAATCCTTTTTGCTCAGTGTTGTTGTTGATGACCATGTGGCATTTTATGTGTCCAGCCAGTGTGGCCATTTGTCATATGCTTACAAGGATGGTTGAGCAGTAAGATAGCAGTTAATAAATTAAAATGATATGCTTGAGGATAATGTGACTTTTTATTTGATTTTTTTCAATTTTAGTATTTAATTAGTATAATTTTTTTTTAAATTTTTAATATTTTTTTAGTTCATTTTTTACATTTTCTAAATGTATTTATTTATTTGGAGATTTTTTTGAACAATTTTTTTTAACATCTGGCATCAATAAATCAACCCCATGCCTGCTATAGGTGCACAGCAGCATTCATTGTGTAAGAAGTATTCTGTTGTCATTTGTCAGCTGCAGCTCCTTGAGTGCCACATCCCACGTGATGCACAAAAAGCAAACAGTTACATCTGTATGTTTTGTTGTTGGTGCTCTTTCTTATCCTTCCTGAGTGAACACCATGAAAGTTTATGTTGGTAGAGTTTTTCGTTCTTGATTGAATGCACTGTATTGTTAATTATTTATAAAAATAAGTAACCACACTAAATTATTTTGTTTGTTTGTATTACTACTTGAACTGCAACAATACCATGTTTCACAGATTTTTTCGTTCTTGTTTGCTTTTAGGTGAACAAGAGAAGAGACATCACCCACAGTGAAGTAAGACAGAAGGCCTGTGCACAACATGAAGCCTGACTTACTACACAACACGTCATCTCTTCAGCTTGTTGTGAAGCTAAGTGCCACTACCAACAGACAGCTTCAAGATGGCCCCCAAAAAGATGCTGCTAAGAAAGTGGCTAGTAAGGAGCAGAAGAAGCCGATCCCCACTACTGGCATGCCGACTACAACCTTTTTCAGGAAAGCTGTGCCTGCCGCATCAGCCTAAGCTGAGAGCAGCACTCCTGCATCAACAGCACTACCAAGTACCATGTCTGTCAGTGGGGAAGGCAGTGGAATCATGTTGACACCAACAAGTAGTGATGTTGAATTGGATTAGTCTCTTTCGCAAAGTAGTGCACATTCATTTCAGGAAACACAGCAAAGTGGATAGCAACCGCGACCAGCAATGTTACATTTGTCTGATGTTGGAGCAGAACAGAAGTATGAGCTTCCTTCCAAGCAAGAAGTTGAACCTCCTCTTTTAGAATCATTGGTTCCCACATCTCCAACAAGAAAAAGGAAGAGTACTGCAGCACCATCATCTCCAAACACCACTTCTGATGATGATGATGATGATGATGATGATGATAGGGGCATGGAGTGGACCTCGACAGAGACCAGGAGACAACAGGTGAGGTAAGGGAAAAGAAAAGTTCCAGAAAGACTTAGAATTATGGAAGGGGATGAAGAGGAGGATGACAATGACGAGGTAGACATAGTGGAAGGTGACACAGAGGATTCTGACATTGCTATTAAACGAGTTCCGAGGGATATGGCACAGGTAGCACCGGCCTCCAGCTCCCATATTTGCAAAGCCCCAGCTGAGACCTGCACCAACCCCTGCCTCAGGAGAAGCAGAGAGGCAATCAATGACAGGCCCACCTACCTCCAGTTCTTCTTCAGGCATTAGCAGTGGCTCAGTAAAAAAGTATTCCTCCCCAGTTTGGGACTTTTTACAGTTAGCAAAGAGGGGGAGTACATTGCAGTATCCCCCCATTTGCCACTCAAATGTTCATCAAGGTAAGCCTGTTATACATTATGGTAATGGAGGCCAGACAACCCATATGAAGAAAAAAATCACACAATCAAGTGGATGGAGCACCTTAGAAAATTGCTGAATGAGGTAGTGGTGGTGGGGAGAGCCAGGGACATTAGCTACAAGTCAAATCATGGAGGAAGCTGATGATGACGAGGAAGAAGCAAAGCAGTCCTGTCCCCAGCAGTGTGCCAGCAGCCCCGCCCACTTCAGCGACTTCACAATGGCTCAAGAAGACTCAAAGTGAGGTGGAGACTCCATGGCATACAGTGACTGCCCAACCATGACGAATATTGAGTCTAGCAGCACCTACTTCTTGAAAGTCGCCCGTGTCAGTGCCCCAAGAAAAGAAGAAAATCCAGGATAAAGAGAATTTGTGGCAGCCATCTTCCCAAAATGAATGGTACTAAGCAGGACCTATTTTACCAGAGTGGCTGTTCCAGCGCTGCATCACGATGGGCCGCAGTTGGTTGGATAAGCTTTGCAGCAAAGCGGTGTTCACACCATGCACCTGATGACAGCCATGTAGATTGACTGGGTCCACAAGTTTTACCTGAAAAGTCTGTATCCTGTAGGGCTGACCGAACTGAGGGTAATTTAGCATTGGTCACCACCAATAGCTGCGGGGAATCACTTAACGAAACTTATGAGAGTATGAAGATACGAAGCTGGAATACTGTAGGGCTGAAAAATAAATCAGACAATGCTAGGTGGAGGGATTTTTTAATTGAGTTTGACATTATTGGGCTGCAGGAAACTTGGGACATTAACAACTTTTTTGCTTGGACGGCTATACTGTTTGTTCGTTACCAGCGATAGCTTCTGCAATGGGGAGGGCAAAGGGCGGGTTATTGACCCTGATTTCTCTAAAAATTGCAGGTTCCCACACTAAACTGGAAACAGGCTCTCTAAATTGTTTGGCTGTCCAGATTAGCCTCACTAATGTGCGAACCCTTCTTATTGTTCATTTTCATAACTCTTTTTATAGGGCTTTTACTAATGAACACCTGGTTAGTCTGTATCATTTTCGCGAAACATATAGCGAGAAACAAATTATTTCTTATTCGGTTATTGTTTTAGGTGATTTTAATGTACATTGCTGCTACCAAAACTGTCAGTTGTGGGATAGCCTTGGCCCAGCAGATCAAATAGAGACTCATTTTGAACACTCAATGCAGGGAGTTTTCTTGGAGGAATTAATGACAGATAATGGTCTAATTTATCCCAACAAATTTAATGATGGTATAGTTGTTCCAACTTTTAAAGTTAAGGGCATGCGATCAACTATTGATTATATTTTTGTCAATGCAGCATTAACTACCAGGGTTAGTGGTTACACTGCTACTTGGTCCTCGTTCAGTGACCATAATCCGGTCATTTTGACCTTAGTAGATGGACTCAAGAAACCCAAGAAAACCAATAGAACTGTTGGTTCTCTAGACATTCTGCCTACAGACCAGGCTCGAAGAATTAAATGGTGACTGGTTGTGCCACAGGATTTCCAGGCAACTTTATTGGTTAAGGTCGGTTGTGAGATGCTCACCTGCTCAAATGAAAGCTCGGGGGATGTTGATGTCGTTAAGGCCTATACTAAAATTTGTACCCAGATATCTTCTGATCTTATGCGGCCATGTAAGGTGCAGTCAAAAATAGGGGAGAGATGATTTGACCGAAAGTGCTCAGCAGCCCACCGTAAGCTGCTGACAGCCCTGAAAACAAATCCATCAGATAAATCTGCTATAGCAGTATTAAGGAATAGCTATAAAATGGCTCTAACAAACCGGAAAAAGGAGATTAGATATGAGGCTTGGAATGAGCTATTATCTATTGACGCCATTAAAAACAGTGGCAAATTTTGGGAAGTTGTCAATAACATTTTTTACATTTTCTAAATGTATTTATTTATTTGGAGATTTTTTTGAACAATTTTTTTTAACATCTGGCATCAATGAATCAACCCCATGCCTGCTATAGGTGATTTAGAAAAGGGGGGTGGTGATGAACAGAGTGTCTGAGTTAAACAGACCACTCTTACCCAGTCCAAAGATCAGGGCTTGATCCATCACCGTTATTTATCTCACTGCCCCATCCCAGCTCAGAACCTGGCTATATGCAAATCAGTCTGTCCCTGGCCCAGTGCATCATGGGAACAGGGCAGACTAAACTACCAAGCCAATTCTTCACCAGAAAGGAGACAAGCTACCGGGGACCGGTTTCTGGCATTTCAGCCTTCTTCGGCCCGGCTTGCTTGAATCCTGATGGAGCAGTGAGAAAGGGACTCATGTCTGAGTATACCCTGCCACACCTATAGTGGCCAAAAACGATTTAGAAAAGGGGGGTGGTGATGAACAGAGTGTCTGAGTTAAACAGACCACTCTTACCCAGTCCAAAGATCAGGGCTTGATCCATCACCGTTATTTATCTCACTGCCCCATCCCAGCTCAGAACCTGGCTATATGCAAATCAGTCTGTCCCTGGCCCAGTGCATCATGGGAACAGGGCAGACTAAACTACCAAGCCAATTCTTCACCAGAAAGGAGACAAGCTACCGGGGACCGGTTTCTGGCATTTCAGCCTTCTTCGGCCCGGCTTGCTTGAATCCTGATGGAGCACTGAGAAAGGGACTCATGTCTGAGTATACCCTGCCACACCTATAGTGGCCAAAAACGATTTAGAAAAGGGGGGTGGCGATGAACAGAGTGTCTGAGTTAAACAGACCACTCTTACCCAGTCCAAAGATCAGGGCTTGATCCATCACCGTTATTTATCTCACTGCCCCATCCCAGCTCAGAACCTGGCTATATGCAAATCAGTCTGTCCCTGGCCCAGTGCATCATGGGAACAGGGCAGACTAAACTACCAAGCCAATTCTTCACCAGAAAGGAGACAAGCTACCGGGGACCGGTTTCTGGCATTTCAGCCTTATTCGGCCCGGCTTGCTTGAATCCTGATGGAGCAGTGAGAAAGGGACTCATGTCTGAGTATACCCTGCCACACCTATAGTGGCCAAAAACGATTTAGAAAAGGGGGGTGGTGATGAACAGAGTGTCTGAGTTAAACAGACCACTCTTACCCAGTCCAAAGATCAGGGCTTGATCCATCACCGTTATTTATCTCACTGCCCCATCCCAGCTCAGAACCTGGCTATATGCAAATCAGTCTGTCCCTGGCCCAGTGCATCATGGGAACAGGGCAGACTAAACTACCAAGCCAATTCTTCACCAGAAAGGAGACAAGCTACCGGGGACCGGTTTCTGGCATTTCAGCCTTCTTCGGCCCGGCTTGCTTGAATCCTGATGGAGCAGTGAGAAAGGGACTCATGTCTGAGTATACCCTGCCACACCTATAGTGGCCAAAAACGATTTAGAAAAGGGGGGTGGTGATGAACAGAGTGTCTGAGTTAAACAGACCACTCTTACCCAGTCCAAAGATCAGGGCTTGATCCATCACCGTTATTTATCTCACTGCCCCATCCCAGCTCAGAACCTGGCTATATGCAAATCAGTCTGTCCCTGGCCCAGTGCATCATGGGAACAGGGCAGACTAAACTACCAAGCCAATTCTTCACCAGAAAGGAGACAAGCTACAGGGGACCGGTTTCTGGCATTTCAGCCTTCTTCGGCCCGGCTTGCTTGAATCCTGATGGAGCAGTGAGAAAGGGACTCATGTCTGAGTATACCCTGCCACACCTATAGTGGCCAAAAACGATTTAGAAAAGGGGGGTGGTGATGAACAGAGTGTCTGAGTTAAACAGACCACTCTTACCCAGTCCAAAGATCAGGGCTTGATCCATCACCGTTATTTATCTCACTGCCCCATCCCAGCTCAGAACCTGGCTATATGCAAATCCCCGGGAGCTTGTTTCCTTCCCAGTGTAAGAATTGGCTTTTGTAGTTTGGTTTGCCCTGTTCCCATCATGCACTGGGACAGGAACAGACTAATTTGCATACAGCCAGGTTCTGAAACTGGGATGGTGCAGTGAGCTAAAAAACGGTGTTGGATCTAGCCCTGATCTCTTGACTGGGTGAGAGTTTTCTGCTTAATTCAGAGACTCTGTCCCTCACCACCCCTTTTTAGTAAATATTTTTGTCCACCCTAAGCGTGGAAGGGTATTCTCAGATGTGAGACCCTTGCTCATTGCACCATCAGGATTCAAGCAAACCGGGCCGAAGACGGCTGTAATGCCAGAAACCGGTCCCCGGGAGCTTGTTTCCTTCCCAGTGTAAGAATTGGCTTTTGTAGTTTGGTTTGCCCTGTTCCCATCATGCACTGGGACAGGAACAGACTAATTTGCATACAGCCAGGTTCTGAAACTGGGATGGTGCAGTGAGCTAAAAAACGGTGTTGGATCTAGCCCTGATCTCTTGACTGGGTGAGAGCTTTCTGCTTAATTCAGAGACTCTGTCCCTCACCACCCCTTTTTGTAAATATTTTTGTCCACCCTAAGCGTGGAAGGGTATTCTCAGATGTGAGACCCTTGCTCATTGCACCATCAGGATTCAAGCAAACCGGGCCGAAGACGGCTGTAATGCCAGAAACCGGTCCCCGGGAGCTTGTTTCCTTCCCAGTGTAAGAATTGGCTTTTGTAGTTTGGTTTGCCCTGTTCCCATCATGCACTGGGACAGGAACAGACTAATTTGCATACAGCCAGGTTCTGAAACTGGGATGGTGCAGTGAGCTAAAAAACGGTGTTGGATCTAGCCCTGATCTCTTGACTGGGTGAGAGCTTTCTGCTTAATTCAGAGACTCTGTCCCTCACCACCCCTTTTTGTAAATATTTTTGTCCACCCTAAGCGTGGAAGGGTATTCTCAGATGTGAGACCCTTGCTCATTGCACCATCAGGATTCAAGCAAACCGGGCCGAAGACGGCTGTAATGCCAGAAACCGGTCCCCGGGAGCTTGTTTCCTTCCCAGTGTAAGAATTGGCTTTTGTAGTTTGGTTTGCCCTGTTCCCATCATGCACTGGGACAGGAACAGACTAATTTGCATACAGCCAGGTTCTGAAACTGGGATGGTGCAGTGAGCTAAAAAACGGTGTTGGATCTAGCCCTGATCTCTTGACTGGGTGAGAGCTTTCTGCTTAATTCAGAGACTCTGTCCCTCACCACCCCTTTTTGTAAATATTTTTGTCCACCCTAAGCGTGGAAGGGTATTCTCAGATGTGAGACCCTTGCTCATTGCACCATCAGGATTCAAGCAAACCGGGCCGAAGACGGCTGTAATGCCAGAAACCGGTCCCCGGGAGCTTGTTTCCTTCCCAGTGTAAGAATTGGCTTTTGTAGTTTGGTTTGCCCTGTTCCCATCATGCACTGGGACAGGAACAGACTAATTTGCATACAGCCAGGTTCTGAAACTGGGATGGTGCAGTGAGCTAAAAAACGGTGTTGGATCTAGCCCTGATCTCTTGACTGGGTGAGAGCTTTCTGCTTAATTCAGAGACTCTGTCCCTCACCACCCCTTTTTGTAAATATTTTTGTCCACCCTAAGCGTGGAAGGGTATTCTCAGATGTGAGACCCTTGCTCATTGCACCATCAGGATTCAAGCAAACCGGGCCGAAGACGGCTGTAATGCCAGAAACCGGTCCCCGGGAGCTTGTTTCCTTCCCAGTGTAAGAATTGGCTTTTGTAGTTTGGTTTGCCCTGTTCCCATCATGCACTGGGACAGGAACAGACTAATTTGCATACAGCCAGGTTCTGAAACTGGGATGGTGCAGTGAGCTAAAAAACGGTGTTGGATCTAGCCCTGATCTCTTGACTGGGTGAGAGCTTTCTGCTTAATTCAGAGACTCTGTCCCTCACCACCCCTTTTTGTAAATATTTTTGTCCACCCTAAGCGTGGAAGGGTATTCTCAGATGTGAGACCCTTGCTCATTGCACCATCAGGATTCAAGCAAACCGGGCCGAAGACGGCTGTAATGCCAGAAACTGGTCCCCGGGAGCTTGTTTCCTTCCCAGTGTAAGAATTGGCTTTTGTAGTTTGGTTTGCCCTGTTCCCATCATGCACTGGGACAGGAACAGACTAATTTGCATACAGCCAGGTTCTGAAACTGGGATGGTGCAGTGAGCTAAAAAACGGTGTTGGATCTAGCCCTGATCTCTTGACTGGGTGAGAGCTTTCTGCTTAATTCAGAGACTCTGTCCCTCACCACCCCTTTTTGTAAATATTTTTGTCCACCCTAAGCGTGGAAGGGTATTCTCAGATGTGAGACCCTTGCTCATTGCACCATCAGGATTCAAGCAAACCGGGCCGAAGACGGCTGTAATGCCAGAAACCGGTCCCCGGGAGCTTGTTTCCTTCCCAGTGTAAGAATTGGCTTTTGTAGTTTGGTTTGCCCTGTTCCCATCATGCACTGGGACAGGAACAGACTAATTTGCATACAGCCAGGTTCTGAAACTGGGATGGTGCAGTGAGCTAAAAAACGGTGTTGGATCTAGCCCTGATCTCTTGACTGGGTGAGAGCTTTCTGCTTAATTCAGAGACTCTGTCCCTCACCACCCCTTTTTGTAAATATGCTATAGGTGCACAGCAGCATTCATTGTGTAAGAAGTATTCTGTTGTCATTTGTCAGCTGCAGCTCCTTGAGTGCCACATCTCACGTGATGCACAAAAAGCAAACAGTTACATCTGTATGTTTTGTTGTTGGTGCTCTTTCTTATCCTTCCTGAGTGAACACCATGAAAGTTTATGTTGGTAGAGTTTTTCGTTCTTGATTGAATGCACTGTATTGGTAATTATTTATAAAAATAAGTAACCACACTAAATTATTTTGTTTGTTTGTATTACTACTTGAACTGCAACAATACCATGTTTCACAGATTTTTTCGTTCTTGTTTGCTTTTAGGTGAACAAGAGAAGAGACATCACCCACAGTGAAGTAAGACAGAAGGCCTGTGCACAACATGAAGCCTGACTGACTACACAACACGTCATCTCTTCAGCTTGTTGTGAAGCTAAGTGCCACTACCAACAGACAGCTTCAAGATGGCCCCCAAAAAGATGCTGCTAAGAAAGTGGCTAGTAAGGAGCAGAAGAAGCCGATCCCCACTACTGGCATGCCGACTACAACCTTTTTCAGGAAAGCTGTGCCTGCCGCATCAGCCTAAGCTGAGAGCAGCACTCCTGCATCAACAGCACTACCAAGTACCATGTCTGTCAGTGGGGAAGGCAGTGGAATCATGTTGACACCAACAAGTAGTGATGTTGAATTGGATTAGTCTCTTTCGCAAAGTAGTGCACATTCATTTCAGGAAACACAGCAAAGTGGATAGCAACCGCGACCAGCAATGTTACATTTGTCTGATGTTGGAGCAGAACAGAAGTATGAGCTTCCTTCCAAGCAAGAAGTTGAACCTCCTCTTTTAGAATCATTGGTTCCCAGATCTCCAACAAGAAAAAGGAAGAGTACTACAGCACCATCATCTCCAAACACCACTTCTGATGATGATGATGATGATGATGATGATGATGATAGGGGCATGGAGTGGACCTCGACAGAGACCAGGAGACAACAGGGGAGGTAAGGGAAAAGAAAAGTTCCAGAAAGACTTAGAATTATGGAAGGGGATGAAGAGGAGGATTACAATGACGAGGTAGACATAGTGGAAGGTGACACAGAGGATTCTGACATTGCTATTAAACGAGTTCCGAGGGATATGGCACAGGTAGCACCGGCCTCCAGCTCCCATATTTGCAAAGCCCCAGCTGAGACCTGCACCAACCCCTGCCTCAGGAGAAGCAGAGAGGCAATCAATGACAGGCCCACCTACCTCCAGTTCTTCTTCAGGCATTAGCAGTGGCTCAGTAAAAAAGTATTCCTCCCCAGTTTGGGACTTTTTACAGTTAGCAAAGAGGGGGAGTACATTGCAGTATCCCCCCATTTGCCACACAAATGTTCATCAAGGTAAGCCTGTTATACATTATGGTAATGGAGGCCAGACAACCCATATGAAGAAAAAAAATCACACAATCAAGTGGATGGAGCACCTTAGAAAATTGCTGAATGTGGTAGTGGTGGTGGGGAGAGCCAGGGACATCAGCTACAAGTCAAATCATGGAGGAAGCTGATGATGACGAGGAAGAAGCAAAGCAGTCCTGTCCCCAGCAGTGTGCCAGCAGCCCGCCCACTTCAGCGACTTCACAATGGCTCAAGAAGACTCAAAGTGAGGTGGAGACTCCATGGCATACAGTGACTGCCCAACCATGACGAATATTGAGTCTAGCAGCACCTACTTCTTGAAAGTCGCCCGTGTCAGTGCCCCAAGAAAAGAAGAAAATCCAGGATAAAGAGAATTTGTGGCAGCCATCTTCCCAAAATGAATGGTACTAAGCAGGACCTATTTTACCAGAGTGGCTGTTCCAGCGCTGCATCACGATGGGCCGCAGTTGGTTGGATAAGCTTTGCAGCAAAGTGGTGTTCACACCATGCACCTGATGACAGCCATGTAGATTGACTGGGTCCACAAGTTTTACCTGAAAAGTCTGTATCCTGTAGGGCTGACCGAACTGAGGGTAATTTAGCATTGGTCACCACCAATAGCTGCGGGGAATCACTTAACGAAACTTATGAGAGTATGAAGATACGAAGCTGGAATACTGTAGGGCTGAAAAATAAATCAGACAATGCTAGGTGGAGGGATTTTTTAATTGAGTTTGACATTATTGGGCTGCAGGAAACTTGGGACATTAACAACTTTTTTGCTTGGACGGCTATACTATTTATTCGTTACCAGCGATAGCTTCTGCAATGGGGAGGGCAAAGGGCGGGTTATTGACCCTGATTTCTCTAAAAATTGCAGGTTCCCACACTAAACTGGAAACAGGCTCTCTAAATTGTTTGGCTGTCCAGATTAGCCTCACTAATGTGCGAACCGTTCTTATTGTTAATTTTCATAACTCTTTTTATAGGGCTTTTACTAATGAACACCTGGTTAGTCTGTATCATTTTCGCGAAACATATAGCGAGAAACAAATTATTTCTTATTCGGTTATTGTTTTAGGTGATTTTAATGTACATTGCTGCTACCAAAACTGTCAGTTGTGGGATAGCCTTGGCCCAGCAGATCAAATAGAGACTCATTTTGAACACTCAATGCAGGGAGTTTTCTTGGAGGAATTAATGACAGATAATGGTCTAATTTATCCCAACAAATGTAATGATGGTATAGTTGTTCCTACTTTTAAAGTTAAGGGCATGCGATCAACTATTGATTATATTTTTGTCAATGCAGCATTAACTACCAGGGTTAGTGGTTACACTGCTACTTGGTCCTCGTTCAGTGACCATAATCCGGTCATTTTGACCTTAGTAGATGGACTCAAGAAACCCAAGAAAACCAATAGAACTGTTGGTTCTCTAGAAATTCTGCCTACAGACCAGGCTCGAAGAATTACATAGTGCCTGGTTGTGCCACAGGATTTCCAGGCAACTTTATTGGTTAAGGTCGGTTGTGAGATGCTCACCTGCTCAAATGAAAGCTCGGGGGATGTTGATGTCGTTAAGGCCTATACTAAAATTTGTACCCAGATATCTTCTGATCTTATGCGGCCATGTAAGGTGCAGTCAAAAATAGGGGAGAGATGGTTTGACCGAAAGTGCTCAGCAGCCCACCGTAAGCTGCTGACAGCCCTGAAAACAAATCCATCAGATAAATCTGCTATAGCAGTATTAAGGAATAGCTATAAAATGGCTCTAACAAACCGGAAAAAGGAGATTAGATATGAGGCTTGGAATGAGCTATTATCTATTGACGCCATTAAAAACAGTGGCAAATTTTGGGAAGTTGTCAACAAACCCTTTTTCCGAGATAGCATTAATAATCCCCTTGATTGTAGTATCCAGGAACAGGCCTGGTACAATCATTTTAAATCGGTGTATGATGATGAGGATACCCAAGGCTGTACTTGCACCATTTTTGAGATTGAGGCTTATACCATGAATTTTACAGAACCAGATGTAGCAGAGGCCATAACCCAAATGACAGGTAAAAAGGCTCCAGGACCAGACGGTGTCCCAGCCGGTCTTTTTAAATTGGATATAAAGACATGGTCTAAAATACTGGTGAATGTTTTCAACAAGGCCTGTAAATCAGGCCTGCCTAGTTTGTGGTCTGAGTCAGTAATAGTGCCCGTCACTCATTGATTCCGCTGTAAAGGTGCTCGGTAGGGTGGTACTCAGTAAACTAACGGGTTGGCTATCCGAAACTAAAACCCTATCAGATCTGCAATATGGATTTAGGAAAGGCAGGGGCACAATTGATCAATGCCTTAACTTAAACCTTTTAATCGGGGAGTATACAGTTGCCGAAAAGGGTACACTCTATCTGGCATTTATGGACCTTTCCTCGGCCTTTGACCGATTAAATAGGTCCAAACTTTGGGTTATGCTCCAGAAATTAGGTGTAGACAGAAATATTGTGCACGTCCTAGCCGATCTGCATAGGTGTCTAACTGCCACTGTGAGATATGATCATAGGGGTAAGTGCACCGGTGGAATACGTATTGTAAATGGTGTTAAGCAGGGGTGCATCTTGGCCCCTTTACTCTTCACCCTTTATATTAACAACCTGGACCAAGTCCTAGGTGAAGCCTGCAAAGACATCCCACGTGTAGGAGAGCGCCTGATTCCGGCACTCCTCTGTGTGGATGATGCCACCCTTCTAGCACGAACGGCAGTAGGGTTACAAGTTCTTTTGAATTCCTTTGCCGTTTTTATGAAATCCTAAGACTTTAGTGTCAACTTTACTAAATCCCATGTCATGATAACTGGTCGCAAACCAAAAAGGGTTAAAACCTTCCATTGTGAGGGCAATGTGCTTACCAGGGTTTTTACCTTTCCCCTATCTGGGAATTATTTTTCACGATCAAGGTGCATGGACCGCGCAAATACCTGCCAAAAGAAATATTCTGGCCAGATCCACATCAGCTGTTTTGGGCTTTGTGCGTAGACTAGGGGCCAGACCAATGCAAGCACTTCTAAAAATATATGGTGCAAAATGTATTTCCCTCGCAATGTACGGTGCTGACATTTGGGGAATGCAATGGAAATTCAAGTTGTCGAGAACACGTTTTTTAAAAACCTCCTATCTGTCCCGCAATCCACGTCTGGCTATATTGTCCATCAGGAGTTTGGAGCTGGCTTTTTGGAGGATTTAATTGCTATTGCACCTCTCCGGAAGTGGATCTCTACCTGGTTAAACCCTGAATTAGATTTGAATCGTGAAGTATTAAGAGACTGTTTGGCTCTTGATCAAGCGAACCGTATCCCCTGGCTGAGTTATGTCCATAGGCTGAGAGGAAAACTGGGTCGACCAGAGTTATTTGACTCGCCTGATAAATTGGTAAAAGGTGACATGAAATGGGTGAAGGATTCATATTTGTTAATGGCTGCTGTGGACAAAGAAGAAAGGGAGTTGGTAAAACCAACCGTAAGAGCTCACCAATTGTTAATAACATCTTGTGCACTTGAACCATACCTGAACACTGTCACAAATCCTAACCATTGTTTCCTTTTGGTCAGATTCTGGTTGAATCAGCTCCATTTACTTCTCGCTGATCCCCCGGGCTGGAAATGCGTGGAGGACCTGGTGGCATGTCCCTGTGATGATTTTTCTATTCAGGATACAATGCACTTTATTTTTTTGTTAGCATTTTTTGTACTTACGTAAATGTTTTATTCTCCCTTTTCTAAAAGATAAAGGGGCAGATTTATGTCGGACTTGCGCCGCCGTTGCGTCACGCAACGGCGGCGTAAACGTGGTGCATCCCTGTGACCCATTTACAACGTGAAGCATCTAGGCAGATGCGTCACGTTGTAAAGCCCTGCGCCACATGTGGGCGTTCCGGCGCAGGGTGGGCGTTCCGGGGCAGGTGCGCCTCGCAAAAGTGCCTGCGTGAAATCTACAAGATTTCACGCAGTCACTTTTAGTCCAATGCTGCGTCAAAACCCTGCGCCTGCGCCTGCTTGAAGCAGGCGTAAGGCTTGACGCAGCATTGGATAGATATGGCCCCCCACAGCATTGCTGCAGCTGCGTCATGCTTGCGATGCAACTCCAGCAATGCGCCCACTTTACGGCACAGATGCGTCACGCATCTGTGCCGTTTTTGCCCCATGGTGCGCCGCATTGTAAATGCGGCGCACCATGGGTGGCAGAGCTGTGGCGCACAATAACTGGCGCATCCCTGGGGATACGCCAGTTATTGTAAATCTGCCCCAAAGGCTTTTTGCAAGTTAAGCCAGCCCTTCTCTATTTACAGCTGCTATCTAACATGTGGGAGACCTTTAGTATAGCCAGCTTTCTTACTGCAGCAGTTAGATTGAGGAAGAATATTAAGAAAATGGCAACTGATTTTAGTGATCTAGGCCTAGATGTAGGTAATAGCAATTTACCGAATGGTAAATACCGAATTTTACAGATTCGGTATTCACTATTCGGTAATTGCTATGTAGGTAAAATATTCGATAAAAATACCGAATCTGTAAGATTCGGTAATTACCGATTCTGTAATTACAGAATCGGTATTTGCCTTTGATTCCTATGGGCCTTGAAGCCCATAGGAATCAATGGCAAATACCGATTCTGTAATTACAGAATCGGTAAAATTACCGATTTTGCAAGGGTGACAGGGTGTCACTTTGACACCCTGTTGCACCCCTGTTTCTGGCTTGTGTGCCATGTGACACACAGACATGCCCTTAGGGCATGTCTGTGTGCCACATGGCACAGGTGTACATGCACAGATGTGCATGTACACTGGAATTCGTCATTTACCATGGAATAGTATTCCATGGTAAATAACGATTCGGTAAGGGCTTGTGGCACTGATTACAGTGCCACCTACATCTTGATTTACAGAATCGGTATATTTACCGATTCGGTATTTTACCGATTCTGTATATTTACCGAATCGGTAAATATACCGATTCTGTAAATAAAATGCCCCCTACATCTCAAAAGCCAAATACCGGTCGGAAACGGCCGAAATCGGCTGTTTCCGACTGGTATTAAGGCTCCTACATCTGGCCCTTAGTTTGTATTACCTAAATTTAATTATGGTTTTATTTGGATCAGCGTTTTTTAAGAAATTATCCAAATGAATTATGTACCAGTTTTGATACGCACTCCAGCTCTAAAAAATCTTTTTATTGTGACTTATGGTTTTATTATCAAATTTTTATGTATTGTATAGTATGCTTTTATGGTTTTAAACTAACCGAATAAAGTACTTTTGACTGACTGACAGCCATGTGGACCAGTCATCAGGTGACTGATTACACGTGCTTGACTGCACAATGGATCTATTTGGCAGGGGGAATGAAAAAGATATATTCACGTCTTGGCCCTGAAGAAAGTTTTAAGAGCTTTCGGCAGCATGCAACAGTGGCCATGTTTGTATTGGAGAAATCACATACAGCTGTAAACATCTTTGAGTAATTTAACGACAAGGTGTGTGAATGGCTGTGACCCATAGGTCTTAGAATTGGATTTGGTACCACGGACAATGGCAGTAATATAGTCAAGGTCATGTTAGAAAGAGGCTAGTTCAGGGTCCTGTGTTTGGGCCATTGCATCAACCTGGTGGTGCAAGACTACCTCTACATGTTGACCACCTGCAAAGAATCTGCACCCATTTCAGCCATTCTTTTAAAGCCTGGAAGCAGCAGCAGACTATTAGGCAAAATAATAGAGCACCATAAAAAGCCCTGATACAGGAGGTGCCAACACGTTGAAACTCCACCTATTACATGCTGCAACATCTTTTTGAGCAATACAAATAGATCAATGACTATGTCATTCAAAGAGGAGTGGATGCAGTTAGGAAAGCTATGAACATTAATGCAAACAAATGGGGCCTAGTCAAATGCCTGACACAGATGCTACTCCCTTTTGAGGTTTTCACATGGGAAGTTAAAGTTAGCAAGGAGGACACTATAAAGGCCAAGCTAACCTTTGTTGCATCGCCTACAAGACCAGGTAAAGAAGGCATCTGAAAGGTTCACCCCTGCAGGTGTGAATGAAAACACAGAAGCACAAGCCTTGGTTGAGACCTTAGTCCTCCACTTGACTTCAAATATAAGGCTACAACATGACATCACTGAGGCCAAAGAGTATATTTGTGCCACACTACTTGATCCACAGCAGAAAACAATTCTGCCCACTTTCATCCCTTTTAAAATACAAGAGGTGGATTGTAGACCAAGCTGGAGACTTGGAAGTAGAATGGTTGGAACTTCGAGCCTCACCCTGCAGTTCTGAGGTACCGCCTTCAACTTCCAGGAAGGGTAGTCTTGCCTCACAGCTGCCAACAGCAACATCAATGAAAACACCAGCAATAGAAGCAAAAGAAGGCCCTCGCCTAACCTCTGCATTGTATTGATTTCAATTGGCAGGTCCAGTGACAAGGTAATGGCAAAACAGGTTGAGAAAATGCGGCAACAATGACTATCCACAGTATATTCCAGGAGTATCTGGATGATCCAAAAGAGGTACATGTGGATCAAAATCCATTGATGTATTGATATGGAAAGATGCACCAATGGCCAGAATTCAGAAGGCTGGCAATTATGTATCTGGCTTATCCGGTTGCCAGTTTATCTCCTGAATGTGTGTTCAGTGCAGCTGGTGCAGCCGTCACAGTGGGAAGGACCAGCCTCTTGCCTCAAAAAGTAGATAGATTGACTATGAACAAATTGAACCAACATTTCATTCTACGTAAATACGCCATTCCTGAAACAGCAGCATAGGAAGAGGAAGAGGATGCTTGGTCCAAAATTGAATTGAATGTGTTAGCTGACCAACTTCTGGGTAAACGACCGCAGTTTGTTAACAAAATCTACTTCCCAGACTAAGTATGCCAGTGCCCCCATAGAACATTTTCATTTTTTCTAATTGAATTTAGTTCTTTCTTTGCAAACAATCAAAATAAATTAGCTGGGGAAACAATATTATTTTTGTATCAGATTTGTGCTGCCCCACCTTTTTTATTAGTCACATATATATTTCCAGATTATAGTTGGACCAGTGTGCATTGAAGAAGCCTCCACAATTCCTTCATGACAATGGGGACAATGCCTGCCCCCCTTGCATGCCTATTGCCTAAATCCTAATCCTTTTTGCATCACTTAGCACTAGAAGGGCTGCCCCATAAAATTGTTTATTATCCACAAGACTGTCAGCCAATACCAAATTCCAGTGTGTAGCCTGCATCAAAGATGATTGAATACCTATCTGAACTACCCATGCTTAGATTGCAACGGTGAGTGACTGATTGCGTGAGTGATGATTTAAGTTGATTGATGATTCATGTGATGGAAGACACAGAGGGAGGGTGTGGGTTGAACTGTAATATGGAAGATTTCTTGAGATGATTATTGATTGGCATTATTTGGGGCTTGAGTGATGGGCGCTCCTTTTTTTCCCCTGTAGTGATGATCAACACCCTTCACACTTAGTCAGATTTAAATAATTGCAGGGTGTTCTCCTTTTTTCTGGTTCTTCGGAGAATAAAACAGTCACTTTAGTTAATAAACACCTATGCAAAATACTGCAATTCTGTTTCATTCTCTACTTGTTCTTCAATAGCGTGGTACTGCACTGCACGTCTATCTTGCGCGGGACTGATAATGATGGCTGGTTTGGGAGGGCGTTACTCAGAGTCAAGACTGGAGGAGTATGATGGAAGAACTCAGGGTGGGAGCTGCAGGACTACCTCATCAATAACTAGAAGCAAGAAGTTATCGAGTATACTATTGTCTTCAGTTCAAAGGTGAACCAAGAGTCTGATGTCTAGAGAGAGGTGCGTTTATGAAATGCTGCTCTGTGTGTGTGATTATGTGTGTGTGTTGGACTTATGGCAAAAGTGATACTCAGAGTCCCACTTTTGTTTCTTTGCACTGCCTTTTAGTCTTCTTGAGACACTACTCATGAAGCTTACCTTCCTTCTGTCCTTCTCCTTGACTCTAAAATACAGTTTCTATTTTACAATCCGCAGGCCGAAAGGCAAAAGTTAGCTGAGCTCAATAACACTCCTGCCTACCTAAAGGACCAGTGCAGGCAAGCCCCAACGTATGGACATTCCCAAGGAGAAGGCAGACGCAACGCCCAATTTTGCATTACAGTATCATTTTTCGTTTAGTAATCATATTAACTGAGTCATTCGGGCAGAAGGACTGCTTGCAATGCATGTATCTGTACTCTGTCATACTCATTCTTTTGTTTCCTTCTAACAACAGATTGATGGCAAATGATGTGCTGCTGCTTATTGCCCAGATGAATGTTGGCCTTGTGTTGTGATATAAACTACAAGTGGATCCTTTGGCTAGAAACAACAATTTCTTTTGTAACCTCAATAATTCTTGAGAAGGATTCCAATGATGAATCAATTACCATAATATGCACACAACAAAATTTCACAGTAAATGAACATTCCTTATTGCCTTGCATTAAAAAAAATTTATATATCAAATTTTCAAATCGCTGACAAACTAAATTCAACATAATATAACGTAATAACAATAGCACAATAATTGATGACTAGTGTGACAAATGGTGAAACAACCAACATTATTTCTCTGGCATATTTTTAATTTCAACAGTAACCCACAATGTCTATAAGTTTATGGCTACAGTGACTCAGGACATGACAGAATACGTCGGCGTTTCGATCCCGGTATCTATGTAATTTTGCAATCATCAAGTAGGATCTTCCTCAGGAGAAGATAAAACCTAGTGTCAGCCTACATATCTAAGGAAGGGAAGGGAAAACGAATATTAAAAAAGTATTTGCATGTAATATGATAAAATAGTATAAGGCATGATTAATTGCCCTGAGAGTAACTCTGTACTCTGTCATACTCATTCCTTTGTTCCTTCTAACAACAGATTGATTGCAAGTGATGCTGCTTTTTGCCCAGATGATTATTGGTTTTGTGTTGTAGTGTTTGCCTTAGTCAAACCTTTCCCCAAATCCCATTACCCATCCATTCATCAATAACCTAACCCTCTTCCCCTGAGCTATGTGATTTATTGAGGTGTGGCTCAAATTACACCATCAATGGATCACACACTTGGTGCAGTGTATGTGGTGAAAGCAACACCATCTTACTGTAGAATCTTCTAAGAAGTAGACCACACCAACCCATTACCAAAAGACACATTAAAATGATCCATATTTTTTAAGATATAGAATGAAGAACATCAGTTGTCAGCATCATCATTCAGACCGTTTGTTGCATAACTGTAAGCGCCTAACCTAAGCTTCTCAACACCAGACTTTGAGTCAATTTTTTATACCTTGAGAAATTCACAGATAATACTGCTAGCTCCACATTAGCCAAAACTTACTAGTATTGCAATTTTTTTGATTTTAGCAAAATCAAGCATTCTCCTTGTGTCATCACGTGGTCCTCAGGTGGTGTCAATTTGTTGTAAATCTTTGATAAATATCTAGTCCACTTACTCAGTCTTTCTACTTACATTTAGTTGCCTACAATGCATAATCAATCATTCAGATCAATCCTACAGTTGCAGCTCACCTGGGTGTAACTGGAAGTAGGTCCTCTCTTGGGAAGTTGTGATGCCTCCCTTGTTATTGCTGCATGTATATTCAGGTATGACAACTAGTATGAATGTAATTTAGATTAGTAATAAGTAAATTAACGGCTACTGTTTTTTATCTATATAGTTAAAAACTTTGACACAATATAGGTCATCATTGTAGCATTCCCCATAATGGTCAAGATAGTTAGAGAAGTATAAGCCTAGCCTCTATAACTAAGCGCTATACTCTCTCTTAAGTTAAAAGCACATAAACAGGATGCACCAGTGATGGGTTGGCTGTGAGCCTGGAGGATGAGGGGGACCGGCTGCACTGGTTCCATCAGCCGCTGGTATTCCTGCTGAATATGCTCCAGCCTCTGCTGTTGCAAATGGGCCACTCTCCCCTGTCTGCCAGATGGGGTGGCTGGACCTGCAGGGGCAGCTATATTGAAGAAGAAAAATAACAAATTTCTTTAAATAACTGGGTGGCACAGTAGCAGTACGTTGCTGGTCCCCTAGAGCCATTGGAATTTATTTGAAGTGATTATGATTAGGACAGTCACAAGTGCAAATTTATGTTTTCTCACACATGTTGCCAAATATAAAAAAAGCACAGACTATGTAGAAGAAAGGTAACAGGCTAAGAAAAACATCACAGGATTAAAAAAATTGTGAATAGATTTTTCTTCTAAAAACTTTGAGGAAACTTTAAACAGAGTCAGGCACTTTAAGTTGAAAAATAAATTACTTCTTATTGATAAGTATGGCATTATGCATATGGAGTACAAGTTGTGTGTGGTGCTAAAATAACGAAGCCATGCTCATTGGTAGCCAGCACCTCAGGTAGTTTACTGCAGTCTGCCGCTGTGGTTACCAATTATCTATTTTTAATTCCAATGGCCCTGCTCTTCACCAAATTCATTTTTCTTTTTACCTTGTCTCGAAAGAGGCAGATGAATAATAACTAGGATACCTCGTCAATCACACACCTCTTGTATGAAATACGGATATTAATATACTATCATGTCTTCTTTAAGTAGACACTGAGGAAAATTAATCAAATGGACTGCGTGAGAAGTTAGCCTCACATATGATGTCCACTACTTCTAGTGGGCACCTTGCACCAGTCCAATCGACCCTTATTGATTGTGGTTGTAAAGTCAGCCTTATAGAAAGCTATCCTAGTGGTAGCATGGACCAGCAGTCATCAGGCTAAGACTTCAGAGAGCGTATTAAGCAAGTTTTATTACCATAATCCCTTGAGTACCAAATGAAAGGACAGCACACAAGGTATATATCAAATATATATGTATTTATTCTAAACAGAACCCCTCTGCAATCTTTATGAGGTCAGAGGTAAAAGTACAATACAAGTTACTCAATTACTATACGATAAGTTGCACAGTATATGTTATGCCCTAGGGGCCTCACAAACCATATAATAAAATAGTAGTATAAGAACCACGAGAGAAATAGTAAGCAGGCCTGGGGCCTGTGGAATTGCTGGGGCTACTCTAAACAGCCAAAGGTTAGGAAGTAGGAGGACCACAGGAGACGCGTGCAGTGTCTAAACACAGACGCGGGTTACCATTGACTTTCTATGGGAAAAGTAGAAGTTACAAATATACAATTTAAGGATACTTCTGGATGGATTACGATGGAACCCTTTTAAACTAGGACACTTTGAGAGTCAGGACCCACGGGAGCACCGGAGTACTTGGTTACCTCACCCAGGGAAGCCGGGTCATAGGTGTCTTTTCATGTCGGGTTTCGTCGTCGTTTTCAATGGAGAGCTGAAAAGAAGTGCTGCAGGCGACCAGAGAAAAAGTGTATGGGTGGATCCAAGGGTGGATCAAAGATCTGTAGAACCTGAAAGCAGAAGGGACAGAGTCTGGGTCACTTGCCAGTGACCAGGGCGGTGATAGGAAGATGCCACTAGTTGTCGGGTGATTTCAAGTGAAGATGTGAAGTTTTTCTCTTCAGCCACGAAGACCAGGAGGCATCGAAGATGACCAGGAGCTGAATTGGAGCTGTCCACAGAGGATCTAGTTGACTGCAGTGTCGATATCTGGACTGGACCCAACAAGCCTTGGCAAACGCAACCCATGAAGGATGTCGAGATTGGCTTCGGAGCAGACCAGCACGGTCTGAGGAACTTCTACTTTGCAGGAAAGTTGTAGCAAGCCTGGAACAACCAGGAAAGTAAGTTAGATTCAAAATGGAGTCTTCCAGGGGCTCACTAGCCAACGGACTAGGAATCAGGAAGATACATCAAGCTGAAATGCAAAAGTGGGGCCCATGGGTCACTCATGGAGTTAGGGCCTCTGAGCTTCGGTGCAAACGGTGCTCAGGTCTGGGGATTCCAGCACCCCTATGCACATCTTCGAGTTACCTCATGAAGCGAGTGCAGCTTGCAAAATGCAGGATGTTCAGGAGTTCCGGACCCACATCTCTTGTGTCTGCCACGGGTCCCAGCTTTGCTGTGAGCAAAGGTCGGGTCACAGATGTCTGGAAGTCTATGTCCTGTGTCACAGATTCTTCAGGATCCAGAGGGAGCCTTGACAATGCAGACTGGCAAAGTTGGTGTTGGTGCCGGTTTGAACAGGGTGGTCACTCCTTGACCACAAGGGAGATGTCTTCCGTCTCTAAGTCGAAATAGAATGTCGAAAGACCAGGATTTATGTTTCAAAGTTTCGTCCAGGATAATCTAAAGTCCTAGTGACTGGGCTCCTATACTTATACTAAGATTAGGGGCCGGACTACCCTTAAGGTTCCTCCTATGGGTGGACCTGGGAAGAGGGTGGTTACACCCCTTTCCCTTTGACCAGTTTCACGCTGGAGCTGGAGGAGAGTGCCCTAGCAACTTTTTTGAACTGGGAAATGCATGGAGCACCTTGTATGCCCCAGGCAGTGTCTGGAAAGCATTCACTCCCTGCCCCAATACACTAAAGCCTGTCTGGGGCAGTGCAGCACCTCTCTGGACAGGAAACCTATTTTTAAAGCCTCCCCTGCCGGAGTTTAGTCCAGCAACAGGAGGTCAGACTCATGTCTGTGGCAGCAGCATCCATTTTGTGATGTTGAGGCTCTGTTTAACTTTAACCGGGTAAACCAGTAACTACATGTCTTCTGCATCTAGCAGGGTTGAATGCTACCCCCGCCACCAGGACTGGCGGGGGGTAGTATTTCAAAGTGTTTGACACCTTACACGACATGTTTTGATAAAGCCAAACCAAAGCTAGCATTAACCGTGAGGATTATAATGCTCTTAAGAGTATATGGTATGGCTATATCATAGAACAGCTATAAGGAGATGGTTCCGAAAGCTGCAGAGGGGCTCAGCTCATGCTAGGGCACCCTCTCAAATAAAACCAAGCACTCTGCCTCTAGGATTGTTAAGGCCTGCCATAGGAGTGACTTATAGGTGTATATGTGTCTATATGTATACATATAGATATAGGTATACTATATCTAAGTAAGGGGTGATTACACAACCTTACCCAGGCTGTGTGAACAGGCCTGTGGTGTCAGTTTGGAAGGCAAACCAGGGGTGGCACAATACATGCTGTAGCCCCTGGTAGGCCTAAGGTGCACCTACACCCTGGGTACCTATGGTACACTATACATGGGCTCACAAGGGTGACCCAGTAACCAATCTGGTATGTACCTAAAGTACATGGTATCAATTTAGAGAGAGAACAGCTGGGATGTGGGCCTGATTAGCAGGGCCACAGCCACTCTAAAGTAAAAAAACCAGAGAATCACGGCAAAAAGTGGGGGTAACCATAGGAAGCAGACACTACTCTCCTACAGACTGCACCACAGGTAAAGGAATGGACTATATAGATTTTATTTCGCAGATTTGTCACTGTGTATCCCAAATGCCAAACTTGATATAAAACCATGCACTTGCTCCCACTTTACTCTGTGGCCTCCCCCACCACCACGTATTTCCAATAAATTCAATTACTGGGTGTTGGAGCCTGGGATGTCAGGTCACCTAGGGTAGCCTGGCCTAGGGTAAGACACAATACTAGAGGCACAAGTGTGAAGGTTGCAAACCACCCAGCAGTAAATCCACGCAATAACACATAAAAAGGATGCTACACCAATGTTGGAAAAATAAGTACTTGTTTATAAAAATAATATCTTTGCTCTCTTGTTTTCAGAATCACAACTTAATATTATACATTCAATCTGTAAATATTCTTAGTCTTTCACAGTTACTAAATCAACATCTTAAGCAGTTTTCCTTTTAGAGTTTACAACTCAGTACAGTTTAGTCATGAAATTGTTACAATCTCTGTAGAAATGCTAACTCAAATCATCAATTAACATCACTAGTACATTTAATTGGACTCCAGAATTGATTAAATTTATCTTCAATAAGGTGCCCTTAACCTTCCTCCCAGAGCACCTCTCACCCTCCTAACAGTTAAGCAGTCACTGAGAGGGTTTAAATACACAAGAGTTTCACATGGGCACTAGCAGTCTCTAAAAGTAACTGATATCTTTATTTAAACAGCAGGCTCCACCTCCTCTAAACAGCTGAGGAAAATGACCAGTGTTTAACCCCTTCCATGCTGGTGACGAACCCCAGCCGTCATGCACTAAAGTGCTCGTGTGCTGATGACGGCTGGGGTTCGTCATGGCCCGCCCCTGTTCGTTTGTTTACCGCACAGGGGCGGAAACGTGCCAGCATGGAAGGGGTTAAGCTACTTCCTCGTCAGCTCCAATACCACTCTTCCCCTTTTTAATCAGAACTTCCAAGGGCCCCTCTCCTCTGCTCCTCGAAGAGAGGAGGTAAATTTCTAGTGGCTCAGTTTTCCCTCCTTCCCCACGTTCTCCTTACTGTAGCGTGGAGACGATGATTCCCAAGTCTCCACGCGTCGCTGCTGCTCTGAGGCTCCACAGTAGCCCAAGTTGCCAAATCCACTGCTCCTCGCCCAGCGAGCTGCTTACTCGGTGCTGGCGCGGGGAAAGCGTTAATTTCTAATTTCCCCTTTTGCAAAGGACGTCTCAGCTGCCGGTTTCTAGCCTCAGAACACACACCCTCGGGTTAAACTCTGCCGAGGCTGATCTGCGCAGCCAAGCGCTGCTTCCGCTCCAACCTCCTCAGCCGGCTCCGCCTCACAGAGCCCGGCGGCACTACTGGGCATGCGCGGAAAGCGAGTGTCTCCCTGCCGGAGACCGCGCTGCTCGGTCGACACTTCTCCTCGTCTCCGCCCACCCGGAAATAGACCAGGGCTTCCTCAGGTCCGCTCCTCACCTCAGGATTTCCAGCTACTGCTCCGTAACGGCGCCGCTCACCTCACGCCGGTTAAGGGGCAGAACGGCTTGTCATCTCACTGCCTCCGCTCCCTCAGCACTCACACGCCGATTTTAGAGCAGAGTGGCTCCTCGTCTTACTGCCTCCGCTCCCTCAGCCCCCGCTGCAACAGGTAGGAAGAGGGACACGGTGGGGATGTGGCACTAGGGGGGAGTTTCCAACAGTCGGTCAGCACTCAATTAACGAGCTGAGCAAGGGGGGGGCACCAGGATTAGCCCTCCTCCGATTGAGGGATTCTCAGCAATAGTCTCTTCACTGGGCAGAGGACTGCACCCCACAGTGCTGTAGTCTCCTTCTCCTGTTCACCTCCCTATTCTTCCAGTCTAGGGATTAGTCAGGCGCCCAGGGTCTCCCTTAACCATACATAGCGGGGACAAGACAAGGATCCCAAAGGAGGAGTAGAGAAGTGGATTAATTAGGCTGCTTCCCAGTCCAGGAGGTCAACCCTTTCACTAGCCTCCCCCCACCTTCCAAGATAGCCTGTCCTCCAGCTGACTCTCTCTGGCAAGACAAAATGGCTGTCCAGCATTCCGCCTTTTATAGGCTGACCCTCAAAGGTCCAGAAGGGACCAGAAGGTTCTGGAACGCCCTATACTACTCTATGGGGCAAGTTCTGGGTTTGGCAGTTGGTAGCCACCATTTTGTGGCTCCAACTATTTTCCTGTCAGAACAGGCCTCTGGGCCTGAGGTGAAAAACTATGAGGGGGGAAAAGAACACCTATCCCCTTGACCAACACCTAGAAAAAGTTAGTGGACCCAAAAATATTAAGGGTATGAGGGGCAAAAAGGGGACAAAATAAATAATAAATTGGAGGGACTACGCAAAAAGCCAGACAGGTCTAACACTGGGCAGTAACAAAGGAAATGAAAATGTATTTTCCCTGTAGCAGGTGGTAGGGTAGAGGGAGTAGACCAGTAGAGTAGAGCTTTTTTATATATATAATAGAGGGGCCACTACACTGATCATATATTTGGCTTATTCAGTCATTATACAGTTCAGAAGGGAAAAATCTGAACAAGTGTAATTTAAATCTGTTGTGGAAACCATGATATATGTCATGTAATCACTTCACATGGGTATTGCATGATTAATGAGGCACCTGCCAAGAATACACTTTTCAATTTGGTAGAATGGAGTGGAAGAATTTAGGAAAAAATAAAGGAGTGAAGTACTAAGAGGTGACGGAGTGGGCAAAGGGACAACACACATTGCTTGTGCGCTTTGCAATGCATTGAAAACATTGTAAATGCTGCATTAACTAAAGCAGACGCACATTTCACAGCCAACACTGCTGTCAAAAATTGATTGCCTCATACTGCACTTTAGTCACAGTGGCAGGGAGGGGGGATGATGAATGATAGGTAGGATAGATCTGGCTCACTACCAAATAAAGCGAGTCAAGGAATTAGAAGAAATAATAAAAATAAATAACCCCCACTTAGAAGTACCATAGCTTTGAATGATACAGATAACCCTACATAAACGTGAGCACTTCAATGAAAGTGTTGTTACCTCACGTTCCTTTAGCATGCAAGTCTTTACAATGACTTGCTTCAGGGAACGTTTTTAGGACTAGTGTTGAGTTTTTAGTACAACATCATACCTACTGTTACACAGACTGGAGTTGGAATAGTAAATTATAATATTACAAAGTCTAACACTTCCCTAAAGCAAGTGTTCTAACAACTTGCTTCCTAAAGGAACATCTGGTTCCATAACTAAACAATATTGATTATCAAGAAGAAAAGCCATTAGTTTTTAGTGGGTTCATTGCACTTCCAACATTATGAACTGAAATAGTATAAAAGGGGGAAACCCATTTGGGTCAATGTTGGCTATCACTACACATGTCCAAGACCTCACTTTTGCTTTCTTTTTTTTTTAAGGTACCACACCGACTAGGATTCCTAATGCCATGCTTCATCATTGAGTCCTCGTTCAGACCCCTACTGCATCGGGGGGAACTCAACTTTGATAGTCAAAGGAGCTTGTCAAACTCTAAAGACAATGATCTGTTGATGTGAGTTTTAAAACAAAATTAATTCCAGCTGATAACATTGAGATGCTGGTAGCAGAAAAGTCAGCCTCCAACTGCCCAGATTTAAAGACCATTCTACGTGGTACCTTCACATGACAAAGCCAAGTTTCCATTAGTATGCATCACGAGCAACATTAACACATGGGCCACTACATGGCACTTTCCTTTTGCAAAAATAACACTGTTTAGCATTATACATAAACACTTGTCCACACCTTTACAAAAGAATATAATACCAACTATGTATGCACCATAAATGTATACATCTAAAAATTTGAACCATACATATGATGAAAACATACCAGATTTTGCTTAAAAGCTTAACATTAGCTAAAATTACATAAAAAAAATAAAACAATAAAAACATCATAAAATTCAGCCAAGTTTTACACTGAATAGAACAATAGGGAATGACACAAAAAAGCTTTAGCTCTCTACAGTTAAGTACAATCCGTAAACCTCACATGTAAATTCCTCACTCTCCCATTGCACCTCACAGTAAGTTCCTGGTCTGTCTTTACCATCCTAAAAGTTTTGCTGGGTGCATTTACATCCAACGTAGGACTCATCAACCTTGAGTCTGAGCCCATAGAATCTCCACTGTTGCTGTGCAGTACCTTGCCACGATAGTCCACATTCTTCATGGTGTTGTCCCAACATTCTCCATCTTCCACTCTCACACTATTTCCTTTCACCTTCACCACTTTAACTTGAACTCCAAACCTGATTCCTCCTTTCATTAAATGAGCTGGTTAACACAAACAAATCATCTCTCCTAAGTTAAAATCTGGTGCTTTTACCCTGTTTTTGTCATCAAAGTTTTTCTTCTGTTTTTGTTGAATTTTATTAACTCTTGATGACCCGACTGTATCATCTGACCATTTATCCTGACTTTTTTTCACCCACTTATTTACCAATGCTGGACAAAAAACAAGTAGTAGCCCTTCTTCCTTGTACCAGGTCAAATGATGAAACACCTGTTGCCACATGAGCTGTGGTGCGATAAAACCCTAGCATACTTTTCACTGCGTTTGCCACAACACACTTAATGGCAATAGCACACTGAAAACACTTCCCCAACGCTATGTTCATTCTCTCAACAAGTCTATTCATTCAGGGATAGTATATAAAGCTCCTAAATGCCTAATGGCACTTGTATTCAAAAACATCTCTGATTCACCAGAGACTAATTGGACACCATTGTCAGATACCAAAGTGGTCGGAAATCCCTCTTTCGAAAAACATTCCTTTAGGAATTCTACCACCAACTTGGATGTCACTTCATTCACAAATGTAACTTCAGGCCATTTATTATAATAGTCCATCATTGCAGGTGTAAATCTTGAAATGCTGGCTAATCAATTGAATGGTCCAACAACATCTATTCCAACTTTTTCCCAAGGTCCTGGGTTAATTCCATGGAACATAATGGCGGAGTCTTTAATTTCATGAATATATCATAACTGAATAGATCACACATTCCTTGACCACTTGATCAATCTCTCGATCCACAGCAGACCACCAGAAAGTCAATGCTACACGTATTTTGTTCATTATGGCACCTAGATGACCCTCATGAGCCCCAACTGTGATGGAGTTTCTCAGAGTAATGAGAGGAATAAACATATCAGTTCGTAAAAGTAAATCATCATCCACTGATAATTCCTTAGCAACTTCAACAAACGTTTTGATATCAAAATCAAGGTAGATTTTTTTCCTCCAGCCAGCCTTATTCTATATACCTTATAATCAAAACTAAGGTGGTATCTTCTTTTAACGCTCTGCACCAATCCTGCTCCATAAAAGCTCCTAACTATGGTAAATCCACTGATGCCACAATGCAGTCCTTTTGTATCATCCTCACATCTCAGCCCCTAATTATCTTCAGCACATCCAGATGAGCGCAATAGAAATTGGCATTCCCATTGTTTCTACTTTAAATATACTCAGTCAAAAAGTCAAATTGCAGCAGCTTTTTAGAAAGCCTTGCAATAGGGGAGTAAGCCCCTTGGAATTCTTACCACTCAAGATGAAAACTAAAGGTTTATATTCAGTCTGGATCACAAAATCTTTTCCCCACACATAGTTTCAGAATCTTATGACTACCCATCAACAGGCCAACAGTCTTTTTTAGTCACTGAATACAGTTTTTCAGTGTCAGACAAAGCAAAATATGTATAACCAATAGTCTGCACTTGAGAGTCCTCTACCTGGCTTTGAACCACACCAACCCCACATTGATCACATCCACTGTCAATACACATTAGAGTTCTACATAATAATTCTTCAAAACTTTGGGTGATGTTAATTATTTTTTCACCAACTGAAACGCTTCTTGAAACTCTGTGCTCCACTAAAATGCAACACCTCTTCTTAACATACAAAACAAAGGTCTCAACTTTGCTACTTAATTTTGTATAAATCTAGAGTAAAACTCAAATAAACCAGGAAATGACTTCAAACTTGCTTTATCAACAAGTGGTTTCGCTTGGGTGATACTTTTCACAAGTTTGGGTTTAGGTTTGATTCCCTAACTTGTTACAAATAATAATAATAATAATAAAAACATTTCTAAAGTGCCTGGCTACACTCAGCACAGTGTGTCCCCGCGCTATGATTGCTGTCAACCCCCTAAGAAACTGTTAACACAAGGCTAAGAGACATTGCAAATTCTAGCTGAAGATAATTAAGTATGTGGAAAAAAGTAGGTTTTAAGTTTAAGGTGGAATCTCACTTCTGATGGTTCCATATGGAGTTCAATGGGAAGCTCATTCCAGTATATACCCGCCAGGTACCTGAATGAGTGGCCTCCCATTCTAGCCTTACGGATGAGAGGTACCCTGAACAGCATAGTTCCCAATGATCTCAAATTACGTCTGGGACAATGAATGGTCAGAAGCTTTTGCAAATACGCTGGGCCTTTCCCTTGGGCAATGCGATGCGTGATGCACAACACTTTGAACCTAATGCGTTCCTTGATGGGGAGCCAATGGAGCATTGACAGGGCCTGTTTCCCTGATGCTCTGCGAAGTTTCCCAGGTATTTCACCCTGCTTGTCAGAAAATCACATTTCTCCCTTCTGAGTACAACCTCTTGTGTTTGAAATCTATTCATCTCTTCATCCAGAATCTTTCATGGGATTGTCTATCTGGAGCATAAATCAACACGTCATCCTGCAATATAGAAATCCCTTGTATTCCTTTGAACATGTTGACCAAAATCCTGTCAAAAACGCAGGCCGCCGAAGCTAACCCAAAACGCAAATGGCAGTATTGGTATTGAGGTTCTGTAAAATTCTGCCTTGTCCTGTCATATTATGGTTCCGTCACGATTTTGGTGATGTTGTACCGTATTTAGCATGTACGGCTAATATGGAGTGAATTTGTCATGTTAACTTGCGAGTTCATTACGTATTCAGAGACTTTGTCTCGAATATGGGTTCCATTTTGTTCGTGCCTCCATTTTGGTATTGCCATCACGTAGGCCCATGGAGGTAACTAGACGAACGAAGTTGCATGGGCTTCGTTGTTCATGCACTTATTAAATAAACCTTTTCTTGACTCTAAGGTGCATTGTAGAGAACTGACCTCTTTATCTGAGACTGACCCTTTGTGAGGCCAATTTCCTTAGTTGATCCTTGTCTGAGATTTTGAGTCAAAGTTCAGGACATCGTTAAGTTTTAGCTTTTCTACACATGATTTATCTTGCTCGTTATCTATCATTGTCTCCTTTTTATGGTCCTTCGTTACATGCATTGTGCTTTCATTATGGGTTTGTCCGGCTTGTGGAGATTGAATTTGGGACATACTAATAATTAACTTGTGGGGTTGGTACAATGTAAAGTGAGCCTTTTGGAATGTGATAATGTATAGAAATGTGTTTCTATTGGTCAGAATTTGCTGCAGTGGGTGTCCATTTGTAATGTGAATATTGTGTATAAATACTGATGTCTTGCTCTACAAAATTGAGCAGTTTCTTGAGCTGTACACCGTGTTGTATTGCTGGGATTACTGCTACTAGCTGCAGCTAATAAATTTGATCTCAGAAGCCACCTAGAAGTATTCCGTGTCTCTGTTTGCCAAGACAGGGGAACTCGAAGACTTCGGGCATGTCCCTGGCACCGCTGGGTTCTAAAAACCTGGTTCTTCAGTTGGCGCTTCCAACCTCAAGCGTCATCAAGAGGTACCGGTCCAAGCTTGAGGATCATGAGGAGCCACGTGAGGAAATTCTGGAGTAAGGCCGCCACTTCATTGACCCCTGCATGTCAACGTGGACCGAAGGTATTTTCTGCAAGGCTTCCCGCTTTCCGACGGCTACAAAGGACTGCTGCCCTGACTTTCGCCTTGTCTTGGACCCTCTATAGATGCTTTATAGAGCGAGACGATACACGGTCTTCTGGTGGCGTGACAGATATTTTGGTTAAGTATAAGTGGGTCGCTCCCACGACTTTGTTTTGTTCTTGGTTTGGTTCTTGGTTTGGTTTGATTCCGCTACTGCAGTAATCGAAGCCGAGGGGCTCGTATATTTGCGAGAGTATCGATAGTTGATAACCCCTTGAAGCTTGAAGCTAGATTAGTGAGGTATAAAGATGCCTGGTCTTAGCAAAATTAGGAAATGGTTTAGATGTGGTTGCAACAAGGATTCCTGTTCGGAGGACTCGTGTCCGATACCTCCGGTTGGAACTCCAACTTATGAATTCTATTCGAAACACAGAGTGGGTCCTATCACCTATAATGAGGTATGGGTCCCCTATGCTAAAAAAAGATGGTGTTTTACGATGGCCCCAATATGGTAGTTTCGAATCAAATATTTTAGATAACCTAGAAGTTGTGTTGTTCAAGAAGCAAGCCTGGCCGGCAATGTTTGACTCTTTCCGCCTTTGGCGAAAGGAAGCCAAACAGAGAGAAATTAAACAAGCAAAAAGAGATAGGAAAGATAAAAATATGTCAGTATTACAAGCTGCTAGGCAGTTTAAGGAAGATGGAGAAGAACGTGTGCGTGAAGTCTTAGATAGATAGCGTTGCATGGCTATCAATAAATGTTATCCGGCCTTGCAGCCTTCCCTTCCAAAAGTGAATGAAGACCTTAAAAAATATCCTTTGATCTCTCATTTACTGAGATTGCCACCTCCCTTTGTGCAGGGTGCTACTGCACCTCCATTACCCCCGGTCGTTACACCCTTTGTAGTTCAACCTCCTGCTGTTGTTCAGCCAACCGGTGGTCCACAGATGGTTTTGCCTCCCCCTGCGCAACCCGCTCTAGGGTTGCCAGCTTTTCTACCAGCTTTGCCTCAAACTCCTTTGCCTTCTGCTTCTGCATCTTTGACTTCTAGTGTTCTTGTCCCTACACCTTCTTTGCCTCAGAATACTTATTCTCCTGTTCTTATGTCTACTTCTTCTCCTTCTGCTCGAAAACGAATGACCGAGGCTGTTGTTAATCTGTTGTCACCATTGTTTGGGTCACTGAATATGACCCCTGTTTCGGAATGCAAGCAGAGTTGTAGTCAGCTTCCTAGTTCTGAGGAACAGACAGTGTTGAATTTATTGGCTCATAGGTGGATTTTAAATGCTCGGAGATATGATTTGCCAGCGGTTATGGATGTTTTCTTTCAGTGGGAACCGCCTAAGCAAAGGTATGTTTTTGATGTAATATGTACTTTTCTGCATCAGGAATGGGAAGATAATGAGTTGGGTCCGATTCCGCAGACAGAGTTTGCTAAAGGGATGATAGTGGAATCTGATGTTACAGATGCTGTAGAGACGATACTTGCTTTCAGATATAGGCTTTCGCCTCAGACATTGTATGAACCTGATTCCTTTGTTAGGAGGAAAGTGAAGCAGTACCCTATGAGAGAAGTTTCTCCTGTATGGAAAGAAGCAGTTCAGGCTAATGTAAATCAGGGTATCATTGCCGCTCCGGCTCATTTTCAGCGAGTATGGGTACATGTCCCTTGGAAGAGAGCAGAGGTCTTGGCTCTTAAGCAGAACTTACCTGACCCTCTTGAGAATCAGGCTGGTTATTACAAGGAGTTGTCCCAGACAGTTGAAGCGTGTATTATGAATTTAGCGGACATCGATATGTTGATGGGTAATGTAGTCCCTCAACCTTTGTGGGCGAAGATTCGTCATGAGAATCATGCTGTTGAATTAGGTGATACCTGGGCGAATATTTCTGCTGCAGATGGTAGACAAGAGGGAGGTGCTAAACCTGAACCTTTAGTTTCAGAATTACCAGGTAGAATTATTAATTTGATGAAAACGATGATGCCCACTTTACGAGTGAATTGGGATAAGTTAGCAGCATGTAAGCAGAAGAAAGACGAGAGTGCATCTGATTTCTTCACTAGGTTTGAAGAGACGTTTATTGATCATAGTGGCCAGGATATGAGTACGGAAGGTGGTCAAAGGTTGTTTGTGGATAAATTTGTCTTTAATTTGCTTCCTGAACTTTCTAATAAGTTAAAGGACTCTGAGAGTTCATGGGCTGTTTCTTTGTCGGCCCAGATATTGGCTACTGCACAATATTACGAGAATAGGGATAAAGATGAGAAGGATGCAGTGGATACCTTATTAAACAGGACTAAGACACAGCACCTTACTAGTGCACATCTGTCAGGTTACGAGTTGACATTGTTGGCTAGTCATGTGCACATCAAAAGATGTAATGTGTTGAATCCAGCTACGTTGTTACCGATCTCTACAGAGACGGATCCTCAGGAACATGATTGTTTTCTTCGTACAGAGGAAGAAACGAAAGCTAGAGTTGACCTAAGGGATACTCCCCTTACGGATGTTGATGGTACACTGTGGGTAGATGGTTCGTGTTTTAAGCTTCCGAATGGTGAGACGACTGCAGCGTATGCTATCACAACCTTACATACAGTTGTTGAGACAGCACGCATACCACAGAATTCTGCGCAAGCAGCAGAGTTGATTGCACTGACTAGAGCGTGCCTGTTGTCAGAAGGAAAGCAAGTGAATGTTTACACCGACAGCCAGTATGCGTTTGGTGTTGCCCATAGTTTTGGGCGTTTGTGGAGAGAGCGTGGGTTCCTTACTTCCCATGGAACGAAAATACATCATGGGCAGTTGGTGAATGAACTTTTGGAATCCCTCACTCTCCCAAAGCAGATTGCAATTGTGAAGTGTAGTGTGCATAAGAAAGTTGTGGACAATGTTGGTCGAGGAAATGCGTTTGCGGATGAAGTTGAGAAGGAAACGGCGAAAGACATGATGAGCCGTATGTATGTTGCACGCCCAGCTAATTGGGTTATGGCTGGTGGAATGTGTGAAGACACAATAGAAAGTGTGAAAATGATTCAGGCTGAAGCGACTGAGAAGGAAGTAAGTACGTGGAGAGAGACTACGGGTATGTTGGATCCTACAGGTTGTTGGGTTGAGTTGTCAGAACACCAGCGATGGTTGTTGCCAGACGCGTATGTGCTCCCAGTGGTTACTATGGCTCATGGAATGGCTCACATCAGTTCAAAGGGAATATGCAAGTTGTTGGCTCCAGTTTGGCAGAATGCTGGAATTCTGAAATGTGCAGAGAACGTGGTGAAACATTGTATGATTTGCCTGAAGTATAATCCTGGTAAGGGAACTCCAACTCCAGCTGGTCATTTTGCTCCTCCGACGTACCCGTTTGAGGTGATACAGCTAGATTATATTCATATGGAGAGATGCAATAACTTGAAGTATGTCCTTGTGGTTGTTTGTGCCTTTTCCAGATGGATAGAGGCCTACCCCCTAAAGGATAATACTGCCTTGTCTACAGCCAAGGTTTTGTTGAGAGAATACTTCAATAGGTATGGTTGGACAATGGGAGTGAATTTGTGGGTCAAATCATGAAGAAAGTGTGTTCTGGTTTGGGAATAAGGCAGAAGTTCCATGCAGCGAATCACCCCCCAGTCTGCTGGACTTGTTGAATGCTACAATGGTACCTTAAAGCTGAAAATAGCTAAGGTACAAGTGAGCACTGGTCTTACATTGCCGGATGCCTTGCCATTGGCTCTTTTGTCAATGAGGACAGTACATTCTCGTATGGGACTTAGCCCATATGAAATTGTGTTTGCTCATCCGGCCAATGTTTGGGGTGTGCCTCGTCCTAAAGAATACAGCAGTATTGAGTACCCTATGTTGGTGGATTACTTACATGACTTGACTGCTAAATTATGTGTTCTCCACCAACAGGTCTATGACAGTTTGGCGACAGCTACTACAGAGCCAGGACATTCAATCCAACCTGGTCAATACGTCCTCATCAAGAACTTCCAGCGTACCAAGAATTTGGAACCCAGGTGGACTGGTCCTTATTTAGTCCTTTTCGTTACTAGAACCGCTGTTAGAGTAGTCGGCAAAAAGAACTGGGTGCATGCCACCCACTGTAAAAAAGTTCCTTTGCCTTTACCGTATGATCAGTGGGTGAGGGATGGTATAGCTGATACAGATTGCAACCGAGTCCCCACATTCGTGCCTTTTAGTGATGCTCATTTGACATAGACACGGTCAGAACGCGAGGATGATGATGTTCTGCAAGCTGCTGTGCCTCCTCATCTAAAGATTGACACCACCAATCCGGAACTTTTAGTTAGGGATCCAACTGTACCTGATAAAGAACGCTACAATTTGAGGCCAAGAAAGCCTGTTGTTATGGACAAATAAAACTAATTTTTTATATAGTGAATTACACCTTGTCAGATCAAGAGACTTTTTTGCTTTTTCCTTTTTCGAGTCACCATCCGGACTCAGCTGCAGAGTCGCGGTACAGCCTTATGGGGTGAGCCACATATTGACACATGGTCTGTGGTTCAGGGTCTTTAGTGCGATCTTGGCGCACACTAAAGTGAAGAAGGTAATAGCCGTGAGCAGCACGTTAGATGATGGAGTTTCTTGAGTCTGATAAATGTGTTTGGAAAGTGGATTTTAAAGTCCGAATATGTATATTGATTCGTAGCAAATGATTTTTAATAATGTGATTTCTTATGCTTGTGAATATTACGTTAGCTTGTGTGGGTTGGATTTTCTATGTCACACAATTGCTGCTTACATCTACCTCACAATCTACTCTTTCTTTTTCTACTGATTCTCCACATGAGTTTCATACGTTACCTGAACAGACACGAAGATCAGAATTTGTGAACAATTCGTTTATACAGATGTTGCATCAGCATCAGCTTGTCATAAATACCACGAATTGTTGGGTGTGTGGTCTTATGCCACACACTACAGACAAGGGAATGCCATATTTGGTTTTGCCTTTTTCGCCTAATGGGTCAGTTTGGGCACTCCAATCAATGTTTATCTATGCGAATGAAGCCTCTTCTGTACGTTCTGTCAAAGACAATGCGAGTAATAATGCCTTGATACAGGGAATAGTTGGTATGATTAGAGATATCGATGCGTATAACGCTATCCCTAAAGATGAGGTACGAGCATATGTCGGTTGGAATAAGACGACATATAGTGTTAGCTTGACGGAGAAAGAAAGGCAGCGAAGGTCTCCTATTTGGATTGTACCTCACCGAGGTCATCTTTGTTTGCAAGGTAATGGTCAGAATCCGAGAGCTCAGCTTGGTAAGAGTGTGTGTGTTCACACATACGCTTATACGTCCCAGAAATCTCCTCCGTTCGTGCCAGCTAAGGGCACGTATTTTTTCTGTTATGATAGAGCCTACGCATGGTTGCCATCTGATTTTTCTGGCAAATGTTATGTGGGATTTCTGCTTCCCCCTACATACACTGCTGTTTTCGACTACCATAAGACAAGATATGGTAGAGGTGTTATCGATGCGAAAGATACTGTCGCACAAGAAGTTGGAGACTTCTTTAAGGGTTTCCTACCTTTTTGGGGTCCTATGGCTAATAGTAGGAATATTCGCCAGCTCACGAGAGTGGTTGAGGCCACTATAAATGAGACTGCAGGTGCCCTTAGCAATATTACAGCTGAGCTTCAAGCGGATCGCCTTATGACATTACAGAAACGCTTTGTTTTAGATATTATACTTGCAGATAGAGGTGGGGTATGTAAATTGATCGGATCTAGTTGATGCGTTTTTATACCAGATAATGCCCCGACAGTGTACCAAGCCATCTCTAGACTACATGAGATCTCTGAGTCTATTCATGTGGACGAAGGTAACTCGTCGTTGATGGGATGGTTATGGGAATTGCTGTCCAAAAGGGGATGGAAGATTTTGATGTTTCTTGGTATGGCGTTAGCTATCCTTTTCTCGTGTTGTTTATGCATCCAGTGCGGTCCCACCATTTGTAGTCTTTGTGCTACAATCTGTGTGAGAAGACCCGTCTCGAGAGAAGTGAAGGATAATAAGATGATGTTACAGCAACATCTTGATGACCTGATGAGAATAGATATAGACCTGGATTCAGATTGAGGTTATTGCCTACGTAATTGCAAAAGGAGGGTCTGAGGTTCTGTAAAATTCTGCCTTGTCCTGTCATATTATGGTTCCGTCACGATTTTGGTGATGTTGTACCGAATTTAGTAAGTACGGCTAATATGGAGTGAATTTGTCATGTTAACTAGCGAGTTCATTACGTATTCAGAGACTTTGTCTTGAATATGGGTTCCATTTTGTTCGTGCCTCCATTTTGGTATTGCCATACATAGGCCCATGGAGGTAACTAGACGAACGAAGTTGCATGGGCTTCGTTGTTCATGCACTTATTAACTAAACCTTTTCTGACCTCTTTATCTGAGACTGACCCTTTGTGAGGCCAATTTCCTTAGTTGATCCTTGTCTGAGATTGTGAGTCAAAGTTCAGGACATCGTTAAGTTTTAGCTTTTTGTTGGACCTGGCCTTGTGGTGTGGTTCTCTCCCCGTTCGTCAGCAACCCGTGAGTGTAACCCTGCACCCAGAGCTCCCTGCGCCACGCTCCGTTAGCGTAGCCTGCCCCAGAGTCCCTGGTCGTCCTGCTCCAGTACGCCCCGACCCCATAACCGACGACCAGCCCTGCTTATCCTGTCCCACTCCCGTCTCCGAGCGCCTAGAACCTGAATTTTCCACAAGGCCCGGCAGCCATCTTCCTTTCCCGAGACCCCTGACTCCCTGGGCTTAGCGTGACCCCGGCCCCAGCGAAACCTAGACTCCAAGGCGCGTCAGTCCCGGCTGGGGGGTAAAGGGCTTCCCGAGTGCCAAGAAGTTTCGATCACACCTCCGGCCTCCCCTGAGAGACCAGTTTCTGTCACACCTTTGGCCTCCCCCTGAGGGCCAGTTTCGATTGCACCTCTGGCCTCCCCGAGTGCTGGCTCCAGACCCCGCTGGGCGTCTGGGAATTACTGGGCGCATCCTCAAAGGATCAAACAGCCAACCGCCGGACCTCCCAACGACCTACCCCCAAGACACAAGGCCCCCGCCTGCAAGGGTCCGGACATCAAAGGGCCACTGGACTATATCAAGGCCCGCACGACAACTAGAGGGCAGTTGTATCCTGGACAAGAAAGCCCTGCTGATCTCATCGTGGCTGACCCTAAGGAGAACTCATCTTGAATCGCTGAGCCCTGCTGACCCTGTCGCGGCTCCTTCTCATAACATGGAACTGAACCATCGGAGCCCTGCTGACGCTGTCGCGGCTCGTCCTCTCAAAGACCGAACTAAGACCTCGGAGCCCTGCTGACGCTGTCGCGGCTCGATCTTGAACTCAAAATGACCTGAGCCCTGCTGACACTGTCGCTGCTCCTCAAGACCTTCTCCGGATCGAGCCCTGCTGACCTCGTCGCGGCTCGTGGAGTACTCTGATCCGGCTGGACCACCGACGCTACCATCACGACCTGAGCTGACTCGACGTGAGTGAAGCAGTTAGTACGACCATCATCTTCGTATCCCCCGGCTCGAGGATTGAGAGCTGTGCGCAGGGTACGCTTCATACCGGCCTAAAGACTAAAACTGTCCCGCTTCCCTCCTCCCGAATTCCTACAGGTTTTACGATCCCTCGATCGTTTGTAAATAAGAGTGCTGATTCATTTTTTACTGCTTGATAAAGAACTTATTACTGAATACCTACAGTGTGGTGTCCGTTTGTAGTGTGGTGTGAGCTCAGTGGGTACGATCCTAGACTCGAAGTCCTCCCCAGTGTGGACTTCACGATAAGACTCGGCAATATCTGAGGGAGAGTTGGGTCCTGGGGTGGTCAGGTGAGTACAACCTGGCTCTCTGAGATTGCCCCTTCTAACATTGGTGGCAGCGTCGCGATAAGAACCTACGTCTAGGGATCGTACAGGAACTGACACTACCCGAACGAAGAACAACCATGAGTTTCATCGTAACGAACGACCAGACCACCTTCCAGATGGAGCGTCTGGAAGAATATACGCACCGAGAGCTGAAGCAATTTTGCAAAGATCTCCGGATCACCACAACTGGGTTAAGCACCAAGGAGGACTTTCAAAAAGCCCTGACAGCATGGGTCGAGGCCGGAGCCCACCTTCCCCCGCCAACAGACGACGGTGGAGGGGGAGGGCCACTGACCGACACCCGCGCCCAAGAGGATGAGAGAGCAGAGTCCCCGACGCGGAGTCCCAGCACGGAGAGAGGGCTGACACCGGAGGAGATGACAGACCGAGAACGCAACCGAAACCACGAGCTAGAACTAGCACGCCTGAAGATAGAAGGTGAGCTCAAGTTGGCCGGGAAGAAGCTAGCCATCGAGCAGTTGCGGCTGCATGGAGAACTGGAGGAGAAGAAACTCCAGAGAGAGCATGAAGGCAAAAGACTCCAACTGGAGCACGAGCACGGCCTGAAGGAGATCGAACTGAAGGCCCGGAGCGATGACAACCGAACATCGGGGGCCCGAGAGGCTGCTCCCCCGGTGGAACCCAAAGTCCACATAGCCAAGGACGTGGTGAAGGAATACTACAGAAACGATGATATCCAGCAATGGTTCAAGGCCTACGAAGTAGCCATGGCCTCCCACCGAGTTCCGCGAATAGATTGGGGGGCCGGTCTGTGGAGCCAATTCCTGAGCGAGGGGAGAGATACCCTGCTCGATCTACCGGCCTCCGAACAAACCTCCTACAGCCACATGAAGGAGGCTCTTCTCACAAGGAACGGGCTCACCCCAGAAATGTACCGACAACGGTTTAGAGACTGCAAAAAGATCCCCGGCACCACTTGGGTCGAATATGTCAATTTCTACAGCCGGGCCTTGGAAAGGTGGATCAAGGGCAGCAAGGTGTCCACTTTTGAGGGATTCATTGATCTCTTTGCCTACGAACATTTGTCCCTGAATTGCTTTGTGGAACTGAGGCAGCACCTTCTGGACAGCAAGTTGGCCGACCCCCGGAAACTAGCCATCGAAGCAGTTCGCTGGGTGAGCACTAGAATCCCCCGGGGTCCCGGGGGAGACTATAGCCGAAATGAACAAGGATCTTCCCGCCAGAGGGGAGGGGGAGGTCAGAATAGACAGCGAGGGTCCCAGGTGGGGTCCCCACAGAGCCCTCCACGAAAAAAGTCCGGAACCTCTCCCGCCACAGCGAGAGCAGGGTTTCCTCCAGCCAAACAGGGACCCCGAGTCAGCCAAGCTTGCTACCGTTGCCAGCAACCAGGGCACTATGCCAATGACCCCCAATGCCCGATGTTCATAAAACCAGCTGCTACAGGTCCCCCAGCATGCCAGATAGCCTCTGTAGCCCTAGAAGAAGAAGAGGGGGAGGATTTCGAGAAGGGTGATCCAGCAGCCATGATTTTAGTCTCCCTGGGTGATAGGGAAATGGCCCCCGGAGCCCCCCTGCCCGACAACACTGAAAAGTACCGCAGCAGGTGACCGTCAATGGCCACCACATAGGGGCACTCCGAGACACCGGGGCCAGCATCACTGCAGTAAAGGGTCACTTAGTCACCGAATCCCAAATTGTACCACGCGCCTCCTGCAGGGTGATCGCAGCGGACAACTCCATCCGCACCTCCGGATAGCTCAGGTCCCGTTCGAATGGGGGGGCGTCTCCGGAGAGTTACGAGTAGCAGTCTGCACCGACATGCCCGTGGACTGCTTGCTTGGTAACGATCTGGAGAGCTCCCCATGGAAGCAAGTAGAACGAAAAACCCACCAGGAGATGGTGGGCCTGCCCGAATGGGCCTGTGTGAGCACCCGTTCCATGACCGCCCGATTGTCCCTTCCCGGGGGAGTAATTCCCGAGAACGCCCAGTCAGTCTCTGAGGACCCCGAGGTCCCCGAATCATCTGAAACGCCCGAGCTGTCCCCCGAGGAGAGGCCCATCCCCGACGCAGGTCCCCTCGGCCCTGACGACGAACAGGCCCAGACCCTAGACAACCTTCCTGAGTTGGCCAGTGGCGCCAAGAGGGAGGACCATCCCGAGAAAAATTCTGCCTAGAACAGACCTCCTGTCCATCCTTAGTTGGGCGGCGACAGCAGGCTGTCGCCCAGGCCACCGGGGACCAGTCCGGCTCCAACCATGTATATTGGGAAAATGGCCTTTTGTACAGCGAACAGAAATCTGCCGAGCTAGGGTCAGCCCGGGTGCTGGTTGTACCCCTAAGCTTCCGCAGCTTCCTCCTGAACCTGGCCCATGACGTGCCCCTGGCGGTACACTTGGGACAAGACAAAACGTATCACCACCTGGTCACGTGCTTTTACTGGCCCGGCATGCGCTCTGATGTGGAGGCCCACTGTAAGTCCTACCCTACATGTCAGTCCAGCGGGAAGAGCGGCAGAAGGCGCAAGGCCCCCCTCCAACCCTTCCCCGTGGTCAGTACCCCCTTCGAACGGGTGGGAATCGATATCGTGGGGCCTCTCGGCCCCCGGACCTCCTTAGGCCACCGTTTCATCCTCCTCCTGGTGGACCATGCCACCCGGTATCCCGAAGCCATTCCCCTTCGAACGGTGACGGCCCCCGTAGTGGGGCGGGCCCTCATGGGGATCTTCTCCCGGGTGGGATTCCCCCGAGAAGTAGTGAGCGACCAAGGCACCAACTTCATCTCGAAGTACATGAAGTCCCTCTGGCAATAATGTAGGGTGACCTACAAGTTCACCACCCCATACCACCCCCAAGGTAACGGCCTGGTTGAGCGATTCAATCGGACCCTCAAGGGAATGATCATGGGTCTCAAAGAGCCCCTGAGGCGCAAGTGGGACGTCCTCCTTCCCTGCCTCCTGTTCGCGTACCTCAAAGTCCCCCAGAAATCCTTGGGGTTTAGCCCCTTTGAGCAACTCTATGGGCACCCCGTCAGGGGGCCCCTCAGCCTCGTCAAAGAAGGATGGTAAATGGCAGCCCCAGAGCCCCCTCCAGATGTGTTTTGATACATCCTGGCCCTCCAAAACCTGACTCGGAAGTTTCGAGAACAGGCCGAGGCAAACCTCGAGGCCAATCAAGAAGAGATGAAACGTTGGTATGACCAGAATGCCACTCTGGTCGAGTTTCAGCCCGGACAGCAGGTTTGGGTGATGGCCCCCGTGAGCCCTGTGCCCTCCAAGACAAGTGGACAGGGCTCTTCAAAGTGGGGGAGCGCAAGAGCCAGGTGACCTATTTCATCGATGTGCAGTCCCCCAGGAACCCCTTGAGGGTCCTTCATGTGAACCGCCTCAAACCCCACTTCGCACGGACCGAGTTGAGTTTGCTCCTCGCCACGGACGACGGGGAGGAAGAGGAAACGGAGCCTCTCCCGACCTCCTGAGTGTGAAAGAAAAAGATGGCCCCGTAGAGGGAGTGAGTCTCTCCTCCTCCCTCACTCCTGAGCAGCGTGAGGACTGTCACCACTTACTGGGACAATTCTCCAACCTCTTGTCCCTCACCCCCGGCGTTACCAGCTGGTGCGTCCACGACGTGGACACCGGGGACAGCCCTCCGGTACGGCACCGAGCCTACTGCGTCCCTGACAGAGTCCGGGCCTGCATCAAGGCCGAAGTCTCTAAGATGCTAGCTCTAGGAGTGGTCGAAGCCTCTGACAGCCCACGGGCTAGCCCCGTGGTCCTGGTTCCGAAGGCAGCCGCCCCCGGTGTGGTTCCCAAGTTGAGGTTCTGCGTTGACTACCGCAGCCTCAACGCAGTCGTCAGAACCGATGCGCATCCCATTCCCCGAGCAGACGAACTTATTGACCGCCTGGGAGCTGCTCGCTTTCTCAGCACATTCGACTTGACCAGCGGATACTGGCAGATCGCCCTCACCGAGGGTGCCAGAGAGAGATCCACTTTTTCCACCCCGGATGGTGAATACCACTTCTGGGTGATGCCCTTCGGGATGAAAAACGCCCCTGCCACCTTCCAGAGGCTGGTTAACCAGGTACTGGCTGGGTTGGAAGAGTTCAGTGCCGCGTATCTGGACGATATCGCGGTGTTCAGCTTCAACTGGTCCGAACACCTCCAACACCTACGGGAGGTACTGATGGCCCTGCAGAGGGCCGGTCTCACCATTAAAGCAAGCAAGTGCCAGATCGGACAAGGATCCGTAGTCTACCTGGGGCACCAGGTGGGAAGTGGCCTTGTAGCTCCTCTCCAGCCCAAAATCGATGCGATCGTGGCCTGGGACACCTCCGGCCTCCCCTGTGTCAAGATGCCAGTAATCCACAGGAGCCGATGCTGATCCCAACGCCCCCCCCACCTCAGTTGCCACCCAACAATAAATGTTGAAGCAACCCCTAAAGCAGAAGGGAGAGGGGAAGTGGATAAAATAATAAATTGAGAGAGAGAGAGACAACCTATGGTGATGGATGCGGTACCTCTGCTGGTTCCGTCAGGCTCTTGAGTTTGCGCCCTGCAGGGGAAAAACACATGTACTACACCAAACAACCAATTTTGCATAAACTCAACTAACACTTGAAATTATGTCTTACCCCAGAACCATAGGCTATTGCTGTTCTCTCTGGATAGAATTTTTGGCCCTCAGAATCTGTAGTCCTGTAATAACATAATACATCACACATTAGTACATTCCCATGCAGTTTGGCCTGTTTTTAAACTCGAATATTAGGGTTAGAATTACCTGTCACAGATTCTGTCGTCTTTAATAATTCTTCAACTGACAGGACTTCTAAACACTGCCCTAGTTAATATTTTAGACACTAAGGGGTTAATTTGAAGTCCTAACTATGAGTAACTAAAACTATGAAGTGGGAGTTAGTTTCACTCCATGTGTCAGGAAAATATTTAGGAATTTAACTTTGATAAGTTCCCTTTAGGAGCATAAATGATACTGCAATTCACCCTGAAGACCAGGCTCTGAAGTATTTCGGAAGGAGACAGTTTCCAACTCGTGCTAGAATTTCCGTAGGAAAATATTCACAGTCTTAAATTTAAACAAAAGTTTCCTTACTAGGATCCCACGATGCGCATGCGATAGATTTTTGAAGTCCTTACTCGCAGGATACTCGTTAAATGTTGAGCTCAGGAGCGACGCTGCTGCTGAAGTGCGCAGATAGAAATCAAAACGCGCGCCTCACTCAGCTGTGAGCTGCGTGACTCTAAACACTAGAGCGGCAACCTTTAAGTTTACCGCGGTGCACAGCACTCTCCATTTTCTGCCCCTGAGCTCTAATACTGAGCAAACACCGTCTGAGGAAATAAACTGACACCACGTGATGTCTTTTCCATCGTCGATATTTTAAAGGGGTTTTGCTCAGAAGGCTTTTCTTGGATATTTGCCTGTCCATTTTAACTGCAGCCAGAGTGGTCTTGACACCCTGAGAGACCAGTTTCTGTCACACCTTTGGCCTCCCCCTGTGGGCCAGTTTCGATTGCACCTCTGGCCTCCCCGAGTGCTGGCTCCAGACCCGCTGGGCGTCTGGGAATTACTGGGCGCATCCTCAAAGGATCAAACAGCCAACCGCCGGACCTCCCCAATGACCAACCCCCAAGACACGAGGCCCCCGCCTGCAAGGGTCCGGACATCAAAGGGCCACTGGACTATATCAAGGCCCGCACGACAACTAGCGGGCAGTTGTATCCTTGACAAGAAAGCCTTGCTGATCTGATCGAGGCTGACCCTAAGGAGAACTCATCTTGAATCGCTGAGCCCTGCTGACGCTGTCGCGGCTCCTTCTCGTAACACGGAACTGAACCATCGGAGCCCTGCTGACGCTGTCGCGGCTCGTCCTCTCAAAGACCGAACTAAGACCTCAGAGCCCTGCTGACGCTGTCGCGGCTCGAGCTTGAGCTCGAAACCACCTGAGCCCTGCTGACGCTGTTGCGGCTCCTCAAGACCTTCTCCGGATCGAGCCCTGCTGACCTCGTCGCGGCTTGAGGAGTACTCTGGTCCGGCTGGACAACCGACGCTACCATCACGACCTGAGTCAACTCGACGTGAGTGAAGCAGTTAGTACGACCATCATCTTCGTATCTCCCGGCTCGAGGATTGAGAGCTGTGCGCAGGGTACGCTTCATACCGGCCTAAAGACTAAGACTGTCCCGCTTCCCTCTTCCCGAATTCCTACAGGTTTTATGATCCCTCGATCGTTTCTAAATAAGAGTGCTGATTCATTTATTACTGCTTGATAAAGAACTTATTACTGAATACCTACAGTGTGGTGTCCGTTCGTAGTGTGGTGTGAGCTCAGTGGGTACGATCCTAGACTCGAAGTCCTCCCCGGTGGGGACTTCACGATAAGACTCAGCAATATATGAGGGAGAGGTCGGTCTTGGGGTGGTCGGGTGAGTACAACATGGCTCTCTGAGATCGCCCCTTCTAACACTTTTCTACACATGCCTTATCTTGCTCGTTATCTATCATTGTCTCCTTTTTCTGCTCCTTCGTTACATGCATTGTGCTTTCAATTATTGGTTTGTCCGGCTTGTGGAGATTAAATTTGGGACATCCTAATAATTAACTTGTGGTGTTGGTACAATGTAAAGTGAGCCTTTTGGAATGTGATAATGTACAGAAATGTGTTTCTATTGGTCAGAATTTGCTGCAGTGGGTGTCTATTTGTAATGTGAATATTGTGTATAAATACTGATGTCTTGCTCTACAAAATTGAGCAGTTTCTTGAGTTCTACACCGTGTTGTATTGCTGGGATTACTGCTACTATCTGTAGCTAATAAATTTGATTTCTGACGCCACCTAGAAGTATTCCGTGTCTCTGTTTGCCAAGATAGGGGAACTCGAAGTCTTCTGGCGTGTCCCTGGCACCACTGGGTTCTAAAAACCCGGTTCTTCAGTATGTCCTGAAAGGGGAAACCAATGCGGTCAGGTGCCTTGACTCTACTTCCATTTCAAGCTGATGGTAGGCTGAAGTTAGGTCTAGTTTTGAAAATAATTTAGCCTTCTTCACCCTTGCCACCAGCTCAGAGATGTTGAATAACTGGTATGAGACAACCCAAATCTCTTTGCTGAGACAACAAAGGTCAACACATACTCTCAATTCCCAACTTTGTTTACGAGCCACTACCAAAGGTGACAACCAAAGTGAGGAATCAACCGATTAAATTAGGCCCCTTTTGCACAACATATTGTCCAGATCCTTAGGGATGCTCAAGGGCATATTTCTGAGTCTAGGTTTGACCAGTCTAGCTCCTGATCATAATGGTTTTGTGTTTAAAACTCTTAATCTTGGTGAACTTACCTGAGAATGCATATGGATATGTATTCATAATATTTCCTAGGTCCTCATCTTCTCTAATAGCTAGTATTTGTTCTTCAGTATCTTGTTTCAGAATCATACCAAAGAGTGCCTGGTGAAAAAAAACTACAAAATTAAGGCCTTTGCGAGCTACATAGATTTTGCCTGCTATTATGTGACTTTTGAACTCCAAGATATAATCAATGTATCCACACAGGTCAATACTGCATCCCTCAAAGGATGCATCTTTCTGATCAACTGGCAATAAAATTCTATTTGTCCAGGTTTTTTCACACAACTCCTTCATAATCAAGGATATGCATGCATCAGAATTTACCAACAATTTTAGAACTTTACCACCTGCTGTGATTTCAACATAAGGATCTATACATGAACTTGGGCCACCAGTTTTTATATCATCACCATCGCCTGTTACTGCAAGGACTATGTCCCTCAGATCTCTCCAATACATTATCCATCATCAACTACACACTCACTAGTAATACATTTACCTGATGACATCAACCTAGATCTCTGACTCTGGCAAACTTTTGTAAAATACCCTCATTTGTTACGTTGACTACAAGCCACATTTTTCGCTTGAGACTCTTTTCCCCCTTTCATATGCATACGATTTCCACAGTAGAAACAGTGGATATCATGTTGTGAGAAAAAAAATTGTGGATTTGTTCCCTTGTCTAGATTCCTTAGTAACTTTTATCTCATTACTATTCATAGCTGCAACTGGCTTGGAAATCCTACTATCCAGTTCCTTTGACAATGCCTGGGATGTTTTGTTACAGCTGGATGTTTTGATTGTAACTTTTAACATAGCGTGTACCAAGGACAATATTTTTTGGTTTGATAGTTTTATCACTGAAACATCCAAAAACTGATCTTTCACTATTTGATCCACACACGTTTCATATTGACACTCAGCCACTAGTCTCCTTAGTGTTGTTATGTATGCATCCACATCATCCCCAGAAGTTTTAAGCCTCTTCAAGAATTTATATCTGACTACAACTAGACTTGGTTGAACATCGAACTTAGCCTTTAATTTTTTACAGTTTCTTGGAAATGATCAAGCTTATCCTCCCCTACCACCACAACTATGTCTGCTACATGTTTCAGAATAGCTCTACCCTCAAAACCTAAGCATGGTGGCAAATGATATGTTTTCAGTTCAGGCCTGAAGCATAATGCCTCAGTGGCACCTAGGTATGTTTCAAAGGCCTCAAACCATTGTTTGCAAACTGTAAAAATGAGGAGAATGACACACCGCTTGCATTTTCCACAGGAAACTTAAAATAACCTTTACCAGTATAATTTGACGCCTGTGCCCTTTATATGTCATTGATTCAACATGCCATTCAACATGCCAATTCCAGCTGCTGCTGTATCCCATACATTAACATTGCTTTGGCATGCTACTTCAAATACCAACTGTGAGTGTCAGTGGTTTAGCACTTTCAGGCAACACTGCCTTACAGTATGTATCAAGGGTAAAAGTAGCTTGCATGAAGACCACTTCGTCAAACTGGCTGATCTATGTGAAAACGTGCTTACGACACTGGTGTCAACTTGAGTGAAATTCTCATATGAGCCGAACCGAACCAAAATGGCTGCCCAACATCTCCGACGGCAGAACTCCATGCTGCGTACCAATGCCAACATATGCATTTGTGCATCCCTTCCAAGGCCTCAGGCAACAGCTAGACTAGTATCTCCCTGGTAATATGTCTCATCAACATGCTGGCATCGTCATAAAATGTTGGCTGCTTCTTCAGTGTGCCACATCTTAAAACATCATCCCCTCGCTGATTCAAGGGAACACTGTGCTTCCAGGATTTAACAGTTCCACCATCATGTTAGCGAAGACATTTATGTCAGTGTCAGCGGGTCGCCCTTGCTCGTCGCCAAAATAAATTTTCTAATCCGAAGACAAGAAGCTCTTAAAGTAAGTTTTGAAGGGTAATTCATTCCAGCTGATAACAATGAGCAGGCTGGTAGCACAACAGTCAGCTAAAAACTGCCCAGATTCAAAGAGCATTCTACATGGAACCTTCACATGACAATACCAAGGTTCCATGAGTATGCGCCACGAGCAACACATGGGTAACCACAGATCTCTTCTTTTCTGAGGAGGTATCTAATTGTAAAACTGTCTAGATAGGTATCCTAATGTCTATCAAAAGACTTTATTCCAGGATCCCCTGGCAAGAATAAAAACAAAAGGTGATGTTACAGGAGTAATTAATAAAGTCCAATATCTGTGGGTCTACATGTTTCAGCCAAATAACTATATCTGATTAGTCAAAGGCTTTTGTAAGTACCAAATCTTAGATTCCTACACACACTTAATTGGGTTTTTGTAACTAAAAACAATATATTATTTGTGTAAAGGTATGGCTGTGTGAATTTCACATATTCAAGCATGCCACATGCACAAACCATATTGGGATAATTCCTCAGTTTAGGATTCATCAGGAACTTTTATGTGCTCCATAGAGCATTAAAGGTGGGCAGACCTTGTAGTCAAACTTTCATCAAATGTCAGGACCTGGGATTCACCTAATTGACTCCTCTAATCCCCAAGGATACTTGGGGCTACTCCACTGCAGTTGACTTTGCTATCAATCCACAGGGATAGGAAGAGTTGAATATGTAAATATTCTTTTTACTTTCTACAGCAAGAGCAAACACTTATAGAAAACAAGTATTAAAATTGAAGAAGGACTTAGTAAAGTTCATAGTGTCATCACAAAAGGTATATTAAATAGTGGTCTAAGTGGGCGGGATCTCAGGGCCACAATGTGCCCATACTTTTGTAATAAAAAAAACAATACACTTACTTTTTGTGTGAAAAGACAACCATCCTTGGCGAGTTAAATCTGTACGTTGGGATGCCATATCTAAAATGTAAGTCAGGGAGACTCCTGTGGTGTGAAACCGAGGGTGGGGCATGCAGCTAAACAAGCCTTTTTGCCTGAAAGAAATTTAAATGTGCACAACCGGTTAATTTGTAAATGTAAAGGATGCTTGAAAGCCAGAGTTCTCTTTAAATATTTGAATTACTTGAAGCTTCCTGATGGCACAGATGTATTCAGTGGTACTGGGAGGGAGTTATCATAAGAGCAGTGAAGTGTGTGCTTTTAAAGGACAGTTATACAAAAAACTGCACTATGAACCACTTTTTCTTTTATCTTAAAACATTTTGTGCATTTTGTAGCAGCCTATCTTATACTTTGTGTAATGCAAGTTTAAAATGATGACTTACATATCCACAGTGGTTTTTGTAACAGATGGTGACCTCTTAGCACAAAACATACACTAGTCACTTTTCCCCACTGCACCAACTAGGGTTCAGTTCTGTGGCTTTCTGGTTACAGACCTCTGCAATGCATTAACTAATGGAGATTTCATAATGTAATGTAATGCATTTCCCACTGATTACCTTAACCAGCATTTCTTTTTCATTTAAGCTGTGCCTTAATGTATATGTAGTTCCCTGGAGGTGAAAGACCGAAAAAAGTTACTGAATATTTGGGATTTTTAGCTACGCCACTGACGACGCCCCCGCGCTCACTCACCCCGCTACCTTCGCTCACAGCATCACAGTTCCCATACTTTTTTTATACACTCCGCCCACTGATAGTAAAGAGAAACTCGTTAGCTCGTCGTCATGCAATTCCGCTTCACAGGTAGCATTCTCGTTGCTGCTTGTTGCGCTGACCTGGTTACAGCCTCCTATTGAAATCGAGAAGTTACTGCTCTCGCTTTAATGGAGGAGAGACAGTTTAGAGGAGAACTGCTAATTACTGCACACGTCCAACCACTTGGTACAATAAAAGGATGGCCAATTATTAAACAAGTATTGCCCACTGCCTATGAATAAATATGAAAGGCCTTGCCCTGTAAGTGCATAACGACGTGATTTACAGACAGAGCGTTGCTGTGCAAGTCTGTATTGCAGCGGCCAGAGTGTTTTAGACAGAGCATAAGCTGCAAAGGTAATGTCATGATAAATGACGAGGTTTTGTACGCCTGCTAGCAAACCCACTTGCTATGGGTTCATGGTTTTAGTATTTCCCCTGGAGAAACCCGGAATGCAGCAACCACGCTTGGATTTAGAAAGGATCCCACAGAAGTTGCTCCAAGCAACACACAGCCTGAATTTACGAACTTTTTCGGCACGTAAATAGCAACATGCTTGCGGTAAAAGTGGCATATTTGTTTGTACATGGCTCGTCCTCAGTCGCAAAGTCAGGATTTCTCTGGAATTTAGTAGGAACAATGCCACTTATGACTGATAATTCCACACTCACTAGTGCCCTCTGAGAGCGTACGGTGCTCCGGTTAGAGAATAAGGAGAGTGTGGGCAGTGCAAACCAACTGCACGCCCATCCGTCAAAATGGAATGAATCGTGTCAAACAAAAAACACCCAGATACAAACCTGCAGCAAAATGGACTTGGTGTCATGATAGAGTAAGTGTTGGAACGTGTATAGTAGTCATCATTTTTCAGGATGTGTAAAATAAAATAAGTGGTCAGGAGTTACATTTTGTGACCTAGATAAGCAGAGAATAAAACATGATAAGATTTCTGAGAAATACCCTAGGGATCGCCGTAAGCTTCCAATTGGTCATTTTAGGCCCATTACTTCCAGACATGCGTGGCTTTCAGTGGCTCCAAAAATCTGGAGTAACGCAATGCAGCACAAATCGCTTTGTTGTGGTACACTGCCCTATGTAAGCATTGCATGGCCATTGAGTGGGTGTTCCCATACAACTTCTATTGTTTTTGTTGCATTCCCAGATTTACAAGACCCTTTAAACCTGCTAATGTGCCAAAAAAGATAGACCTCCCCTGCGTAACAAGGAAAGATATGTTTTTTTTAACCCTCGTTACTTTCTCTTTCTATGTGTGTTTCATTCAGCAGCACACATTGAAATAAGAAAATGCCTCTCAGAGTTATTTTTGTGCAGGACTGAACACCTTCATGCACAAAAACAATGCTGAATGCATTGCAGACCCTCTTGCACCATGATTTAAGGTTGCCTGTGTTGGCGCCAGGCAGCCCATTGTGCACCAGTGCGGGGGGAAAAGTCAGGAATGCACCATATGCCTCAAATATGGTGCATTCATGCCCTTTCCCAGAGATGCAATGCAGCGCAGCAAGGTGACTTGCTGCACTGCACCATAAATGTCATAAATAAGGCCCCATGTAACTAGAGACCATGAACAGCAGTGACTAGGGCTGTTTTGACTCACCCTTCCTGCTATGCGTAAAGGAAGACTTGCTGCTCTTTAGTAGATGTTTTTGAGTTTCAGTGTCAGATTAGCTCAATGAACACGGAGACCTTGCCTGTACAAACTCTGCTTGTTCAGATCAGTGAACTTGAATTTTTCACATTTTTCTTGACAGTATTTGTGCTGGCTTTATAACTCTGGACACTTTACACCTGTTAACCAGGAGTACAGTGCCTGTGATTCCCCTTTAAATATGGTTAGGTTGGCTTATTCTTGACTAGCGCATTTAACTTGCCTGCAGGCCTCTAATATATGATGTAGAAAATGCACCCAGGGCCTGGAAGTTTAATGACACTTGTGGACTGGAGTACCTATTGTGCCATCTCCTACATTGACAGTACAAACATGGTTTCAGACCTACTCTGTGTAGCCTGAATGCTGCAGAATAAAACCTGCAGCACAACCTTACCCATTTTGACAAGTAAAGACTTTACTTTCATATATTAGTATGTCACCCTTACGTAAGCCTTGTAGACCACTAGGCAGGGTGAATGGTATTTAAAAGTTGGACATGTAGAAAATTAATATTACCATGTTCCTACAGTGACAAGGCCAAAAAAGCTATTTTGACTAGCTGTCCTAGGAAGAAAACCAATGTGCAAATTTAAATAGTAATACTGCTACCTTAAGAAAGACACTGCTGGCAAAAAATGATACCAGTATTTCTAATAGTTATTATGAATCCAGTTCAAAAGTGGTTTGATTTTTTAATAACCAAAAGAGGATAAGGAAGAGTGCTGTTCAGAAAAATGTTCTTTACCGGCCATAGATTTTAGAAGGCTAATAGCTAATTAGCAATAGCCTCTACCAACGTTCTGCCTGTGCTCAGCCCTAAATGAGGTACTAATATGTTGTTAAATTATTCACAGGATCTTCAAAATAGGTTGACCTGAATGGACAAGGATGACTCCTCTGAGCTCTGCAGAATGTTCAGGTCAGGGATTGTGAGCATCATGTTGACATCAAAGTGTCAAATCCTGCATGACAAGTCAGTTAGAGCCGTATGAACCACAAGAAAGGGAGTATTAGAAAGGAAGAAAAAAGGATGGCAGGAATATTCCGGTGTATCCCCTTGTTATAGGGCCCTGCCTTTGTCCAACCAGACTTCTGTCACCTAGTTTGTTGTAGGTACAGAGCCTGCTTCAAACTATATTTTCGTGTTAGATGTGGAAGGGCACTAGTAAGTACCATAGCATACTTCTCTACACACCCACAACCCCCAGAACCCACGTTTAGAGATTCTTAAAACTTTTGCTATCTTGAAAAAGCCTGACACATGGCAGTTTGAGCCTGTTTACAGCAAGGTAAACAGGAACTACTGAAAAAGTGGGTAGGGTTGCCCTCACAAACCTTTACCCCAATTGGTTAGGGAATACTCAGGAGTCATCAACACCCACTAGCTAGTTCCAGATATAAACTTGGCACCCCCTGGGAGCCCATCGAACAAGCACTAGACCTGTGGAAGAACAGAAGATGACTGCTGATACCCTGAGAGTCTTTAAGTGTAATTTTCTGAGATTGTGGAGACCTTAGATGTGTAGTACTGTGTTTTTTGGGTTTTCCAATGTTGTGTAACTCGGAAAAATGTTTGTTCAGATTTTGATCAGTAAATGAAGTGGAAGTATTAGACCACTATTTCCATGCCATTGGATGGAATTTCAGCTTCATCTTAAGTAGCAATCTCTGTACCTCCGAAATAAATGACAAATTCTGTTTCTGTGTTGAGGCTTAGAAGATTTTTTGACCAAACACTGAAAAGCTCCGAGTGCTAGCAGGACCAACCTGTTTCCAGTATCTGACTTGGGTCGGAGTTTCAGCTTCGATCCGCCTATAGAGGATTTCCATACATTTCAGCGTCACAGTCCACTTGCTGTATCCGACCAGGGATTCATCGTAGTTAACCTCAAATCACATCTATATGGACCATTAACTATCATTGTTGCTTTATGCTTTTTGATGCTATTTCTACTTAAAACTTTTTTAAATAATTTCTCTTTGGTTCCCCTTATTAGATTTTTTGGTGTTATTTCGTTTTTTAAAGATGACTACATTTTTATAATTCACTTGGGATATTTTTTGCTTGGTGTATTGAATTACTATTTAGTACTGTATAATTGCTTTACACATTGCCCTAAGTTAAGCCTGTCTGCTCTGTGCCCTGGTTCCCAGGCTATTGACACCAGGTCAATTTAATGACTTTAAGTGATTGCCCAGATAAGAGTTGTGATTATTGCTTGAAGTGGGTGGTTTCCCCACTAATAATAATTCAATTTCTTACATTGCCTGGGTAGACTTGGCCCATCATTTGTCCAATCGCAGGGTCATCTCTTTAGTAAAGTAGGATCTGCTTCTACGGTTACCCCCACTTTTACCTGGTGCTAAGGAGTATTTTAACTAGACTGATTGGATACTGCTAATCAGGACCCCAGTCTATTTGGTTTCTCCCTAAATTGTGTTGTTCAGTACTTAGCTCCATCCCAGATTGGATACTGAGGTACCCTTATAGGTTCTTAGTATATGGTGCTCATGTACTCAGGGCAAAAGTACCCCAGACATTTCCCATGGGCTGAAGCATGTATTATGCCACCCATGAGAGACCATTCAAAATGGAACTACAGGCGTGCCATTGCAGCCTGTGTAAGTTGGTGCTAGCACCACTTACTAAAGATATAAGTTTCCTATATCTAGGGTCACTGCACTTAAAACCTATAAGTCACACCTATTACAGGCCTTTGCAATCCAGAAGGCAGGGTGCCTGGTTGTAATTGAGGGGGTGCCCCTGAATGAGGAGGACACCCCTGCAGCCTACGGAGTCCATTCTCCCAGGTTGTCAGTGAAGCAGCCATATAGAGGGGCACTGCTTAATTACTCGATGACCATCTCGAAAACAGCTGCAGTGAATCGTATCATGTTTAGTATCAAACATGTTGCAATCATACCCCCACATCGTAAACAGTGTGGGAGGTATGATTCCGAACACTGGAAGAGCCTTACATTAGGCTCTCATTGTTCCCAGTACCAGCCTTCTTGACCCGGACAGCACAACATGTTTGATTCTGCCCTCCTGCTGCTGAGCCAAGCAGCAGCAGGGGAAAGCAGAGCAATAGGCATCCTGTCACAGGGAGGTGTGACCACGTCCAAGACAGGATTTAGTGTAATGGGATAGGGAGGGTGCGCTTGCCAGTGCCACTCAGTCTGCATGAGGGTCACATTTGGTGTCCCAGTGCATATTCCAGTTCGAACCAGTTCTGGGAGCCATTGGCTCCCACTCTGGTCTGAAAGTGGACAAAGGACATGCGAGTAACCTCCCCCCTGTCCAGACCCTCCCCTGGGAGTGTCCCCTGAATCTCCCCAACCCTTTCCCTAGGGTACTTAAGGGCTTACCTGGGTGTAGGTCCCTGGACTCATTGTGGGATAAGATTCAGATCAGACACAACTGGACTTCTACCTTCTGGTCACTCTGGACTTCGCTGGTCTTCGCTTGGGCCTGACTTTGTCTCACTTTCTGTCTGCTGCATCGTCTGTGCCAATGCATCATACAGGAACCTTCCAAGGCCTGTGAAGTATCAAAGACACCTGAAGAAAACTCCCTTGGAGTGAAGGAGTCACTCCCCAGCATTCGCAGGCATTGTAAGTAAGTTAACAGGTCTGCAGATCCTGAGCTCCTACAGACTCTGTGGGCTCTGCAACACAGGTGGTGGTTTTCCACAGCTCCTGAGTCCTGCCATGACATCTCACCAAGTTTGAGGCCAGTATCCCTCATGGGGGTTGCAATAACCGGACCCCTGTGCACCGCATCCAACTTGCAGTTGCAAAGGCTTGTTGGCTTCTTTGCAAGAAGATCTTGAGGCTCCAAGTAGCCCCATCCTCGAGCATCTCCAATGACCAAAACTTTTAGCCCCACCGCATTGTGTGCATCGAGGCCTACATCTTTTGGTGAGCTGCTTGAGGTCCTCTTGCGTCTCCTGTGCCACTGGCACGTGGGTCCACTTGATGGTCATATTTGTTTCTTTTGGGCTCCCAAATTGCTCGGGCCTACCCTGATGCCCATGCCTTTTGGTGAGTCCCCTGGATCTTGCTGTTCCTGATGTTGCTCCCTCATTGATACCTGCATTACTTGCCTTTGCCAAGGCTTGTTGGTGCTCTCGCCGGACGCCGACCCCTCAACACTTGCAGGTACCTTTCATCAAGAATCCATTCTTGGATTCCACTGGACACTTTCTCCTCTTCCAGCACTGACACTTTCCTGAAGTCCTCCATTGGGTTAGACGGCGGTGTCAGACACTACTTCACACGTATGCACAAGCTTCCCTGGTGTAGGTAATACAGGTACTAGGGTATCCATGGGTGGGGTTGCTCTCCAACCTTCTGTCTTCCACTGAGTTTCTTCAGAGTCCACTGGAAAGGGTCCTTAAACTTTAAAACTCCAACCGCGACTTGCACATAGAGTTGTACGGAGCAGGCGGTCGTGTTCCCACACAGCACACGCTCTGCATGGGGTCCCTATCTACTCACCTTGGTTGGTTCCTTGGCATCCCAGTTTTTCTATGTCCTGTCAACAATGTCTTTACTCGAGTTGTGGTTCTTATAACACTTTCTTAGTATATGGTTTGGTTCCCTCCTGGGTCCACTGTGTATGTTGTGCTATTTACTGTGTTTCTTTGCTGAATTGTGTGTATTGTGCGTATCTCTGGGTATGAGATATTTCTGGGTGTTAGAGTGTATTATATAACAAATAAATATTTTTATAAATACTTTGTGTGGCTTTTTTCACTTAATCTATACTATGAGATTGCATTCTGGTGAAACAAGCAGATTTACATTCCTTCTGGACTAAACCTCAAGGCTGCTCTCCGCAGCTACCACTTAGAGAGCTTTCTAAGGTTGTCTAAGACCTCTTAAATCACCATAAGGGTTGTCTGGACTGGTGCAAGGTACCCCCTTACATTAGTGGACATGGTATACAAGGCCAGCTTCTCACATTGGTGTGCAGCAGTTGGGACTCAAGCCTGCATTGTATTACCAGATACATCTTTGTGTTGATTAATTGAAAAACCATCACTAACACTAGGCATATATAATGCAAGCTTAGAATAAGTAAGTTCTACTAAACTTAGGGTTGGGTGGTCAAGGGTCTAGCACACCCTTTCTCCAACCTCAAAGAGTTTAGTTCCCTCTAGGTTAGGTAGGTGCAACACCACACCACACTTAGTATGTCTACTAAAGGAGATGCCAGTGGCTCTCTGCCTTCTAGATAAAGTGAGCTTTCAGTCCAAGAACTGAAAGCCCTGTGTGCCTCTAGAAAATTGAAGACAGGGTAAGGCGCAAATACTCAACGCCTCCTGCAGGTGTTACTGTTAGATGACCTCAGGAAACCCAGTGAGTCAGATGAATAGGAAAGAGTGGGTGGGGCAGGGAATGAGGATAGGACAGGAGGGGAGTCCCTCTTTGAATTAGAATCTAACCCTGACCAGTTGGAGCCTGATGACTCCCACCTGGACAATTCAGACCTCCCAGAGGAGAACACAGGTGGCTAAGAGGATGACCCATTTTATCCTCCTGGGAAGTCAAGTCAAGTAAAGTCAAAAGATTTATATAGCGCGCTACATACCCAGAGGGTCTCAAGGCGCTTGAGGAAGGGTGGGGAATTACTTGTCGAATATCCACGTTTTAAGTTGCTTTCTGAATGCTCGGTAGTTCTGAGTGAGACGAAGGTGAGTGGGAAGTGAGTTCCAGGTTTTAGCTGCCAGGTAGGAGAAGGATCTACCTCCCATGGTGGTTTTGTTGATGCGAGGTACGGTAGCAAGGGCTTGGTTGGAGGATCGTAGCTGGCGGGGGGGGGTGTAGAAGGAAAGTCGTGTGTTGAGGCAATCGGGTCCAAGTTCGTAAAGTGCTTTGTGTGCGTGGGTTAGGAGGCGGAAAGTAATCCTCTTATTGACGGGGAGCCAGTGGAGGTTTTTCAGGTGACTGGAGATGTGGTCTTTACGCGGGATGTCTAGTATGAGTCTGGCTGATGCGTTCTGGATGCGTTGGAGTTTTTTCTGGAGTTTTGCCGTGGTACCGGCGTATAGGGTGTTTCCGTAGTCCAGGCGGCTTGTAACCAGTGCATGGGTGACCGTTTTTCTGGTTTCGGTGGGGATCCAGCGAAATGTTTTTTTGAGCATGCGAAGAATGTTGAAGCAAGATGATGAGACGGCGCTGACCTGTCTGGTCATCGAGAGTGAGGAGTCCAGGATGACGCCCAGGTTCCGTGCGTGGTCCGTTGGGATGGGTGCTTTTCCGAGGGCCTCTGGCCACCAAGAGTCATCCCAGGCGGAGGGGGAGGTACCTAAGATAAGGACTTCTGTTTTGTCTGAGTTCAGTTTCAGACGGCTATGCTTCATCCACTCGGCTACTTCTTTCATTCCTTCATGTAGGTTGGTTTTGGCGGTGTTAGGGTCTTTGGTGAATGAGAGGATCAGTTGAGTGTCATCAGCGTAGGAGATGATGTTGAGGTTGTGTTGGCGTGCGATGGTCGCGAGGGGGCTCATGTATATGTTGAAGAGGGTGGGGCTGAGTGAAGATCCTTGTGGCACGCCGCAAATGACTTCAGTGGCCTCTGACTTGAATGGTGGGAGGCGGACTCTCTGGGTTTTTCCGGTGAGGAACGAGGTGATCCATTCCAGTGCTTTTCCTTGGATTCCGATGTTTCTGAGGCGCTGTAGAAGGGTGCTATGGCAGACTGTGTCGAAGGCTGCGGAGAGGTCAAGGAGGATGAGGGCGACTGTGTCTCCATTGTCCAGTAGAGTTCGAATGTCGTCTGTTGCTGCGATGAGGGCGGTCTCCGTGCTGTGTTTGGCTCGGAAGCCGGACTGTGAGGGGTCGAGGGATTTGTTGGTTTTGAGGAAGGCGGCGAGCTGGTTGTTGATTGCTTTCTCGATGACTTTGGCCAGGAATGGGAGGAGCGAGATGGGGCGGTAGTTTTTGAGTTCGGTGGGGTCAGCTGTGGGTTTTTTCAGAAGGTTCGGCGTGTTTCCAGCTTTCCGGGAAGGTGGCGGAGTTGAGGGAGCAGTTGATGACGTCTCGGAGATGTGGTGCTATGATGGAATCTGCTTTGTTGAAGATGTGGTGAGGGCATGGGTCTGTGGGGGATCCAGAGTGGATGGAGTTCATCAGGCGGATGGTGTCCTCAGTGGAGATTGGGTTCCAGTCGTTAAGGATGTTCAAGGGGGGTGAAGGTACGGCAGAAGGTTGGGTGGGTTGGGCTCCGGGTTGGTTGTCGAAGCTGTTGTGGATGTCTGCGATTTTGTTGTGGAAGAACGAAGCTAGGGAGTCGCAGAGGGCTTGAGAGGGGGTGATGTCAGTGGAGTTGGCTGAGGGGTTGGTAAATTCTTTGACGATGTTGAATAATTCCTTGCTGTTGTGGGCGTTGTTATCTAGTCGGTCTTTGAATGCGGCTTTCTTGGCAGATCGGATTAGTTGGTGGTGTATGCGGGTGGCGTTTTTGAAGGCGTTCCTGGTGCTGGTGTTTGGGTCTTTTTTCCAGGCCTTCTCGAGGGAGCGACAGAGTTTCTTCGATTTCTTAAGATCATCGTTGAACCAGGAGGCGTTTTTGCTGCCTAGTTTGATTTGACGTTTTTTCAACGGTGCTAGGATGTTGGCGCTGTTGGATAGCCATTGGGTGAGGTTAATGGCTGCTTGGTCGGGGTTTGAGGAGTGGACAGGGGGGTTTTGAAGAAGCGACGAGGAGATCTGGTCGATGGTGATTTTGTTCCAGTTTCTTCGTAGAGTAGGTTGAGGATGGTTGTGAGTTGTGGTCTTATTGTAGATAAAGTGAACGCAGCTGTGGTCCGTCCAATGTAGAGTTGTGGTGTGACTGAAGGAGACATGTTTGCTGGAGGTGAAGATAGGGTCGAGTGTGTGACCTGCGATGTGGGTGGGGGTAGTGACAAGTTGTTTGAGTCAGAGGTTGGCGAGATTGTCCAGAGGGTGGCGGCCTTACTGTCATTGCTCTTTTCCAGGTGAAAGTTGAGGTCTCCCAGTAGAATGTATTCCTCGTTTGGGAGGGTGTGTGGGGTGATAAAGTCAGTGATGTCGTCGCTGAATTGTGCGCGGGATCCTGGAGGTCGGTAGAGGAGGGTGCCTCTGAGTGTGGTCTTGGGATCGGTGTGGATCTGGAAGTGAAGGTGTTCGGCGCTGGTAAGGTTGACGTCTGAGCTGGTTGAGATGCGGATGGAGTTCTTATGGACGATAGCGATGCCTCCTCCTGTTTGGTCGGTGCGGTCCTTACGGATGATCTTGTATCCTTCCGGGATGGCAATGGTGATGTCTGGGGCTGATGAGGCGTTCATCCATGTTTCTGTTAGGAAGGCGACGTCGGGAGAAATGGTGTCTAGCAGGTTCCAGAGGTCGATGGCGTGTCTGTGGACTGAGCGGGTGTTGAGCAGGATGCACTTTAGGTGGTTAGAGTCAGATATCTGTTGTGTGTTCGTGGATGAGGAGTTGTTCTTGGTGCCATCGAACTTGCAGGAGTTGCAAGAGAATGGTCCATGGGTGTGTCCAGGAGCGGCTTGGACGCAGATGGGGGGACGGCCGGGGTTTAGGGCTATGAGGGTGGTGGCGTCGTATGTAATGCGGGTGGGGTGGGTGGTACGGGGGACAGGGGGTCTGGCGCTGGGCGCGGTCCAGGCGCGGACGGGCGTAGATGGGCTTACCTTTGGCGCACCTTCGGCGCAACTGGGGCGCAACCGCTGCGCGTGAACGCTGCACGATTGTCCAGCTGTCATTAATGGAGGATGGAGGGGGGCGGAGCATGGGCGGGGCGGCTGGGAGGCGGGAGCGTGGGGGGAGGGACGGGCTGAAGGCACAACCAAATGGCGATCGTTAAAAATACACAACACACAGGCTAACACGCCGATATTGGGCACAAGGAAAGACAATAATTGTTATGGAAATGTTAAATTAAAATTAAATACTCCTGTGGCCACTGCTGAGCACACAGGCACCAAATCCGGGTTAAGATTAGCAAAGTTACACACTCGGCACAATCAGTAAATAAAACAACAGCAGTGTGAGGTGCTTGAGGAGGAGAGCAGCGCTACGATACCAGAAGCTGCAGGAGGCAAGGGGGAGCAACCGCTGCATCCAGAGACAGGCTGGTTACAGGGCAATGTCAGACCGGACGGTGAGGATAGCCAGTGGGTGGGCGGGGCGGCTGGGAGGCGGGAGCGTGGGGGGAGGGACGGGCTGAAGGCACAACCAAATGGCGATCATTAAAAATACACAACACACAGGCTAACACGCCGATATTGGGCACAAGGAAAGACAATAATTGTTATGGAAATGTTAAATTAAAATTAAATACTCCTGTGGGCACTGCTGAGCACACAGGCACCAAATCCGGGTTAAGATTAGCAAAGTTAAACACTCGGCACATTCAGTAAATAAAACAACAGCAGTGCGAGGCGCTTGAGGAGGAGAGCAGCGCTACGATACCAGAAGCTGCAGGAGGCAAGGGGGAGCAACCGCTGCGTCCGGAGACAGGCTGGTTACAGGGCAATGTCGGACCGGACGGTGAGGATAGCCAGTGGGTGGGCGGGGCGGCTGGGAGGCGGGAGCGTGGGAGGAGGGACGGGCTGAAGGCACAACCAAATGGCGATCGTTAAAAATACACAACACACAGGCTAACACGCCGATATTGGGCACAAGGAAAGACAATAATTGTTATGGAAATGTTAAATTAAAATTAAATACTCCAGTGGGCACTGCTGAGCACACAGGCACCAAATCCGGGTTAAGATTAGCAAAGTTACACACTCGGCACAATCAGTAAATAAAACAACAGCAGTGCGAGGCGCTTGAGGAGGAGAGCAGCGCTACGATACCAGAAGCTGCAGGAGGCAAGGGGGAGCAACCGCTGCGTCCGGAGACAGGCTGTGCAGAGTATGCCAAGGAGGTCTAGATCCTCCTCTTTAGAATCCAATGGCTCAGGACATTAAGCAGGGACCTCCATTTCTAGTAAGAGGGGAAAACATTTGACAGGGAATACCAGCTTCTTTTGCTTAAGAACGCTAGGCTTAGAAAAAAGCAGTTGGCCCTGAGAGGTAGGAAAGAGTTGGGATAGAGTCCCATGTTTGCAGCATCAGTGTCCCATGAGTTAAGAAACATTCCTTTAAACATAGGAACATGAATAAGATTGTCCCTCCCTACCATGTTGGGGATGACAGCCACAAATGGATACTGCTTTAGAGAGTGCCTGTAAAGTTCAGAGGTCCCTCACGAGCAGTGGGCAGCTATCTTGTGGCTCTCTTTGCTGACAAAGGTAGAGATAAGCTCCTCACTGTTAGAGAGGAAGATGCTGATAATTATTTAGTTTTGAAAAGTGTTCTTATTGATGGGTTTGGCTGAACCACTGATCAATATAGGATTAAGTTCAGAGACACCCAGAAAGCACAGAACCAGGACGGGGTAGACTTTGTGGATAGTGCCATTAAGGCTTTTGAAAGTAGGTTGCTTAGCCGCAAAGTGCATGAATACCCAGGATTATATCTTTTGATTACGAGGGAGCAGATCCTTAATAAGTGTCAGAACCAGCTATTGCATCAGTACCTGGTGGAGTCTGATCTGATTTCTTCCCAAGAATCGGAAAAGAAGCCAGATAAGTGTGTCAGAACCAGGGTGAAGCAGAAAAAGCAGAATAATAGTGGTGACCAGAAGAAACAGGATTCTTCTAAAACTCAATATAAGGGAGGGTACCAGGACAAAGACAAGAAAGAGTCTTCTCAAGGGCCCCAAAAAGCTGCATTGGGGGGGCCATAATCCAACAAGAAAGGCAAGAAGAAACCTTGGTGTTCCTTTTGTAAGGTGAAAACCCTTTGGACAAAAGATGTTGATTGTCCAAAAGCCAAGAAGAACACTCCCACCACCACTGCCCCTAAGGCAACTGCGTACCCCAGCACAGGTACATGTGGTGGTACAGGGAACAAGGGTTTAGTTGGGTTAACCATGGGTTCTTATGTGGGTTCTGATGTAGTCAGAACTCCAGCTCAGGCTGTGTTAGACTGTGGAGGAGGCATAGCTCTTGCCTCTGTACTTGTCAGCCTCAGTAACCTGGGCAAGTACAGGCAGCAGCCTTTAATAAATGGAAAAGAGGGCATGGCCTACAGGGACACAGGTGCCAGTGTCACTATAGTGACAGAGAATTTTGTGTCTCCTGACCAAATCATACTTGGACAAACGTACCAAGTGACCAATGCTAACAATGTCAGGACTGATCATTCCTTGGTAGTTGTTAATTTCAGATGGGGAGGGGTAACTGGACCTAAAAATGATGTGGTATCTTCAGACCTCCCTGCAGATTGTTTGTTGGGCACTTATTTGTAGACTTCAGCCTGGAGTGAAGTGGAGCTAATGCTCATGCAGATATGTTGGGCATCTCTGCAAGTGTTTTTGCTGTGACCAGGTCACACGCACAGTATCTTTCCATGAATAGGCCCTGGATCCTGGAACAATGGACCAGGTGCCTTCCAAGAAAAGGAGCAGGAAGGGTAAAGATGTGCCTACCCCCCAGGCTGAGAGTGAGGATCAATCTCTTGAGGGAGATGACCTTAGCATGTGTGAAGGAACTGCCCTAGATGAGCTTGAACCTGATCAGGGTGAGTTCTTGGGGGCAGGGGGCCCTTACAATGCAGACTTTTATTTGGAGCAGCAGACCTGCCCCTCTCTTGAACCCCTCAGACAGCAAGCTGCTGCTGAGGCTGCTGGGAATGTTAGTGGCCCCACAGGATCTACTGGGATGAAGGACTTTTATACTCAGAGGGTAGAGACCCCAAGCCTGGTTCCACCAGGAGGTTGGTTATATCTAACCCTGGGCGAAGGACTTCGCAGTGGGCGTAGTGTTCCCTACTTCGCCCTTTGCAAAGTAGGCGTAGCAGGCAACACTACGCCCACCCTGGTGGTGTAGCGAAGTTGCCTGCCACCCGCCTCCCTCCCGCCCTCCCCTCCATACCTAATTTTTGAAAATAATGAAAGAAAAGTAAATTAAAAGGCACTTACCTTGTGCGCTGCGTCCCAGGGCTCCCTCTGCTCGTTCGCGCCGCCGTCGCCGATACCAATGCGCATGCGTGGCAGCCCGCGCATGCGCATTGGTATTCAAGATGGCGGCGACGGCGGCGCGAACGAGCAGAGGGAGCCCCGGGACGCAGCGCGCAAGGTAAGTGCATTTTTATTTACTTTTCTTTCAATGTTTTCAAAAATTAGGTATGGAGGGAAGGGGGGCAGGTGGCGCGTAGTGGGGCTACGCAAAGTGCGTAGGTGGGCCTAGTTTCTCAGCCACTTTGCGTAGCTTTGCGTAGCCCCACTACGCATACTACCCCCAGGGTAAGTTATATCCCAGAAATGTAATGGCTCCTTACTCACCCTGGCACATGACATTCCCCTGGCATGACACTTAGGGCAAAGTAAGACTTGGACAGGCTTTTCCATCACTTTCATGGCCACACATGTCTGAGGACACAAAGGAGTTTTGTCACTCCTTTACCACCTGACAAGCCAGTGGCAAATCAGGTGGCAACACAAAACCCCCTTAATTCCACTTCCAGTGGTTGGGGTTCCCTTTGAGAGGGTTTAGATTGATATCATTGGTTCCATGAACCCTCCTACTATATCTGGGCACAGTTACATTCTATTGGTGGTGGACCATGCCACTAGGTACCAGGAAGCCATTCTCCTTGGGATCACTACAGCTCCTGTAGTGGCAAGGACCCTCTCATTGATATTTTCCAGAGTGGGCTTTCCTAAGGAGGTCTTAACTGACAGAGGTACAAACTTCATGTCTAGATATATAACTGCAATGGGGAAAGAGTATGGAGTGAATTACAAATTCACAGCACCCTACCATCCTCAATGCAATGGGTTAGTTGAAAGATTCAACAAAACCCTAAATGGTATGATTATGGGCATCCCAGAAAAGCCTAGGCGAAAATGGGATGTCCTTCTGCCCTGTATTCTCCTTGCCTACAGAGAGGTCCCTCAGAAGGGGGTTGTCTACAGCCCTTTTGAACCTCTGTTTAGGCATCCAGTTAGGGGTCCCTTGTGTCTGGTGAAGGAGGGATGGGAGTTACCTTTCAAACAGGACATAGTAGACTATGTACTTGGTCTGCGCTCCCGCATGGCTGAACATAAGAAGAAGGCCAGCAAACACCTTAAGGCAAGCCAAGAACTCCAAAAAGCTTGGCATGACCAAAAGGCTGTTCTGACTGTTTATCAGCCAGGCCAGAAGGTATGGGTGTTAGAGCCTGTGGCCACAGCAGCTCTCCAGGATGAATGGAGTGGACCCTACACTATACTTGAACAAAAGGGTGAGGTCACCTATTTGGTGGACCTTGGCACTCCCAGAAGTCCTCACAGGTTACTTCATGTGAACAGGCTAAATCCTTTTGTTGACAGGGCTGACATGGGCTTGCTCATGGCAACTGATGAGGGACAGAAGGACCCTCTCCCTGATCTCCTCTCACGAAACCCTGATGATGGATCAGTTGATGGTGTAGCCTTGGCAGGCAGACTCCCTGATTAATAGCAGAATGATTGCAGGAAGGTCCTCAAGCAATACAGGCATATGTTTTCTCTGACTCCCAATCAAACCACCAAGTGCACCAAAGAAGTGGACACAGGTCAGAGTCTACCTGTGAAGAATAACATCTTTAGGCAGCCCAACCCTGTCAGAGATTGCTTCAGGACAGAGGTCAAAAGATGCTGGGGTTGCAATTGATTGAGCCCTCAGATAACCTTTGGGCTACCCCACTGGTCCTTGTACCTATTTCTCACACCAAGGGTGGAAAAAGAGAAACAAGCTTTTGTGTGGACTATAGAGGACTCAATGCAGCCCTTAAGACTGAAGCTCACCCGATTCTACGGGCAGATGAGCTCATTGACACTTTGACCTCAGCCAAATTCTTAAGTACATTTGACTGGCAAATCAGACTAGCTGAGGATGCAAAACTTAAAACAGCATTTTCAACCCCTAGTGGGCATTATCAGTTTATTGTGATGCCCTTTGGATTGAAGAATGCACCTGCCACATTCCAAAGGTTGTCCAATAAAGTTCTCACAGGCCTGGAAGCCTATAGTGCAGCATATCTTGATGATATAGCTAGCTTTAGCTCAACCTGGGGGGATCACTTAGTCCACCTGAAGAATGTTTTGAAGACTCTGCAGAAAGCAGGCCTCACTATCAAGACTACTAAGTGCCAGATAGGGCAGAGCAAGGTTGTGTACCTGGGCCACCTGGTAGGTGGAGGCCAAGTTAAACCACTACAGAGCAACAACCAGATCATAATGCAATGGGTTTCTCCAACTACCCAGACTCAAGTCAGAGCTTTCTTCTGCATGACTGAGTATTACAGAAGAGTTGTGAAAGGATATTAGTCCATATTGACTCTCTTGAATTATCTTACACCTAAACAAATGCCCAAGAAAGTTCAGTGGACAGATAGCTGTCAGAAGGCATTTGATGACCTTAAGCAAGCCATGGCAATGCTCCCATTCTTCAGAGTCATCACTACTCTAAAACATTTATTGTCCAAACAGATGCATCTGAGTTGGAGGTAGGGGCTGTGTTGTCACAACTTAATGCAGAGGGCCAGGGTCAACCAGTAGATTCTATCAGCAGAAGGTTGACCCCCAGAGAGAAACGTTGGTCAGCTATTGAGAAGGAGACCTTTGCTGTGGCCTAGGCCCTGAAGAATCTGAGGCCATACCTGTTTGGCTCTTTCTTTATTGTTTAGACATACCATAAGCCCCTCTAATGGCTTAAACAGATGAAGGGTGAAAACCCCAAATGTTTGATGTGGTCAAATTCCCTACAGGTGATGGACTATACAGTAAAACATAGACCTGGAAGTAACCATGCCAATTCAGATGGACATTCTAGATATATTTCCACTTAGAAAATGAAGACTCAACTAGGCAAGGTTAGTCTCATCTCCTTACATTTGGGGGATTGCGTAGGAAAGTAGGATCTGCTTCTATGGTTACCCCCACTTTTTGCCTTGTGCTAAGCTGTATTTTGACTAGTCTGCTGGGATCCTGCTAATCAGAACCTCAGTCTATCTGCTGTCTTCCTAAATTGTGTTGTTCAACAATTAGGGGTATCCAGGATTGGATACTGGTGGACCCTTATAAGTCTGTAGTATATGGTACCCATGTACCCAGGGCATAGGTACCCCAGAGGTCTCCCATGAGCTGAAGCATGTATTATGCCACCCATGAGAGACCATTCAAAATGGAAGTAAAGGAGTGTCATTTCAGCCAGTGTAAGCTGGTGCTAGCACCACTTACAAAAGATATAAGTTTCCTATATATATGGTCACTGCACTTAAAACCTGTAAGTCACCCCTATAGCAGGCCTTTGCCATCCTGAATGCAGGGTGCTTGGTTGTAAGTGAGAGGGTGCCCCTGCATGAGCAGGACACCCCTGTAGCCTATGGAGTCCCTTGTCCCGGGTTGTCAGTGAAAGAACCATATATTATATAGAGAGGCACTGCTTAGCCCCTTCGATGCTGATGACAAAGCCAGCTCGTCATGGGCGTTACCTGCGCTGCGCGCATGACGAGCTGGCTTTGTCACGTAACGCGGGTTTTTTGAATTTTCAGAGCGCAGCGGGAAAACCCGCTAGCGCGCATGCGGTTAATTACGAGATGACCATCTCGAAAACTGCTGCAACGAATCCTATCATGTTTGGTATCAAACATGTTGGAATCCCAACCCCACACCTTAAATGGTGTGTGAGGTATGATTCCAAGCACAGAAAGAGACCTCCGTTAGGCTCTCATTGTTCCCAGTACCAGACTTCTTGACCCGGACAGAATAGATTTAGTGCATTGGGATGGGGTGGGCGCACTTGCCAGCATCCCTCAATCTGCAAGAGGGACACATTTGGTGTATCTGTGCATAGTGCAGTTCAAACCAGTTCTGGGAGCTGTTGGCGCCCACTCTGGTGTGAAACTGGACAAAGGACATGAGAGTAAACTCACCCCTGTCCAGACCCTCCCCTGGAAGGGTCCATGAATCTTTCCAACCCTTTCCCTAGGGTACTTAAGGGCTTACCTAGGTGTAGGTCCCTAGAATAAAATTGTGGGATAAGAGACAGATCAGACACCACTGCGCTTCAACTGTCTGGGAACTCTGGACTTTGCTGGACTTTGCTTGGGCCTGACTTGGTCTCCCTTTCAGTTTGCTGCATCGTCTGTGCCTGTGCATCATACAAGAACCTTCCAAGGCCTGTGAAGCATCAAAGACACCTGAAGAAATATCCCTTGGGGTGAAGGAGTCACTCCCCTGCATTAACACCATAACTAAGTTGACTGGTCAGCAGATCCTGAGCTCCTCCGGATTCCGTGGGCTCTGGAATACAGGTGATGATTTTCCACCGCTCCCCACGCCTGTCCTGCCCGCTTACCAAGTTTGAGACCAGTATCCCTCGTGGGGGTTGTAATAAGCAGACCCCTGTGCATTGTATTTCAACTTGCAGTTGCAAAGGCTTGTTGGCTTATTTGCAAGAAGATCATCGCTCTCCAAGTAGCCACAACATCGAGCACCTCCAGTGACAAGAATGTTCAGCCCCACTGCATTGTGTGCTTCGTGGCCTACCTCTTTTCGTGACCTGCTTGAGGTCCTCTCACAACTCCTGTGCCTCCAGCCTGTGGGACCACTTGAGGGTCACATTTGGTTTTTTTGGGCTCCCCTGTTTACTGGGTAACTGTTCTGACTCCTCTGCCTTTTGTGAGTCCCCTGGGACCTTGCTGGTCCCGAAGTTGCTCCTTTTTTGATTCCTGCATTGTTTGCCTTTGCCAAGGCTTGTTGGTGCTCCTGCCAGACACCGACCCCTCACACACAAGATGATGGACGGAATGTTGCACAATGGCAAAACATTCACCCCCAGTCACAGATATGGGTTTATTCCATTGTTATTTTGCTCACCAAGCCACCCCATTTCAGACATGGTCATATGCAAATCAGTCTTGACCCTGTGCCTCATAGGAACAGTCCAGCCCGAACTGCCAAGCCATGCCTTCCCTGGACTGGAATCAAGGATCCTAGGACCGGTTTCTGGCTATCAGCCTTCATCAGCCAGGATAGCTTGACTCCAGTGGCGTAGTGAGTACAGGACCCACGTCTGGGCATACCCTTCCCACATAGGGTGAACAGCAAAACACACAAGATGATGAACGGAATGTTGCACAATGGCAAAACATTCACCCCCAGTCACAGATCTGGGTTTAATCCATTGTTATTTTGCTCACCAAGCCACCCCAGTTCAGACTTGGCCATATGCAAATCAGTCTTGACCCTGTGCCTCATAGGAACAGTCCAGCCCGAACTGCCAAGCCATGTCTTCTCTGGACTGCAATAAAGCATCCTACGACCTGTTTCTGGCTATCAGCCATCATTAGCCAGTTTATCTTGACTCCAGTGGTGTAGTGAACACGGGACCTACATCTGGGCATACCCTTCCCACATAGTACGGAATGTTGCACATTGGCAAAACATACACCCCCAGTCACAGATCTAGGCTTAATCCATCGTTATTTTGCTCACCACACCACTCACCACACCACCACAGTTCAGACATGGCCACATGCAATTCACTCTTGACCCTGTGCCTCATGGGAACAGTCTAGCCCTTCTTGTGAGCTAGCGCAATGTTCAGATGGGAAGTGCCCATATCAGTCACTGCAGTGGACATATCAGAATTTTCCCACAATGATGCTGCTTAAAATAAAAGGGAGAGTCTAAGAAACAATTTTCCTCACAGAACTCAAACTAGAGTCTCCTTTCTTAAATCTTCTGACTATTTGTCTTGGGAGTACAAAATTGAGTAATTTTTCTATCACCTGGCTGAAGAGGGCTGAAAGCCAGAAACCGGTCCTAGGATGCTTGATTCCGGTCCAGGGAAGACAGGGCTTGGTAGTTCGGGCTGGACTGTTCCCATGAGGCACAGGGTCAAGTCTGATTTGCATATGGCAATGTCTGAACTGGGGTGGGGTGGTGAGCAAAGAAACAATGGATTTAGGCCCAGATCTCTGTACTGGGGTGAATGTATGACATTGTTCTGCATTCTGTCCATCAACTGTTGTTTTTGCATTTGTCACCCCGAGTGGGACGGGTATGCTCAGACGTGAGTCCTGTGCTCTCCATGCCACTGGAGTCAAGCTATTCTGGCTGAAGACAGCTGAAAGCCAGAAACCGGTCCTAGAGGATGATTGATTCCAGTCCAGGGAAGACATGGATTGGCAGTTCGAGCTGGACTGTTCCCATGAGGCACAGGGTCAAGGCTAATTTGCATATGGTCATGTCTGAACTGGGGTGGTGTGGTGAACAAAACAACAATGAATTTAGGTCCAGATCTCTGTACTGGGGTGAATGTATGACATTGTTCTGCATTCTGTCCATCAACTGTTGTTTTTGCATTGGACACTGAACCCTCAGCACTCGACATCCTTCATGGGAAATTTTGTACATGGCTCTTGGTCCTCCTCAGCATCACCTGTTGCTCACAGCTGCAGAGTCAAGGTCATTGTCATCCATCCTACAACATCTGACGACATTCATCTTCCAAGTCTCCTGGTCACTCATGAGTGACATAGGCACTGTTCCCTCTGCTTGCAGGTGCCTCATCAAGCCTCCATCCTCTGATTCAACTGGACCCTTTTTCCTCTTCAATCAGCGGCACTTTCTTGACTTTCTTGAGTCCTCCTATGAGTTCGACAGCGGTTTCGGACACCACTTCACACGTTTGCACCCGGCTTCCCTGGTGTAGGTAACGTGGGTACTATGGTAACCACAGGTGCGATTACACTCCAACCTTCTGTCTTCCACGGAGTTACTTCAGGGTCCATTGGGAAGGGTCGTTAAACGGTAAAACTCCAATCTCAACTTGCACATACAGTTGTACGGAGCACGCGGCCGTGTTCCCACACAGCACAAGCTCTCCGCAGTGTCCCTATTTACTCACTTTGGGTGGGGTCACAGCACTGCTACATCCTCTCGACACTGTCTTGACTCAAGTCATTGTTCTTATACCACTTTCTTAGTATATGGTTTGGTCCCCCCCTGGGTCCACTGTGTATTTTGTGCTATTTACTGTATTTCTTTGCTGAAGTATTGTGTGTATTGTGCATATCTCTGGGTAGGAGATATTTCTAGGTGTTAGAGAGTATTATATAATAAATAAATAGTTTTATAAATAATTTGTGTGGTTCTTTTTCACTTGATCTATACTATAAGATTGCATTCTGGTGAAACAAGCTGCTTTACACTCCTTCTGGACTAAGCCTGCTCTCCATAGCTACCACTTAGAGAGCTTTCTAAGGTTGTCTAAGACCGCTTAAATCACCATAAGGGTTGTCTGGACTGGTGCAAGGTGCCCACTTACATTAGTGAACATCATATACCAGACCAGCTTATCACCAAACCTTTTGCCTTAACCCTCCTGTTTTTCGAACCCACTTTTGTTGGCCTTTAAGACTCTGCTCTCCTTACCACTTCTAAACAGTGCTAAAGTGTTTGTACCCGCTTCTGTAAACTTGGTAAAATTGGCTTATATCCAATTGGCATATTTAATTTACTTGTAAAGTAGTACAACATTTACCCAGGGCCTGTAAATTAAATACCACTGGTGGGCCTTCGGCATTGATTGGTCCACCCACTTTAGTAGAACATTTAAACATGTCTCAGGTTTCCCATTGCAGCCCATGTGTACAGTTTTAAATTACCATTTCAATCTGGCAAAATAATGCTTTTGCCAAGCCAAACTATTCTTTTTAATAAGAAATAAATCCCCCCTAGGGTAGGCCCTAAACAGCCCATAGGGCAGAGTGCAGTACATTTAAGAAGTTGTACAAGAACTTTTAAGTTTTACATGTCCTGGTAGTGGAAAACTCCTAAATTAATTTTTCACTATTGTGAGACTTATCCAGTTTGATAACATTGGGTTACTGTACTTCATTTAATAAATGATGACTTTCAATTGGGAGCAAGTAGAAATGTTGAGTTTAATGTCTAAATAATTATAATTTGAAACACACTTTAATGGTGCTTCTCACAGGAACTATGCATTGCCAAGTCACACATGTGGTGAACAAAAGAAGAAATGCTAACCCCCACTTTAATTTCTTGCCTCTAAATTTAAGAAAACACAAACAAAGAAGATATCTTTTGTTTGTAGGGGTTGTTTTATTTAAACCCTTTAGGAATTTTTCAAATCTTTTATATATGTTTTCGTGGGTAAGAAAGATACTTATATACAACGTTTATACATATATACAAAACTACTACATAACAAACATATATACAAATATGAACAGTTTATATACAGTCTTCTTTTCGAAAGTGGCGGTTTTACACAAATAATTAATCTTTGCGAAAATCTCTTTTCCACTATAATAACCACAAAATGAAATAGCTGCAAATAAACGGCAACAAATTACTTTCAGAAAGATCAAAAAACCAACTTTGAAACACAAGATCAAAGTGATCAACAATAAATTCTTGTTAGCTTTCTTTCGTGCCTGCCGACGCGTTTTGAATCTGGAGTTAAGTTACAGATTCTCATCAGGGCTCTTTCAATGTGGGTAATCTAAACATAAAAAATGCAAAAGAAGACCATTCAGTCACTACATCTAATAGAATGTTACTCCCCCTTTAGAAGTTAGGTGTCACACAGCGGTTTACCTTTAATAAGGGGCGACGCGGTCCCGCGGGTCCATTTATTCTAATGTGGTTAGTGAAATCCTGAGGCTTTTAATGCCAATGTAGACCTAGTGTGTAGAGTAAGGAATATTTACTATTTCATCAAGGAACAAAACAACCATATGGGTTCATAAACAACAAGACTCTAGGTTCATACCTATTACGGTGTTGTCAGTGAGGAGGAATTCAGTTGCTTTTATTTTCGCAGTTCGAACAAGAACGGGGGTTCTAGGTGGGGCTCCAAAAGATTCTGCAAAGCACAAACAGTGATGCTGGTGAAGGCCCAGTGTTTTTTATGCCGTACTAATTCACCTTAGTGTCTGAAAACAGGACATACTTGTATTGTTCTCGTTTAGTGCGGAGATCGCGGTTAGCCTTCTCCGTATATTGCACGCCCGCAGTTCAATTCAGCAGCGTTAGGAGATGATTCCGAATCCTCCGCGGGGATGGGGACAGCGTTTCAAAGTCACGCTGTAAGCCTGCACGGGGGAATCATTGTTTAGTGTGAGTAGGGCTCGGGGGCCGCGGTGGTATTGATCAACAACACACACACTCACCTTCTTCTTAGTGCGACTGCCTCGGTCAGCGAACAAACCACCATTACGGTAGCCATGTTTGGCTCCTCCACTATATTGAACCGCCGCTAGGCATTATGGATGTTGTAGTTTGTGGGGGCTCATCATAGCCTCGAAACCTCTGACAATGAATTCAAACCTGTTTGTTTGCTGTTTAATTTTAAAAATCATATAAGCCTCCTTCCTCAATAACACTTGTTCCGTATTGATCCCGGGTTTTGCCTGGTTCATACTGAATAGGACAGTCCACTGGAAATCGTTGTCCGCATGATTGTTCTCAATAAAATGTTGGACTAAAGGTGCAGTTAGGACTTTATTTTTGAGGCGAGATCTGTGTTGTGTCATGCGAGTGTTTACTTGTTGATTCGTCTTCCCTATGTACACTTTGGGGCAAGAACAGACAATCGCATACACTACATTTTTGGTTCTGCAGTTCGAAAAGCAAGCATGTAACCAAATGATGTTGGCGTGTTGAAAGGTTTTTCCCTCAATGGTTGAATCACACGCCACGCAGTTGCCACATCTATGGTGGCCTTCGATGGGTTTTAGTCCCCATTGTGTTAGCAAATCACTTTTGGGTTTGGCTAACCTTATATCTGCGCGGACAATTTGTTGTCCAATATTTAGATTTTTCTTATACCCAAATATGGGGCGCGGGAATGGCACTTCTAGTTCCTCAAGAAGATGCCAATGTTTGAGGACCATTTGCCTTATGTTATGGGTTTCTGCGCAAAATGTGGTGACACACACCAAATTTTCAAGGTCACGTTTTGCTATGGTTTCAAAGAGGCACTCACGTGGTGTATAACGTGCTCTCTTGTAGGAATGTTTTAGTAACTTCCTCGGGTAACCCCTTTGACCCAACTCTTCACAAAAATTCTGGCCATGATGGTCAAACTGCTTTAGTTCCGTACAATTTCTTCTAATACGAAGAAGTTGCCCGTACGGCACATTAGCCGTTACATTTCTTGGATGAGAGCTCTTATAGTGGAGAATGGCATTTTTGTCAGTTACTTTCCTGTGTAAGGAGGAAATCCGTCTGCCTTCCATGTGTGTTATTTCCACATCCAAGAATGTCATTTTCAGATTACTGGAGTCCACAGAGAACTTTATATCTTTATGTCTCGAATTCAGCCATTGGTGGAAATTTGTCAACTCTGTGTGGCACCCCTGCCACAGGAGCCACACGTCGTCGATGTATCGGAACCCCTTAAGTATGTGGTGTTTGAAAGGATTATTCTCCTCCACAAATTTTTTCTCGTACTCTGCCATATACAATACGGCCATCTCCGGTGCATAAGGGCACCCCATCGCAGTGCCCTTAATTTGCATGTAAAAGTCATTATCAAAGCGGAAATAATTTCTTTTCAGGGTGATTTCCGCTAGTTTAAGGATAAAGGACATAGGGACTCAATGAGGTCTTTCCCTAGAGTCCAGATAGAGTTCTATCACTTCTAACGCCTCATCCTGTGGGATCTGCGTGTAAAGTGACGTCACCATAAGTTGTGTTGAGTGGTCAAACAGGGTCCCTTCGACTTTTGTTAAAAAATCACTTGTGTCCCTTAAGTAGGCATTCACTTTCGCCAGAAACAGTTTCAGGAAGAAGTCCACATATTTGGACAAAGGCTCAAGGCACGATTCACAGCCCAAGACTATTGGTCGTCCCGGGGGATTAGATAAATCTTTGTGTATTTTGGGCAAAAAATATGCCACTGGGGTTCTTGGGAACTTTTTGACTAGAAACTCGCTCTCTTTCGGGCCCAGAAACCCGCTATCCTTACCCATTTGGACAATGCTTAAAATTGATTACTGGATCTGTTGTAACGGATCCTCTTTCAGCTTTCTGTACCATTCCTGGTTATTGACCTGCGAAAGTCCTTCTGCCAAATATTTCTCTCTGGGCCAAATAACTACAGCACCGCCTTTGTCGGCCTGTTTTATTACCACAGAAGAATCTTCCTTAAGAGTCTTTAATGCAGCCTGTTGCCCCTTAGTAATGTTAAGTTGGACAAATTTTTTCTTTTGTTCTAGTTTATTGATGGATGACAACATGATTTGTTCAAAGGCATATACCTGTTTAGGAATATTTTGGCTAGGAACAAAAGAAGATTTGTTCCTTAGGCCCGTGGTCTCAGTAGTGGCATTTGGTGGTTGGTTAGCAAAGAAGGCCTTAAGTCTGATCTTACGACAGAATTCTATTGTTTCCAATTTGATTTTAGTAAAATCAGTCTGTCTGGTGGGAACAAATTTTAAACCCAGATTTAGAACGGATTCTTCATCTCTTGTTAATGTCCTAGTGGAAAGGTTGACTACAGTGGAGGAGCCTTCTATGACTTGTAAAAGTTTTTCCGAGTTTGCATCTCCCATGGTGGTTTGAATCGTACTTTTGACTGTTGGCCTTTCTCTAAAAAAGGAGTTTGTTTTTTATTGTTGTTGCCTCTAGATTCAGAGCCCGAAGATTCAGAAGAAGAGGTTTCTGAAAACGTTTTAAACCTGTTACGTGACCTCCCTTGAAAATTTGAAAGTGCTCCACGAGATTCACTTTGAGAGTAATAATCGTCTTTAAGAAAGGGGTGAGCCCTCTCTAATGTGAAGGATTTTGAATCCCTTTCGTACTGGGCGGTTTTGTTGTTAATAGTATTGTCTTTAAATGTCTGTATTTCTTTGTCTAGTTTCCCTAAGAGAGCCTTAGAGTCCGGAACCACCTGGCTGTCCCTGATTGCTTGTGTTAGATCCTCAATTTTCTGTAACTCCTTGGCACATAGTCTCTGTGCGGTTTCAATGGTATGGACCATCAGGTCCCTGCTGCACTTTGTATTTATGAGGCTGAAACCTTTTTTTGTAATCTGCATCTTTAGTGAAGATCACTGGGACATTCTTTACCTGAAGTCCCCATGGGATGGTCCCACCCCTCAGGTGCTTCAGGAGAAAATGCCCGTGAAGTTCAGTGCGAATATGCTTTTTTCGAAGTCTAGTCAATTTGTCAGTTTCGTTCTGTTGTTGGGCTGAAGAGCTTAATGTGACATCTGCAAAAGGGGATGTGGCCAACAGATTTTGAATATGGCTCTCAGAAAATGATAAAGTATCTTTCTCACCCATTACTTGGGAGGGACAAGATGTCACTCCCTGTTGTTAATTCGAAATGAACCTACAACATTGAGGAAATCTTGGTGCCCTTGCAACTCTCGCGGGCTTGAACCCGCTCTATAGTTTGTGAAGAAAAAGGAGTCTGGCTCTGGGACGAAGGGGTAGCTGGACCAATTTATAGTGAACAAAAGAAGAATTGCTAACCCCCACTTTAATTTCTTGCCTCTAAATTTAAGAACATACAAACAAAGGAGATATCTTTTGTTTGTAGGGGTTATTTTATTTAAACCCTTTAGGAATTTTTCAATTCTTTTTTATATGTTTTCGTGGGTAAGAAAGATACTTATATACAACGTTTATACATATATACAAAACTACTACATAACAAACATATATACAAATATGAACAGTTTATATACAGTCTTCTTTTCGAAAGTGGTGGTTTTACACAAATAATTAATCTTTGCGAAAATCTCTTTTCCACTATAATAACCACAAAATGAAATAGCTGCAAAAAAACGGCAACAAATTACTTTCAGAGAGATCAAAAAAACAACTTTGAAACACAAGATCAAAGTGATCAACAATTAATTCTTGTTAGCTTCCTTTTGTGCCTGCCAACGCGTTTCGTTTCGAATAAAATGTGGGGCACAATTTATTTTGGAATAATTGCGCCAGTGGTGGGAGGTAGGTATTTATTGGATCCCAGCAGCTTTAAAAAATTTCCACACAGATATGTGAGGACAGTATGTGATTTTAATCAAAGTTTGGAGTTTGCAGGACATTTGTGGGTAAGAAAACCTAGAGGGATCCACACAATTCACCTCACCTTGGACAACTAATCAGTTTTCAGAAAACTCCAGGTTTGACCTGGGTGATAGCCGAGTCTGGGCCCAACTTCCACAGCTACTCACATCACAAAAAAGGATGGTTTTTGATGCTTCAAAGTTGATGTCAGTATGTTGCTTATTGGAGTCTTTCCTGTTATGAGCATCAGGGCCAGGCACACAAGCGGGGTATTGTTTTTCATCAAGGGTTGATGTACTTATTCTGGTTAGTAGGATTTTTGTGGTTCCTTACAGTTGCTGGAATTTTCCCACACAGATATATGAGGAAAGTGTGTGAAGGGGCAATAGGCCTCTCTGGGTGGTTTTTGAGCAGGTTTTGAGCTGGAAAGTACCCCTTCCTGCACAAAAACAATTATGCATGCAACACAGGCACCCTTGCACCATGTTGCAAGGGTGCCTGTGTTGGCACTAGGTTGTAAAAAGGGTGTCATTGCAGGGACAGGGACAGTTAGAATGCACTGTATTGCCTTAAGTATGACACATTCTGTGTGAAAAGTTCATAAATCTAGTCCACAGTGTTTATTATATTCGCCCAACAACTTAGCTGTAGCTTGTAAAGAGTGTTTATTGTGTACAAATCAAGCTGCAATTCATACAGTAAAATATAATGAATTGAAAAAGGGTATAAAGGAAACATATGTATTTTTGAAATATGCACGATATTGAGTTTAGGAGAACTGGGTATTTGTATACCTCTGAACCTGGGGTTGCCCATATGATCATATGATTTAGACAACATTTTGCCAAATGCATTCTTTACTGAACACTAGTGTACGTTTGTAAGTCAATAATGGAGAGAAGTCCAATTGGTAATAAAAAATAATTTACTATTCTGTGTTCCCACACTTCTTCCTATCTATGTGGCAAGGCCTAATTCTCACAAGAGGAAAGGTTTCAAAACACAGCGTAGAGTCATCAATTTTTATGCATGAAATACAATTCTTTTGGTGATGTGGGTTGCTGTAGATTTTGAGGCAGAACTAACCAGCCTTCCACTGAAACCTACCAAAACCACATATTACTGATACATAGACAACCAGGGAAGTCTAGTGATGTAAAATGCATAAATCCTTATACCTTTTTCTCACCCACAATACCTTGTATGTCTTAAAAGTTTGCTAAAGTCACAAGGAGAAATAAAGATATTTCTCCCTACACATCTCCTGGAAAGGTGTATCTTTTTGGTGCATTCTCAGGTTCATTAGTTCTGGTAATTCTGGAAATGTGTCAAAAACCATGGGAGTTGCATGGGAACACCCATGCAATGCCCCCCTTGTGCAGAGTAAGGAAACTCAGTGATTTGGCCTGCTTTGCTATACTGATGATGGTATTTTTAAGAAAAAAGAATACACTGTCTTGCACAGCACTTTTTCCTATTCTTTGCAACAAACCCCAGGGTTTTGCAATATTTTGTCCATTTTATCATTTCTCTTTAGGAGAATCCACAAACCCGACTTACCTATAGAATCCCCAAGCAGTGGAAAAAAGGACGCAAATTTGACCTGGCTGCAGTTTGTGTAAAAAATATTTTTTAAAGGCTTAATCGCAAAGTCCAACAATTATATTTATTACTCAGACTGGAAAAGCCCCAGCAGCTAAGGAGCAGAGTAATGCATAAAAGGGCCCATATTTACGAGGCGATACAAAGCCAAGCAGGGTTGCTTTACATGGCCTTGTAAACATGGACAGGCACACTGCAATGCCGGTGCGTCAACAAACGTGATGCACCAGTGCCGCAATTAGTTTGGAAATAGGCCCCTCAGATTTTTGAAGATAAAACACATTTTAGACCAGTATTCAAACAAAGATGTGGTGAAAGATTATGGAAATATAGTACTGTAAGTGGAAATCACAACAGTTAGACAGAAAACAATGCAGCAGTTATTTTTATAGGGTATCCTGCCTAGGAACTATGAATAACATGATGAATGTGCAGAACTAGCAGCAGGTGGGCCCATCACATGGAGGACAATAGCATGCCTGCACAAAAGACAGATTTATTTTCACTCAACAGTTATCTCTTCTCATCTTTTATTCTTCTAATTATGTTTTGCTCTTGTTCTCTTCCTGTACTATCACCCTATTTGCCTGTCCGCATGATACAACAGACTATTTAATTGCAGACCAATCTCCATTGGATAGTAAATAATATAATTAAATGTGATCAGAATCACTGTTATACAAACTGAATACAAATCAGACTTGACATATGGAAGAACATAGATCATCCCCAGATTTACCACTGCATTTACAAACAGATTAATCCACATACCCAGTAGCACACTCAAAATCAATCACACATATCTTACTCCCACAACTCCTACAAATCGTGCTAGGTAGAGAAAACGTATGGGAGCAAATTGAAAACCTAGTAGATTATATGAGTACAACCACTCAGAAAAGAAAAATTCTGCTGCATCCCTCTTCAGCGCCAATGCAGAGGCTGCCGACGGCAGTGGTTCCATGGCCTGTGCTCCTCAACGACGATGACGTTTGATTCACTTGAATGGAACCTCAAAGAGGAATCCCCTTTGTGCGGCTCGACGATGACGTAGTGGACTGGATCTGTCTGGGTCCTGTGACTGGCCTACTGTCGATCGGGGTCAGCCTAAACTTTGGATTTACACCGGACGCTCACGACCTCAAGTAATCTTTTGACTGCTGTTGATTTTTAAGCACTATTTTTGCATTTAATCTTTAAAAATGTATAGATTGACTTCTACTGATTGCCTTTTTGTCGTTTTGGTCTTATTTTGTCCTGTTTTGGTCTTATGCAGTAGGGGTCGGTGGTGGGAGTAGCTGCCGGGTGGTGATGTGGGGAGGGGGAAGGGCAGGATGGGGGGTAGTAATCTATGGATTACGTAGGACTACAGGTAAGTAAACATGTAAATAAATAAAACTAATTTTGTTGTGTGCACTGCATCCCCAAATGTGATACAGTGCACACAACAAAATTCATTTTATTTATTTATATGTTTACTTACCTGTAATCCTCTGTAATCCATAGATTACTATCCCCCGCCCTCCCCCTCCCCCTCCCCACATCACCGCCCGGCAGCTACTCCCACCACCGACCTCTACTGGTCTTAATTTGCTCAGATAAGTACTCTCTATTTTCTAAAACTGTGTGGAGGCTTTTTGTGCTGTATTCATTAAGTTACTGTATGAGTGTGTTTCACAAATACTTTACACATGGCCTTTGTAGGTAAGCGAGTCTGCTCTATGCTAAGCTACCTGAGGGTGAGCACAAGTTATCTTATTGTGTACCGAGCCTACCCTGAGTAGAGTGGTGGTTTCTGCCTGGCCTGAGTGCATACCACATGTCAATGTAAGTTGCAGCAGTTTACTTTGACACTTAGTTAAAAACATTAATTGGCTCCCTCAGCGGCTGGCTAAAAGGAATGTACTAAAACCAAGGGGCATATTATCAAGGCGAATACCACTGCTTTAGCAGTCCTTTTGGCCCGAAAAGCTGCCATTTTTTTAACGCACAATTATCAAAGACACGCTAACGCATGTTTCCTTCAGTAAGCAGCCCTTTTAACTCCACTTTGCATGTCAGCAATGAATATCGCTAATGACATGCAAAGAAGGCGTTCCTTTCCATTATCAAGCCTCGTACAAACCTGCGATGCAATGAAATAAACCGCGCTAACCGCGTTTATTGCGGTTTTGTAAGGCCTGGTTTGTAACTGACTTAGCTATAGTTATTATGGCAGGTGGATTGTACAGCTGAGGCAACATGACATATCATCAAGGAAACGCAATAAATATCACATTTGCCGCTTTGCACAATTCTGTTTCACGCCGCTATCGCAGGAAATATTTGCTGTGGAGATATGGGTTGATAACAACGCAATATCTCGAAGATTAAATCCTGCGATACATGGTATTAAACAGAATTGCGCAAAGCGGGAAATGCAGGACCTTATTTATGAGGACTTGCAACAGTTTTGCGCTTCCGTTGTGACACATCGGCGGCGTAAAACATGCCTCCTGTTGCGCCCTATTTACAAAGTGGCGCATCTAAGCAGATCCATCACTTTGTAAACCCCTGCGCTACATTGTACCTGTGTCAGGTATAATGTATGCAAGGTGGGGGTTCCCCCAAAAGTAAGCCCCGTAGAAGTGACGCAGTGAAATCTACCAGATTTTACTGCGCCATTCTAGGGTGCAAATGCATCAATATCTTACCCCTGCCTCACAGCAGGCGTAAGACTGATGCAAGCCATTTCACATGGTGCTTGCCCCATGTGAAAGAACACATTGCTGTAGTTCGTCACTTTTGTGACACACTCCAGCAATGTGTTACTTTTGCGCCATACAGATACGTCAGGAATACTGACGTATCTGTAACTCCTTGCGACATGGTGCGGCATACAGTAAATATGATGCATGAATCATGTCGCAAGGAGGGCACACTGAGAAGTGGCGGATCCCTGCTTTCACGCAGTGATGTGTCACTTCTAATAAATGAGGGCCGCGATATTTATCTCGTTTCCTTGATAATATGCCCCAAGCTCTTACAACAGATGTCACAGACCAATACATTATTTAAGAGTAAGTGTCTAAGGCTCCCGCACATTGGCTAGAGAATATGAATCTACGTTCCCAAATGATGAAACATGTCACTTTTTGGTGAGTGATGGGATTCCGACCTTTATTGGAGCTTTTCAGTGAGAGGTCACATTTATCGACACATACTTTATTATTTAGGCTTGTGTCTAGGAAGCCAAGGCACCAGGTGATTCAAGAGACCCACAGATACATTTTTGTATTTTCTGGATTAAAGACCTCCTCTCCAAGAAGAGAAGATGGGTGGAGCTTCCGGCTAATTCATCAGCAGCTGTCACCTGGTGCCAGGCACCAGGCTGCACAAGGAAGAAGGCAGTGCGGGAGAAGGGGCTGTCAGAGACCATGTGGCATGAGACCCCTGAACGACGCCATCTTGAACCAACCCAGAGGTCTGTGCAGGAAGGAGGGAGCACGGGCAGTGAAGTGATGTGTTGCTGTTTGATAGTACAAACAGAGACTTTCTTCCAGCATTCTCCCCAAACTTTAAAAAGAGTTTGTACAGGAAGAAAAGCTTTCTCTGGGGTGTGGTCTGCTGAGGCCGACAGTGCTGGAGCCTGGCAGAATGGGCAGTTGAAAGGAGGAACCCCCTGACTGTCCCAGGATCCTGAACAGTGCCAGGAGAAGAGACCAGGACCAGTGCGCAGAAGAAGGGGCCTCTGTGCAGGGAGAAGAGAGGCCCTGGAGGAGGGCCAGGTGACACGCTGGCGCAGGGAGCCAGTGAAGGCCACTCCCTGCTAAATCCACCCCTTGTGAGACCCAGAGAGTGAAGGAGAGTGCTCCTAGTGGCTGGGGAGCGCCACCAGGTGCAAGAGGTGGTGGAAAATTGTGCAGATTGGTACCCTGGGGGCTGAGATATGCCCCCCAGAAGGTAGGCAACCTTTGACCTTTAACTTTTCCCTAAATCCTGATATGGCTGCCCCTACATATGTTGAAGTGGTGGTAGCCAATCAGATCATATCTTTTGATCTGTTGGATCTGCGGGTCATCTGCGGTATGATTTATACATAAATTGTGAACTGTTGTTTCTCAAACATTACTGAATAGATTTTCACCAAGTCACATAAAGCAAACTTTCTAGGTAAAAAATCTAGCTTTATGCCAAATTTGTTGTAATTCCTGTTCAGCCATTTTGTATATAACTGCGCCTACATTTTTTGTGGAAAATTCAATGGGGACAATGAGTTTTTAGACCCCCTTTCTCTTGGCCCTCGCTTGATGGTTCACCCTGAAACCTGTCAAGGGCGCAGCTGAGGTGGGTTAACTGTTTTAGGATGTTTTGTGAATATTCATCAAAATAGTACCAAAGTATGTCTATCAAAATGTCTTAGCTATTGTCAGACACAGTGAGAGCACAAATATGCTGTATCCTGACTTCATTAAATGCACTGAAATTGTGTACACTTTTAATGACATTTAATTAACACACTGCAGGTGCATGTCCCGCTAAAGTACGTTTAGGATCAGAACCTGGGGCTTGCAGGTTGGTCGATTTTTTTTTAATCAAATGCATGAATACAATGAGATAAACTTTTTAAGAGTTGAGCTTTTGACCTACACGATGAATGCATTATTGTGCAGAAGACCATTGAAAGTGCAAATGGCATTCAAAGAGGTTATCTGAGAGACAATATGATTTGGGAGCTGAAAGAGGCCTGAGCACTAAGCTGTTTACTCAGCCCTATAAGCAGGTCCATACCCCAAGCCTTTTTTCCTGGATACAATGTTGGAAACAACAGAACCATGGAGTAAGCTCCTGCTCCCAACTAGCTTCAACAAGTTCAGGAACACTGTGTAGCAGACCCTGCTTCCACCTGCCTGCTTACGATGTACTGGTCAGGAATTTCCCACATTAAGCCTGTGCCACAGCTTGTCTTTATGATATCCTTTGTATGCCAGGGATCCCATTACAAGATGCGTGGCAGGGGCGTAATACATTCTTCCACAGCTCCTGTGAATGTCCTTTAGGCGGTCCCCTTCTTAGCCTAAGATCAACTAATATTGGTTAAACTCAAAAGTCTCAGTGGCTCTGCGCCACATTACATTGCATTAAGCTGCTGTTTCATGGCACCGGTAAGGGACTAACTAAACATTAACATTACCATGCTGTGACACCGTACCAGTACTGTACAATTCTGAGTTAATACTGCTGGAATGGAGATAAATGGTTAGTACCCAGAATTACTGGGCAACATTCTGCCTAGTGTTCACAATTTCAAAGGAATAACACTCAAATTTGCCATCTTGTTTGAGCATGTGGTAAATGTAAGCAGGGGCCAGGCGCAGGGCCAGGCACAGGGCCAGGCACTGGGCAGGCACCATGGAAGGGATATTGGGAGGGTAGGAGAGGAAATAGAGAAAAATGTCCCTGGTAAAAGTGAACACTATTCGCTCCTTCTTGACAAAAAGAAATGTTCGGGCATACACGGGGACAGAGGCTTGGGTTCAGTTGCACCCAAATCCTCCTGCGATTGTACTAGCCAGATTACAGGCTGGTAAAATCAATCTGGTGGTGCGCAACCAGGAAAACCAGATGCAGACACAGTGTCCATTTGTAATCAGGCAGACAGTATCCCACCTGGGGATACCGTTCTACCTGATTTGAAATGAAGGTCACTGTGTAACATACGCTTGCAATAGTGCTGCTTCAACTGTACCTGTTTTGTGCAGGAAAGCTTGCACTACCGATTCCTCTGATGTTGTTTTGTCTGTGCTGAGGGAAATCTTGCACTACTACAAATGTTGCTGTACTTATTTGAGATACAGTTTGCTCTGCTGATGCTGTGTTGTACTCATTATTTGGTAAGTCTGCACTACTATTTTGTCCTAGACATGTACTCTGTCCATTTTAACTAAACAACTCTTCTCACTATGAACAACAGATACTGCAGCCCCATTCACACCAATCTTCATCCAAGTGGCAGTGCTACAGGAAGACATATCAGCAGCCCCTCTCAGCAAAAGGACCTAATGTAAATTGATACTTGTATAGTGCACTACTCACCCACAAGGATCTCAAGGCGCTTGTACGAATACCACTGTGGAACCCCTCCTGGCTTTCCCTGTGAGGCGTCCACTCCTGGGCACCCCCAAGGTGGAGGCCAGGCATCCTTAGCGTTGTTTGGGCCGTTGAGGAGATTAAGCAAGCTATTACCCAGAGTTTCAGAGTGGGACTACATGATTGGAATAGGCACCTAGGCGAGAATTATCAGGTCCATGGAATTTTGAGCCCAAGACCCGCCAAGGTGGGGAATTGAACCCTGGTCCCGGGGCAGACCTCTGCATCCGGGTCTGCCGCTCTAATCATTGAGCCACACTTTTCCACCTAAACGAATTGGAATAGGAGCTTTACCTTCTTTGTGCTCACTTCATCGTCTAAGTCTATACCCTCTCATGTCTCACATGTACTCTTTCACTGCATAGGAAAACAACACCACCCCCATCTTGTGCACAGGAAAAGACAAAGGACTTCCGAAATTGAACCCACAAGCATTCCTCATTCTGCTTTGTTTATACGAACAATATATATGCAATAACAGCCACATCCACAAACACACACAACATGCACTTTTGGATGAGATTAGATGTCAAAACAGTTTATAAATCTGACAACATATTGGTGGGACACTCTCAACCAGCAACAAATAACTCCTTTTTAGTGAGTGAGTGAAAAAATGTTAATTATACAATAGTGTGGAAGTATTTTTAAGTTAGACCTTTTCCTTTTTTCCTGCGCTAACTCCCCTTGTGCTCATACAGAACTTATACCCATACTATGATTAAAAGGGCTGTCCTAGGCTTGCTACACAATGGGCTAGTGATGTTAATGTTCAATGAATGTGACAATTGGAACCTCATGTCTAAACTGTCTGCCTGATGTATGGAGCACTATGTGTAATGTTGATCCTTTCTACAGCTGCTTGTTATCTCAGAGACCCTACTGCCACAATACTCCTAAAACTCTGCATGATAAAATTGATCTTGACTTCCACTTGAATTCTCTCCTTTCTTAATTCAAAGTGACCGTTTTCTTGCCTTCCATCATCTGCCTGCCTTCTATTTGTGAGTATAGTCGCCTCTCAGTCTCATGCATGTCATCTTTAATAGTTCTTATTTTAATTCTGTAAATGGCATATACCCAGTGCTTTAAATGGGAAAAAATAAGTGTAGGTACTCATTAAAATGTGCTACAGGTGTAATGAGTGGGTGGGGCTAGGGCGGGGCTAAGGGGAGGACATGATGATACTTAACAACTTCTATAATAGTTGCAGCAAACACCAAAACACATGATAAATGTGTTTATATAAACCAAGCAGGTTAAATCATTACAAAAAATGAAAGAGAAATGCAATAATACGTTAACATTACCTTTTTTGCAATAGTTGCACCTTCTTAATGCCATAGTGTTAATTGCTGTTGTTTAGCACAATACTATATATTTTTGAGCAAGTGAGTAGGAAGAAACTGAAAATACCCTTACTTCGAACCAAAGCTCTTATGGCACCAAGCCAATGAAGCAAATCATCATGACCCTCCCCAGAAGATATCTCTTGTCTCTTCCATCGATCTATCCATTCATTCTTTCATCCAACCATTTACCTGCTGATGTTCACCATTTACCATTTACATTCTGATGTCTATTCAGTTTTTCATCCATCATTCAGTTGATTTTCACCATTCCGTCTGTGCACCCTTCATATCCAAATTTATCCATCCTTCCTTAAACCGATCAATTAAATGTTTCACTCATCCATCTCTTTATCCACCTTTTCACTCATCCATCAATCCTTTTGCTCATCTATCCATCAACCCTTTCACTTCTTAATACCATCCACCCTTTCATTCCATCCACCCTTTCACTAAATCCCTCCTTTCACTCATCCATCATCCACCCTTTCATCCATCCTCTTTACCTTTCATTCATCCATCCAATATTCAACTTATCAACCCATCATCAGCCCTTATATTCAATCATCCACCCTCTTTCACCCATCCATTCACTCATCCATTCACTCATCCTTCCATTCATCCATCCATTCATCTGCACATCCACCCTTGCTCACTCATCCACCCATCCACTCACTCACTCATTCACCAACCCTCCCTACTACGTTATTTATGAACCTTTGTCGCCGAGCAGACATGTACACACAAAGGGCCACCCATTTTCTTTAAAATACCTCCTGAGAGTGTCTTCATTCTTTCTCTCTCACTTTTTTCTAACAAAAAACAGTCTTACAAATGCAGGCAAACAGACAAACATAAGCAGACACACAAAAGTTTTTGGTTTGTTAAAAGCCATGTTATACTCTTCACCATGGCTTTTTTAATTGCCACTGACAGGATTTCTGTGTTTACCAAAATACAGAGGATAGTGTGAATGTGTTGACAGCACAGGGTCAGAATGGACCCCAGAGCTGCCAAAGTTTCAGATTGCTATGTGTGACATTTTCATATTTTCATTGTAATTATGAGTGACATTTCAACTATATGAGTGACCCTTTCTCACTAGCAAAATTAGGGAATCATATAAATATAAAAAATGACACATTTGAGTAGAGCTGCTAATGTTTCAGATGTTTCATAGATTCAGTGGATTTACGAGAGGCAGGCAACAACTCGATGTCTAACACTTAGAGGGGCACATTCTTGAGAGCATAACCATGGTATGAAGTCAATGGAAATAGACAAATATCAGAAATCACACTCATTTGAGGAACAAGGAAGTCAAACTCTGCAGCAGATGCTTTTGAAGCTATTATTTAATTTCAATAAAAATCTGCACCCTCCACCCCAACCTCAGCTTCAGGTGCCGCCAAAACACATATAACAAAGGGATCTCTGTGACAAAAACAGCAACTCACTGAGCTATCCAAATACAATACAGTACAATACAATAGGCCTTTTTGAAGGAGCATTAACCATCTGAACTACTTATTGGTCAGAGTGCAAACTGTCAGTAGAGAAAACTCTGACTTCTTGACAGCGGCAACAATAATCCCCTGAGTTATCTCTGACTTAGCAAGTCTAACTGTGCTGAGAAAATAAAGGCTACTGCTTTGTAGTGTCACTGTCAAGCAGGGCTGTTAAACACTTTGCACTACTAATAAATCAGCAAAACTGCTAGTTTAGACAAAACGTAGCACATGTGCAGCACAGACAGACAACTCTAGTGTGCCCATTTGCAAGGACCTATGCGTGCTGGAGCCCCTAATCATTTTTGTAACAAACAGTTTAAATGTCAGCAGCAGGAGAATATGAAATTATCTCTTTACAGCTGTCTGAACGATCCACCGAGGAGCTTCTGGCTGGCACTGTGTGGATCGCTAGCCTGTCTCTTCTTTAGAGAATCAGAAAACGAGCCCTGCTGCAGTGTCTCTGCCTGTGCCACCTGCTCCCACTATGAGACTCACGATGGCGTGGTGAGTCTGGGGCAGAAGTTGGGCTCGGCTGGGCACAGCAATAGCACATCCTGTCGAGGTCAGGAGGAGGTGAGCTGGTGGATGATTCTCGAACAGTGGCTTCCTCCTTCAACTCCATGCAGCAGGGGAATTTCATGGGTGCACTGGGGCCCGGCAGGCAGGCAGGAAATGAAACATCCTGCCACAGCATTGGCATATAAGAAGCAGACCTGCCAATTGAGGCATTTGGCCTTAGGAAGGTAGGCGCCTCAATGCAGAAAACAGTTAGATTAGCACTCCAGGGGCCTCTTCGATCGCATTGTCTGGGCATTAACACTCACATCAAGAGAAAGGACGTGTGCGATTCCGCCGCCCTTTTATCTGATAACATTTCTATGTTCAAAGTGTTACCCTGCACTGACTTTTCCCTACCTGAAGTGCTGCGCAGTAAAATCACACGAACACTCTAGCAGGTAAAATGACTCTGGACCCAGCTCTGTCAAGCACAACATGACGACGAGCACCGGTCATTATTCAAAGAGCCCTGCTGAATAGCTCAGCTGGGGCTCTGATGTGTGGGAGGGGGATGCAGAAGCGGCGCCTCGACTGCCAGTGGCATGTCCCACTCCGGCTCACCAGCACAGCCACAAGCCTCCCTTTTCATGAGTACTGGTACTCTCCTCGGAAGAAGAGAAGTGCCGGTACTCAAAGTGATAAACTTAAGAAGTGCAGGTACTCAGTACCGGTGAGTACCGGCCCATTTAAAGCACTGCGTATACCTCATTTCATAGATCCCAACCTCCACCGCATTAAGATTCTGCCAGTAACCTAACATTACCTAACTCCAACAGCACATCTATCTCACTAACCATTCACCTGAAACCACATTGCCCCCATTAATGATCATACCCAAATGGTAGTAATATCATCTATCACAAAGTTCCTGGAATGCATGCATACATTTTTTCTTGAGAGCACATGACTAATTATAGTAACCAACAATATCCACAAGATTAACTACTAAACTTGGGTTTTTGGCGTAGTCTGCTACTCACCGTAAAGCCCTTCAACGTCTTGTCAGGGGTAGTAAGCACTCAATAAATACATATATTTGTAGGGGTTTCCAGCTAGCCCACTTCATCCTCTGGGCCATTATTGTGCCACTCTCTTTTTCTTTGTTCACCCTAAGTTGGCAGAGTATGCTCAGACGTGAGTCCCTTGATCACTTTGCCACTGGATCCAAGCAAGCCCGGCTGAAGACGGCTGTAATGCCAGAAACCGGTCCTTGGAAGCTTGATTCCGGTCCAGGGAAGACATGGCTTGGCAGTTCGGGCTGGACTGTTCCCATGAGGCACAGGGTCAGACTGATTTGCATATGGCCATGTCTGAACTGGGGTGGTGGAGTGAGCTAAAGAACGGTGATGGATTCAACCCAGATCAGTTGACTGGGGGAGAGTGTTTGTATTGTCAACGCTCCGTCCATCATCCCCTTTGGTTTTTCTTTGGTTTTTCTCCACTCTCTTTTTCTTCCACGACTAAAGTATACAGCATGGTGCAATGGGTCAGCCACTTGAGCAGCCATGGCCGACAGTGTGAATAGTACCTGCAGGGCGGTGACGTGGGGAGGGGGAGGGTGGGGGGTAGTAATATATGAATTACAAAGTTTTACAGGTAAGTAAACATTTAAATAAATAAAACTAATTTTGTTGAGCGCACTGCATCGTATTTGGGGATGCAGTGCACTCAACGAAATTCGTTTTACTTATTTAAATGTTTACTTACCTGGGAAGCTCCGTAATCCATACATTACTACCCCCTACCCAGTCCCTCCCCTCCCCACATCACCGCCCTGCAGGTACTCCCACTGCCGGCCGCGGCTGCACTTGAGCCATTGGCTAACTTCATTGCGAGTGACTGCAGTTTTCCCTTTCACATGGAGCACATCCACACACAAAGTAGATGCAGTAAGTGCCCAGGACTACTATGGCAATAGGTGCTTTTTGAGGCCAAAAATATTTTTACTTTTAGCCAATTTCTTTTAGATTGGCTTCTCCAAATTACAGTTTTGCAAAAACTATGACAAACCAAAAAAAATTGCCAAAGCCCAAAGTATGGCATCCAATGCGTGTTTCAATAAACGTAATATGAACACAGTGACTGAATGTTGCTATTGAAGATTTAATCGACCTATCGTTCTTCGGGATTTGATTTTTGGCGCTTTCAAACACTTATTTAAATATTAGGTTTTGAAATATTGAGCGTGACAGCAATCATAGCAAAAATATTTCACCACTTTATTGCATATTCTTCCTCCACAAAAAGGCTAATTAGTTAGAAACGCATCCTCCTCTCCATGACAAATGCTGCGTAAATCAGACGCGCAAATATCTGCGTCATTGTTCATGCTAACATTTGGGGACAGATTTACAAGCCCCTTGCGCCCCTTTTACGCTGCTGTTGCGTCACTTTTGTGACACAACGGCAGCGCAAAAGAATTGCCATTGTAAAGCCTTGCGCCAGAAGGAGGCGTTTCTGCGCAGGGGTGGGGGGGGGCGTTCCGGCGCAGGAACGCCTCCTAAAAGTGGCTGAGTGAAATCTACAAGATTTCACTCAGTCACTTTTGGGCCCATGCTGCTTCAAAACCCTGCGCCTGCTTGAAGCAGGCGTAAGGATTGACGCAGCATTAACAAGATAGGGCCCCCAGAGCTTTGCTGGAGCTGCGTCACAACTCCAGCAATGCGCCACTGTTACGGCACAGATGCGTCACGCATCTGTGCCGTTTTTACCCATTGGTGCGCCTCATTGTAAATGTGCCGCATCAATGGTGGCGGAGGCATGACGAACAATAAGTGGCGCATCCCTGCTGATATGCAGGGATGCGCCACTTATTGTAAATCTGCCCCGAGTTTATTTAGGTCAAGCAGAAAAACTCAAAAAATAAATAAACCATCGAACATAACTTCTATTTACTTTAAAACATCTTTTCGTGACGTGCAAAAATACCTTTTGGAGCTGTAGGAAATTCATTTATCATATAAGATATGGGTCAAGTTGTGAATTGGTGGTTGAAGCAGCCCGCGGGCGCGCAGACAAAGCCTTCGAAGACATCCCACCCCACGCGCGCGCCTCGTTGTCATCTGCCAGTGATCTGCGGCTGTGCGCGCGGGAGTTCAGTACTTGTAACGTAGAGGCCCAATCAATTTCTGACATGGTGACAGCGCCGCACCGCGTCCCAGACTATTGATATGCTGCTGGGAAGTGACTTTCATCCCGCTCCCCGTGCCCCCGGGGATCCTTCGGCTCTTCCCTATCAATCTGCGCAGCCCGCAGCCGGGTAGACTGCTCATCCACACTGACACCAAGCACAGCAATTGTACTGAAGGTGTCAGACAGAAAATTCAATCTCACGCCAAGAGAGGACCAGCTATCAGTTAAGCTTGCAATCAGCCGTAACAGTGCCAGCTACTGTCATCAGCAGGCATTTTTCTATTTTTATTGTTGTTGTATACATATCTTCAAGTCTCTTTTCAGGTGAAGTAAACTCGCCGCTTACCAAGATGTATGGCAGCCATTGGCACTGCTGCGCCGTGCTGTTTGTTATTCAGCTTCAGTGAAAGGGATGTTATTCAATTTCTGGGACTTTAAACAGTGATTAAGGCACTCTGGTAGAAGGGGTTCCGAAAATCGCATGGTGATATGCCTAACGTGTGCATTTAGTGCATGTGCCTGAAGAAGAAAAAGAGATTCTATGAAAATAAATGTAGTCATGTTTCAAACTGAATTAACTATCCGAGTTGTTGGTCCTCAAGGACCTGCAGGGGTTAGAATGCACCTCAGTGGCATATCACAAAATAATGGGGCCCTCTGCAGAATGTGGTGTGGCGTGGTGCCCTTGAGTCTCCCATATCTCACAGATATTCATTGGCCTTGGGCTGAATGAACTCCCTCTGAACAGTTGGGGACCTCCTTTAGTGGCTGAGGCCCAACCTGCCACAGAAGCTACATGGGCCTGTGGAATGCCTCTGCTGCACCTGTTAGTGTTTTGTTAAGTCAAAATACTTTAGTCCCAAGAAATACATTTTTACAGTAATATTGCACGTTACCCGATCGATTATTATAAACAATCATGAGTAATATAAAATCAGTAGTGCACAGCACACATTTGAATCAATTCAACGAACACATGGCCAGCTTATAAAGGATATAGCAATATGAACATTTAACATTCCTCAACACTAAAACTCAATAAAAGGTCAACAGTCCAAAATCCCACAAATATTAAAAACATTAAAAAAAAGAAAAGGACAAATTAACCAGCAGCATGCAACTCGTTTTGCCCAAGTAAAACATTATAAATTGCGTATGCATAGGAACTTATTGCAAACACAAGGAACTCTCTTAATCTACCTCACTGACAAGGTCAAATGTCCCATATCCAGACCCAGCCTGGTCAGTGCATCCTCTTAATGCAGTCGACATCTGCATATCATTTAGAGACACAACACTACCGACCTTAGGGGAGTGCCAACCTAGATCTTAAAACCCTATGAGGAGGGGAGGCTAACATGGGATATTGTGATTTTGCGCATGTATTGAGCGGTGGCAATGGCTACATCCTGATATCTGAGGCCACATATCTACTGCTTTGTCATAATACAGAACATTAATAATACAATATTACCAGCTGTCCTGCAGAGACCAGTCTATGATGGGAATACAGTGGTACGTGTCCGTACAGTATTTTTCCTCTTGTCAAGGCTTGTATCACTGTTCATTATGAACTTGATAATAATGCCAAAGAGCAGAAAGAAATGGACCTAGTGAAGTTAGCAGATGCGTTTTCCACTCTGACCTCCTACACCATGACTAGAGCTACAGAGAGGTATTATGATATCATCGCCCACCTCCCATACATTTACTTCCAGGATTCAAGCATTCCAGTTGCCTTTACTTGCCGGTGGGCTACATTAAAATGTCCTTCTTTAATAAGCATCATCTAAATGCAGTGGTGATAGCTGCTCTTAATGTAATTCACAGGAATGTATCTCATCAGAGCCTAAAAAGCACCCGAGTACATTTATTGCAAAGCAAATGAAAACGGATGGCATATTGGGGGATTGGGCATGCCCAGACGGGGGTCCCATGTTCACTATGCCACTGGAGTTAAGCTATCAATCAATCAATAAATCACGGCATTTGTAGAGCGCGCTACTCACCCGGGAGGGTCTCAAGGCGCTGGGGGAGGGGGGTAAGTTACTGCTCGAACAGCCAGGTCTTGAGCTGCTTCCTGAAGGAGATATGGTCTTGGGTTCACCGTAGGTGGGTGGGGAGGGAGTTCCAAGTCTTGGCTGCCAGGTAGGGTAAGGATCTTCCTCCGGCGGTGGCTCTGAGGATGTGTGGTTCGGTGGCGAGGGCGTGGCTGGTCGATCGTAGCTGGCGGGTGGCCGTGTAGAAGATCAGGCGGTCGTTGAGGTACTTGGGGCCCAGGTCGTGGAGAGGCTTGTGTGCGTGGGTGAGGAGTCTGAACGTGATTCTCTTGCTGACGGGGAGCCAGTGCAGGTCTCTCAGGTGTACGGTGATGTGGCTGTGTCGATGTCCATGATGAGTCGTGCGGAGGCGTTCTGGATACGTTGGAGTCTTTTTTTGAAGTTTGGCCATGGTTCCGGCGTAGAGGGTGTTCCCGTAGTCCAGTCGGCTGGTGACGAGTGCCTGGATGACGGTCTTCCTGGTTTCAGTGGGGATCCATCTGAAGATCTTGCGGAGCATGCGCAGGGTGTTGAAGCATGAAGATGAGACGGAGTTGACTTGTCTGGTCATCGACAGGGAGGAGTCCAGGATGAAGCCCAGGTTGCGTGCATGGTCCGTTGGTTTGGGAGCGGTGCCCAGGGCCGGGGGCCACCAGGAGTTGTCCCAGGCGGAGGGTGATGATCCCAGGATGAAGACTTCCGTCTTGTCTGAGTTCAGTTTAAGGCGGCTGTTCCTCCTCCTGTCGGCGACGTCTTTCATCCCTTCGTGTAGGTTGGCTCTTGCGGTGGTGGGGTCGGTGGTGAGGGGGAGGATCAGCTGGGTGTCGACGGCGTAGGAGATGATGTTGAGGTTGTGTTGGCGTGCGATGGCTGCGAGAGGGCTCATGTAGATGTTGAAGAGGGTTGGACTGAGTGAGGATCCTTGTGGTATGCCGCAGATGACTTCGGTGGCCTCGGATCTGAACGGAGGGAGGCGGACTCTCTGGGTTCTTCCGGCGAGGAACGAGATGATCCACTCCAGTGCTTTCTCTCGGATTCCAATGTTGCTGAGGCGCTTCACTAGGGTGCGGTGGCAGACAGTGTCGAACGCCGCAGAGAGGTCCAGGAGAATGAGGGCCGCTGTATCCCCGTTGTCGATCAGGGTTCAGATGTCGTTGGTGGCTGCGATTAGGGCGGTCTCGGTGCTGTGGTTGGCCCGGAACCCGGACTGCGAGGGGTCGAGGGATCCGTTCGTCTCGAGGAAGGCGGCAAGCTGTCTGTTGACGGTCTTCTCGATGACTATGGCCGGAAAAGGAAGGTGCGAGATGGGACGGTAGTTCTTGAGGTTGGTGGGGTCTGCCGTTGGTTTCTGCAGGAAGGCGGTCAGCTCGGCGTGCTTCCAGCTCTCCGGGAAGGTGGCGGTGTGGAAGGAGGAGTTGATGATGTCTCGGAGATGGGGTGCGATGATGGTGTCAGCTTTGTTGAAGACGTGGTGTGGGCATGGGTCGGTTGGTGATCCGGAGTGGATGGAGTTCATCGTGCGGGTGGTGTCTTCGGTGCAGATCGGGGTCCAGTTGCAGAGGGTGGTGGTGGCGGGCGTTGGTTCGGTGGTAGGGTGCGTGGTCTGTGCGTCGAAGATGTTGTGTATGTCGGCGATATTGCGGTGGAAGAACGAGGCGAGTGAGTTGCAGATGTCTTGCGAGGGAGTGATGTTGTTGTTTCCGGCGCTGGGGTTGGAGAACTCTTTGACGATGCTGAAGAGTTCCTTGCTGTTGTGGGCGTTGTTGTCCAGTCGTTCTTTGAGTGCCGTCTTCTTGGTTGCGCGGATCAGCTGATGGTGTTTGCGGGTGGCGTGCTTGAGGGTGGTCCTGTTGTCTGCGGTCTGGTCGAGCCGCGAGGCTTTCTCGAGGGTGCAGCAGTTCTTCTTGTATTCCTTAAGTTCGTCGGTGAACCAGGGGGTTTTCTTGCTTCCGGGTCTGCTGGGAGGGTTCTTTAGTGGTGCAAGGTCATCAGCGCAGGCGGTCAGCCACTTGGTGAGGTTGGGGTCCGTTGTGCTGGTGGGAGTGTTCTGGTTGAGTGAGGCTGAAGATGGCTGATAGCCAGAAACGGGTCCTAGGATGCCAGATTCCGGTCCAGGGAAGACATGGCTTGGCAGCGGTCTGGACTGTTCCCATGAGGTACAGGGTCAAGACTGATTTGCATATGGCCATGTCTGAACTGGGGTGGCTTGGTGAGCAAAATAACGATGGATTAAACCCAGATCTGTGACTGGGGGTGAAGGTTTTGCCATTGTGCAACATTCCGTCCATCATCTTGTGTGTTTTGCCATGTTGTAACACCTTGTTGTCTCCCAGACATACATTGCTGTCCTGCAAACAAGAATGATATGTGTGTCTACAGTAAGAAAAACAACCTTGGAATAGGTAAACCTATATATCCATTTTACAATAATACCGTAGGGAAGTAAACCATCAATGTTATGTTGTTTTATCCAGGGGACTATGAAATATTGATCATATATGAGTCTGTGGCTGTGGCGGTGTCTCGAAAGCTATAAACGCAGAAACACAAAGACAGATTCTTTCTATGAGATCACTAATGCTCCCAATAAAATACTTTAATCCAGCCTGGGTGGGACCAGGAGATAGTAGAGACTGCAGCCCGTCTAATTAAAAATATGCATCATGGTTACACTTGTTATGCAGCTGCCCTGCTCTAGACAACCAAATGAGGCTCCTTCCTAAACGAGTATTCCTGGCAACTGGGGCGCCTACATGCCAAGATTCTTCTTCTCTCTATTTCAAGACAATGGCTCCCTGGGCACTGTTGAGATGTGCCAATTTTGTCAAAACACTCAGAGATCAGCTTCAAACAGTGGCAGCAGACCTCAGCCGCAATCAAGGATATAATTTAATAACCAAATATCTGATCCAAGCTGGAAATGCCACAACGTAGACTGTGTTTCCGTTGCTGCCAGTGAGTCAATGTAAAACACTGCAATACAATCCGGTGATCACTACGCCAAGCTCAGCATAGCACAGCCTAAACAGCCATCATAATTGCACACTGTTCACTTGCTAAACACACTTTGAACATTATAGTTGCTTTTATTAACTGCTTCTGTTGGGGGTATCCAATGGATGTAAAGCACCTCAGCATGAAACAGTTATTTCTATGCCAAGCTTAGCTTAGAACTGCACAGACTGCAAACATAATTGTGTGAGCGCCCAAAAATCCAAACAATTGGGTATTAAATCAATCATCCCAAACATACAGCTTTTCCCCTCGAAAACCCTGGGCGCTTAACAGGTCAAATGGACCTTGGCTACCGTTTTCTGAACGAAGCTAAAACAAAATGTACAGGCCATGTATGTGAGCAACTGTCAAGTTATTCATGTTCAGTCAACGATGCAAGGTTTGAGTAGTTTTAAAGAGTTTTATTTTTTAATTACAGTTTAGGGGTTTTAGATTCTTTATTCAAATAAGAATCGATTGATAATCAAACAATATAGTTAGTGCAGATCATACTATAACGTGCATACAGAGTGTTCCATAAAGGAAAGAATGCCTATTCTAAGAAATGGGATGCAAAAGATGTTAGTCAGAACCTATGAAGAGCTCAAAAATAAAGGCAAGAGTGAGATTAGCATGAAGCTAGAGTCAGTAATTAATAATTGCAGAATTTCCCATAAAGAGAAGTAAATCATAGAACATATAAGCCTTGGCAAACCAATAGATAAAAGCATAAAGTTTGGGTTTTATTAAATGTCAAAAGAGCACAGCCTGACGTTTCTGCTCTGAATCGTAGCTGATCTGCCCCATCTCCCTAAATCTGCTCTCCTGTCAACTGCAGCTCCATCTCTACAGCTGAATCAGTGCTCTCCTAAAACGAATACGTTTTGCCAATTCTTTCATGTGCTAAAACATACCTGAAGTGACTAATCTAGGAACACATTTCACCAGCCACTCTACGATTTTTACACAAAAAAACCTACAATACTCACGAGATAAGCTATTTCAGATAAGGGATTCCGGTAAACACTGCTCTGGCCCTACACTGAATCCTCAGTTTTCCCTGACATCGACACCCTGCCCTCCCTGGCTGCATTGTTGCCTTGCCCTTACAAATTAAAGACCCATCCCCCTCCACTGCAATTTCTTTCCAGGTCAACAAACTACATACAATTAACCTTGCAACTCCTGCTAAAATAGTCCTCAGCTTTCTTTATAGCAACACTGGTCAATGCTAGGTCCCTGATAAAAAATGCTTTGGCCTTCTCAGATTTCTTACAATTATATAAGTTGGCCGTAGCATTCATTACAGAGACCTGGGCAAATGCTGGCTAGGACCCAGACCTTATTATGACCATACCCCCAGGCTTTACCATCTTCAGATTAGACCGGCCTCTGAAGAGGGGGGTGGGATTAGCAATTATTGCTAAGGAACATCTGAAAGTCTCCTTTGAGCCCCTATGAGGAATTTCATACTGTGAAGCACTGGTTTTAACAATTGCTCTGACAAATCATTACTCCTTTAACGGGGTTCTACTGTATAGACAACCTGGTCCTACTGCAGCATTCTTACATAATAGCCGTCAACTGCTGGATATTAAAGTGTTGTCCCCAGAGTTCACCATTCTAGGGATTTTAACATCCACCTTGAAAACACTGCAGCTTAAGACACCGCAATCTTCACCAATCTACTGGGAAATGCGGGCCTTACACAACTTGTTAATAGCCCTACCCACAAGGCTGGTCATGCCTTAGATGGCATTTTTACAGACAAACCCTCATTTTAGACTTTCCTCTGTTATCCCTCAAGCCTGGTCCAATAATGATCGGATCAGGCTTGAGGGATTAAGCTGTAATTTTCAGTATTTGCGTAAAAGCAGGAATTAAGTAGGTACCTCCAAATCGTCAAAACGCCCATAGCATAAAATCAACCCAGAAGACCCATTTGCACTACTCTAAACCTGGTCTCCCGGTAGATCTAGACAAGGCCACCAATAGCTATCATAATTGGATCTATGATAATCTAAATACTTTAGCACCATTTAATATCACTACCAATAAAAGGACCACCCCTTCCAAGCCATGGTTAGATGACAGTCTGAGACTTCAGTATGCAAACATGTCGTAGACTGGAGAGGAAATGGAATACAGATTATGAGCCTAACAACAAGCTCATTTACAAAAAAGCCATCCTGGAATATAAGAGAAAAATGTTAACTGCGAAGAAAACCTATTTTTCTTTTAAAATCAAGACATCCCAAATCCCTCCAACGAGCTTTTATCAACAGTTCAGAAGCTTTAAAAACTCACCTTACAAACAAACACGGATGTAAATCAAGAACTCTGCAATGTACTAGCAGACTCCTTTCAGGCAAAAGTGAAAGCCATCGCTGATTCTTTTTCGTGCACCTCTTGGACAACAGATGTTAACATGAAGGGGCTGTCCTTCACTTCTTCGGAGGGACTAAGGGTATCAGGTTTTCCAGCAGTGTCTATCCCCAGTTTTAATACATTCAATTATATTTCTGATGCACAGGTCATGACCATTCTTAATCCGACCAAAGCTGGATCTCCTTGGGAACTGTGCCCCCAAAAAGTACTCCACTCAATCACTGAGGTTACAGCTAACTTCCCAAAAGATATATTTTTAAATCTATGTTTTCCGAGTAATACTTTCCTCTACAATGGAAGAGGGTGTCTTTTCTCTGTTTAATGAAAAAGCAAATCTGGACACTAAAGACCCGAGCGGCTGTAGGTCAATCTCCTGTTTGCCTCGGCTGGCCAAGATTGTGTAGAAGGCCATGAATATAGAGCTGACCCAGTTTATTAATGAGAATAAACTTTTGGATAGCTCTCAATATGGCGTTAGGAGTTTACACAGCACAAAATTGGTCTTGAATAATGTATCAGAGGAATTTGGAGAGGTCGTGGATAAAGGGGGGAGGTCTGCCTTGATTCTGCTGGACCTCTCGTTGGCCTTTGACACTGTCAACCACGACCTTCTTATAAATCGTGTTCTTACCTTGGCCATTAGGGGTAAAGCGCTCAATTTACTGAAGTTGTTTCTCAGTGATAGTAAGCAACTGGTGGAGTTTGGGGGCTTCAAGTCACCACTGTTCTCCTTTCCCTGTGGTGTGCCAAAGAGCTCCTCGTTGGGTTCAACCCTTTTTAACCTTTATGTATCTCCACTCTGCGCATTCTTCAAATCCTTTGGCTTTAAGACTGTGTCATACGCCAACAATACACAAATCATTGCTACATTTGTAGGGGATCCTACAAACACTGCATCAATATTCCAAGACTGTATGCGCGAAGTAGGTAATTGGATTGCCCAAAACTGCCTGAAGCTGAATTCAGGTAAAACGGAGGTGCTTCTCTTCGAATGAGATAACTCCTTCTGGACACCAAGTTGGTGACCTCAGGAATTGGGAGAAATTCCTGAGTCTGTCATAAAGGAAAGAAATGTCGGAGTCTATTTTGCCTCCAATTGGTCCTTTGGAGGACAAATTAATGTGATCACTTCCTCCTGCTTCTTTGTGATTAAAACCCTCAGGAAAATATTACCTCTCATTCCACTAGAGCTCCAGAAAGCTGTGGGCACAGCACTCATTCTGTCTAAAATCAATTACTGTAACAGGCTCCTTCTCATTATACAAACACTGTATCTTAGTAAACTGCAGTTCCGCCAAAATGCAGCAGCCCGTCTGCTGCTCGCTATTCCAAATTATAAGTCGGTGACCCACACCCTCCCATTTTTGCACTAGCTGCCAGTTAAGAGACAAATCAAATTCAAATCCCTTTGTATTACCTTTAAGGCACTTCATGGGCTAGGCCCTGATTATTTGACACAGAGATTCAGATGGTATATCCCAGAGAGGCAGTTTTGTTCCATTGCCTCCTTCAATCTGGTAAGGGCAAAAACTGCCTCATGGGGATGAAACGTTTTGTGGCCGGCACAGTTAGCCTGTGGAACTCTCTTCCTATAACACATGAGAAGGAAAGCAATCTTCTGGCATTCTGCAAACTCTTAAAACCATGGCTCTTTAACAACTAGCCCAAACACGCTTTTCTCTCATTCTGCTTCTGGTTAGCCAATTCTGCAGTATTCACTGCACCTAGACACCTGTGGGTATTAGTGCGTGTTATAAATTTTTATTTTCATTTAATTTCATTTCATAAAGCAGTAACTCAAAGTTGCATAACGTGTGGTCTGTTGTTTTCTCCATCCAATGAAATTTCAGCAATTGTCATCCGACGTTATCCATCATGTGAGCTGGTCATCTCCTTTGTGTCAACAAATTCATCTTTGCCACAGCACAATTTGAATCCTATTTAAAATGACTTCATTTCCTAACCTTCTGATAAAGCACTTGTTATTTTAACTGAACACATGGTCTTTATATTGCAAGAGTGCCTGCATTGCAGGGAATGATTGTTCGTGTGCAGAAAGGTGTCCCTTTCTGCACATAAACAACCATTAATGGTGATTTGTAACTTCTAAGTTTGATGCAGAATGACGCACATATTGAAGGCGCAACTTGTTATTTTCTAATGATTGCTTATGTGCAGGAATAGACACGTTCCTGCACATGTACAATCACTAATGGCAATTTATTGTTTCAGCAAAAGAGTGGAGAAATTAATCATTTCTCCTAGTTGCACCTGTTTACGACTAGGTTTTCCCTGGTCTTATTTTTGGTGCTGCCCCATATTTCCGCCACCCTTATAAATATGGGGTAGCATCAAAAGGAATGGGTGTTGTGGTGAACTCCACAGAAACACCCATTGCCCGCCCCTTTGCCGCAGAGGACTTGTGCAGGATAGGACATATTTACAAGGTGGTTTCAAGCCACATCAAGGAACATCATTAAAAGTGAAGATCTTGTGGTGCAATGCCAGTGTAAATATGCCCCCCAGTTTTTTAACTGTTCTTGAATTTCTTAGCCAGTGATTTTTTATTTTACTTGAGACACTGACACTGGCAACATGAATTTATCTTAATACATATATTTGTGCAAATAAAACACATACTTCATGAAAACATATCACACATTGTGTACATTCCTATATCGTATCCCTCAGGTCTGCTCTTTTAGGTATCTCAGCATACAAAATATATTTTATCATTTATTTTATTTGAGATATTTATTGTTATACATCTAGCTCTAATGAGCAGAAAACACTTTACAGAGAACATTTTATTGCAACATGGACATCTCAATTCAAGGTAATACTTAGAATAGTATTTTGCAGAGATCAGGTTGAATTTAGACTATAGAAACCAGAATACAATGAATAAAAGGAACCTGTAAATAAGCTAATACTAGACAGGATAATTATGTTTGACATAACACACAGTAACCATCCCACAGCTAGGCAGACTTTCTTTATATTTCAAATGTGAGGTGTAGTTTGATGAAGTGATTTGTCAGGATCAAACACATATTTGTTAAATAGCAAAGCTGGGGTTAGGACTAATTTCTTCCCAAGGAAGACAAGTAATAAGCCATAGGCTCTATTATTTGCAAATAACATCCTGCAGAGTTGATCATTTTCAATAGGTGCACCACTTCAGCGGTCTGAGCTAATACTTCTTGGTAAAATTTAGAGGACCCGATTTGTTTCTTTGACTGGTCATCTGATCACATCAGCATCTACTGAAAACGTTTATACTTTTCAGTTCAGCCCTAGTTTCAATATCTTGCTAATTTTGAAAGCTGGTCAGCCACAGGAATAGCAATCAGACATTTAGACGCACTTGTGAAGTGGACAAACCAATTGATGTATTTACAGACAATGACTGTGAACTATATTCAATGAGTGATGCGGTTAGTAGGCCACATTTTTCGTAAAATATTCCAAAACCTGTTAACAAACTGTATTTTGAACTACATTTAGTAGTACTACAATTGTGTTACTAAGGTGTGACAAAAGGCTGTTCACAAACCTACATGCAAGGTACCATTTCTGCCTCTTCTATTTTCTTGGTGCAGAGATCTCTTCCCGGACTACGGAGTCTTTGCACATATAAGTATACGTTAAAGTTGTAAATGTCTGAGGGATAGGGAGGAGTGGCTAGGAAATGGGGGAATCCTTATTTCTAAAGGAGAAGGTTTAAGCGAGGAGGAAGGAGGAAGGAACAGTTAAGGATGGGTTAGGGAGAGAATGCTTCTGAGTGATTTGGGTGCTGGATGTCAAGGCAGTGTGCTCCTGCCCTGTTTTTTTTCATACAGCTCACTTGAGTTGTTTGACCTGACCAGCTCCAAGTGATGCACTTGCACTCAAGGAGTGGTACAGTGAACTGAAAGACTGTCGATCAGTATGTCCAGCACTTTTAACAATCGGTGCTACTCTACTGATATAGGACAACTAACCTGAAACATGTCTAGAGATACTCAACACTGGCTGCAACAACCATGGCAAACATAAAAGATCATTTAACCCCTTCCATGCTCATGACGAGCTCAGCTCGTCATGAGGTAGCCTGGAGCTGTGCTCATGACGAGCTGAGCTCGTCATGACACCAGCAAAATGGCAATTCCCAGCACAGGAGGGGAATTGCCTTAGCAGCCATAGTGTTAATGGAAGTAAGTATTTCCATGCACTGCATTCATCATAAAAGCGTGGTTCGAACTGAAAAAAAGAAGGCAGACAGAAATATGGAAGAGAGTCATACCTTATCCCCAGGTTGATAAGTAGGAGAAGGACAGCAACGGGCATCAGCAATAGACTTTATCTTCCACTTAGGCACACATATGTTACACAGAATGCACCATCAATATGTTTGGAGACAACAAAAGAAACAAGCCACTGCAGGAAGAAAAAAAGAGGCTCAATGACTACAAGGAAAGAATCGGGTATGAAGACCATGCTGACAAAAGAATGGAATGGACTTAATGGAACTCTGGAGAGAGTTATCCTAAGAAAACTCAGCCCAGGGCAAGAATGCTGACCAATCACTCTGCTTGGAATTACAAAAAAGCAGGATATTTGTTGAGACCCTGGTTCAGACTGCTTGTTAGTTTATGGAAGAAAACCAGAAGATAGGGCCCATCAATCTGCAATGATTTGCAAAAGGATTTCCAATAATGAGAAACTTCAGGAGGTCCTTTGTCTAAAATGATAAACTGAGGCAGCCCATGATGGTGAAAAATCTCTTGCAAACATATGTAATCCAAGGTTTTAACTGAAGGTAGTTGTTTTCGAGCTGTGAAATGAGCCATTTTAGAAAAAGAATCACCTGTCTCCATAATGACTTGGTCTCCAGCTGATGAAGAGAGGGTAGTGATGAAATCAGTAGATTCAGTGTGTACATTTTCAGGAGGCAGGGGGTAAAGCAACCCAGAAGGTCGGGCATGAAAAGGTTTGTGATGAGCAGAGACTGGACAGTAACAAACATAGAACCTAGAGAGGGCCACCAGAAGAAGCATAGTAAGAGTTTGAGAGTTAAGTTAATGCTTCTGTGACCAGCAGTAGGAGAATTGTGACACCTTTATGCATTTAAGTTTTGAATGACTTGGTGGCTATAAAATGAGACTTCCCTTAAACAATAAGTTGCCTTGTTTCCTGATTTGTCCTTGTATAGATGCCTTGTCTTCTTTGGAATAACTAGCTTGTACTCTGTAAAGGAGGGTTTGAGTAACCCTAATAATTTGTTATGGTGAGTAGATGTTCTATTTGAAGGAGAGTGATGACTCAGGATACCTGCAGAATAGAGCATCCAGCAATACATTCTTAGGGCCAGGCATGTAGGTGATGAAAACAAAGGTGTATTGGTTAAAGAAATAAGCCCAAAGAGCTTGATGGCTATTCCTGCATGTAATAACCCAAAGCCACTGTAGGTTACAGTAATCGGTTCATATTTATAAGGGTTCCTTGGCCCCCATTAGAAAATGGCTCAATTGATGTAAGCCATTTTCAAGACTAAAAGTTCTTGTTCCAGAACTGAATAATGATTTTCTGAATCAGATAGATGGTGTGATAGGTAGAAAATGGGATGTTTAAGGCTGTCCTCATTCTGTTATTGAAGGAGGACAGCCCAATGGCATGATCAGAAGCACTGGTTTCTACAACAAATTCTTTTAGTAGTGTCTGGGTGGCAAAGTACTTCCACTTAATAAAGGCGTCTTTGGCGTTAGCATCACACTGAAAACTAAGTCTATACGGTGAACTCCGCTTCGCTTGCAGAGTTTGTGGAGATTTCCACACTCCACGTTATGTGGAACTTGCGGAGTTCTGAAAAACTCAGTGGAGCATAGTTTATTCCCTTGCTCATGTTCGTCACTGTCAAGTTGGGGAGCACGAGCAAGGAAAATCCACCTCCTGGTGATTTTTTTCCCCGTTCGTGATCGTCAACATCAAGTTGGCGAGTGTCAATGTGGAAAATCAACCACCCCGGCAAGATTTCTCAACGCAGGCAGTCAGATTTCTCATTGTGAGTAGTTCCATATACTCGTGACTGCTCATGTTGAGAAGCTGTCCGTTCACATTGAGAAAGCTGCTGCTCGAGGAAAAATCTACTCGAGTAGCAGAAAGGAGCAGTGCCTGCTTGTGCTATACATGGTGCCGTTTGTGATGATTGCACAGTGCAGACAAGCGCCTGCCACTGAAAATCACTGCAAACAGCATTTATCCAATGCACTCCACCACTCGAGGAGCTCTGCAAAGTTTGCAGAGTTTTTTTTGCACTTCGCAGAGTTGGCGAACTCCACACAGACTTACCGAAAACTTACTGAAAACCATGGTGAATCATCTCCTTCTTAGGGAGTTAGGGGATATAGCTGGTTCATAGGCAAAACTTCCGAATAAATTGTGTGAAAAAGTTAGCAAAGCAAAAGGAAGCACTGTGCTTCTTCGATTTTAGAGGGAGTCGATCAGTCTAGTATGGTATATGATTTCCAATGATCCATAGATATTCCTGTGCTCTCTATTTGGAAGTCTAGATATTCTACTTTGAGTGGTCAAATTCACCCTTCTCTACTGAGCAGAATAACTGTTTTTTACAGAGCCTCTTGAGCACTTGATAGACATTATAATGGTGTTGTGTGCAATCTTTTTATTAACCCAAGATATCTTCTGATTAGATAACTACAAAGTGGTTTAGTATATCAGCAAACACATGGTCCATCAAGAGATGCAAGATCTCAGGGGCATAACTCAATCCAAATGGCATTACACAATATTCATGCTGTCTTCCACTCACCTCGTTCCTTCATTTTTTGTAGATGGTATCCCCTGCACAGGTTAAGTTTGGGGAAAAACCTATCTCTGTGAACAGTTTCTCATATGTCCTTAATGAGGACAAGGGGTATTTTTCTTTGATGGTAATCTTATTTAGAACCCTAAAGTCAATACATCCTCTCAAGTTTTTCTTCTTCTTAGGAATGAAAACAAAGAGGCCAAGCTGGAGAAGAGGATTGAGTGTTTAGCTCTTTCTGTAAATGTACCCCCAGGGATTGTCTCAGGGCCTCCTTTTGTGACTCAGAAATAAAAAATTAATCCCACCAAAGGGAACTACAGCTCCTGGTTCTAATGGAACGGCACAACTGAATCCCTGATTTGGTGGTAATTACACTTTTTTTTTGTTTTTGAAAAAGATTAGCAAATGCTTGATAAGGAAAAGGACAACTTTGGAGGAGGTTGATCGACCTACTGTTGTTTCTGTGATCCATTTGAAATTCCTTGGGAGTCTGGTAGTTTTTAGTAGACAAACAAAACGGATGACAAAACTGAGAGGACAAGGATTTGGTTTTTGTCTCCCAGTTTATAAAAATGTTATAACAAACTAGCCATTGGATTCCTGGTATTAATACATGATTAGGAGATGTGATCAGGTTGAATGATACAACTTCACAATGGGCCCGAATCACCAAGGCCAACTTACACTTGTGTACAGGCCTACTACTTTTTGGTATTCACAAAGGTAAACTTAGACCAAAAGTCTAACTTTACTACTTTTCGGCAATCACAAAGGTAAACTTGGACTAAAAGTCTAACTTTACTAATAGTACCTTACTTTTCTGAATAATGAAAGGTTGTAAAGTAAGACTTGTGGTCTAAGTTTACCTTCATGAATACCAAAAAGTAAAGTTATATTTTTGTTCTAAATGTACCTTTGTGAATACCTAAAAGTGATAAAGTTAGAGTTTTGGTCTAACTTTACCTTTGTGAATTGGGCCCAATTTGTCCCGAAGTTCATGAATGTACTATCCAAGAATTCCTCAGTTTTTTTGGATCCCCTGAGAAGCGTGGCATATCAAAGGATACTATTTAGACATCAGAGACTCTGGCAGCAAGATTTCGATGTATGGCTAAGCTCTCTTCACAAAGGTGCTGGTCTGTTTGAACCAAGCTTGAGCTGGATTGATCTGCCCAGGCTTATCAGGGCAGGTATTAGGTCATCGCAATTTGTTAGACATTTCTGAAGATGGACGCTCAGTGAGAAATCTCTTATGATGGGTAGCCAAGAAGCATGGGTTTTAACTGTCTTGGTCTGCCAGAGGTTAGTGCAACAGATTCCAGGAGCCACAATGCTGCCGGTGCTTGAAAGTGCCTCAGCTGAAGGTGCCTTTCAGAAAAAGTCTCAGAGGAAGAAAAATCTCTAGGGCAAAAACCTTCCTAATGGCATTAAATGTCACAGGCAGCTGGAAAACAGAGGATGGACCCCAAAAGACGGAGGAGTACAGGAGACACAAGAAGAAAAACTTCAAGAACTACTTTGCAGGAACAATTGGAGACACCAGGAGCGAGACAACACACCCACAGGAACAAAGATGTATTGTGTTGCATGGAGCAGAAAAAAATGGCCTTTTACATTGTTCTAATGGGAACTACTTCACAGGAAGATGCAAGCTACCAAGATACTTTGGGAAGCAATGTTAAAAGAATGAGAAGCCGCCATCTTGGATTGGGATGTGCAATAACCCAGAAATCCTCACTAGAGGATTCTGGGAAGAAGGAGAACTAGGAGGAACATGAAGACGGTGGCAGCGTTCTCCCAAACGCTCCATCCCCAAGTAGAAAAATGAACACACAAGAGTTGGTACCGACGGGCAAGCCTACGCGAAGCGATGTAAGTTTGTAGCAAAGGAAATGTTGTGGCCAGCCAGCTTCTCCCCCACTTTCCACTCGCTGCTCATCTAACCCGCCCAGGAGCAGAGTGGTAATGGCCACCGGGCATTCCACTAACACAACAGGAAAATGAAATGTTGGAAAAGATGGGAAACAGAGTTAATTGTGAGAATACAATAGTCAATCAGTTTTAGCTGTTAATTTTGCTTGCCACCTATTTCTAAACACTATCGGAGTAGGCCTTGGCAACTCTTCCTTTAGGTGTCTAGGTGCTTATGTGACCCATCTCTCATCATCTCACGCTTATAAACAAATCCAGGCTGATTTTCACACTATAAAAAATATTTTCCAAGTTATTGTGAATGCAGCCGCAGCCGGTGGTGGGAGTACCGGCCGGGCGGTGACGTGGGGAGGGGGAGGGGCAGGGTGGGGCGTAGTAATGTATGGATTACCGATCTTAACAGGTAAGTAAACATATAAATGAATAAAACAAATTTTGTTGCGCCACTGCATCAACAAATGCGATGCAGTGTGCGCAACTGTGTGAATGTCCAGAAAAATGTGAAGGTACCATGTGTCAAAATGTTGCGATCGTTGTCATTTTTTCTTATTATTTTTTTATCTAACTTGGATTCTGTATTTCACATTTTTATTTCTTAACTATATTGATATTTTGTTTTTTTGCTCATATAGCCCACACATTTGTCTGAGGAAAGCCTTGCTGAATGAGCCAGGATCGAAAGGTGATCCAAGAATTCCTCATAGAATCCAGATTACCTCTATGTTTAGACTTTGTGATAGCCCAGCCAAATTAACATCAACACTGTGTCCCCTCTCTCTCATGGCTTAATAGTCTGGTGTATTACATCAGGCCAAATCAATATTTGATTTCACTATAGTTGGCACCTACAGAAAAAACATGTTTCTGTAGTGAGGCTGCAAAGCCTGCATAAAAATACCCACTTAGGTAATATAACTAATATTGCTAACATTTCAGAGGGACATGCAGGAACACGCTACCATAGTCAAATTACAGGTACCCCTGTACGAGAGTACCTAAGAAATAATTTGATTTCTTTTACCAAAAAGAGCATTTGCATTTCTAAATTTGAATATTTAAATACCTCTGCTGAAGCTTACCTGCATTGTTTAGCAAAAGGTAATCCACAATCTTTTCAAGAATTCCCGCTTTCACACTTCCACCGCTTCAGGGGCTTGGGAGATGATTAGTCCTTAACTTAAACCCAGCCTGCACAATAGACACATAAAAGAGGACACAATTGTATTGTATTGTAATTTCATTTATATAGCGCTTACTACCCCTGACGAGGCGTCGAAGCGCTTTTTCGGCGGATAGCACGCTACTCCGGGACCCACAGAGAAATTAGTGTTGAATTAGTATAGTGAAACATGCAAGTACATTTTAAGTGGTGGATAGGTTAATCAGTTATTTTGGATTAGGAATGATAGCAGAAGGATGAAGTAGGACAAAGGTTTGTATTTATTTATCGCTCGCTTGTTGATGCATGCTATTCAGGGAGCCTATGGAGGATTAGTGGTGAATTAATATGGTGAAATATGAGGTAATTTCAGTGGTGGATATTAGTCTGTTACTTGGAGTGAGAAGGATAGCGGATGGATAAAAGGGGAAGAAAGATTTGCATTCATATAGCACTTGTTACCCCTGATGGGCGTTGAAGCGCTTTTATGGCGAGTAGCACGCCATTCCGGAACCCATAAAGGGTTAGTGTTGAAAATTAGTATAGTATAAATATGAAGTAATTTGAGAATATGATATGTTATTCAGTTATTTGTGCAGTTTATTAGTATAGTTGAATATGGAATAAGGAATTTGAGAAGTGAAACATGTTAGTCTGTTAATTTTTATTGAAAAAGAATAGTGGAGGGATAAAAGAGTGAAGGATGAGTAAAAAGGAGTTTTGGAGGGAAGGAGTCAGAGGGGAGAGTTTGTAAAAAGAGGTGTCAGATGATGCAAGGAGGGGTAGAGCAGGAGAGAGTCTAGAAAAGGTTATTTTGGCGATCATAGTAGAGGTGTGGGGTTTGGGATAAATGAGAGAGTAGATGTAGAGGATATGTTGATAGATCTATAGGATGAGAGATAGGGTATTGCATTAGAAGGAGTAGTAGAAAGAAGTTTGAGAGGAGTCAGAAGGTTGGGGTAGAAGATATATTGAGTGAGGTATAGGCTGAGAAATAGGCTAGTGCATTGGAAATGCTAAATTAGAAGAAAGAGATAAGTATATGGATCCATAAGTACATTAAAAGTATATAGATACATAAAAAAGTAAGTATATTTAGATTAAATATATTGATAGAGGCACAGGATGAAAGATAGGGTAGTGCATTGGATATGCTTTTTCAGGAGAAAAGTAACAGACACACATATCCAAGTACATGGAAGGTACATAGATGTACAATGGAAGTATGTACATGTAGACCAAAAATGATTTTTATTTATTGATGATGATTATTATTACTATTATTATTTTTTTTCTTCTCTTAACAACATAATTGTTTTACATGTTTTATAAAGTAATACACAAAGATAGGTACATATCTATAGTGAAAACAAATGCTTATATACAGAGGGATATGCTGTAAATTTCTATTTCCGTATGGTGCTTATGTGGGGAAGAGAAGGTGGTTGTCGGTGGATCTTATGTTGGGGGGTAAAGAGTTCCATAATTTGGCTGCTTGAACAGAGAAGGATGTGCCACCCATTGTTTTTTTCTTGTATGGTGGGATTTTGAGGCGAGATGCTCCTTTAGAGCGCAGGTTCCTTTGTTGAATGTGTTTGGTGATTTTATTCCTGATGAAGAGTGGTCCTATTCCATGTATTGCTTTGTGGGTAATACAAAGCAGCTTGATCTTCTGGCAACCGGTAACCAATGCAGGGCTTTCAAGGCAGGGGAGATGTGGTCTTGTGGTTTGATATGCAAGAGTAGTCTGGCAGCCGAGTTCTGAATCCGTTGTAGTCTTTTCATGGTCGCTAAAGGTGATCCGTGGTAGAGGCTATTGGCGTAATCGAGTTTGGATAGAACAAGGGAGATGGTAGCTTGGACCTTGTGTTGAAATCCCAAATGAGGGAAAATTCGTCTCAGCGTTTTTATAGTAGCAAAGCTTGATCTTGCTAGTTTATTTACTTGGACATTCATCGACAGCTTGGAGTCCATGGTCATTCCGAGGTTTCTTACTTCCTTCGATACTTTAGGCAGTGATCCCAGTTCATCAGGCCATGCGGCAAGCGGGTTGTAATTTTTCCAATCGCCACACGTGAGTATTTCAGTTTTTGAAGCATTCAATTTGAGATGGCTCCAAGTCATCCACTGATCCACGGCTCTGAGACAGCTGAAAATTGGTGATTTTCCAATGTCTTTGGGGCATTCCAGTTGAAGGAGTATTTGCTTGTCATCTGCATAGTTGTAGCACGTGAGGTGAAATGTATTGATCAGTACTGGTAAAGACTTCATGTAGATGTTGAAAAGCATGGGCGAGATGATAGAACCTTGAGGGACCCCTGCTTTTGTGGAGTACGGTTTGGACGAGAAAGGTGGGGTGTGGATGACATTAGTTCTGTTTCGAAGGTAGGACGTGATCTAGTCTAGAGCAGTTCCCTCTATGTCGGCTTCATAAAGTCTTTGTTTCAGAGTGTCATGGTCAACCATGTCAAAGGCAGCTGAGAGGTCCAAGAGGAGTAACGCAGCAACCCCGTTGCGGTCAACTGTATTCTTTAGGTCATCTCAGATGGCAAGGAGGGAAGATTCAGTGCCTCTTCCCGGACGGAATCCTGTTTGGAAATCTGAAAGTATGTCATTTTCTTCAATGAATTGTGACATCTGGGCGAACGCTGCTCTTTCTATCAGTTTGCCCAGGAAAGGTCCATTTGTAATGGGTCTGTAGTTGTCGGGGTTCAGCGGGTCCAAGTTTGTTTTCTTTAGTAAAGGGCGTATGTATGACTTTTTGAGTTCTTCTGGAAATATTCCAGTAGTTAAGGAATCGTTGATGATTCTTCTTACTGGAATGGCAGCAGAGGTTGTTAAAAGAATTGTCTGAAAGTTTGTGGCGGACAGGGGTCAGAAGGGCTGCCGGCAGGCCTGCTTGCTTTGACCAGGTCCATAAATTTATCGTGTGAGATGTGTTGGAAGGAACGGAGAGGCTTGATTAGAGCATTCTTGGATAGTTGTTTTGTACAAGGGTTGGTGCTGGTGCTTTGTTTCTGTTGTAAGTACGAGTCCAGCGTTTCTGCTTTGTCCTTGTAATGATTTGCCAGTTTGTCTGTGAAATCTTGAGTAACAGGATGAGTTCCTTCTAGGCAATTTGGTTTTCGAAATTCATTGAGTATTTTATAGAATTCTTTATTTGCACATTTAGCGTTTTGAATTCTGTCTGAATAGTACTTTTTCTTAGCTTTTTTGATAGCCGACTTATATAATCTGTTAATTTTTTGTAGGTGAAGTTTGTCTTGTTTGGCATTTGTTTTGAGCCAGGTGCGTTGCAGCTTTCTAATTTGTTGTTTTATGTTTTTTATTTCTATGTTTCTCCAAGGCGCTTTTTTCCTTTTGTTCTGTTGTGTGGTTTTGAGTGGTATCAGGATGTCAAAAGCTTCATGTAGCCACTCATATAGATTCTGAACAGAATTTATGGTTTCCAGATTTATACTGGATGTTAGTTGTGTTCCCAAGTGTTCAAAATTGAGTTTGTTCCACGGCCGATAGGTGGATGGATGTAAGGTAGTTTTAGTTGAGTCGCTTAGTGTTGTTTTATGTTGGAAAGCAAGCAAGAGGTGGTCTGACTATGTGACTGGAGTTATCGTTTGAAAGGTAACTAGTTCATGTGTCCCCATTGTTGCAAGTTACATCTAACTTCGAATAAATCATTTAGCTAACCTTTCTTTTGCCCTGAAGCACTGTGGTAGACACTAGAAGCCAAAAAAGGCATTTATTTAGAACAGGTGGGGGTAAATGATTGAGATTGTTTTTACTGATCAGTAACTGGGCTCTCTCTCTGATGCTTTTCAGGGACAGTCTGGGCTCTCTCTCTGATGCTTTTCAGGGACGAGGTCCGGTTCGAGGGCGACGTAGGCATACTGAGGGTGCTAAGCGTCGAGGGCGGTGTGCCGAATACGCTACCACCCCCCTCCTGAGACCCATGGTGTTTATTCGCAACACCAATTAAGTGCAGAAACGATAAGTAGAAGCCTCCTAAACCAGGAGTAATTAGGAATATTTCATTAATTCCTAATTTTTTTGCACTTTTTCACTTAATTTCCTATTTTTCACTCTCACGCCCCTAGGTAAGGGTGGGCCTTAGCGTGCCCATACCGCCAGGGTTTTTCCACACACAGTCCTGATGATTTGCCGGGTAAATTAACACCGTTTCGATGGCAAGAAACATGTCGACTCACTCTTAGGAACCCCCACTCAATTAAAGTGGACTGTTTCCTCACATATTTTAATTCCTGAGTCTTTAGTGGTCACATAATAAAGTTTTTTGATACACTACTGACTATTTTAAATACCCCCAACACTCACTAAATCCCAATTACATTCAACACGCCCTTATCTCATGATCCAGCTCCGCAGTAATCCTGGCGTTGCAGCACACCAGAGAGACACTAGGTCTCTCTGGTGGAGCCCAATGATGAAGCATGTCATCAGCAGGTGATGAGTGAGGGCTTTCTTCAACAACTCAGTGTGGTTGTGTTTGTGCTCCCAAGAATGGCCTAACCTGTCGGATAGACACTCTTTTTTTGATTATTGATTATTGACCGGGGAACAAGAGTGTCTGCTTACTCTCCCTACCTCTCTTCTTGGTTACAGCAGAAAACACACAAGGAGAGACATGTCAAAAGGAAAAGTTGAGAGAGGACAACCCTATGGGGAAAAGCCTGAGAGGACGGAAATATCACAGTGACCCAAGGGAGGGGCCAGAGTTTTCTTCCACTTCAGGTTTAGTGTATTTTAACATGATTTTTAGCAGGATTTGGGTCTCAGGCTTGATGAGGCATGACTGCAGGACACAAATCTCCCTGTTTCTGATGATGTGGCTGAGTCACTTCCTTCTTTTTTTCTGTTGTCCATGGCAACCACTGAGATAAGACAGTGTTTCTGTAAATGTTTTTATTTTCTTTTTCTACTGTTCTTCTAATATACTTGGGATCTTGGTATTTGGCTAAGAGCAGTATACATTATATGGTGCAATTCATATCTCGACATGGTCTCCCTACTTTGATGAGAGGTAGGATGTATGCGTGTCATAAACCAACCCATCCAGTCAGCAATATGCCCACTTGAGAGCTATTGGTTTGACATCTACCTTATTTCATCTACCAGTCAAATGGGTATGCTTTCAAACGTGTGCCTACAGTCATACATCAAGAATACTTTGTTTGTAGGTATTGTTAATTTTGTTGGATTACGTTACTGGATGATTTTTTATCAAAGATTGGAGTAACCTCTCAACTTTTGGTAGACACCAGACTTTTTGTATGTGAGACTAGTTTCTGGCCAGTAAGGCTGACTATGACAATAACATGTTTACTCTGTATAAAGTAACGTTCATCTTTTGACCTTTGTACTGTTGTTTCTGGGTTGCCTTTATTAAACTTGCATTAATCATGGGATGGTAAATGAATTGTGATTGCATTCCCATGGATCAAACATGCTCAGCAACATTTAGTGTTCCATTATATTCAATAACACTAACACTACAACATGGCCACCACACTTTCCTCATTTACTGTGCATTTACAAGCCCTCACCTCTCTTTTATGTTTCCGCACTCCGATGCAAGTACAATATGGCTGAGATACCCGCCACCCCCTCTCAACACAATCCCCAAGGATGGGAAACCGGAAACAGTTCTGAAGTTTTTGGAAGACGGGAGGGAGTGACCCTCCCGGCCGTATTTATTAAAAAATATGAAACAAAATTAAAACATTAAATCAACAGTTTCATATTATGTACAATTTCATTACCACATTGCGATGTTTGGCTAACCTTAACATATCCTCTAATACAAAGGTTCTCCTAGCCGAACTAACATCCTACCAAACATTTACTTAACTTTTGAAATTGTACATCCTAACGTTTAAGGGCCAACGGCAAGGTCGTAACCGGTGTCAAGATCCCTAACCCAGACATATACCCCCTCACTTGTGAGGGGCGGCACGGAGGCATACCTCAAGTGCAACTACCAATTTCCCTTGACTTGACGGGGGCCCCAATAAAACTCGACGCCACTTAAAGGTCGTACGAGGACTCGTGTGAGGTATCTAGAAGGTAGCATAGACCCCCCCCCAAACCCCACACAACTTACCACATCTGCCGTCGCAGACGTCCTGGCCCCGGGAAATTCCCCAGGAGGGGGCTGTAACCCCTCCTACCCATGAAGGGGCCTTGACCGCCTTCCCTTTCCTTTCGGCGACCCATCCTTAGAAGGGACCGCCTCCCCGTTGAGGGGCCAATGGCCACCTCCCCCGAGCGCCCCCATCCGTAATGGGTGACGCCCACTCATAGGGATCTTCCAATTAGTGCTCACCGATCATGACCTTACCGCCCGACCAAAATAAATACGACAATGATAACTAAATAACTAAAGACTAAATATAACAGACAGTAGCAACAACAACTATATTCAAAGCATGCTTACTGATGAACACTAAAGCAGAATTACTTTATTTTCAAAACATCACACAAATCGATCATTCTTTATTGTATACTCAAAATCTTCACGATAATACCACAACCTGTAAACGAAAATCAGAATTATCCATCAAACTTTATTTAAAACCACTCGCTGTCTTCAGGGGCTGGTGGGTGGGTCAAAATTGGCTCTTCGTTCCGTCTCGAGCTCACGTGCAGCGAGGAGGTGCAGCTTCAGAGCACAGGAACAAGAGGATGCTTTCCGGTCTTGTTCTTCCTTTTATCCGTCTTCAGGGCGGGCGTAAACCCGCCCCTGCCTGCCCCAAGGGCGTGGCCAGCCGCATCAGTGTCTAGGCCAACCCACTCTAGGGCGGGAAAAGGCGCGCCCCGGCTACGCCGCTTCGGGCATACCAGCCGAGACTCGCCTCCCGCCCAAGATGGCTTCCCGGGGGGATCGTGGTACTCTGCCATACGTTCGGGGGGACCGATTGGTTGCCCCTTTCCATATGGCTGAGATACCCGCCACCCCCTCTCAACACAATCCCCAAGGATGGGAAACCGGAAACAGTTCTGAAGTTTTTGGAAGACGGGAGGGAGTGACCCTCCCGGCCGTATTTATTAAAAAATATGAAACAAAATTAAAACATTAAATCAACAGTTTCATATTATGTACAATTTCATTACCACATTGCGATGTTTGGCTAACCTTAACATATCCTCTAATACAAAGGTTCTCCTAGCCGAACTAACATCCTACCAAACATTTACTTAACTTTTGAAATTGTACATCCTAACGTTTAAGGGCCAACGGCAAGGTCGTAACCGGTGTCAAGATCCCTAACCCAGACATATACCCCCTCACTTGTGAGGGGCGGCACGGAGGCATACCTCAAGTGCAACTACCAATTTCCCTTGACTTGACGGGGGCCCCAATAAAACTCGACGCCACTTAAAGGTCGTACGAGGACTCGTGTGAGGTATCTAGAAGGTAGCGTAGACCCCCCCCCAAACCCCACACAACTTACCACATCTGCCGTCGCAGACGTCCTGGCCCCGGGAAATTCCCCAGGAGGGGGCTGTAACCCCTCCTACCCATGAAGGGGCCTTGACCGCCTTCCCTTTCCTTTCGGCGACCCATCCTTAGAAGGGACCGCCTCCCCGTTGAGGGGCCAATGGCCACCTCCCCCGAGCGCCCCCATCCGTAATGGGTGACGCCCACTCATAGGGATCTTCCAATTAGTGCTCACCGATCATGACCTTACCGCCACAGGTCCGGATAGTTGACCGGCTATCCGGACCCCCCACCACACTCCTACCTAAAGGTCATGTTTTAACGTCTTCAGCCAAGCTATGAAGTCTCCTATGAGTAACTCATTCCCCATCCGAGACAAATGAACACCATCCCCCAAGTACATACTGTCATCATTAATACACCCATGCGAGATAGAATGCAGTGCATTGGAACGGAACAACCTACTCACTTTGTTATTAATTTTTCTCACAGAATGATTTAAAGCAGAAACAGAAAAAGCCCCCCGCCACACTTTTCGTGGGATCATATGGGACCACGCAATTGTGCACCCTGGAACTCTCCTCGCTAACCAACTTACAGTGGAAAGCATCGCCTCCAGGAGAAGTCGTCTACCAGTGGTGACCAAATCATTGCCCCCAAGATGTACTATGACTACAGACGGCGGTGACCTCGTCCGCCCTAGCAAACCCTCGAAAAATGATTGAAACTGGTCAATACAGAGACCGCCCTTTCCGTAGAAGGACACACTGTACCCGTATTCCCCAGCCACGTGCACCATGTCACCTGCCTTGAATACGTCCGCGGCACGCCTCACGTATGAGTGGCCCACGACCCACACCTCCTTTTTCACAGCCGGTGATGTCTGACCGCTGGCCCGGTGTTGGGTCGACTGCATAGTCTGCCCCGCCTCGTAGGCTTGCGTAACTGAAAACCAAACAAAACAAGAAGCGTGAGTACATCATTACAGCTTCACAACATGTGCAAACGCACATACCTTTTATAACAATTGGAGGACCAACGCCCCACACGTTTAACTTGTTCCACACTCAGACCCCTGGCTGTAGCCTCTGTAGCAGCCCCTATCCGAAAGGAATGGGTCCCAAACTCGCCCGGGTTCAAGCCCGCAGCTGTAATCGACATCGCAAGCACCCGCTGAAACTGAAACCTTGTCAGTGGGGTGGCGTCCGCGTGTCTCAACAAGGTCCCCCCCCATGATGCCACCCTTCGTGTTAAATAATCCTCTAAACACTTCACTGGGCACATGGACGACCCGGGAATCCTGCGTATAATTATGCAGTCACCCAACCCACTCTGATCGTTCTTGGACCTCACAAATGAGACAGTCATTGTCTCCCCTCTGAACTGAACGTGCTCTGCGCACAGCCCTCCCGTCACATCCTGCTTGTTCCTCGCCACTAATTCGCTTACCCGCATAGCCCCATGAAATGCCAGCGTAAAAGCGGCTCGGAATAACACTGTCTCAAACTGAGATGAACATGTTGTAGGGAGTCTGGATAATAACTGAAAGGATAATAACCGAAAGGATGGGTATTCAGCTAACTGCCAAGGATCTTCTTGCCTCTTTTCTGGCCAACAGAACCCAGGCAGTCACCATGGGCCTTTTCCAATCAGCGGAACTGTCGTTGCCGTGTGGGGTCCCTCAAGGCTCATCCCTCAGTCCGACACTATTTAATATCTATGTGTCGGACCTTGCTAGTGTCATCAAAGCACACGGGATGAGCCTCACCTCATACGCTGACGACACCCAGCTGGTCTTGGCCATAAAGGGCGATGGACAGGAGGTAGCAGAAAGATTCCAAAGGGGGATGATTGCTATCGGTGAGTGGATGGCAAGAAATTGCCTGAAGCTCAATTCCGATAAAACGGAAGTGGTCATCTTTGGTAACCTTCAGCCAGCCTGGTCGGCAGCTTGGTGGCCATCGGTTCTTGGTGTCCCTCCTACCCCCACCGCTAAGGTTAGAAACCTAGGAGTGACATTTGATGACAAGCTATGTTTCATGGCCCATGCAAACAAGGTGGCAGCTAACGCCCATTTTAAGCTCAAAGTAATAAAAAAGATCATTCCTTACTTACCAGATTCAGCAGCCAAGACGTTAGTCACCTCCTTGGTCCTGACATCGTTGGACTACTGCAACGGTCTTCTGCTTAATGCACAAAGCAGAGTCACGAAAAAGCTTCAGACTGTGCAGAACGCAGCGGCACGCGTGCTATCCAAAAAACCCAAGTTTACTCCCATCTCGGACACCCTGAAAGATTACCACTGGCTAACCATTCAAAATAGGGCTAAATTCAAAGCATTATGCATAGTTTATAAGACCCTGCAAGATCAAGGACCGCGCTTCCTCAAAAAACTTCTAATTCCTTATAACCCGTCTAGATCACTTCGGTCCTCCTCACTGAACCAACTTGTGGTTCAACGAAGTAGAACAGTCTCATGGGGTGATCGCCGCTTTTCTATCGCAGCCCCTAAAATCTGGAACTCCTTACCGAACCACATTAAAATAAGTTCCACGCTCCTCCAGTTCAGAAAGAAACTGAAGACGTGGTTATTCAACCAGTAAACCCAGATACCAATCTGCTGATCAGGGATACACAGCATTGCATACCAGCGCCGAGACGCCTACGGGTATTTGCACGCGCTCTATAAATATCATTAAATAAATAAATAAACTGGGCCAACCTATCCAAACCTATCGGGCGCCTCTCATCTACTCTGCGACCCTCAAGGCGTTGCCACCCACGTAGCGCTTTTTGCACAACGAAAGACGCTGTCGGGTCCTGGATCCCATGAGCCCTAGCAACAAAGGAAATGGCAGCCCGATGCCTCTGGGCCGTGGCCACCGATTTCCCTGCCAGATGTAACGACATCAGAAAGTTCACCACCCATTCTTCCTGGCCCCAAAGCTCCTCCCTAGCGGTCCCCAAAAAGGCTAAATAGGACCGGAACGCCCCTTCATATGCCTTCCTCGTCCTGGGTGCTAAACTCTCTCCCACGAGGTTACGAAGTTCGGGGCACCGAGAGACCAGAGAGCTTCGGGAAAGGGTGCTGGCTCCGGGTCCGCTGTGGGAAGAAAACCCCAGAAGGCCTGCATACGAAAACGAGAAAGGGCATCAGCCGCCTGGTTCATTACCCCCGGGACATGTCTTGCTTTGAATAGCACATTCAATTGCATACACAGTAATACGATTTCCTTGAGCAGTCTCAAAATCCATTTGCATCGTGCTGCCTGGCTATTGATACACTCAACCACGGTCATATTGTCAGACCAAAATACCACAGAGTGATCTCTGAACCCCTCGGGCCACGTTCTCAGGGCCACCAAAATGGGGAAAAGTTCCAGGAAAGCAATGTTACTTGTCAGGCCACTGTTATGCCACCATGTCGGCCATTTTTGTGCAGACCATCGAGTGCCGAAAATGGCACCAAAACCCATGCTCCCTGCCGAATCTGTCCACAGCCCCAGCTCCTCAGAGGACACGGCCGGTTTGTTCCAGACGACTCGACCATTGAAATCCGCCAGAAATGCCAACCAAATGCGCATGTCCTGGCGGACCTCTGCCGAGAGCCTTGTGCGATGATGGCCCTCCTTCAGTCCGACCATGGCTTGAGCGATCGAACGGGAAAAAGGGCGGGCCATTGGTATAACTCTTAGGGCAAAATTCAACTGTCCCACTAACTGCTGTAATTGATGCAGCTTAACCTTAGATTCACTCATACACATTTGCAGGGATGCCCTGAACTTTAACACTTTATCACCTGGCAAACGGAAACAACCTTCTCCGGAGTCTAACTCGATCCCCAGAAACTCGAGGCAAGTCGAAGGACCCGCCGTCTTACCTGGTGCTAATGGCACGCCAAACTGATTCATTAAAACACAAAATGCAGCCAAAGCTTGCCCACATTCCGGATCCCCGGCTGCCCCCAGGAACAAAAAATCATCGAGATAATGCATCACATGTTGGAAACCCGTCTTCCTAGTGAAGACCCATTGTAGGAAACTACTGAATTTCTCGAAATAGGCACAAGATATAGAGCATCCCATCGGCATACACCTATCCATGTAATACTGACCCTGAAACCTGAATCCCAGGAGACGCTGATCGTCTGGATGTACCGGGAGCAACCGGAACGCTGACTCAATATCAGATTTTGCCATCAGCGCACCGGGCCCCAGGCGATTCAAAATGGCTACGGCCTCATCGAAGGATGCGTACCGCACCGAACACATTTCCGGGTCTATCGCTTCGTTTACAGAAAGACCACGTGGGGCTGACAAATTATGTATCAGCCGAAACTCACCCGGGTTCTTCTTGGGGACCACTCCTAAAGGCGAACAAACAAAGTTAGCAACCGGGGGTACACTAAACGGACCGGCGACTCGACCTCGAGTAACCTCCTTACGGATCTTTTCCTGTACCACGGTCGTATGCTGCAAGACCGATATCTGATTCTTGCATTTTTCCACACCCTGAAAGTCCCCCACTGGGATGCGGAAACCATATGAAAACCCGTTCCGCACCACCCCAGCGGAAGCACGATCTGGGTATTCACTGAGCCAGGGAATCATTGCCAAGGTATCAATCGGGGTAGGTAAAGGCGCCCCTCGGACTATGTTAGACCTGTTTGGCACCTCCTCTACCCCCGTTATCACCCGTTTTGGCTCTGCACGTGGACTCAGGATGGGATGATTGCCCACACCCACTACATTCGTGTCTAAATTTGCACGACCCCTGGGGCCTAGAACATTTTCCCCTGTTAAAGTTCCAACAAACCCCCTTTTTACCTGTATTACCGGTAGGTCTCGAGTGATTGTCGGTACCCGTACCTGATCGAAAGGGTGTCCCCGCATACTGACGGGAGGATTCGCCCCCGTTACTCCATACCAATGGCAATTTCAACATACCAGTATCCTTCATTTTGGACCAGGACACAGAATCATAACAATCCCAAGTTAAGTTTTTATCATGTTCTTTTGCTTTTCTGAAAATATTATCATAGCAGAACCAATGATTACCCTCGTGTGATACAGAGTACCCCATGATCCGTGACTGATAAATCGGCAATTCGGGTAGCAATTCAGGCCTTCGTTCTCCCAAGATCGATGTGAAAACCCCCCACGCCTTTCCCCAATTGCCAATGTTTTCATTTACCTTAAAGGCGGCCATCTTTGCGCGCCAAACACTCGGATGCATGAGGTCCTTCTGGCCTTTAACATGCTCCATCTCATAATGATCAGTAAGCAACGAGAAGATGTTTACATACTCCCCTGCCCATATCTTTTCTTTAATAGCTAAAGGGACATGCTGACCCAACTTCTCCCTTCGAGAGGGTGCCGACTCCTCCCTCGCAATCGGCAATGGCCGCTTACCTGAACCGGACGCTGTGTCTGTGACTGAAACCGTCCCCTGTGGCTTCTCTACGGCCGCAGCCGGCGTGGATACCCTCGCTGCTTCCCGTGTTTCACGCAGTTGCTTCATCAACACCTGCGCGTCGACAGCCGTGGCGCCCTCGCTACCTTTACCCAACCACGCTGCTAATTGTGCTGCCAGCTCGGGCGGCATATCTTCCCCGGACACGGGGGTGACCACAACGGGAATCGGATTCCCTTCCTCCGGCACGGGAGTGGGTGCTTCGAGCGGGACACTGGGACCCGGGATATCTCCCCCAGCTGCTCCCCTCCTGGGCCTCTTGCCTTTTCCTCCCGGGGCTGCTCCCACCAAAGGACGTTTCGGCCCCCCTTCCTCGTCTTTATCCATTCGCCTCTTTAGGTCGGTCACCTCTTTCATGAGAACACGCAGCATCTGGTCGGTAGTCATTCGCTTTCCCGCCTTCTTCGGCATTCTCCAACAGAGTATCTGGAAAACAAACAAGAACGATTACAACGCTCAAAATTGGCTCTTCGTTCCGTCTCGAGCTCACGTGCAGCGAGGAGGTGCAGCTTCAGAGCACAGGAACAAGAGGATGCTTTCCGGTCTTGTTCTTCCTTTTATCCGTCTTCAGGGCGGGCGTAAACCCGCCCCTGCCTGCCCCAAGGGCATGGCCAGCCTCGTCAGTGTCTAGGCCAACCCACTCTAGGGCGGGAAAAGGCGCGCCCCGGCTACGCCGCTTCGGGCATACCAGCCGAGACTCGCCTCCCGCCCAAGATGGCTTCCCGGGGGGATCGTGGTACTCTGCCATACGTTCGGGGGGACCGATTGGTCGCCCCTTTCCAATAACTCATTGATTTTGTAGTCTTCTTGAATATAATGGAACACTGAATGTAGCTGAGCATGTTTGATCTATGAGAATGCAATATATACATTAAACCAGAAACCATGACAAATAGTCACACACAATACAACTCTGAGCTTGAGAATTTTGGGCCCATACTCAAATGCTCCAGTCAATGGTTTCAACTTGTTTGAAAAACAATTACTTTATCTTCAATGACGAATTATTCCATCAGACGTGTGGCACTGCGATGGGCACCTGCTTCGCCCCCAGCTATGCTAATTTGCATATGGGCTGGTGGGAGGAGCAGGTGATCCGGAAGCAGTGTCATGAGGAATGGGACAACAACATCCTCCACTGGAGTCGTTTTATTGATGACTTGTTTGTTGTCTGGAGGGGCACAATTCCTGACTTGAATGTATTTTTGGCTAAAATACAGAAGAACAGTTTGAACTTAAAATTCACGAGTACTGTGAGTACTGAGTCTTTAAACTTTCTTGACCTGACAGTCTATATGAAAGACAATAAGTTGCAGACCAAACTCTATAGGAAAGAACACTGCACTACATGCCGGTAGTTTCCACCCCACTAATTTGGTGAACAGCATCCCCTATGGGGAGGGTTTGAGAGTATTAAGAAACTGTAGTGATCCTACAGAAAGAGATTGTGAATTGTATACTCTCTAATCTAGATTTAAACAGCGTGGGTATAGTGATAACTGTTTAAATACTTCATTTGTAAAAGTCAGACAAAAAACTAGAGAAGATGTCCTTTTCAAGCATAGAGAGAAGATGAAAAGTATGGCTGAGAATGAATGCAGGTTGATTACCAACTACAATAGGCTGCATGGTTCTATAAGGAAGATATTGGCACGACATTGGCATGTTATTAAAAATGACCCAATTTTAGGCCCGTCGTTAGCCAGTAGACCCCTTATTACATTTCGCAAAGCGAAATCATTCAAACAAATGTTGGTAAAAACCACGGTGACTAAAATCAAGAAAAAGAGCAAAAAGGGTAACTGGATGGCAAGAAAAGATGGATTTTTAAAATGCAGTAAATGCAAAGCGTGTGAACATGGGAAGAATGTGAGTACATATAAACCAGGCCTCTCCAACAGGATCAAAAAGATAAAGGGACAATATGATTGCAAAACAGAATATGCTATCTATGTTTTGAAATGTAAATGTAACCTGCAATATGTGGGGAGCACGATCAAACCCGTTCATCAGCGGGTATTACAACATCTAAGGGCGATAAAAAATGCAGATCGATCATACCCGGTCGCCCGGCATTTTGAAAGATTTCACGACAAGGATGTAAGCAGTCTGACTTACTTTGTTATTGACTCGATACCTGTGAATGAGAGAGGGGGAGACAGGATTAAGAGGCTACGTAAGCTCGAATCATGGTACATTGTAGAACTAAATTCTAAAAGCCCATATGGATTGAATATTGAAGAAGATCTGTATACGCACCTATGAATATGAATTAACATTGCATTGAAGAATATTATTCGTATCCTAGCCTCCTGGAAAGTGGCATCCATTCCTTATTTTTAAAGTTTTTGTTTTGTCACAATTTAAAATTTTATTTTTTCACTTTATGATGAACTGAACGATTGGCCCACTGGGGCAGCACTGTCAAGCTGTAAGCTTTTTGTTGTTATTCCACACAGCACCACTGTGAGTTTAATTCAGTATTGAGTGGAGTGTGAAAGCAGAATTTATTCCTTATGAATGAGAAATATTTATGCTATTAAAGCATCATTTTACATATGAATGTGAAAACAAGATAGGCACGTGGAAGGGGTTACATGCCATTATACCTTCGTATTTTAAGAAGGGATTGGCATATAACGAGGGGCCTGACTAGGTCCTGAGTTCCTTAGTGTGTTTATGCCCACTTGGGCTCAATTGTTTATAGGAATGGGTTATAAATACTCTATTTCCAGAATATTAAGTGACAATGACAAATGCGACTATTTGCGTTTAACATTGAATAATTTCTCTTGGAATTTAAATGCTTTCTAAAAACTAAAAATAATTTTGCAATTGTTTACTGGAGTTAGCTCTTTCAATATGAATGAATTATGTTTGCACTATGGAATTTAACAACATACACATCGTAAAAAAGTCTTTTGTTCAGTTCTATGGATTTTACGGGTCATGTGATGAGTCACATGACACCAATGCACTTTAAATGTTGTATGTAGTTCTGAAACTTTATTCGTGACCAAGCCTGCTGGGTCAGGTGAAACGTGTTGAAAAGCGGCAATAAAGAAGAATAAAAAGCTTTCACCACATCTGACGTCGTCTCCTCTACGTATTCTGTGTTGAGGCTGAGTTTGGAATATATATTATATATATATATATATATATATATATATATATATATATATATATATATATATATATATATATATATATATATATATATATATATATTACCTACTGGCGGTAGCCAGTACGTAGTTATAGTTAGGATTATTTTGAATAGGGAAATCACAACATTCTATTGGGAAGAACTTTGGCGCCGGTTGAGGAATCTGGCTGAAAATTTCCTCAAATTTGCCTCGCGGCGCTTTGGTCCTTCCCTGAAAGTTTGGGGGGGATTCGTCAAGCAGGGGCCGAGATTAAAGGGGGGTCCCAAAACGTGTTTCCCCATGTTAATTTTTATAGGGCGGTCGACCTCACTTTTACCCCGAACGGCTGAATGGATTTCCATCAAACTTGGCAAAATTGTAGGGACTAGTAGCCCGATGTGCCTTTGCTATGTCTCAAGATATGTGCTCCAGTGGATTTTGAGTAATTTAGGTTCAAAAAAATATATATATCTATAAGCGCGCCCCGGTACGCACACCGGGGCGTGAACCAGCGCGCTACGCGAGTTCGCGTGCGGAAACCTGATTGGCTCTCGTGTGTCTGTCAACATTCCAAACAGTCCGGAGCGGCCGCCATCTTGTGTCTCGGTATGATCGAGACACAAGAGGTGGCAAAAACAAAGGGGAAAATGACCAAAAGGTTGTAGGGTAGACCCCCCTGACCCCCTAGGTTTGATGTGGGGGCCATAAAAGGGCCTCGCGGGGCAAAAAAAAGAATTAATTTTTTTACGATTTGTGCAGGGGGAGCGCCCGGTACGCGCACCAGGGAGCGTACCGGAGAGCGTACCATGGGGAAAAAAAGAATGACAGAGTTTTTAAAAAATGTAGCCTTTTTTTATAAATTGGAGGTAGTTCTAAAAAGAACTGTTTTTTTTTCTTCTTTTTGTTGTTTTATATTTCTTTTAATGTTTTTTTGAACATTTAGTACTTTTTTTTGATTTTATGAACAATTTTATATTTTTTTTGTTATTTTTATGGGGAGAAACAAAAAACAGGGAATTGTAAACGGCTCAACTGGAGCAAAAAAAAATCAGGAAACAATTATTATTTTTTGGGGCAATTGTGGTTGTCACCAGCACGGTTGATGAGCTTTATGCTTTGCTTACCATAGGTGATGGTTTTACCACAAAATATACAAGTGATCTTGTATTGCCCAAACTGGGGTTGTATGTTTGGGGCCATCGCCCTTGTCTCTGGTCCCGATGGAGTGGGTTGCTTTCTTTTGGAGGTGCTGGGTGAAGATTGGGGAGGGTTTGTGGCTAGTTCTCGGACCTCTGCCACAGCAGAGTTGTTGGGATGCCTGCGCTGCATGTGGCGAATCATGGTGTTATTGCCAAATGAATATTTCTTGTTAGAGTTCCCCCTTGAAAGTTCAATGCCACAGATTAGCCAAGTCACCTTTGCCGCATTCACTTTTTTGAGGCCACTTGGGATGGAAAAAAACTTCCATATAATGTGCTGCTTTGGCCTATATGGGGTATTATCTTCTGGCAGGAATGTCCTCCTCCCCTCCTCCTCCTCCTCCTCCTCCTCTTCTTCATCTCCACCACTGTGGTGTTGTGGTGGTCCTCTTGGTGGTGGTGGTGGTGGTGGTGGCTGGGATGCTCCTGCTGCTGCTGCTACTGAAGCCATTTTTCAGTCCAAAAAAGTACAGAGTGGTCTTTCAACAGGTCTTCTTCACTCAAAGTACAAAGTGAGAATGAGGAAAAAAGGTGGGGGCTTTCATCATTAGGAAAAAAAACTGTCCTGAACCAATGAAAAGTGTTAATTTCAGGTCACATGACCAGGGCTTTCATCATTTGGAAACCAAAACTGTCCTGAACCAATAAAAAGTGTTATATTTAGGTCACATGATTCGACGCGCCCCCGGGTTTTTCACTCCGAACAGCGGGTTCTGGATATTTAGGTTCTGATTCTGATCTTTCAGCTTTTATCCCCGGTCTTGGTCAGGTTGACGCTGCGGCTCCTGGGGCTGAAGGCCGCCTGCATCCTAGTGGTGCATCACGCAAGGTGGCATGTGAATAAATATTAACATCGGTCACGTAGTTTGCGTGCCGTAATATACACATTTCAGGGGGTGGTGGTTCACAGTGCTTGAGGGGGTTTTTTGAAGCTCACATACTTGTAATGTTGTAGGGGTGTTGGATGCGAAAGTGATTCAAGGGGGTTGTAATTCTGGTACACAGTGTTTTGTTTTACTTTGCTTTCCTTTCTGTGATGTAGAAGATCCTGGGCAAATATAACGGTTTTTGTACAGCCAGTAACTTTTAACCCTACCCCCAAACGCCTTTCTGCCTGTTACCATAGTAACAGTTCATGGAACACTTACATGAGCACAGAGGTTAAAAGTTCACCACCCTATGTTGCTAATGAGTTAGCCTCAGAATTATACTTCAATTTATAAATATCATTTCTATTGATGACTGCAACCCTGACAAAAAAAAGATGTATGTACTTTTTTATTAACTTTTATTAAAACAATAACTGGAAATATAACTAAAAGATACCAATACAATAAATAACTAGAATTATAACTAACAAAACAATATAATAAACAACATATAATATGGAGTTCAAAAGTAGAAGTGTAGTTAATCTGCAAAATAAAAAAGAAAATTAGTGTTTAAAATTAGATGGATGTGACTAAATGAGGTCAAACATTACAAGTCAAAGTAACACTTGACGATATTTATATTTTTGCCTAAAATGCTTCCACTGGCATTGTACATGCGGACTTTGGTCCACCTTTTTTTATCAATTTTTGCAGTTTGAGATATAACATCCTACCTCTGTTATTCATCTCCTACTTTCTCCTTTCAAATTATTTTGTAAAGACGTTCACAACAATTAAAGGGAACATTTTCTGCATATTTTTATTAAAGCATTTGACACAATGCATAGTGACACCGTATTTATTGAATGTTTTAAAATTAATTTTCACAAGTCTTAAAAAAGTTGAATGTAAGAAAAGTTACTTACAGCATATGCAAGACTGATTTAAAGAGGAGACCCCAATAAAGAGAGCTGGTGTGGAATTGCAAGTATGCGGAAGCACTTGCAGACTAAGAATCAGGTCAACTTTGCAAGGGAAGAGTTAAGGAGATTGAGAGATGCTCCTCCTGCTTCATGAGGAGGCCCAAGTACCAGTGGAGCAACACCGTCAACCTCTACTACACAGCCTAATATTCAATTTGGAACCCTTAAAGAAAAAAATTAATAAGATTGGGAGCTCTGTATGCCATCCTAATGTCTAATTATCTTTTAGTTATACAGAGATCTACCCTGTATCAGACCTATCCGTACAAGTGTGAATTTGAGATTATCTGCCACCGAAAACTCCTCAAGTACTTATATGCGTTACTGTTTAACTTTGTCGAGTAGTCGTAATTGTGAATCTCTCTTGCTTCATACAGCTACTTCATGCCCTATTTGAGACATCGGTGAAATGAACTGGAACAGGAGGATATACTTTCTTCAATATTGGTAACTTGCTGCTGACTTATGTATCATTGTGGTAACTGAAAAAAGAGTTAAAAATGTATATGTTGTACATATATCCAAACTTAATTTTAATGTTCATAAAAGCAATTGTTCTCAATAGGATTGGGGATAAAAAGTAATCATCAGAGCTTATATTTGGACTGCAAAATAAGATATAGTATTGCATTATACAAATGTTAGGCCGAGATTGGTCACTCACTTCATTAACAAACTCCTGGGCTTGATCTGATAGAACCCTTTTTGGACTTCCATGATCTAGAAATCCAGAAATAAATAGCAAGGAAAATTAAAAGACAAGTTTACAAAAACAAAAACAAAAAACATTTTTACTTTGTATCTGAAGTACAGGCTGAAAATGTGTAACGAGCATTAAAACGAAAAATGGGTTTCAGAAAGAAACGTCTATAAGACTATCACAATGTAGATTTATATTTTATAAAAATATTTATAGAAGCAAGAAAAATTATAACTCATACACTGTTCAATTTTAAATCACATATTTGGGCAAAAAAATCGGGAGGGCATTCTTTTTTTATGTTTGGTTGATTTCAGAATGCCTACGAATTCTAGTAAAACATGACAATAACACAGTTATCCGTCTGCAAACACATGAAATACACAAGTGCTTATCTCAGAAAGTTTTTCAATCATGAAATGTTGAAGACAAACCTTATAACTCCATTAGGTCCTTTGCAAATTTCGGCTGATAACATATGAATAGCAGTCAGTGGATCTGGTGTGTCGAGTTGTTCACCACCACGTGGTGTAGTGTATGGGCAGGACAGCTTGTGGCGACCAGTAAGTCTCAAGGTTAAGATATCTGTATAATGAGATAGAACAGGGGGCAAATAAAGTTTAAGGTTACTAAAAAACATGGAGAGCATGCTAAAAATACAACATTGACCAATCAATAACATGTGCAGTGCATGAGGAGAAAGCAGCACATGACGCACTACTTAAAAAATTATATGCGGCTGGATTAAGTGATTTGCTCAGAAACATCGCCTACCAAGGCAAAATATTTAAGTTATAAGAGCTCGAAAGCGTGCTAAAATACACTTTTGCCAAAAAATTTACTTTTTTCAATGCATGGGGCACGTGACGCACTACTTAAATGAGAAAAACTACATCACATTAACTTGAACAGCACGTAGCACACTGCTGTAGGAGCCGCCACGTGGTGCATGGCAAATTAAACAAATGCACCAGGATTAAGTGATTTGCACAGAAACAAAAGTTACGAAGTCAACTTTAACAATATAAAAAATCAGGAAATCATGCCTAAAACAGCATTGCCAAATCGAAGATAAATTTGCATTTACGCGGTATTTAAAGATTGTTCAGATTAATTAATTTAAGTGCTCACCTACGAAGAAGTGGATACGAACACTCTTAATGGCTGTGACTGCAGAATAGGAAAAGTTCAAGAAGGCTGGCAGCTTATAAATGCTTTGCAGAAGGATGGTTGGTTGAGCATGATGTCACTGGGTGTCAGAGCTGTGATTGGGCATGTTGTAATTGAGCATGCGCAAATAAAATGAAATACGTTAGAGGCGCATAGCCAGACGGTGGGACGTATTGTGCGCATGCATAACATTAACACGCATGCGCTACCACTAACATGCATGTGCAAAGTGAAAGCAACTCCAACGGGGTACATACATAGATGGATTTTGGATGTCCCCGTGGTCTTGAAGTGGCTTCAGGAGTGGGGCTTTGCAGCCCGCCTCCATAAAATAATAATATATAATTAGCCAAGCCCCAGGGGCTGGGGACCCCGGTGCCCGGAATTGGGCACGAAAGGGGGGCCACGCGGCCCACTTCCCATAAAGAAATTTAATACGTATACTCCGCTTATTGTCATCGTACCATCAGCGCACACTTCCAATCACGCGCTGAAGGCTAATTGGCTGTCAAGTGGTTGTCAACATTTGAAACTTGAAACTGTTGGCAGCCATTTTATGTCTTGGTACAAGGAAGGCTGAAGAAGCGTGTGAAATGTGTGTTTAAAACGTGAAAAGGGGAGGGTAGAAACACCCTGATCCTCTAGGTCTCCTCAGGGGGTCACACAAAGTCTCTCAGGGCCCCTATTTTTATTTCATTTTTTTGCGAAAGATCGCGGGGTGCGCATATGATCCGCACATTCTAATGATATGATCTGAGCGTCTTTGGTAATTTGCATTCTTTCTACTGTTTAGAGGAGATGCAGCAGTGCTGTATCCAGGATCCACTACTGAGTAAGAAAAGGTAACGATAACACTATTTACCTGCTAAGTGAATTTCTACCCATAGGATAACAGTGATGTACTTTTTAAGGAAGTTAAAGTAAATGATTAAAATAATAACCTCAGATAATCTCTTGTCTTAATATTTATATTAAAAATATATAAATAAGTTTTTCAACATTGAAAAAATCGCGGAAGTCGCGCACACTCCGCGTCTGATATGTATATGACGTCACACACTACCGCGCGTCCGTCGTGTTGCTTTATACGTCCATCTCGAGTATGCTCAAGGCGTCACACACAAGTCGCATAGCAACTGCGTGGGAGAAGTTGTACCCGTCGCACACTCTTCGCATATCCTAGACAGTGATCCTAAAATGGCGGACACGTTTCACGCAGTAAATGAATAGGGTGTTCTTTGGGTGCGCAACTGCAAAAAAAGAAATAAATTATAAACATACATTTTTAATATTAAAAACAATATAAAATAATGGAAAAATAATATTTTTATGTAAAAAAAATATTAAAAAACAATTTGTAATCAGCAGTGGATTGCGGGCACGCGAGTTATAGTTAACTATAACGGGAGAATTTCAATGGATTTATACAAGTGAAATGTCCAACTATAACACCCCTGAAACTGATGGTTTTTTCAGTGAATATATATATATATATTAAAATATTTATTTTACATTACACTAAAGGTTTTGTGTTCTTCTTTTAATTTACCGCTATATATATGTATATATATAGCGGTAAATTAAAAGAAAAACACAAAACCTTTAGTGTAATGTAAAATAAATATTTTTCTATATGTATATAGAAACATAGACACACATATATATTCATGTGTGTGTTTCCATATGTTTACATTTAGATCCATTAATAAATTGTACTTACATTTTTATAATTTAAATTGAATTATTGTAATATATTAAAATATTAATGATTTACTATTTTAAACCTTGATGTTTTCGTGTTTAGCGGCTCGCTCGGCCGCGGGGAGCCCTGACGCCGGGAGGCGTTTCCTGAGTGCTGGAAACTATGAGCACTCTGTGGACCCGTGGAGCCTCACTCGTGGTGACATTGGTGAAGCTGGGCAGCGAGGCACAACCAGCATTCCTCCGTACTTGGAACTTTATTTTATGAGTGGCGGGACACAGACCACTTGGTTAAAGGAACTGTGAGAGTCATGGGGAATGATTTTGGACTACTATAACCAGCATGCCCTGGAACACGCCCACTGGGGCGGGACTCTAATTATTCAAATAAATCTTGTTCCAACAAACCTGTTTCCTGCTTCCTCATGCCAGTGATCAAGAGCCTTTGCTCGAAACGCGTATGGCAACTAGGAACGCGCTGTGCTGGCTGTCGGCTCTGCCACCTGCGAGATTGGTGTGTATTCGATGGGGTGTGGCTCCCCACTTGGGCAACCTTGATGTTTTCGTGTTTAGCGGCTCGCTCGGCCGCGGGGAGCCCTGACGCCGGGAGGCGTTTCCTGAGTGCTGGAAACTATAAGCACTCTGTGGACCCGTGGAGCCTCACTCGTGGTGACATTGGTGAAGCTGGGCAGCGAGGCACAACCAGCATTCCTCCGTACTTGGAACTTTATTTTATGAGTGGCGGGACACAGACCACTTGGTTAAAGGAACTGTGAGAGTCATGGGGAATGATTTTGGACTACTATAACCAGCATGCCCTGGAACACGCCCACTGGGGCGGGACTCTAATTATTCAAATAAATCTTGTTCCAACAAACCTGTTTCCTGCTTCCTCATGCCAGTGATCAAGAGCCTTTGCTCGAAACGCGTATGGCAACTAGGAACGCGCTGTGCTGGCTGTCGGCTCTGCCACCTGCGAGATTGGTGTGTATTCGATGGGGTGTGGCTCCCCACTTGGGCAACCTTGATGTTTTCATATATATATATATATACATATATATATATATATATATATATATATATATATATATATATATATATATATTGGTGTGAAACATTATTTTTTCGACATGTTTGTACTTACCTTGATAAGTATAGAAAAACAATATTTTTGTAATCAATATTTTTGACACAATACTTATGTATCACAATATTGTGGTGGTCAATATTATATCAGTGATCCGTGACATCGCAGCTCTCACAAGAGGTGGTTTTAAGCTATACAGTCAGTTGATTTATAAAGTTCAGGCCCTTGTGAAAAATGCAGAGATGCAGCGCTTTTAACCTATAGAAAGATTTATGTTTCTTCCGGCTACTCTGGACAATTAAGATCCATTACATAACTGAGGAAAGAATGGAAGAAACCTAGGTTCTTCTCATTTTACATTTGAGACATGTGCCGTTAACCAGTTACTCAGCTTAGGAAAATCAGTGGCCTTGTGTCGTTTATTACACATTGAATGGAATGAAGATGCATTGAATGACTCTGAATGATACAGAATAAGGAAGGAATATCAATGTTAGTCCTGAAGAAGGTGGTCCTATTCACTTAGTCCCACCAAAAAGTGTTGACGTGGACAGTTGTGTTAAATTTGAATTTGGACAAGAAGCACAGAGACCAGACATAATTGTTCTTTGCCTTGTTTACATTTTTCTCAAATTAACTCTGTAAAGGCACATTTTCTGTGTTGTTTTTGATTTGTTTTATTATTATGAGATGCCTATTGTAGAAACCATGTATTTTGAATGTATTTTTTAAATCCCCGGAGGGCACTTCTCTACCCTTTGATTTGTTTTTATTCCGCATTTTAATGTGATGATCTATTTTATGAATCTCATTCTTGATATACTAATAAACTTTTTTCTATATAAGGACTGTTGTTCCAAGTGTGATAGTGCTGATTGGGTGTGATGACAGTTAGTGTCAAATATATAACATTAGTTCAAAGTGAATCTTCACACCTTTATTTTTGTGTTTTCAACATGGCAATAAGCACAGTTAACAGACTGCTTTGCTGATTTGTTGACTTAAAGCTACTTCTAAAAAGGTGGATCGCAGAATCCTATAGTGAAAAACTAGAAAGATGTTATATCTCTAGTGACCTGCTGACCATGATTCGGACATGTCATGAAATGAATTAGGTACAGGCGACCTCAGATGGGTCAGGAAATGTAACAAATAAAATCCCTGGGAATGACGGGCTAAGGCAAGGTTTGTGTCCTGGCATTTTTCTCTTTAGATTATTTATCTCTGATCTCCTCAGTGCCTTAGGAGCAGTTAACTCCTTTTCCCCCAGGAATAGGAGGGTGCATACCCCTTGCCTTATGTATGTGGATGGCTTAGTTGTAATAGATTTGACACGTATTGGGTTGAAAAGGCAGTTACAAGCTCTAACAACTATTGTGTGGCAAACTCTTTTGTAGTCTATGTAGACCAAAACAAGATCGAGACTTATTCAAAAAAGCTGAAGAGATACTTAATACCTAGCCCTTGGAGCAGGTTTAGAAGTACAAATATTTGCTTGCAATCTGAGTTGGGAAAATCATTTTACAAAAGTGAGAACTACTGTCCTACGTACAGCAAATTCTCTGAGAGGATTTGCTCTAAGGTACTAAGGCCTAGCCATTGACCCGCTTAGGAAGTCCACTGCTGGGAAGCTGGTCCCGTATTCCCTTTATAGAACTGCATTGTTAGGTCTGAATCAGTGGTCTGATTTGGACTTACTAAAAAGTGAAAACACTTTTATTGCTTCCTAAAAATGCAATTCTGCAGGCAATGAGGCTGGAGTTAAATGTTGAATCCTGGATTGTGATTACTAGAGCATAAGCCTGCTTTTCGTCTAGGTCCTGAGATACAATGCCACCAGAGATAAACTATCAGTAATGATGTTGTAGTATATAATAGGATTTGAAAATAGATTCCCTCTAAACTTAATGTCAACATTGAGGGAAATTGATGTGACACTTAGTGTAACTGATGTTGAGGATCAAATGACGGGGAACCAGCTAAAGAGAGCCCTACTCTTCAACAGTGATAAACAGTATCTCACTTCCAAAGTTTCTGTTAGTCATACCATAGAAATCGTGGAATGAGTGCACCTTTCCTTAAATTGCTCAACTCCTGCAAAAATGATTAAGGAACGTATGTGGATTCAAAAGTACGGTGTTGGATAATAATTGTTCTTGCTCCTGGAATTTGGTGAAAATGAAATACTCTGTAACACACCTGTGGCTAGATATTCAATTTCTCTTGAATGAAAGAGAAATATTCAGGCGTCCTTATTTTCTTAGGAATGGTCTATGGTCACGTTCTGATGCACAGGCCATCTTGTTGCGGATCATGACATTAGAGCATGTTATTGCCATCGTAAAGTATATCTTGCTTATTCAAAAAAGAGCATTTTGAACTGTATGAGAAATTAAATCAACACCCTTATTCCATTGAGCACTTTATGAAATAATGAATTTCAGTATTTTAATGATAACATGTTAATAGAAATAAGGTTTTAAAATTGTAATGTAAGCATTTGAATTATGTTTTGTAGGGATTTGGAGGAGATATATCTATATGAATTGTATTTCTCCCTGATACGCCGTCTCAGGGAGGTTCAGGATTTTGGCACAAATCCATGTCTACAAGTCATTGTAGCTATGGATTTGCATCAAAATCAACAATAGGGTGCAGAGAAATGCCCAGACACCACTCATGGAACGCTTCCTTTATACAAAGTAACGCAATGCAGCACAATGTGCTGCTTTTGCGTGACTTTTTTTTACAAAGCAAAAATAAAATAAATTTGCATCGCTTCGTAAATACAAAAAGGATTTTGTTTCGGGTCTGTATTAAAAAGTAACGCAAACCTGATGCAAAATGTTTGTAAACCTGGGCATTTACCTTTTAGGACTCAGATATGTGCCCTTTATGAGAGCTCATTCACGCTCATAGACGGTGGGCTTAAAAGTCGGATTTTCATGAGAATTGTATTTTTCAATTTAGAGCAATACCAGTGGACCATGAAGTGAACTAATGTCACGAGTGGTACATGAAAGAGGGTTTTTCTCCTCTTGGAGTCATAGATGTCAATTAGTGTTGGCCAGAGCAAGCCTCAGTTACCCCTGTCTTGCCATTAGATGCTTCTGGTGCCAGTGCTGCTGCAACTGATCTCTCAGCAGCAAATAATGGTGTGGGGGTGGGTCTTAGGTTTTGACAAGGTCTGAATGCTGTGATGTCATTGGGGTCAAAGAGAACAAGACATCACTTCAGTGACCCCTGATATTTTTATCTTTCAACATCCACAGTGTAAAGCTCTTAAAATGGTTGATGTTTTTAGACATTTTCTTACTATTTCAGTTTGTATCCAAGATAGGGGTATTGCAGCACAAAGTGTAAAGATATCGATGTGGCTTGCATACGCTACAGAAACTGTGGGCCTTATTTATGAGGCCTTTCAACAGTTTTGCACATCCGTTCCGTCACTTTTTGTGATGCGCGGCGGCGTAAAGCATGCCTTCTATTAACAAAGTGGCGCATCTAAGCAGTTGTGTCACTTTGTAAACCCCTGCGCTACATTATACCTGCGTCAGGTATAATGTATGCGGTGTGGGCGTTCCCACGTAAGCAGAAGTGACGCAGTGAAATGTACCAGATTTCAAGGCACCACTTCTAGGGTGCAAATGCATCAATATCATACACCTGCCTCACAGGAGGCGTAAGCCTGATGCAAGCCCTTTCACATGGGGCTTGCCCCATGTGAAAGGACACATTGCTGGAGTTACGTCACTTTTGGGACACACTCCAGCAGTACGTCACTTTCGCGCCATACAGATACGTCAGAAATACTTACGTATCTGTACTCCTTGCGACATGATGCGTCATACAGTAAATATGATGCATCAATCATATCGCAAGGAGGGCACACTGAGAAGTGACGCATCGCTGCTTCCATGCATCACTGCGTCACTTCTCATAAATGAGGCCCTAAGTGCTTGATTTAGTTATACAATGTAGCATCTTTCTCTATCCAACCCGATAGGTCTCACCTTAGCTCGGGTAACAAAGTTATACAAAAACCTCTCCCGTGCTGATTTCAATATTATTTTGTTGCTTAAGGGAGCATGTACAACCTGCCTTTCCAAGTCTTCATCTTTAAGAACCTACACTCTAAATTTACTAAACCTTTGGTATGTCCATGCATTTCACAAAGTTGCCGTAAAGACAACGCAAGGGCAATAGCAAGATTTACTGAGCCACGCAAGAGGTAATTTGTGCCGGTTTGCATGATTTTGTAAAGGAAGGTAACGAAATGCAGTTGTTTGTGATGCTTTATGTTACATATCGAGCTAGTAGTTGTTCTATGGGTGGATCATGGCATTGCCCTGCATCTACCCATGCATTTGGTTCAATTCCAGATTGACAAGGGTTGCTAAACCTGGGATTGCATCAAATTGGTACTCACCCTAGAGAAGAATGCCTCCTTGGATTTTTTTTGTTCAGGAAGGTACCTTCCTGCACAAACACAATCCTGCCGTAATGCAGGCACACTTACTGAATGACACATGGGTGCAGGTGTTGGCTCCAAGCAACACACAGTGCACTAGCTCCACGAGAGAGCTTAAATGCACCATTTCTTAGTAGATATACTGCATTTCTGCTCTCTCTGTTTCACACAACACAGCATAGCAACTTTTCTTGCTGTCCTGAGGGGCAAACATTTGCAAATATACCCAAGAATTCTGAGACTGAACAGTGTTGCATAACACACCTAAGGACACTGACTTTCCAAAGGCTTTTTTTATTGTTTTATTATATTTATTTTTAAAACCAAAAACATTTTTACACCATGATATTCACAGAAAAGCAATTAATAAAACCATGTCGTGATGTTTGCCTGTATTCTGTGTTCCCGTGTATCAAAATAAAAAAAATCTATTTAAGAAACGTTTTGGTAAGTCGATCCCTGTTGATTTGTAGTGTATGGTACTGTATGATTAATATTGAGGGACCTATAACGTGCACATCATACATGAGTCTACATAAGTTGCACTAACAACAGTACTCCAAAAAAGAGGCATTCAGGACGATCGTGTCATATTCATAAATGATCTTTTATCGTTAAAGAAAGGAATGGGAAACACGGGTTTCCCTCTAATGTTTGAACGAGTATGTGTAAAAGAAGGGCACATGAGATATTCACAAACAAAAACAGCAAGCCGCATGCTCTGCTTTAGGCGTGACAAGCAAGCATTTTCTTTCAATATGTGATATTTGTGATTCAGGGAATCTAAACTGTGAGCATCACATGCACATTCGCAAAGTCATTAAAATCAACCTGTTAGTAGCAATCAATCAGCAAACCCTCTACTCTGGGTTAAAACTATGAACATGTTCATGTGAGGTATATTATTCTTGCTTCCTGTCCACCAAATGTGTGTAAGTGCTTTCTATGGGTGTGCGAAATTCATTACATTTCTTATCCAATAACTACATGAAATTTTGTCAAAATGACATGAAATTTCGCAAAATGTAAATCCTCCATTTCGTGCTACATTTTGGCAAAAATGCCTGTTTGAGTGGGTGTATTTTTACAAAGCACAGTGAATAACAAACAGCCTCTATAGCTCAATGCATCACCGGAAATACCGAAAAAAGTGGATGGTTTCCTACAGATTACATATTGTGAAAGACCACGCTATGTAGTATTTTCTCTACACTACACTCTGAAGAGAAACGTTCTTTTCAGTCTTAACCAGAATTTTCGACTTTCATAACATTTTTTTTCAGTAAAACGGAATGCTAAGAGCGAAGACACCTCACAGTTTGTCAATCACGTCTGTCTGCAAGGCATTGCCTTTGCTCCACGAGGAAATGTGAAGGGCTGAGTCGAGACACCAGCAAATCTTCTGTTGCGAGGGAGTGTTTCTCCCACATCCATCTGCCAGACGTGCTGTATTTAATGCTAACGATATCTTTAAAAACACAAAATGAGTGTCATTCATTCTAATTCACTATGAGAGTGACTGGCTTTGATAATTCATTTCTGTGCACCCTCTTTAATGTCAAATGGAAGAGATTTGTCGTTTATTAAACAGGTTGTTGTACATAAAGTACATTTAATGAAAGAAATATCTTGGTCGTGTTTTGAATTTCTGTTCCTTACTTTACAACGCTTCTGAGAAATGAGTCACCTCGATAAATTAATTGCCATTTATTAACAACAGCGCTGTTTCAATTCCTATCATTCTATTAATCAATTTTGGGTACTATTTTTTCTTTATTTTTTCCTTGTACTCGTACCTTACAACAACGCTTTCCGTGACTAAACTGAACCTTATGAGCTCCATTCCAAGAGCAAAAATAACTTCAGTAAGTAGTACATCAGGAGCATTCTTTTATGTGTTTTTACATACCTTTTGGGATATGCCCAAAAAACCCAACTATCTTTTAATAAAAGTGCAAAGAGAGCACAGTCATTTCTATTTGTGCTAATTGTATGTTCCCTGAATATTCCGTTTTTATTCCCACTTCCAATGCCTTGACAAAGGCATTAAAAAAGTACTTTAAACTGTTCTACAGGATAACTACTGTATGTACTCTAGAATGGCTTTGTGCATAGACCCCTATATGAAGGTGCATGTACATTTATGAAAGCACCCTTCCTTATTCTGTTCTTGAAAGCACATGACCATCACCTAAAGCAAATGAAGAGAAGGGTACCTGAAATCATCTCGGGATCATATGCATTTTAGACACAAGCAAAAGACAAGCAAGACATAAAGACAGTTTGAATGGTCAATGAATAAAACTTACAGTTAAGCGATGTCAGTTCATTCTTATTTTATTAGCATAGGAATAGAAATTGTTCAAGCTGTGCTTTGACTTATCATCATGCACTAGAACACATGCACAAATTAAATAGTACAACTCTGGTAAATTGACAGGAACTAAGTAGGAGCAGAATGATGCATGATTTTTAACAGCGAAATGTTTGTTTTTGTCAAAACCACAAATAATAACTCAAGGGTGTGTGCAAAAAATAAATTAATATTTTTCCCTGACACTTGTCCACAGACGCCCTGGTATAAGTGCACGTTCATATATTAAAAGCAGTGCCTGCTGTTCTGAATACTGTAGTGACGGTACTAGAGGCTGATGTTGAGCGTGACCCAAGTCAAAATAATTCGAGCATCTCTAGCAGCCTCGAAGAGACCGAGTGCACTTTGAATGATGTACTACCAGACTACAGAGGACCGAATATTGTGCTAAAAACTTACAATTGCAAAAATGTCCATGACAAAAATTTTGACAAGGTCATTATGTACAAGTTGGTATAAGTTTACTATACTTAACTCCACGTATCTCGGAAACTCCACTGCCAGCCGGCTTTTGCAGTCATACAAAGTAGGAGCACGGACCACCATTAAGTGCACAGAATCTCCTTTTTTTGGGTTGTGCTCTGTCAGCCATTACGCCTTTCAGCACCGAAGTGCCTTGATCACATGACCCCACATATATGTACCTTGAAAATGTATGTATGTCATCAAGTTAAATAATTGTGGTGGTAAGAATAGTAAATCTGTGCTTACCTATATTTACCTATCTGATTGATATTTTAGTGCCTACATTTTTGCTACAATGCTTTTGTAGAACGATATTCTTGTAGTCGATATTCTGATATACAACCGTGCAATTGGTATACTGGCTGCGAAACTGCTGCCCTTTAAATCAGCTGTTTATTTGAGTACTGAACCACAAACTGATAATCTGGTGAACCTCCATCCACAGGAAGGCCACGGAAAAAATAATTTCAACTATGAAAGATGCAAGGTATCTCAGTTTCGGAGTATTATTTTGATAAGCATTTAAAGGAAGAGGCTGTTGATTGGTGACTATATTTACAAAGCATATACCATGGCATGCATTGGTCAAGAAACGAGCTGAACAAAGGTTGGTCCCCAACAGGGTATTCCTCAGTGTCATTTGAAGAGTAAAAGATCTAATTGAAAAGTTATCCTGGAATATAAGGGAAATTAACGATGTGAAAGACCTAATTTATTATTCTGGTTTGTGCTGATGTGTTTAAAATATTCAGTAGAAAATCTAAAGAAGAGGTGAGAGGTGGGCCTCATTCTGGGCTATTCATTGCCATTTCTAATGAAATAGTAAGTCAAAGCTGCAAACTACAAAGTAGCACCAGACAGTATTTGGCTGTTCTCTTAACTGACATAAAGAATGACAAAACTAACACGATTTTTATACTCATAAATCTTCATTTACACAAGGATTAAACTCTGCAATAATAATTGACATTGCAAGAATATTTTCTACATTAGACTTAATATTTTTGAATGTCTTGGCAATTGCAAGTTTTAATTGAAGTGCAAAATTTACATCTAAAGAAGTAGTCAACCTGTGGGAGCATTTCTTGGCCAAACCATAGCAAATGTACGCTACACGTTTTGTTTATCGTTTGCTAAGGCTCATGGAAATGTGATCCTTACATATATGCTTCCTTTCAACATGAACATGTTAAAAGTAGTGGTTATACACTCTGTAACAACCCTATTACATACTAGTAATCTTTATTACCCTGATTCTTAGGCTTGCCTTATATATATGGTGACACCCTATAGTTTGATGATCTATCTGGTGTAGGTGGGAGTGCAGTAATTTTTGGGTTATGACCCTTTAGGGGTCTAATGTGATTTCAGAATGTCATCAAAGGTATTCCCATCTGCCAATGCGTTTGCAAATTCATGCATAGTGTTTATTACTGTGTGTAATATGTGTGTTTTTCCATTTAAAAACAAAAGCACAGACTGGACAATCATTTATTGAGTGTCATTATTGCGTTCCAGTGAATGGAGAATATAAGCCCACACTTCCTCCACTGAGTGGGCCTTGGACTGATCTCCTTCACTACCCTGAGAGTGTCAAGTGTTGCAATGGGGTGCTTGGTTCCCAGTAAAAATATAATTATAACCCTAGTTTCTTACCGAATTGTAATCAAGTTCTGATAAATTTAGCAAATACATAAAGGCAGCACTTATTTGAAAGAAATGTGGAAAACTGCATTTCCAGATTCCTAAAAATAATGACAAAGGTTATAAGAAGATGAATGCTGCAAATGATATACCTGCTTCTTATTTTTGAAAACCTGCATGTGGCCATCCACGTCATTATACTTGCTACAACAGTGGAACACGAGGGTTTGAATGGGTGAACATGATAACATTTTACAGATTGCTAACCAGTTGTCCTGCAGGTATGTAAAGTTGTGTGGTACGCAGATCATATGCCAAATCCTTGGAATAGTGCCTTGCTGCTACACATCTTTGAAAAGGGTGGGATCCACATTCCAGAGTCCCCAAGAAATATTTTTTTTTTATTTGGAATTAACTACCTTCATAAGCAAAGACGCAAGAAAACATTATCCTGGCTTTTTTCCTGCTGGGGTTTATTAAAGCATCTTAATACTGTTAAATGACTTGTTTTAAGTATCCTGTGTGGATTGCAAGAAAGAAGGTTGAGTTACACTGTCTTTAAATATTTTAATACTACTTTTCATAATATTGATTTCACACTTGTATGGCTGCTATAAGACATTGGATCAGAAGTTGAAAGGGGTAAGGGCGCCACTCAAGCAATTAACACAATCTTTGTTAGGGTGCACAACAAAAGTCACTTAATAAACCTATGCTTAACCCACTGGTACCTTAGTACAAAAGCAGTCAGGCTTACCTTGTGTAAATTATGTATGCAGTACTCAAATAGTAATAAAGTAAAAACACACTCGGAAAATTCTCAAATCTATTTAAAAAAAATAGATAAGAGTAAATTAAATAAAATGATACCAAAATTGTAAAAATCTAATGAGTAGAACATATTGAAAATATTAGGTAGAAATTGCACCAAAATGTACAAAGCACAACTTACTGTCATCTGGTCTTGTTGGGCTAGGTTGAAATCCAAAGTTAAGACCGGCCATGATGGAGCATGGTGGGATGTGGATGAGCTTCATTCTGGTGGAAAGTTTACCTCCAACCTTACTTTGTTTCACGTGAGAAACTCTTAGCAACAAGCTCGTTGGCGGTCATCTGCAGGCTGGTTCTAAGCCTTGATTGAAACTTTGCATTCACGATGACTGTGGGAGGGTCAATGAAGTCCACTCACATTCTCAAAGAGACTGGAGGTCTGTTCTTTTCAATGCTTAGAGTCTCTGTTTGTTTTGGAATCCTGCTGTTTTAAGGTGGGAGGAGTACTCTCGAACACCAGCCAAGTATCCAGGTCCTATTAAAGGTTAGGACTAATTCCAGCAGGAGCCAGAAGCAGGGTCCACAGAGGTCCAGTTGGTGCTGGTAAGCTAGGCAGTTGCAGTAGAGGCCTCTGGGAGCTTGTTGCAACTCTGTAACTCTAACAGGAGTTCAAACAACTGACCCCTGAAGTAACTTCTGGGGTCCTGGGTTCAAGACAAGTAGGTCAAATATTCTCTCAGGTTTCAGGCAGCAGGAAAGACTTCTTCTCAGTCTCCACAGGTCCTGGAGTGTTCTTATGTGAGGTTCTGGGATTGCCAATACTATATCCAGTGCCAGCTTCTGGGTGGGGTATACTCCCCCTTTGTCTAACCCTGAACCTGTTCTGATCAGTTCTTCCCTTTCCATTTCTAGCCTTGCTTGTGACATAAAGGGCAGGCAGGCCCAGGTGGGAACTGCATTTTCTAGTGATATGAGAGACATTTTTAAAAGTCGGGAAGGGGCTAGGTACAGCTCTCGGGCTTCCTTTTGAAGTTCAGGAAGGTGATAGGTACAACCCTCCAGACCATCCTCTCCCCACATGCAAGAGCCCTTTGTCCACTGTCTGGAAGGAATACACATTACACCCCATTTACAGTCATATACAGTCATTTGACCCTGGACACTGGCAGAAAGGCAGTGTGGTTAGGCAAAACAATGCCAAATTTCTAAAAATTATATTTCCAAAATAGTAATTTAAAATGTGACTTTACCATTAAAGTGGATTTTAAATTACAATTCAAATGAATTGGATAAGAATTTCTCGAGCTGTCACTTAAATGTATTAATGTAACCCAGTGCTAGTCAATGGCAGAGCTAACCTTGCCTTTGTGAGAAACGTTTTGGGAGTTTGGTACTGCCAAGACGAGTACACATGTCCTACTTTTTAAATACCACGCACCCTTTGCTATGAGCCTTTAGGGCCTACATTAGGTGGGGGGCTTATAATTATTATAGAAAGGTGTAGGCCTGGTAAAAAAAAAATTGCCAGGCCAAACTGCCATTTTTTGAGAAATGCACTACAGGATGCAGTGGCAGACAAAAGACATGCTTTACAGTGCTACTTTAGTGGGTTGCACAATGAGTGTCACAACCTAATGGTAACATTTAATTTACAGGCCCTGGGCACACACAGTGTCATTTACTAGGGAGCTGTAGGGAAATGAAATATGCCAAGCCAATTAGATGTAGGTCAATTTTACCATGTTTCGAGAGAGAGCACAATTACTTTACCTCTTGTTAGCAGGGAAAAAGTACATAGAGTCCTCCTAATGCCAACAAAAACAGGTTTAGCAACAGACGGGACAGATCTGGGAAAGACCCCTGCTATAAATACCAGGAGCAACACTAGGAATAGGAAATCTGTGATATGTGAAGGGCATGTCCACTACATATAGTTTGTGTAGGTTAGAGGAGTGCTGATGCCAAAGACCAATGGTAAATCTTGGTGTATGGCCGGGATGCCCGCCACCCCCTCCCAACACAATCCCCAAGGATGGGAGAAGTCGGACACAGGTTTGAACTTTTGGAAGGCAGGAGGGAGTCACCCTCCCGGCCGTATTTATTAAAATATCAAACAAAATTTAAAACATTAAATAAAAGTTTCATAATTATGTACAATTTTACATTTATTACATTTCGATGAAGACATGTTCTTTGGCTAACCTTAACAGATCACTAATACAAAGGTTTCATAGCCGAGTCTAACATCCTGCAAATGCATACATTCTAAATTAAAATTGTACATCCTAGCATTAAGGGCCAATGGCAAGGTCTTAACCGGTGTCAGATCCCTACTACCAAAACTCTCGCCCTCACGGTGTGAGTGGCGCATGCGCAGAGGACTCTACCCTCATGGCCAACTGTAACTTCCCTTGTCGTGGTGGGGGCCCCCTTTCCACTCGGCGCCATCTTAAAGGTCGTTCGAGTTCGCGTGTGAGGTATCTGTAGGAAGGACAGCGTGGACTCCCCCCCATACCCACACTCTCTATCCGCCGTCGCGGATATCCGGCCCCCGGGAAATTAGTAGGAGGGGCATCTAGCCGCCTCCCCCCGGGAGGGGCCCATGGCCGTCTACCCCTAGGCGACCCATCCTTAGTGGGTGCCGCCTCCCCGTGGGAGGGGCCAATGGCTGCCTCCCCCCGGGCGCTCCCATCCGTTCTGGGTGGTGCCCCCCTCTAGGGACCTTGAAATTACTGCTCACCGATCATGACCTTACCGCCCGACCAAAAAATAAATACAACAGTTGTTTACCTACTAAGGAAGGAAAAATTCTGACATTGCCTTGATGTGTCATCGACTGCTTACTCCTACCAAGAAAAGCATTATCCTACAGGCAGAAGTCACATCCTTAACTTAAACATTCCTTTACTTTTCTACAAAGGAAAAAAGGCCTATCTCAGCAAAACTTTATTTAAAACAAACATTTGCCATAAGGGGCTGGTGGGTGGGTCAAAATTGCTGCTTGTTCCGTCAAGGGCTCACGAGCAACGAGTGGGTGCAGCCTTCAGAGCACAGGAACAAGAGGACGCTTCTTCGGATTCCCGCTCTATTTATTCTTCTGCGGGAGGGCGTGTACCCTCCTCCGGTACGCCTACTGGGCGTGGTCTTCGGTGTAGGTGTCTAGGACAACCCCTCTTGGGCGGGAAAAGGCGCGCCCCGGCTATGCCGCTTCGGGCATACCAGCTGAGCCACGCCCCCGCCCAAAATGGTTTCCCGGGGAGATCGGGGCACCCAACCATACGTTCGGGGGGACCGAGTGGTCGCCCCTTTCCATATGGCCGGGATGCCCGCCACCCCCTCCCAACACAATCCCCAAGGATGGGAGAAGTCGGACACAGGTTTGAAATTTTGGAAGGCGGGAGGGAGTCACCCTCCCGGCCGTATTTATTAAAATATGAAACAAAATTTAAAACATTAAATAAAAGTTTCATAATTATGTACAATTTTACATTTATTACATTTTGATGAAGACATGTTCTTTGGCTAACCTTAACAGATCCATAATACAAAGGTTTCCTAGCCGAGTCTAACATCCTGCAAATGCATACATTCTAAATTAAAATTGTACATCCTAGCATTAAGGGCCAACGGCAAGGTCTTAACCGGTGTCAGATCCCTACTACCAAAACTCTCGCCCTCACGGTGTGAGTGGCGCATGCGCAGAGGACTCTACCCTCATTGCCAACTGTAACTTCCCTTGTCGTGGTGGGGGCCCCCTTTCCACTCGACGCCATCTTAAAGGTCGTCCGAGTTCGCGTGTGAGGTATCTGTAGGAAGGACAGCGTGGACTCCCCCCCATACCCACACTCTCTATCCGCCGTCGCGGATATCCGGCCCCCGGGAAATTAGTAGGAGGGGCATCTAGCCGCCTCCCCCCTGGGAGGGGCCCATGGCCGTCTCCCCCTAGGCGACCCATCCTTAGTGGGTGCCGCCTCCCCGTGGGAGGGGCCAATGGCCGCCTCCCCCGGGCGCTCCCATCCGTTCTGGGTGGTGCCCCCCTCTAGGGACCTTGAAATTACTGCTCACCGATCATGACCTTACCGCCCGACCAAAAAATAAATACAACAGTTGTTTACCTACTAAGAAAGGAAAAATTCTGACATTGCCTTGATGTGTCATCGACTGCTTACTCCTACCAAGAAAAACATTATCCTACAGGCAGAAGTCACATCCTTAACTTAAACATTCCTTTACTTTTCTACAAAGGAAAAAAGGCCTATCTCAGCAAAACTTTATTTAAAACAAACATTTGCCATAAGGGGCTGGTGGGTGGGTCAAAATTGCTGCTTGTTCCGTCAAGGGCTCACGAGCAACGAGTGGGTGCAGCCTTCAGAGCACAGGAACAAGAGGACGCTTCTTCGGATTCCCGCTCTATTTATTCTTCTGTGGGAGGGCGTGTACCCTCCTCCGGTACGCCTACTGGGCGTGGTCTTCGGTGTAGGTGTCTAGGACAACCCCTCTTGGGCAGGAAAAGGCGCGCCCCGGCTATGCCGCTTCGGGCATACCAGCTGAGCCACGCCCCCGCCCAAAATGGTTTCCCGGGGAGATCGGGGCACCCAACCATACGTTCGGGGGGACCGAGTGGTCGCCCCTTTCCATATGGCCGGGATGCCCGCCACCCCCTCCCAACACAATCCCCAAGGATGGGAGAAGTCGGACACAGGTTTGAAATTTTGGAAGGCGGGAGGGAGTCACCCTCCCGGCCGTATTTATTAAAATATGAAACAAAATTTAAAACATTAAATAAAAGTTTCATAATTATGTACAATTTTACATTTATTACATTTTGATGAAGACATGTTTTTTGGCTAACCTTAACAGATCCATAATACAAAGGTTTCCTAGCCGAGTCTAACATCCTGCAAATGCATACATTCTAAATTAAAATTGTACATCCTAGCATTAAGGGCCAACGGCAAGGTCTTAACCGGTGTCAGATCCCTACTACCAAAACTCTCGCCCTCACGGTGTGAGTGGCGCATGCGCAGAGGACTCTACCTTCATTGCCAACTGTAACTTCCCTTGTCGTGGTGGGGGCCCCCTTTCCACTCGACGCCATCTTAAAGGTCGTCCGAGTTCCCGTGTGAGGTATCTGTAGGAAGGACAGCGTGGACTCCCCCCCATCCCCACACTCTGTATCCGCCGTCGCGGATATCCGGCCCCCGGGAAATTAGTAGGAGGGGCATCTAGCCGCCTCCCCCTGGGAGGGGCCTATGGCCGTCTCCCCCTAGGCGACCCATCCTTAGTGGGTGCCGCCTCCCCATGGGAGGGGCCAATGGCCGCCTCCCCCCAGGCGCTCTCATCCATTCTGGGTGGCGCCCCCCTCTAGGGACCTTGAAATTACTGCTCACCGATCATGACCTTACCGCCACAGGCTGGATAGTTGACCGACTATCTGGCCCCCCCAACTCCTCCTAAAGGTCATGCTTCCTCAAACCCCTTAGCCATGCTATGAAGTCTCCTATGAGTAAATCATTCCCCTCCCTGGACAGGTGAACCCCATCATTCAGATACATGAGATCACCCCGAATACACCCGTGAGGAATGCTATGTAACTGCGAAGAGCGAAACAATTTACCAATTTTATTATTAACCATTTTCACCGAATGGTTCAGTGCTGACACCGAAAGGCCCCCCCGCCATACCTTCCTGGGAATCATGTGGGACCAGGCAATTGTGCACCCCGGGATTCTTTTAGCCAATCAGCCAACAGCAGACAAAATTTGTTCAAACAACACTCGTCTACCCAGTGTCACCAAGTCATTGCCCCCCAGGTGTACTATGACTACAGATGGCGGTGACCTTTGCCGCCCTAAGAGACCCTCAAAAAATGATTCGAATTGGTCAAAACAGAGCCCGCCCTTCCCATGGAAGGCCACTCTGTACCCGTATTCCCCAGCTGCGTGAGTCGCGTGACCTGCTTTGAATACGTCCCCGGTGCGCCTCACATATGAGTGGCCCACGACCCATACCACTCTCTCTCCAGACGGTGGTCCTTGACCGCTGGTCTCCTGGTGCTGGGTCGACTGCAAATTCCGCCCCGCGTGACAGGCTCGCGAAACTGTAATTCAAACAAAAGACAAGAAGTGTGAGTGCATGTCAATTGATCTTTACAACATGTGCAATCGCACATACCTTTTGAAGCAATTCGAGGACCATCGTCCCAACTGTTTCACTTCCTCCGCACTCTGACCCCTGGCTGAAGCCTCAGTAGCAGCCCCTATCCTAAAGGAGTGGGTCCCAAAATCGCACTGGTTCATGCCCGCAGCAGCGATTGTCAGTGCTAGCACCCTCTGGAACTGAAACCTCGTCAGTGGGGTGCCATCCTTGTGCCTCAGCAAACCCCCCCATGTAGCCGCCCTTAGTGCCAAGTATTCCTCTATACACTTTATCGGGCACGTGGGGGACCCTCGCGCGCGCTGCACGACAACACTATTTCCCATAGCCCCCTGGTCGGTCTTGGACCTGGCTATCGAGACCACCATCGAATCACCCCTAATTTGGACGTGATCCCTGCGCAAGCCTCCCTCAACGTCTTTCTTATTCCTTGCGACCAGTTCGCTCACCCGCATAGCCCCATGGAATGCTAATGCGAAAGCTGCCCGGAACAGAACTGCTTCGAAATGGGAGGAGCACGTCTCGTCTAGTTTCACTACAAGTAGAGACAACCTGTCTAAGCCAACCGGGCGCCTCGCATCTTGCTTGCGACCCTCGAGGCGCTGCCAGCCGCGAAGGGCCTTCTTAACCAAAAAGGAACCCATTGGGTCTTTTATGCCAGCACCTGCGCCATGAATGAAATGGCCGCCCTATGCCTATTGGCTGTTGCCGCTGATCGGCCTTCTCTGTGCACCGCTACCAGGAACCCCAGGAAGGATTCCTCCTGACCCCAGCTCTGACTCCCTGTCGGACCCAAAAATGTGCAATAGGAATGAAACGCTCCTTCGTATGCCTTCCTTGTCCTGGGGGCTAAGCTTGCTGCCAAGAGGTCTTGTAATCCGGGGCACCGATTAGCCATAGTGCTTCGGGGAATGGTGCCGCCACTAGGTCCGCTGTAGGTAGATAACCCCTGAACGCCTGCATATGTGAACAAGAGAGTGCATCAGCTGCATGATTCAATACGCCTGGCACATGTTTCGCCCTGAACTGTACATTTAGTCTCATGCAAAGCAGCACAACTTCTTTCAACAATCTCAAGATCCATTTGCAGCGTGCTGCCTGTTGGTTAATGCATTCGACAACAGTCATATTATCAGACCAAAACACCCCTGAGCGGTCCCTGAAGTCGTCTGGCCATGCCGTCAGAGCAACCCAAATGGGGAATAACTCCAAGAACCCAATGTTACCTGTGAGACCGCTGGAGTGCCACCACGTCGGCCATGTTTGCGCCGACCATCGATTACCAAAGATGGCGCCAGATCCCACGCTCCCTGCTGAGCCAGTCCACAGACCTAGTTCATCTGAAGACGCTGGCGGCTTGTTCCACACGACTCGACCGTTGAAGTCCGCCAGAAATTCCAACCAAATGCGCACATCCTGGCGGACCTCTGCCGACAGTCCCGTACGGTGGTGTCCCTCTTTGAGACCAACCATAGCTTGTGCAATAGAGCATGAGAAGGGGCGGGCCATTGGTATCACCCTCAATGCAAAGTTAAGCTGACCCACTGTTTGTTGTAACTGGTGCAGGGTCACTTTCTCCTTAACCAGGCATTGCGTCAAGGAAGCCCTAAACTTGGCCACCTTTTCCATCGTCAAACGGAAACATCCCTCCACAGAATCGAGCTCAATTCCCAGAAACTCCAGTGAAGTAGATGGTCCAACCGTCTTACCTGGTGCCAATGGAACTCCAAAATCCCTCATGAGGATGCAGAAGTCATGCAGCGCCTGCGCACATTTCGTATCGCCGGCTGCTCCCAAGAACAGGAAGTCATCAAGATAGTGCATAACATGCCTATGCCCTGTGGCCTCTGTGAATGCCCATTCTAAAAAACAGCTGAACATTTCAAAGTAGGCACAAGAAATGGAGCAACCCATAGGCATGCATTTATCCATGTAATAATTCCCTTGAAATGCAAAACCTAGCAAGCGCTGATCCTGTGGGTGTACCGGGAGCAACCGGAACGCCGATTCGATATCTGATTTCGCCATCAGCGCCCCGGGGCCCAGGCGATTTAACATGGCCACAGCATCATCGAACGATGCGTACCGCACTGAACAAACTTCTGGGTCAATAGCTTCGTTCACCGAGGAACCCCTTGGAGCAGACAGGTTATGAATAAGTCTAAACTCCCCTCGGTCCTTCTTCGGGACAACCCCTAACGGGGAACAGATGAACTCCGCCACCGGAGGGCGATGAAAAGGCCCTGCCACTTGCCCTAGGCTGACTTCTTTTGTAATTTTCTTCTCTGCCACGCTTGGGTTGTGCTGTACCGATAACTGGTTTTTACAAAAGGAGTCCCCCCGAAAATCCCCCGCCGGGATGTGGAAGCCATGTAAGAATTCCTTCCTCAACACCCCAGCGGATACATGATCAGGGTAGTTGTTCAACCAAGGAGTCATAGCCATGATATCAATGGGTGTAGGCAATCGGTCACAACGTTCTACCTCACTCCTGCTTAGACCCTCCTTTACCTCCCGTCCCGCTATTTTTAGATCTACATGTACTCTCCGGGTGTGAGGAGTTCCCACAGCCCGCACATGCATGCCGGAACCTACATGTTCCCTGCGGTCTGTTACAGTTGCCTCGATTGAAGCCCCAACAAACCCCATGCTTGCCGCCATTCCTGCCGGTCTTGGGCTGGTAATCCCCACCGGCGCCAGCTGGAAAGGGCACAGCGGACTTTTGGCGGACGGACCCTGACCCGCTCCCGCCTAGCGAAGACGTACCTGCCGCCCCTGGCAGGAGCTGTTTGTGCCATGACACCGAGTCCAGGCAATCCCAAGTCAAAGTAGCATCGTATTCTTTCGCTTTCCGGAATTTCATATCATAACCTTTCCATTCTTCCCCCTCATACATTGAATAAAAATCCATAATACGATTTTGATAGCACGTTAACTCAGTCATCAGCTCGGTTTTACATTCCCCCATAACTGCGGTAAACATCGAAAAGTCCTTAGCCCAGTTCGTTACTGTCTCATCCACCCTGAATTCCGCCATCTTTGCGCGCCAGACGCTCGGGTGCCACAAATCCTTCTGGGTTTTAGCATATTCCATCTCGCGATGGTCAGTCAATGATGAAAACATGTTAACATATTTGTCTCCCCATATTAACTCTTTCGTGGCCATCGGGATGTGCTGTGCCACCTTCTCCCGCCTCGAGGGTAATGAACCCTCCCCTGCCATTGGCAATGCGAGCTTACCAGGTTAGGCCGTTGTTCCCGCCGTCTTCTCGTGACCAACTGCAGGTCCTACCGGTGCCACCTGTGGGGAAACAAGAGGAACATTCGCCTTTGCGATATCTCTCGACTGCCGCAATTGCTCGATTAGTAGTCTGGCCTCCTCGGCCGAGTCTCCAGGGGCCACTGCCCCCCCTGCTTTTTTCTTGAGCAAAGCTGCCAACTGGATGGCCAATTCGGGAGGTATCTCCTCATCATTCGCAGGAGTAATCACAACCGGGATCGGCAGACCTATATCTGGGTTTGGTACCGGGTTGTCTGCCGGCGTGACGGGGGCGACTGGGGGTACCTCTGGAACCGGGACTTCCCCTGAAACCGCCCTCCTCTTGACCCGTTTCCCTCTACCCTCGGGGACGACTCCCAGCAAGGCCGGGCCTATTACCTTCTTAGGGTGACCCGGGTTGCTCAGTGCAGCCAGCTGTTTTTTGACCTCCGTCAAACCTCGACCGATCGATTGGACTTGTCCGAGTTTTCGATCCATGCAAGCCATCCGGTTCGATAATAGGCGCAACACCTTATCCGTCTCGGAACCCTTTCCTGCTTTCTTGCCAGCCATGGTTTCGAGTATTCTGCTCCTAGTCGATCAACGAGGTCCTGGACTTTTCGACTCCAAATAACTGAAAGAGAAACCTGTATCAGGCCTCAAGGAACGTGTAGGTTCCGGCATGCTTGTTCGGGTTGTGGGAATTCCTCACACCCGGAAGCCAGTTGCCGATCCAAGACCAATGGTGCGGGAGGAAAGGGGGGATCCAAGCAGGATTGATGTGGTGCCTTGGAAGCAAACATCTTCGCCCATTGATATCTTGGCTTTGACCCCCTGGCTGAACCGATACCCAGATCATGTGTCCGCCGGGACTTTGAGGAATGGATTTCTGTATGGCTTCAAGATCTCGGCGGGAAATTTTCGGGGGAGCCCCTTTTGTAAAAACAACTGTCTATTCAGCAAAACCCGGCGGTGGCCGCCACAAAGATAGCGAAAGAAGTCAGCTTGGGGCGGGTAGCAGGGCCATTAGTCTGCCCGCCAGTTACGGAATTTGTGTGTTCTCCTTTAGGAGTGGTTCCAAAGAAAGACCCGGGGGAGTATAGACTCATCCACAATCTATCGGCCCCTAAGGGGGCCTCGGTAAATGAAGCTATTGACCCTGAGGTTTGCTCGGTGAGATATGCATCGTTCGATGACGCAGTCGTTCTGTTGAATCGCCTGGGCCCCGGTGCATTGTTAGCAAAATCAGACATTGAATCGGCATTCAGGTTACTCCCGGTACACCCTCAGGACCAGCGCCTGCTGGGATTCACGTTTCAAGGGAAATATTACATGGATAAATGTATGCCCATGGGTTGTTCAATTTCATGTGCCTATTTTGAAATGTTTAGCTCCTTTTTGGAATGGGCGTTCACCGAGGCCACAGGGCATAGACAGGTGATGCACTATTTGGATGATTTTCTTTTCCTAGGTCCGGCGGGCACTCGGGACTGTGCACAAGCGCGGCAGGACTTCTGCACACTCATGTGGGAGTTTGGGGTCCCATTGGCGCCAGGTAAGACGGTGGGGCCATCTACCTCACTGGAGTTTCTGGGGATTGAATCAGTGGAGGGGTGTTTCCGCCTGCCAATTGAGAAGGTGGCCAAGTTCAGGGCTTCCTTGGTACAATGTCTCCGTAAAGATAAGGTGACCCTACATCAGTTGCAACAGACAGTGGGTCAGCTTAGTTTTGCCTTAAGAGTGATGCCGATGGCTCGCCCTTTCTCACGTTTCATAGCACAAGCTATAGTGGGCCTTAAGGAAGGACACCACCGCACTAGACTGTCGGCAGAGGTTCGCCAGGACATGCGCATTTGGTTGGCATTCCTGGCAGATTTCAACGGTCGAGTGGTGTGGAACAAACCTCCAGCCTCATCGGACGAACTGGGATTGTGGACCGACTCGGCGGGGAGCGTGGGATTTGGCGCGATCTTTGGAAACCGGTGGTCGGCACAAACATGGCCGGCGTGGTGGCACTCAAGTGGCCTAACAGGTAACATTGGATTCTTGGAGCTATTCCCCATTTGGGTGGCTCTGATGGCATGGCCGGAAGACTTTAGGGACCGCTCAGTGGTGTTTTTGTCAGACAACATGACAGTGGTCGAGTGCATTAATCACCAGGCTGCACGCTGCAAGTGGATCTTGAGACTGTTGAAAGAAATTGTATTGCGATGCATGAGATTGAATGTACAATTCAGGGCAAGGCATGTGCCGGGTGTACTGAATAATGCAGCTGATGCACTCTCTCGTTCACACATGTAGGCTTTCAGGGGTTATCTACCCACAGCGGAACTAGTGGTGGCACCTTTCCCCGAAGCACTATGGCAGATCGGTGCCCCGGACTACAAGACCTCGTGGCAGCCAGTTTAGCACCCAGGACGAGAAAAGCTTATGAAGGAGCGTTTTGTTCATACTGCGCCTTTTTTAGAGCCGGTAGGGGGCCATAGCTGGGGGCGGGAAGAGTCCTTCCTCCGGTTTCTGGTGGCACTTCATAAGGAAGGCCGATCGGCGGCAACCGCCAACAGGTATAGGGCTGCCATATCTTTCATGGCACAGCTCCACGGGATACGGGACCCAACGGGTTCCTTCTTAGTCAGGAAGGCGCTCCGCGGCTGGCAGCGCCTGGAGGGTTGCAGACAAGATAAAAGGCACTCGATTGGGTTAGACAGATTGTCCTTGCTACTAGCGAAACTGGATGAGACATGCTCCTCGCCCAGCGAGGTAATTCTGTTCCGAGCGGCTTTCGCATTGGCATTCCATGGGGCCATGCGGGTAAGTGAACTCGTAGCAAGGAATAAGAAGGATGTTTAGGGAGGTGTATGCAGGGATCACGTTCAATTAAGGGGCGATTCTCTGCTGATCTCGATAGCCAGGTCAAAGACAGACCAGGAGGCTTTGGGGAGTAGTGTGGTGCTGCAGCGCACCCGAGGGAGCCCCAGTTGTCCAGTAAGGTATTTGGAGGACTACATGGCACAGAGGTTGACAACATGGGGGGGACCCTGCTTAGACACAAGGACGGCACCCCGTTGACAAGATTTCAGTTTCGGAGGGTGCTGGCAATTACAATTGCTGTGGCGGGCTTGAAGGCGTGAGATTTTGGGACCCACTCATTCAGAATAGGGGCCGCTACTGAGGCTACGGCTCAGGGTCTGGGTACAGAGGAAGTGAAACAGTTAGGGCGTTGGTCCTCGAACTGTTTCAAGAGGTATGTGCGACTGCACATGTTGTAAAAGACTGATTAAATGCACTCACGCTTGTTGTCTTTTGTTTGGATTACAGTTTCGCAAGCCTGTAACGCGGGGCGAGAATTGGAACCGGCCCAACACCAGAGGACTAGTGAGAAAGGATCACCGACTGGGGATCAAGTGGTATGGGTCGTGGGCCACTCATACCTGAGGCGTGCCGGGGACATATTCAAAGCAGGTGACGCAATCCACGCATCTGAGGAATATTGGTTCAGAGTGTCCTTCCATGGGAAAGGAGGCCTCTGTTTTGACTAATTTCAGAGCTTTGTGGAGGAACTCTTAGGGCGGCAAAGGTCACCGCCATCTGTAATCATAGTGCATCTGGGAGGCAATGACTTGGTAAGGCTGGGAAGACGGGTGTTGGTAGAGCACATATTGTCAGCAGTCAGTTGGTTGGCCAAGAGGCTCCCGGGGTGTACGATTGCTTGGTCCCACATGATTCCCAGAAGAGTTTGGCGGGAGGGTCGGTCTGTGTCGGTGTTGAACCACTCGGTAAAGAGGGTCAACAACAAGATTGAGAAACTGTTTCGCTCTACTCATTTACAAAGCATTCCTCATGGGTGTATTCGGGGTGATCACTATTATTTGAATGATGGGGTGCACCTGTCCGGGGCTGGGAATGACTTACTCATAGAAGACTTTGTAGCATGGCTAAGGGCATCGAGGAGACATGACCTTTAGGAGGTGTGTGGGGGCCGGATAGTCGGTCAACTATCCGGCCTGTGGCGGTAAGGTCATGATCGGTGAGCAGTGATTTCAAGGTCCCTAGGGGGGGCGCCACCCAGTATGGATGGGAGCGCCCGGGGGGAGGCCGCCATTGGACCCTCCCAGGGGGAGACGGCTATATGCCCCTCCTACAAATTTCCCGGGGGCCGGATATCTGCTCCAGCGGAAGAGAGTGTGGGGAAGGGGGGGAGTCCACGCTGTCCTTCTTACGGATACCTCGCACGAAAACTCGGACGACCTTAAGATGGTGTGGAGTGAAAGGGGGCCCCTACGACAAGGGAAGTTACAGTTGGCTGTGAGGGTAAAGTCCTCTACGCATGCGCCACTCACACCGTGAGGGCGGGAATTTGGTAGTAGGGATCTGACAACGGTTAAGACCTTGCCGTTGGCCCTTAATGCTAGGTTGTACAATTTTATTTTAGAATGTTATGCATTTTCAGGATGCTAGACTCGGCTAGGAAACCTTTGTATTAGAGGTTTGTTAAGGTTAGCCAAGAACTTGTCTTCATCAAAATGTAATGGAAGATAAAATTGTACATGATTCATGAAACGTTTTAATTTAAAGTTTTAAATTTTGTTTCATATTTTAATAAATACTCCCCCCGCCTTCCAAAAGTTCAAACCTTTGTCTGTCTCCTCCCATGGGGAATTGGTGTTGGGAGGGGTGGCGCGCATCCCGGCACATATGGAAAGGGAAGACCACTCGGTCCCCCCGAACGTATGGATGGGTGCCCCGATCCCCCGGGAAGCCATTGTGGGTGGGGGGCATGTTCCGGCTGGTATGCCCGAAGCGGCGTAGCCAGAGCACGCCCCTCCCGCCCAGAAGGGGCTGTCCTAAACACCCGCCCGGAAGTCCGCGCACGGATGGGCGTACCTGAGGCGGGCCCCCGCCCTCCCACAGATGGATAAATAGAGCGGGAATCCAACGAAGCTTCCTCTTGTTCCAGTGCTCTGAAGGCTGCACCACTCGTCGCTTGTGAGCCCTCTAGGGAACAAGCTGCAATTTTTGATTGATGCCGTCATAATTTAGCGGCTAGACCACCAGTATATAATCTCGGAAGTTCGAATTGCCCAAACCATTGCGGTCATAAATAAGAACCCTACTATAATAGAAATATTGAAATAAAATAAAAACATTAGAGTATACAAGCCCATTAAATGGGGTATTGTTGAGTCTATAGTATAGAACTGCGAGTATATAACACACTACAAAATGGCGACCTGTTCGCAAATATCAAACTCTGAAAACACACCAATTAATAACAATACAAACATGGGTGTGAGCAATTAATCAATTAAGGATAGTACTTAAACCAGGCATAGGAAGAGAGTAAACCACTTCCAAACAACTCGGTAAGGAGGAGGACGACGTGCAGTTCAGCTAACGCTAACAAGTAAGCAAGAGAGGGGAGCTTTACTAAAATCTACACCTTGATAGAGAGGAGGTATATATAATGTTGCCAAGAGAAGTAAATGCCGACTTTATCCCTTTCTTTAGAGTTGACAGCTAATTCTAAAAAAAGCTTCAAGAAAGAGACCCTTGATTTCATAATGAAAAGAATACAAGGAAGGAATTAAGTACAAAGCAACTCCTTTTACCATAAAGGTAAGATGTCTAGGACAAATACTTAGGTTTCTAGTAAATACATTTAAAACAATATAGTTAAAAACAGATATTGTTCTTCAGATAAAGCGGTGAATGGAATAGCGACAGGTAGCTCCCAGAGGCGTCCCCCCAACCACTAAAGAGAACACGAAAATAGGAACGGTAAGCCTTATCAAAATCAGTGGTGTAGGGTTGCAAGGAGAATAGAGAATAAACTTAGAATTGATCCAAAAAGGTATTTTCTCAGTATAATGCTCCCATTATGATGGAACCATGGTTGGTCAGCATTCCAATTGGTCCACCTGTATTCATCTTGGGTAGAGAAATGCAAGTACGAAAGCTAATAAATTACAATTTAAATAGTAAGAAAAGGAAACTATTTACACAACAAACATGTTTCCTCTTAATAGGATTGAAGTTGATCCATTTTCGTCCAACCCGAGCGAAGTATCAACAAAATTTACATATAAGGTAAAGATATGCATTATTGTACATCAAAATTAGAGAATATGCACAATAAATAGAGCAACTTAAAACAAGGTGTATTCCTTTCCAGAATAAAAGGAAAGAAAGAAATATGAGCGAATGAAAACGTGCTCACATAGACCTATAAAACAGAACCAGGAAAGAATTCACATGGGTAAGTTGAGGAATATTGATGGGTGGGACGCAAGAGCAAATAATGAACTAAAATCTGTTGGTCCCTTATGTTAATTTTACAACAGCCCCGCGGTGTCTAGAAAATAGAACGAAGACACTGTATATCAGTGAAGAATCACTAAGCCAGTCACACATTCCCCCTCAGTACCACTAAGATGTGGGAATGAAGTAATATTTTATTAGGAGGAAATAGATCCTGGATTGCAAAGTGTTTGGGGTTACCAAATATTAGGGTATAAGTTAAATTGTTATAAAAATCCAAGTGCAAGTGTTGTAATGAAATAATGGGACCTAACAAAATGTACTGTGATATGTCTTTGTAGATATGATTTAGCTGTGAACGAATCCTTGAAGAAGGTGCAGGATAAAAAAAGAGGCACCGAAACGCCGCGTCGACAATTATGTTCCAATAACAATGTATTGATTAGTAAATATGATGTCATTATGTTTGTGTAAAATAATGCTAGAATAGCATTTTTTAAAAATACTGCAAGGTTTTAATTGTATAATCTCAGGAATAACGATTATGTACATGGTTTTAATTGCATCAATTTTTAATTTCTTGAAATAAATGAATGAAACATTTTTTTACAAAAAGAATCATTTTGTGTATATTATGTTTTTCATGGTACTCTCTGGCCCAACATACACTTAGTTGTAAATTTGGTAACCTGTGTAACGTTGTAATCCCTCTCATTGATGTAAACGTCCCCTTTGGGATCTAAACACCACCCACTATTTACCGAACTCAGGAGAAGGAGCTCTGTTTTTTATAAGATCTTTGTTACTGCGCCATCCTTCTAAGTGTTGAGAATTGTGCATCAGTATTGCCATTTTTTTTTTAGTATTGTAGCTGTCATATGTGTGCTGCACAGTTGTTACCCACCATCAACATTGACATGCTGATCTGCAGGCTCACCTTTTTTGATTTGGTGAGGACCATCATAATTGACAGAATATAGTGGCAGCCTTAAATACAATTGCCGGCTTAATGGAATGTCACACAGTTTGCATATTGTCAGAGTTATATGCTTATGCATTGCTACTCTTATAATAATTCTAGAAGCCAACTTTACAAAACATTGTAGCTTAGTTGTCAAGGCCACTTTATGGACATACTTATGTTTTTTGCCATGGTCTAGCTATGATCCACAACACCAGCACCCTGCTCGACAACCTCGCCAACCTGGGACTCAAGCAACTGGTGTCCACCCCCACCCACCTCGCCGGACACACACTCGACGCCGTCTTCTCATCCAGCACAGACATCGACTTCAGCCACGCCACAGAGCTTCAATGGACGGACCACAGCTGCGTCCACTTCACCTTCAAGAGAACGACGACCCACCAACACCAGCAACAGACCGCCCGCAGAAGCTGGAACAAGATCACAGCAGACCAGCTCGCCACCTCCCTGAGCCATCACCCTCCTGCCAGCTCAGCGAACCCCAGCCAGGCCGCCGACAACCTCACGAAGTGGATCAGCAACTGCGCGGACGAACTCGCCCCGCTGAGGACCCCGCCTAGCAGACCCGGCAGCAAGAAGGCCCCATGGTTCACCGACGAACTCAAGAGCTCCAAGAAGAACTGCAGAGCCCTCGAGAAAGTCTGGAAAAGGGAACCGACACCGGACAACAGGACCTCCTACAAACTTGCCACCCGGAAACACCACCAGCTGATCCGCGCCGCCAAGAAAACAGCATTCAAGGACCGGTTGGACAACAACGCACACAACTGCAAAGAACTCTTCAACATCGTGAAAGAGCTTTCCAACCCCAGCGCAGGAAACAACGACATCACCCCATCGCAAGACCTCTGCAACTCCCTCGCCTCATACTTCCACAACAAGATCACGGACATACACAGCAGCTTCAACAACCAACCAACGCACACCACGACCGACCAGCCACCCCCCCCCCCACCACCACCCTCCACGCCTGGACCCCGATCAGCACCGAAGACACCATCCGCACGATGAACTCCATCCACTCCGGATCACCGACCGACCCCTGCCCTCACCACGTCTTCAACAAGGCCGACGCTGTCATCGCACCCCACCTGCGAGACATCATCAACACCTCCTTCGACACCGCCATCTTCCCTGAAAGCTGGAAACACGCCGAGCTCAGCGCTCTTCTCAAGAAACCAACAGCGGACCCCACCGACCTCAAGAATTACCGCCCCATCTCGCTTCTCCCGTTTCCAGCCAAAGTCATCGAGAAGACCGTCAACAAGCAGATGGCCGCCTTCCTCGAGACGAACAGATCCCTCGACCCCTCACAGTCCGGATTCCGAGCCAAACACAGCACCGAGACCGCCCTAATCGCCGCCACCGATGACATCCGAGCCCTGATGGACAATGGAGAAACAGCGGCCCTCATCCTCCTAGACCTCTCCGCGGCATTCGACACGGTCTGCCACCGCACTCTAGTACGGCGCCTCAGCAACATCAGAATCCAGGACAAGGCGCTGGAATGGATCATCTCCTTCCTCGACGGAAGAACACAGAGAGTCCGCCTACCACCGTACAAGTCAGAGGCCTCCGAAGTCATCTGCGGCGTCCCCCAAGGATCATCCCTGAGCCCCACCCTCTTCAACGTCTACATGAGCCCCCTCGCGGCCATCGTATGCAAACACCACCTCAGCATAATCTCCTACGCCGACGACACCCAGCTGATCCTCTCCCTGACCAACATCCCCGCCGCCGCCAGAGCCAACCTGCACGAAGGGATGAAAGAGGTAGCCGAGTGGATGACGACCAGCCGCCTGAAACTGAACTCGGACAAGACGGAGGTCCTCATCCTGGGCTCCGCACCCTCCGCCTGGGACGACTCCTGGTGGCCTCCCGCCCTGGGCACCGCACCCAAACCGACAGACCATGCACGAAACCTGGGCTTCATCCTGGACTCCTCCCTCTCCATGACCAGGCAAGTCAACAGCGTCTCCTCGGCGTGCTTCAACATCCTACGCATGCTACGGAAGATCTTCTGGTGGATCCCCACAGAGACCAGGAAGACCGTCACCCAGGCCCTCGTCACCAGCCGACTGGACTACGGCAACGCCCTCTACGCCGGGACCACCGTCAAGCTCCAGAAGAGACTCCAGCGGATCCAAAACGCCTCAGCCAGACTCATCCTCGACATCCCACGATCCAGCCACATCTCCGGACATCTAAGAGACCTTCACTGGCTCCCCGTCAACAAGAGAATCACCTTCCGCCTCCTCACCCACGCACACAAAGCCCTACACGACCAAGGCCCGAGCTACCTCAACAGCCGTGTCAACTTCTACGCTCCCAAACGCCACCTCCGATCAGCCAACCACGCCCTCGCCGCCGTCCCCCGCATCCGAAGAGCGACTACAGGAGGAAGGTCCTTCTCCTACCTGGCCGCCAAGACCTGGAACTCCCTCCCGTCCGACCTGCGCCTGACCCAAGACCACCTCTCCTTCAGGAAGAAGCTGAAGACCTGGCTGTTCGAGCAGTAGCGGCACCCCCCCCCCCCCCCCAAGCGCCTTGAGACCCTACGGGTATGTAGCGCGCTTTATAAGTGTCACTGATTGATTGATTGATTGATCCAATAATTCATTTCAATAGCCTGACTTTTGCATAGTTTTCTAAAAATAGATTGAATCCAATTGAAAATGGTTAATAATTGCTAATTTATTGTTGTTACATTAATGTGAGACCATGTATATAAAACAAGGTTACAATAACTCCCAACCTCAGAAGACAGGTGTTAGAAATTGGGTTCCTGGTTGGCAGAGGTATGCACCCTGTCCAAGCAGAGACCACAGTCTTAGTCTGGGTAACTCATAAACACTCCCTAAATTAACCTGTGCTCACCCCTGTTAGCCTGGTGCAGAGAAGTAAGGCTTAATTTAAGAGGCAATGTGTAAAGTATTTGCGCAACATTTCAAACAGTAAAACAGTGAAAACACCAAAGAAAAAGATAACATACATAGTTCGAAAAATCAAGCTTAATTTAATGAGCAAAACAAGACTAAAAAGTTAAAAGTCCAAAATGTAGAACCAGAGTTCTGAAATTGTAAAGAAAAAAACTGAAATGCAGTGCTAAAAACCACAAAGCGCCAACTAAGGCTATCTGGTCACGGCAGACAGGATCAAAATCAAAAGATTTGGCTGACCTTGATAGAGAGCGTATCGGATGCAGAGACCATCCTGGGCCCACTGCAAAAGTACCTTAGTTCCTTAGTTGCATCGCCTATAATGAGATGCAGGGCACTAATGCAGCGATGCGTCATAGTTGGAGAGGAGATGCTGGATGCAGTGACAGCGATGCATTGTCGTCAATCCATACAGGTAGGTGATGCATCAGTTCCAAACTGCACTACAGTGAAGATGCATCATAAATGCAGTCGATGCGCTGGTCATTCAGCAATGCTTTGGAGCCAATTTTCACAATGGCAGGGATGCATCCGCAGTTGTAGAGATGCACAAGTTCTAAACTGCTGTGTCAACTTTATCACACTTTCAAGGGCCCAGGATTGGATTGGTACCACTTGGCAGGGCAGACTAACAGTTGGCAGAGCCTCAGTCCTGAGGCAGGTGAGTTGAAGTCTTTTATGTCCCAGAGACTGCAATTGAGGCAAGCCAGCATGTCCTTGGAGTTATCCGACCCGCCTCCCAGCTGAGACGCCCTCGCCCCTCCCCCTCCACTTCCCTTATATGACAGGAGTTCCCGCGCGCAGCGTTAACGCGCAGCGACCGCGCCCAACCCGCGCCGAAGGTGCGCCAAAGGTAAGCCCGTCTACGCCCGTCCGCGCCTGGACCGCGCCCAGCGCCAGACCCCCTGCCCCTCACGCTGCCCAGCCCCCCCGCGTTACCTACGATGCCGCCTCCCTCCTAGCCCTTAACCCTGGTCGCGCCCCCAACTGCGTCCTAGCCGCCCCCGGACGCACCCATGGACCGTTCTCCTGCTTCTCCTGCAAATTTAGCAGCACCGACAACATCTCCGCTACGACCACACCACAGATTCCCGAGCCCAACCACCTACAATGCATCCTTCTCAACACCCGCTTGGTCCACAGGCACGCCATTGACCTTTGGAACCTACTAGACACCATCTCTCCTGACGTCGCCTTCCTAACGGAAACATGGATGAACGCTTCCTCCGCCCCAGACATCACCATTGCCATCCCTGAAGACTATAAGATCACACGCAAGGACCGCACCGACCACACAGGAGGAGGAATCGCTATCGTCCACAAGAAATCAATCCGCATCTCAACCAGCTCTGACGCCAACCTCGCTAACTCCGAACACCTTCACTTCCAGATCCACATCGACCCCAAGACCACACTCAGAGGCACCCTCCTCTACAGACCACCAGGACCCCGCGCAAAATTCAGTGAAGACATCACGGACTTCATCACCCCACACGCGCTCCCCTCCAAAGACTACATCCTTCTGGGAGACCTCAACTTCCACCTTGAAAAGATCAACGACCGCAACACCGCCACCATCTTAGACAACCTCGCCAACCTCGGACTTAAACAACTGGTCACTTCCCCCACCCACATCGCAGGCCACACACTCGACCCCATCTTCACCTCCAGCAACCATGTCTCCTTCAGCCACACTACGGATCTCCTCTGGACTGACCACAGCTGCGTTCACTTCACCTACAACAAGCCGAAACCCATCATCCACCTCCAACCAACTCTACAAAGAAACTGGAACAAAATCACCACGGAGCAGATCTCCACATCGCTCCTTCTAAACACCCCAGCCCTCTCTTCTAACGCCAACGAAGCCGCCTCCAACCTCACCCTTTGGCTATCCAACACCGCCGACACCTTAGCACCACTGAAAAAACGTCAACACAAACTTGGCAACAAGAAGGTCTCATGGTTCAACGATGATCTCAAAAAGTCCAAGAAACTCTGCCGCTCCCTTGAAAAGGCCTGGAAAAAAGACCCATCCACCAGCAACAAGGACGCCTTCAAAAGCGCCACCCGTACTCACCACCAACTGATCCGAAAAGCCAAGAAAACAGCATTCAAGGATCGACTTGACAACAACGCCCACAACAGCAAGGAACTTTTCAACATCGTCAAGGAATTCTCAAATCCCTCAGCCAGCTCCAACGACATCACCCCCACTCAAACCCTCTGCGACTCCCTAGCCTCTTTCTTCCACAACAAGATTGCTGACATCCACAACAGCTTTGACAACCAACCCGGAGGCCAACCCACCCTACCATCTGCTGACCATCTTCCCCCCGTAAACACCCTTAACGCCTGGAACCCAATCTCCCTTGAGGACACCATCCGCCTGATGAATTCCATCCACTCTGGATCCCCCACAGACCCATGCCCTCACCACATCTTCAACAAAGCAGACTCCGTCATCGCTCCGCACCTCCAAGACGTCATCAACTGCTCCCTCAACTCCGCTACCTTCCCAGAAGACTGGAAACACGCTGAACTCACCGCCCTTCTGAAAAAACCAACAGCGGACCCCACCGAACTCAAAAACTACCGCCCCATCTCGCTTCTCCCATTCCCGGCCAAAGTCATCGAAAAAGCCGTCAACAACCAGCTCGCCGCCTTCCTCGAAGCCAACAAATCACTCGACCCCTCACAATCTGGCTTCCGAGCCAAACACAGCACTGAGACCGCCCTCATCGCAGCAACAGACGACATTCGAACTCTACTGGACAAGGGAGACACAGTCGCCCTCATCCTCCTCGACCTCTCTGCAGCCTTCGACACAGTCTGCCACAGCACCCTTTTACAACGCCTCAGAAACATCGGAATCCAAGGAAAAGCACTGGAATGGATCACCTCGTTCCTCACCGGAAGAACCCAGAGAGTCCGCCTCCCACCATTCAAGTCCGAGGCCTCTGAAATCATCTGCGGCGTACCCCAAGGATCCTCACTCAGTCCCACCCTCTTCAACGTATACATGAGCCCCCTCGCGGCCATCGCCCGCCAACACAATCTCAACATCATCTCTTACGCGGATGACACTCAACTGATCCTTTCTCTCACCAAGGACCCCAGCACCGCCAAAACTAACCTACACGAAGGAATGAAAGAAGTCGCCGAATGGATGAAACAAAGCCGTCTGAAACTGAACTCAGACAAAACAGAAGTCCTCATCTTAGGTACATCCCCCTCTGCATGGGACGACTCCTGGTGGCCGCAAGCCCTCGGAAAAGCACCCATCCCGACAGACCACGCACGGAACCTTGGCGTCATCCTTGACTCTTCACTCTCAATGAACAGACAAGTCAACGCCGTATCCTCTTCCTGCTTTAACATTCTTCGTATGCTCAGAAAAACATTTCGCTGGATCCCCTCCGAAACAAGGAAAACAGTTACCCACGCTCTAGTCACGAGCCGACTGGACTACGGAAACACCCTCTACGCAGGTACCACCGCTAAACTCCAGAAAAAACTACAACAAATCCAAAACGCCTCAGCCAGGCTCATATTAGACATCCCACGCAACGAACACATCTCTGGTCACCTTAAAGACCTCCACTGGCTACCCGTCAATAAGAGGATCACTTTCCGACTGCTTACCCACGCACACAAATCACTCTACAACATCGGACCAGATTGCCTCAACTCTCGACTGTCCTTCTACACCCCCCCCCGCCAACTTCGCTCTTCCAGCCAAGCCCTCGCCACTGTACCTCGCATCAACAAGACCACCATGGGAGGCAGATCCTTTTCATACCTGGCTGCCAAAACATGGAACTCACTCCCCGCTTACCTTCGCCTCACCCAGAATCACCTAGCGTTCAGAAAGCAACTTAAAACGTGGATATTTGACAAATAATCCTCCTCCCCTTCCTCAGCGCCTTGAAACCCTCTGGGTATGTAGTGCGCTATACAAATTCGTTGACTTGACTTGACTTGACACTCTGGGTTCTGGGTTCAAATGATGTGGGTCAAGTCCTTCTCATCCATGCGAGTCGGATAGAGGCAGCAGGGCAGCACAGCGGAAAAGAAAACCAGAAGAATAGAGGTCTAGCAGAGTGTTAGTCCTTCCAGCAGCACAGCAGTCCTTCTTCCTGGTGTAGTATCCACAAGTCCAAAAGTTTACCAAAGTTATGGTGTCTGATACCCAGTACTTATACCCAGTTGTGCCTTTGAAGGGGGGAGACTTAAAAGAGCAGACTTTGAAGTGCAGAGAGAGCCTGTCCTTCCTGCCCTTGTTCCAGACTCACTACAGGGGTGTATTCAGCCCCTTGTAAGAGGACAGGACACAGCCTATCCAGGTGTTTTTGTGATGCTGTGTCCAGCACCTCCCTCCCATCCTAACCAGGATAGAACATCAGGATGAGAATGACCCATCAAGTCACACCTAAGCTCCCTTTGCTTGTGGTTGTCCAGAGGAAATGAACAAAGTCCAGCTGGCACCCACCCCATATGTGTAGTCAGAGACAGGCAGCAGGCACTAAATGACTAAAGTAAGAAAATGCCAACTTTATAAAAGTGGTATTTTCAAAATTGCTATTTAATATCCGACTCTGCCAGAAGTTGTTATTTTAAATTGTGATTCCAGATGCAGCAAACATGGGGGGCCAATCGCTTCGAAATTGAAATTTAAACTTACACAATGTAATAAGGTAATATCAATGTTATCTTATGTGAGAGATAGGCCTTACAGTAATGAAAATCAGTTTTAAGAAGTTTTCACTACTTGGCCATGTAAATCTTAAAATTGCATGTCCTACTTTTTAAGGAAATTGCACCCTGCCCTTGGTCTGGCCAGGACCCACATTAGGGGTGACTTATATGTATTAAAAAGGAAGGTTTGGGCCTGGTAAGAGGGTTAACTTGTCAGGTATTCATGGCAGTTTAACTGCACACACAGGCTCTGCAATGGCAGGCCTGAGACATGTTTAAAGGGCTACTCAAGTGAATGGTACAATCAGTGATGCAGGCACACCAGTAGCATTTAATTTGCAGGCCCTTGGCACATGTAGGGCACATCACTAGGGACTTATAAGCAAATGAAATAGGCCAATTGAGGATAAACCAATGTTATCATATTTTAAGCAGAGAGCACATGCACTTTAGCACCGGTTAGCAGTAGTAAAGTACCCAGAGTCTTAAAGCCAAGAATAACTAATTTAAAAAAAGCGGCGGAGGAAGGTAAAAAACTTCTTCGGGGGCCTTCAAAAAGGGCCATTTCCAACAACAGGGATCTGTGTTTCATTTGCATAAGTTTGCGTGTATTTAAAGGCTTTTCCATTAAGTTATTTACCCCCACATGCATCAAGCATTTTTGGATTCGCAAACGGTGCGATTCCTTAAAATCGGCCGTTTGCGACTCCAAAAATGCTTTTTCAGATGCATCATTATTTTGTGATGAAAATCGCTAATTTTGCGACTTTCCAGAATGCGATTGCATTTAAGGAATCGCAAATTTGCGATTCCTTAAATGCAATGCATCATTCTGAAATCAAATTGAGAAAACAAAGTTTGGAAGTGCATATTACCACGAGGTTGAACCTCGTGGTAAATTGCTAAAAATGTTTAAAATGTTCTAATTTACATTTTAAACAATGTCATGTTACAGGCACACATGTCCTTAGGACATGTGTGTGTGAAACATCCATTTGAAAATACATTTCAGGGGTGCGGGGGGGGTCCTTTGGACCCCCCCCTGCACCCATGGAATGCATCAACATTTGCGAATTCCAAATTGCGAATTCGCAATTTCCATTGATTCCTATGGGCCTTTTCGCCCATAGGAATCAATGGGAATAGCGAATTCGCTATTTTGAATTTGCATAATATTTGCGATTCGGTAAAAATTTCGATTTTTACCGAATCGGAAATATTTAGCACTTTCTATGATGCATCCCGTTTTGCGAATCCATATTTGCGATTCGGTAAAAATCGCAAATTTGGAAATGCAAAACGGGAGTCTGATGCATGTGGGCATTAGTTTCAAGTGCATCATTGCTTTTGACCATTTGTGGGTGAAAAGTACTAATTTGCAGCAATTAAATCAATGTTAATTCCATAATTGACCAGTGTTGGTCATCTGCTAAAAAGAAACGTTATTTTTGGAATGTACTAACACATTTTGCAGTGCATTGTCCTTTAGAGACAGTGTATAGTGTTGACAGTTGCAGAGAGGAGGGGAAGAATCAACAACAGTGATGACTCAATATTGCTGTCTTCTGACGACAACTGTTTTCTGACATGAAACACCAATGTCTCTGAACCTCATCCTGGGTGGAACTCAAATGCCTACTCCTTAAACATAGGACATTTTTAAAGAGTGCCCCTAATTAAGCTGTATGGCATTTGTCTCATCGGACTGCAGGAATCCAGGCAGAAGCTCCGGCCGTGTGGGGAACGGCGGTGGGGAAGCGAAGCAGAATTTCCAGTGCCGTGAGGGGAACAGCTGTCAAAACTACATGCCCCAGGTGCCCCAGCAGAACACCGGCGCACCGGTGACGCCACAGCTAGCACCCGGAGGCGCTACTTCACAGCATAGCACCGAGCGCTCTGGGGGCCCAACAGCGGCATTTGTCTCACCGCACTGCAGAAATCCAGGCAGAATATTCCCATGGGACGCGAGCGGGCGGTGCCTGGCTAAGCCCGGGTAAAGGGCGGGCCGTCTGTGGCCGTCCGGGGCCAGAGGAGGCCGGGCTGGGCTCCTTACCTAAGCTGTGGACTACGGTGAGTGAGTATACCTTAGAAAACAATGGGAAAACGCATAGCCCCTATTATTACCCCGGTTCCCAAGACTACTACTACTATCACATCCTCATTTGAAAATTTGTTGGAAAATGCAGTGAATATGGTTAATTTGGAGATTGAAAATGCAGAGAGAACACTCTCCATGGGCCAAATACCATCATATCAAGTCCCTCCTGATGGTTTAGAGGAGGGTGGCTTTGTGGCTCCGCTTCCATTATCACCAGCCATAACAATAAACAATTCTGTTCACCGCCGGAACGTACCTGAGGACCCCGTGAATAATGATGATGTAACAGAGTTTTCTGACTCTCAACAGGGACCTCAAGTCTTACACAATGTTATATCCACAGTTACAACGACAAAGAATGTGGGGGAGAAAAGGCAGAGAGGCCTTGTGAAATTGCCCGTAAGTAAGAGGAAACAGCCCCCCCAAAATAAATCGCAACCAACCCCTATGAGTTTGTGGACACGAGGTACAACTGGATCTAGTGGGGTGCCTGTTTGTCCTACTGTGCAACCAAATATTAGCCCCGTAGATCTGACTGAGGCAGAAGTTGTTCAGCCCTCTGCTTGTACACAAACCGAGTCAGCACTGGAAAAAGGCATACAAGAAAGGTGTAATGGAAACCTAATTGAAACCATACTGGATTCCACTTTTAATCGCTTGAAAAGTCTAATGGACACACAATTTAATGTTATTTTCAAACTTCTCGATAGATTGGAAAACCTAGTGAAGAAGGAGGACTACTATCATTGATCAAGGAAGGGGTGATAGGCTCCTAAAGGACTTGGAATCAATTAACAAAGGAATCACAAGGTGGAGTGGTACTTGTGCATTGCTTGATATTAATAATGTTTGCGAAAGATGTAATGGGAAAACTAATAGTTTACCAGTCAATACTGTGTCTTGTACAGTATGTCACCATTGGAAAAAAACCCTGAAGTAAATAGGCCCCCTATTGACCATTCACCCCCGATAGTAGCCCCGGCTGCAGTTTCTGTGCCGGCCCAGGCAAAACCTGTTTTAGATTTAAGCAATAGGCTTTTTACTGTCTAACAGGTCAAAAAACATGCGAAGGATGTCCTCCATCTACCCCAGAGGCATGCCCTTATGCAATAATTCTAACTGGTGTACCCCCCTTAGAGATATCAAAATGAGTCTTGGGACCAGCTTAAAAATAAATGCATTGATTGGTTGTGCAAGTATAAGGGGGTGGGGCGGGAGATTGCCAATGATATTTTGATGGCGCGTAGGGTAGGATGGGTAGGATCCTCCACTAAAAACATCATGGGAGACTGTATAGTCGTGAATCTGAGGTACCCTTCACTGGTGAAATGGTTACTAAAAGTTCCGTCAGATCAGTTTAATGGTTCCACAAATATCACCATAGTATCGTTGGGCTTTTTCTACAGACCTCAACAGAGAGGACACAACCCAGCCACTCCACTATATTCTACATATAATTGATTCACAGTTTTATCTGACCTGGAGAGGCAGGATTGACCACCAAACAGACCCTTGAATATTGTAGAAGTGCAAGCGGGATTATTGTTAAATTGTTCGGCTACCACCGAATCTAGGTTGATAGATACCCCCAATGAAATTTGCTTGGTAAAATCATTAGCGACTTGTCCCGTGATTTTTGATCCACAACCCTTAGATCAAAATTTAAATATAATTAGCTGGAACATTGCAGGCTTAAAAGCTAGATTGAATATAATGAAGTGGATTGATTTGGTTAGTCAATTTGATATTCTAATTTTCCAAGAAACTTGGTGCACTAGAGACCTGCTGCTTGATGGGTTTGCCTGATATAACAACATTGTACCTAGTCCTGAATCTGGCCGACCAAGCAGGGGATTATCTATATGGTTAAAGATTACTGCGGACAGCAATATAAAACCCATAGAGTCGAATGATGGGAATTTCCATGCTCTTATTTATATGAAGGGAATTACGCTGTGTTTAATACATTTTTATAATAACGATTTTACATCAATGCCAAATAAGAATTTTAACAATTTATTAGATTTTATTGATAATCTGGTAGATGAGGAAAGGTATGGCAAATTAGATGGAATTTGTGTGGGGGGGACTTTAATGCCCATTTGAACAAGAGAACAGATAAATCTGCTGTTATATCTGCCCGGATAATCCAGTCTAGTTATTTATCTACCCGCGATCTGGTTAATGTAATGGATAAAGTAGGATGCGAATCAGATAAATGTGTTTTGCCTAGCTATAGAGGTCGCAGCTGTTCAACTACCATAGATTATGTTTTTATTTCTTCCTCCCATGAGAATTTCTTAGTCAAGGCTGAAGTATTAGGCACAAGTTACAGCGACCATAATCCAATTTTAACAACTATTAGATTTCTTAATAAATTTCAAAAACGAGAGGAAACAGGGGTGAAAAACCTGAAGGCCTCTAGAGACAAACTGAAAGTGATTTGGAAGGGCATAGATAACAAAGCCTTACTTGCCCGCACCATAAAATCCTATCCGTCGTTAGTGGAAACATGTTTGTCTAATACATGCTCAGGAATAGAGATAGTCCAGGCTTTTTCTGAGTTATGTGCTGGAATCAAATATGTGATCTCTAAACCTGTCATGAGTCAGGGCAAGAACCCTAGATGGTTTGATGGTACTTGTTCCCGGGCCAATAGGGATCTTCGCGATGCATTAGACGGCGAACAAAGGGACATGACATTAGTCAGATTATTGAGAGAACTCTATATGAAATCAACCAAATTATGTGCAGAGGAGGTTTTAAAGGAACGGTGGAACTCCCTTGCCTGCGCAGCCGCTCTCAAAGACGTAACTGGGTTTTGGAAAGAGGTTAAATCAATGCGGGCTATGGGACTGAACATTACTCCCCTAAACTGTAACATATCTAGTAAGGAATGGGAGGAACACTTTTCAAGAATATATACAGCCCATATAACAAGCACTGATAGCTACCCCCCCAGTTACCAATGTGACAATATCATTAGCCGAGGTAGAGGATGCCATACATCAAAGCGCAGGGAATAAAGCCCCAGGCTCAGATGGTTTGTCAATTGATCTCATTAAATCTGAACCGGATTTTTGGTCCCCTCTTTTATGTAACGTTTTTACTAATTTGACCAACTCACCAACTCCAAAAACCTGGTCAACGAGTATAATTGTGCCCATTTTTAAGAAAGGGGACAGATCCAACCCTAGTTGTTATCGCCCAATATCCTTGATTGATAATACTTTAAAGATCTTGGGCAGGGTTGTTTTTAATAAGATCAGGAATTGGGCAGAGGATAAGCAAATTTTGAATTGTTGCCAGTTGGTTTTTAGGAGTAGTGTTGGAACTGTTGAACGGTGCCTAAATTTGAGTCTTATATTGGGAAAATATACTGTTGCTAAAAAAGTACCTTTATATTTGGGTTTTATGGACTTAACTTCAGCGTTTGATTTTGTTAATCGTTCAAGTCTATGGGAGATTCTTTTAAATTATGGGTTGGACACTGAAGTTGTGCACTTTTTGGTGTATTTGCACAGAGATCTGAAAGCACGGGTGAGGATCAACAATGAAGGAGGGTTTCTAGGGACATCCTAATTGGCAGAGGGGTGGGACAAGGGTGCGTTTTAGCTCCCTTGCTTTTTATTCTTTATATTAATGAATTAAATAACTCCCTGTCCGAACTAACACGGGTTGTACCGAAAATTAATGGTCAATTTTACCCCGTACTTTTATATGCAGATGATGCGGTCCTAATGGGCCGCACACCAAAAGCATTACACATTTTAATCTCAGGTTTTGTATCCTTCATGGCGAATTTGGGACTTTGCATTAATTAAAAAAAAATCTTATATAGTATCTTGTGGGCCAAAAAAGCACCATATTAAGCACATAATGTCTGGAAGTCATCTTTTAAAAAGCACTAGCACTTTTCCTTATCTGGCTTTAGTTTTTTCTGAATCAGGATCATGGCGTTCGCATTTAACTCAAGGTAGAAATAAACTTGGCAAGGCAATTAGTTCCATCATTAGCCTGCGACAGCCCAAGAAGGCTGAAGTGGTGATGCCATTATTACAGATCTATAAAACCCAATTCCTGCCTACGGCGACTTATGGCGCCGAAGTATGGGGGCATGTAAATTGTAATGGAATACAAACGGAGGAAAATAGATTCTGTAGAAAGATTCTAGGGGCTCAAATTTCATCACCTACCTACATATGCCATGAAGAACTAAACTTACAATATGTGGAGGATTTTATTAAATCGCGACCTGCTCTATTTTGGCTAAAGATATGGCGAAACCCAGCTGCGATTTTAACCCTAGAAATTATCACATATTTCCTCAAATTTGATGGAGGCAAAGGTATACCCTGGCTTAGAGCAGTGCAGAATAGTTTAGCCAGCGTTCAGCTAGAATATACCTTTCATCTTCCTTTAACTGCAGACGGTATAAACTTGAAGGCAGTGAGAGGGGCACTATAGGATTTATATCATGAAGAAAGAGAAAAAAACGAGTTTTGTAAACCTTCAATTATTAGATATATTCCCATCCAGAGGTCATTAAGTAATAATTATTTTATGCCACAGGACTATTTTAGGAAAAATATTGGAAAATGGAATAGGAGTTTGCTCTTTCGCCTCAGTGATAACAGCATAAAATACTCAATCTGTTTCCCGATCAGTTTTAATAGTAACCTGGAGGAGACATGCTGCCCATGTGGCATTGGTTGCAAACAAACAATGTTACATTTTTTGTTCTCCTGTAAATTTTATGTAAGATATACAAAACAATATTTAATCCCCTATTTTAAGGTAAATGCGATTTTTGATAATACCTTGGCATTCCAGGAAATATTGCAGCTGGGTTGTGATGACATGATTGTTCGAGTGAGTTCATTTCTGCGAGCAGTGGTACGTTCACGAGCTACCATGAATGCATCTTAAACCATGTTACACACTTGCAATAGCTCCTCGATATGGATTTAGCATACATAGCTTATTTTGCACTTAGTCTGATGTTTACAACTGCTTACTTGCAGTTAGTCCAAAGTTTACAAATCTGCGATCTTTGCACAATAATGCTGCTAGACTTTCTGTATTTATTGAAGGTTTAAATTTGCGTTTATTTGCACGTTATTGCTACGCCTTGCACATTGGTTTTATGCTATTTATTGTTATGTTATGTTATGTTATAAAACTCTTCTATAGCGCGCGGCTACTCCCAAGAGTGTCCCGGCGCTTTGGCAAAGAGGAAAAAAACAGTACATAACACAGTGCTCTACGTAGGTGGCAAAGATATTACTGGGTGAAAAGCCACGTCTTCAGCTCTTTTCGAAAGGCGAGCAAATTGGACAATGATCGCACAGCAATTGGGAGCTCATTCCAACAGCAAGGGGCCAGATAACGAAAAGAGCGGCCTCCAGTGCGGGCTCGTTTAATTATGGGGACAATAGATTTTGCTTGTTGTGCAGACCTCAAGGTTCTCTTTGGAACATAAAAAGCCATCCGTTTCCGGATATATTTAGGGCCGATGTGATGAAGGGCTTTAAAGGCCAGAGTCAACACTATAAAAGTGACTCTCTTGGCAATAGGGAGCCAATGCAATTTCTCCAGCAGCTCTGACGCACGTGCCCTTCGCGGCAGTCCAAAGATAGCTTTAGCAGCCGAGTTTTGCACAACCTGCAGGCGAGCTAGGAGATACTTAGGGAGGCCTAGGTAGAGGGCATTTGCATAGTCAAGCCTCGAGCCTATCAAGGCTTGAACTATGATTTTTTTATGTTGAAGAGATATTAGGGGGAGGAATTTCCGCACCATCTTCAACATGCCAAAGCATTTTCCAGTCAATCCTATGACTTGAGGTCTAAAAGAAAGATCTACATCACATAGGATGCCCAGATTTTTGGCTTTTAACGAGGTTTCTCTAGGCGGTGCCATATCCTGTGGCCACCAGGACCTCCACTCAGGATTTGGTGGGCTTCCAAAGAAAAGCAACTCTGACTTATCAGAGTTGCATTTCAAGCTGTGTCTCTGAAACCACTCAAACACGGCTTCTAGACACTCCCCAATCTGATTGCCATCAAAGTCCTCTCCCTTGTTACATGTGAAAAGTAGCTGGGTGTCATCAGCATAGGATATGATCTGGGCACCAAAAGACTCCGCTACCTCCGCCAGAGGAGCCATGTAGATGTTAAACAGGCAGGGGCTAAGAATGGACCCTTGCGGGACCCTGTAAAGTCTATTGTCCTATCCCCTTTTTAACTCTTCTTGTTTTTTTATTGATGTTGATGAATGTATGTTATATGTAATGTATGTTATATGTACATTGGCAGTGATGATTTGTGCTTTTATTGATATTTTATAACCAAATAAAGACCATTTGACTTGACTTGACTTGACATTTTAACTAAAAAATGTGTTTGGCATTTGAATATCAATTTTAAATACCTTGGTCACCATTCTCACATTTCTACATTATTTGCATTTGTTTTATCTATAGTGTTCAATATTGTCTCCTAAAGCAATCCAGTTCAAATAGCTGAATATGTTTCCCTCTACACCAGTCAATATCCTATTACATTGTTATTTCCACTTTGTTTTTCAATAACAGGATAAGCATCTATTTTTAGCATGTGAAAACCAATCACATGATTTACCCCCGTTTGAGTCAAATGATTGCCAATCTTATCTGCTATGGCAGTAAACCAGCCATAGCACAAGTTCCCCTTGAGAAATGAGAGATTCTGTTAATCCCTGCACCGTGTGGCAGGCACCACAAGGTGCCTGCCACACAGTTCAGGGATTAACAAGGGGCACCATAGCTGCCCCCTCAGCCCATACCCAGAGGCCCCAGGGAGAAAGGGGCCCTGTTAGGAACCCCACACTCACTTACTGCCAAGCTTTCCATGTCGGAAAGCCCGCAGGAAAGCCTATTAGAAACCGAGCACTGTAATTCCAATGGGACAAATGCCGTCCATTGTGATTATGTGCTGGTCTCCGACTGGCCGACGGGCTCCTTGAACGCATCGGAATCCATCCGGGCTTACCGGTCGGTTTCACTTTCGACTGCATAGATAGTAATTAGGCAGTTGTAAGTGCAGGTCAGAGGATTTCCGAGCCTCATCATAATAAGGCCCATCATGATAAGCTTTGAAGAAATGCCATTAGGTCAGACACACAAATATATGTTTGCAACCTACTTGTTAGTGTTCCGTATGGGGCTATATTATGAAGCATATAAACTTAGAGAGCATAGTACTTATAAGGAACAATGTTTTTAATTGTGTTCTATTTATTGTTAGAAATTGGGTTACTGACTGACTGGGGTGTGAGTCCTGTTCAACCAGAAACCACAATCCTAGTCAGGGTAAGGCACAAGTGAGACTCAAATTAATCTGTGCTACAACTACACCAAAAGACCCCACACCAGGTCAGAAAAATGAAGCAAACTTTAATAAATAAATCAAGACCAAAATTACAAAAATCCAATAAGTAGAACTGGAGTTATGATTTTTTAAAGAATAAACTGTAGAGCAGTGCCTAAAAGCATAAAGCACCAACAGGGGATATCTGGTTGTGCTCGACCAGGCCAAAGTCAAATGGTCTGGCCAACCCCGATGTAGGGCGGGTTGGATACAATCCTAGATTAGTGCCCCTAAAGGTTAACCTTTAAAAATTTTGTGCTAAGAGCCCCATTTTATTTGGAGAGGGCCGCAGGGAGCAGGAAGAGTGTCGCTTGTGGTGGTCGGTATGGCACAAAGAGCAGGCCGGGCAAAGTGGACAAGCAGGCTGGATCTTTGCATCAGTGGTTCCGCGTTGCCAATGATGCTGTTGTGCGAAGAGAAGAACTGGCAAGGGCTCGCAAAGATTTTTGGTGCAAGCAGGAGGGTTCTGATGCGAACGGGCCCATTCACTGCCACATAGAGACCAGAAGCTTGATTTTAAGGGCTTGTGTGCCACATCAAGGGTCCATGACTGAGGAGGAAAACATTTGGGAGTCAGGAACTTGCTGGGGAGCCTTTTATGTCACTGAGGCTCAGATCAGGAGGCCAGCAGACTAGCCTGTTGAGTTGCAGGTATAGTTCTTCTTCTCCAGGCAAGTGAGCCGCAGGTCAGTACAGCAGGACATCAGTACCTTTACAGCAGCAGTCCAGCTGTTCCATTTTCCCTGTAACAGCAAAGAAGTCCTTCTTCCTGGAAGAGTATCCAAAAGTACAAAAGTGTGCTGAAGTGTTGGTGTTTCCGTTACCTCCCTTACACACAGTTGTGCCTTTGAAGTGGCGCGTTGTTTCTAGAGGCATGCCATTGAAGCAAACAGATGACCTGCCTTCCCTACACTGCCTCCAGACTAACTTCAGGGGGTATGCAGACTTTTGTGTGGAGACAGGATATAGCATATTCATGAATAAGAGGGGCTGTGCCCAGCTCCTCCCTCCCGTCCTGCCAGTGATGGCCCATACAGTCAAACCTAAGCTCTCATTGATTATGGTTTTCTAGGAGAAATACAGAATGCCCAATTGCCAACTACACCCAGTAAACTGAACAGAGACAGTCTGCAGGCACTAAATGTAGATAGCAAAAAAATGTCTGTTCTATTCCTGAGTTATGGCCATTTAGCGAGCCAGCTTATTCCTTACATTGTCCAAGAAAATAACATTTCAGCGATTACCTTTTTTTGCACACATTTGCATGCACGACAATGGTGGATTAATTTCTCTGAAACTATTTTGTTTACACAACCATGATTCACTAATCTAGCGTGCACATTGCAAACACTGCTTTTTATAATAAATAATAAGCATCCCGATAGATTGGTAGAGGAGGCACTTCTGCTGACAAAGAAGGTCCCTGCATGCTGAGAAATCACTGCGCACCGGTCTGACATTCCATGAGACCAATATGGGGTACTTCACTCTATCCGCTCAGGTAATGGGGTTGGATCGTCCCTTGGGGGATTCTTGGCTTTACACCTACACACACTCTAGGTGCACTTAGAGTAGGGTCCACATCACAGAAGTCAGAAATATTACCATATTCATATGTATGCCAGCGGATATTCATTACTGCAGCACCATGGTAGAAATGTATCTACTGTTTACTATCTTGGTGTATGTAATCTCCATTATTTGCTTCTGTCTCCTAATCATTGCAGCACACACATTGTATGCAAGAATAATATTGGTTCAATAAATATTATTGAAAATGTCCCATTGTGTATTCTCTGTACATTTCTCTGAGAACAAGTAAGCACGAGTGACTGAGCAAAATATTTTGTACTGTTTCTACGATTCCTGAAGAATAAGGGTTGCCATGTTCAGTGGTTGCCAGAAACCATTTGCTCCCTGGTAATTTAGGGGGCTTACAGTGTCACCATGAGCTAGCTGGTCTATGAGGTAACATATCGTGTGAGGTGTCCGGAACTAGTCTAGGTACCAAGCCCTTAGTTTATGTTTTCCAAACAATGCACAGATCCGCCGGATTAGTACATACTACACATCATGGCGCCACCAACATTGATTAGGCCCTTATTTAACTGTCAAATCTGAGAAGTTCAGTCGTGCTTTGTCAGAACCCATACTCACATTAAACCGGATATGTTAGTAGTAGGAAGAGGAAATCCACCTCAGCTGAGTAGGAACGTCCTATGTATTGGCTGTAGGTTTTATCAAGTTTGAAGAATTAAAAAATATTCCCATATTGTACAAAGAGAATCTCAATAAATTCCTTTTTCATTCAATCCTTTTCATTTTTTACAATGACCAAACATGGAAAGGACGTTGAGGTACAAGAAGACACTCTAATTATTTCAGAAAATTTCAGACAGGCAGTTACTATGACATTTTTACAACATGGCCTCCCGGCAACAGTTGGAGATGTTACCTTTGTGGATGAGGCACACGAAGCATCCAGGACAGAGGTATTTTATTCTTGGGTTACATTCCCAGCTGCAGACACACACACACAACACTAAAACTGTTTCACACTTACATTGAAGATGAGACACCAGATAAATAATTTCCATACATGGATATAGAAATCCCATTAACTTACCAGGAGCACATAAATTAGTTTAAAGGTGTCCTCACCCACACCATAGAAAACGAGAGGCTGATTCCGCTCAGTAAAGAAAGTTTGTATACATCACACCCAGAATTTAACACAGGCTAGGGAGAAGTAGAAATGTGCATACTGTATGATGATTTAATGAAAAATTACAGAAATCTTACACAATACATAATGCAAACACTTATAGTTTAACCTGTGAGGGTTGCTCAGGCTGCAAAACCTCAATTGAATACTACGGATATCAGCCCACAAATGCTGAATGCCGTAATGGGAAGAATTCTCATCAGTCAGGAACAAGTACCGTTCTGGATAGCACAAAAATAGCACAGCTTGAAGCAGTTTTTCACAATACAGGCCCACAGGTCAAACACAGAATTCTAACAATTTGCTTGCCAATGGGGTTATCTCTTCAAATAGAAGATTGTGCCTCTTGGTGTACAGCCTTTGCTGCCGTTTACACCAGAACTCATAGTACCCCTTCAATGAGTGGTAATACCAGATGTATTTACGCAAATACAGCATGAATACGGGACAAACCCAGCCCTGGACTGAGGGATGAAACCAAGAGGCAATTTTACCCAGGTTTCTGCAATTATGTTAAGCAACATAAAATGGGAGGCAGCTGTGATGGCTATATACCAACGCCTGAGTGAACTGACTCCTATTCAACAAGACAGAGAGTTACCTTAGATTGTCAAAGAAACATGCACTTCCTTGAGAAGAGATAATCTGGGAGCCACACTTGGAAAATCGGTGGTTATGAGTAATTTTGAAAAAGACATCTCAAAGCAAGTACCAGATCCTTCTAATAAGGCAGGGTAATAAACAAAAAAATAATAAAATAAACAACAATGACAAAGTGGGTCTCCTCAATAGGAGCACACTGAAAAGAGATACAATCTCAGAAACAATGATAACATTAGAAAGCCTGACAGATATAAGGATAATGGCACATGTTCCTCTCGTTCCTTTCAGGATCAATTTGATAAATGGTCAGAGTGTAGAGGATGGTCAGAGCAAAGATCAGAAGAGCAAACTAAGCCAAAAAAAAGGGAGACACATTGCACTTCAGACTACATCATCAAATGAGAAGATACAAAAAATCTACAAAACTTCAATTTAAAAATAAAAATGTAGAAGGGATTAATATCAGAGAAGCCTAGACGACTGAGGATTCTGCTTTTGAAAGAAGAATGGGCAGTGATGATGCTGGAGAGTGCAGCAGAAGTAATAATAGCTCACCAGAATATGATGGATTTTCTAAAAGTAGTAGCGCTGAGTCAGTATATCGTGGTGAAAACACCTGGTACAAGAGTGAGTGTCCAACATTGTTTACACAGAATAGCACTAAAGATAGAAGGGAACATACAGAAAGGACCTTACACATGGTTACAACATTCTTTTGGCTGAAAAAGGTTGGCCATCTGAGTTCATATTAGATTGCACAATGGGAGAAAAAGTAATTTTTCCTGCTTTCTCCGACCACATAGCAGAATCAGTTAAAAATGTGGTAAACAGTCAAAATATTGAGTAAAAATATCGAATGGACATAATATCGAGTTTAAAATAAAGAATGGACAAAATATCGAATGGACAGGATATAGACATCAAAAATATTGTTTTTGAAGTAAGTAATGAAATATCGAATGTTAAAAATATAGATAGTTAAAATATTGAAGTATATAATATAGGTTATTAAAATTATCGAATTTTTAATATTATCGAATTTTTTATAGTATTTTTTATGTTATTATATGTGTGTATTTATGTTATAATTTATTTTAATTAATGAATTTTGTTTTTTTAATTTTTGCGTAATTTAATTCTGTAGCGGGTTTTGGGTTTATAGGGGAATTAGGTGGAAAGTAATTTATATATAATTAATTAAATATGTAAAATTATTTATTGGTATTTATTTAGAATTAATTGTTAATTAATTTTTCATGGGTAATAAATTACATTTTAATTGCCAAATCATTTTATTCAATTGACTAATTGCTAATTATGTTAATTTTACTAATTTATTTTCTGTAGTGGGTTGTGGGTTTATAGGGGAATAGGGTGGGTAGTAATTTATATATAATTAATTAAATATGTAAAATTATTTATTGGTATTTATTTAGAATTGTTAATTAATTTTTCATGGGTAATAAATTACATTTTAATTGCCAAATCATTTTATTTAATTGACTAATTGCTAATTATGTTAATTTTACTAATTTATTTTCTGTAGTCGGTTTTGGGTTTATAGGGGAATAGGGTGGGTAGTAATTTATTTATAATTAATTAAATTATTCAATTTATTTAATTGTATTGAATTTGAATTAATAGTTAATTGATTTTTAATTGTTAATTAATTAATTATTAATTTGTATTAATAGGTAACTCATTATAATAATTACATTTAATTAGTAATTTTAATTGATTAATTATTATATTATATTAAATTGGTAATTACTTTTAATTAATTTTTTATAGATATTATTTTTTTTAAATAATGTATGAAGTATTTACTTTCCCTACTGTTGCACTCTCTGGAATGGGAATAGTAATTTTAACCCATACGCTATCCAACGCTTTCCCTACTGTTGCACTCTTTGGAGTGGGAATAGTAATTTTAACCCCTACACTATGCAACGCTTTCCCTACTGTTGCACTCTTTGGAGTGGGAATTGTAATTTTTACCCCTACGCTATCCAACGCTTTCCCTACTGTTGCACTGACTGGAGTGGGAATAGTAATTTTTACCCCTACGCTATCCAGTGCTTTCCCTACTGTTGCACTCACTGGAGTGGGAATAGTAATGTTGACCCTCCCGTTATCCAACGCTTTCCCTACTGATGCACTCACTGGAGTTGGAATAGTAATTTTTACCCCTACGCTATCCAACGCTTTCCCTACTGTTGCACTCTTTGGAGTGGGATTACTAATTTTTACCCCTACGCTATCCAACACTTTCCCTACTGTTGCACTCACTGGAGTGGGAATAGTAATTTTTACCTCTACGCTATCCAACGCTTTCCCTACTGTTGCACTCTTTGGAGTGGGAATAGTAATTTTTACCCCTACGCTATCCAACACTTTCCCTACTGTTGCACTCTTTGGAGTGGGAATAGTAATTTTTACTGCTACGCTATCCAACACTTTCCCTACTGTTGCACTCATTGGAGTGGGAATAGTAATTTTAACACTCTTGCTATGCTATGGTAATAATATTGTATATTTTTTAATAATAATATGTTAATATATATATGTTTTAACGAATCAAATTGTATTATTTTTTTTATAACTTAAATTAATTATTTAATAATGTTAAGGTTATTTAAGTATTTTTAAGTATATTTTAGTTATTTTTAATATTTATTTAATTTTACAATACTTTTAATAAATTCGATATTTTTATAAAGTACATATTTTTAAACGATATTTTGGAGTGGATATTTTAAATGCCTATATTTTTGTAGTCGATATTATGTCAGTGATCCTAAAAATGTATATGTGCAGGAGTGTTCATCTGCCTTAGCGCCTGCTCTATACACTGCAATCATGTTGGGTGGGATGATGAGTCTCAACATCATGAGATCCCATTGACAGTGATCTCTCAACCGCAGAAACAGTACCAAATTAAAAATGAAGCAAAGAAAAACGTCAGAGAAATATTAAATCTACTTGAGTGCCAGGGTGTAATAGAGACTTGCACCTTATCTATGAATAATCCTTTGTTTCCTGTAATGAAGCCTGGCAATTTGTATTGTTTAGTCTTAGATTATAGACATTTAAATTCTTTCACATGCACATTTGCAGTACGGAATGCACACAGTGGCACACTGATAAAACAAAACGGAACAAATACAAAACAACACTAGACATCAGGGATTTTTTTTCAGCCAGAATATTGCACCTGGAAGTAGATATTTGACCGCATTTCCAGTGCTAGGGTCTCAGCGTAAATTTTGTTGTTTGCCAAAAGCAGTTTAAGAATAGCCCTGGGCTGTTTTCAGCCAGAGTAACTTTAAAGTATTGATGACGAGGCAGTGTCCTATGTTAATTACATTTCTCTGATGGATGACATTTGGCTAGAGTAAACAACATAATAGTGGGGTTTTGTTGCCTGGGCTACAAATTTAATTCCCCAAAATCTAAAATATTCCACCTCAGTGTCCTATTTCTGTGATACGAGTAATCGATGAAGGCAAAAGCCTGGTGACCCATTTCTTAGAGATATGTGCCTTTCTCCAACCGCCAACAACTCTGTGGAGACTGCAATCCATAATGGGATTTTTACATTTCGGCAGAACTTACATTTTGTATTAGGTAGAAAGGGTAAAACCATTCTATGACGTAATTAAACCTGATTTATAAATATGGTCGTAAAATCCGTTCCGCTCGCAAAATGTGCGGATTTTCGGCAAATTCGCGAACCCCGAATTCTCGTGAATTTCCCGAAAATTCACAAATTCGCACGCAGCGGATTTTTTTGCTTGGTGATACAATATTGCGGCGCGCGGCAATCACTTGCCGTCATTCAGCGTTTGCAGAGTTGTTTTTCTCCATGTTTTGCGTGTGCGGCGCCATTTTGGATCTTGCTGCCGGATCCCGCGGGAGTTTGTCGACCGCGATTACGTCATCGCAGCTTGCCACCTTGCACAGCGAGAGTTTGTCAACGCGAGTACGTCATAAACTCCCGTGATCACGCATCGCGGGAGTAAACAATTGCGAACACGTAGATGCGGCGGGCAGCAACAATCTCGCGTTTGCGAAATTGCAAAATTTGCAATTCTGCACAAGAAATCCACCAGCAGGCAGCATAAACCTTCTGAAAATGATGATTTTTATCAGAATAACTCCTCAGGTCGACATTTGCCTGCATTTTTTTTTGCAAGGAGTCCATTTTGGGGGGAGGGGGAGGAAGGAAGTGCCCCACAGTCTCCAACTTCCTCTTCCTGTCCAGCAGGCTCCTCCCAGTACTTTGTTCATTTCCTGGTCACTTTGATTTCGATCTTGACCTGGAAGGATTACTTTTTGTGGATGCTGCTGGATATTTGGATTTGAGGCCTTTTTAACTTTCTTTGGATCACTTTTGGATTAGAAATTTTACAAGTAAGTTTGTTTGGGGCATTACAGTTGCTGCAACTACAATTTTGGAACTTTTTCAGAACATTAAATAAAATATATTGTGGGTAGCCACAATATCCAGTAGGACCAGGGTCAACATGATTTAGGGCATGGATGGCTGTTGTTGGGGCCTTTTGCCCAGGGGTACTCAGTGGTGCATGGACTGAGTCGTTCTGTGGGGTCTCTTTAATATAAACATCATGGAGGGCATGGATGGCATTGGGTTGTGGTGATTTTTGTGTGGTTTTTGATTTTTTGGGGTGTTGATGAGGCATGGCCATGTGGGTGGTGGCCATATTGAGAACTAGTACAGGCAGGGCCTGGCCATGTGGTGGGGGTCAATGGGCCATTTTGAAGCCAGGCAGTGTGCTTTGTGCCATAGGCCTGCATCCAATGTGCCTTGCTTTCATCCATTATGCCCAGGGTTACTCAGTGGTGCATGGGCCTAGTCTTTCTGTGGGGTGTCTTGAATTTGAACCTGATTGTGAGAATGGATGTCATTGGATTGAGGTGATTTTTGTGTGTTTTTCGACTTTTTGGCTGATGTTGGGGCCTTTTGCCCAGGGGTACTCAGTCGTGCATGAACTGAGTCTTTCTGTGGGGTCTCTTTAATGTAAACATCATGGAGGGCATGGATGGCATTGGATTGTGGTGATTTTTGTGTGTTTTTCGATTTTTTGGCTGTTGTTGGGGCCTTTTTCCCAGGGGTACTCAGTGGTGCATGGACTGAGTCATTCTGTGGGGTCTCTTTAATGTAAACATCATGGAGGGCATTGATGGCATTGGATTGTGGTGATTTTTGTGTGATTTTCGATTTTTTGGGGTGTTGATGGGGCATGGCCATTTGGGTGGGGTAATAGAGGACTGGTAAAGGCAGGGCCTGGCCATGTGGTGGGGGTCAAGGGGCCATTTTGAAGCCAGCCAGTGTGCTTTGTTGTGCCATAGGCCTGCACCCAGTCTGCCATGCTTTCATCCATTATGCCCAGGGGTACTCAGTGGTGCATGAGCCTAGTCTTTCTGTGGGGTGTCTTGAATTTGAACCTGATTGTGGGCATGGATGTCATTGGATTGTGGTGATTATTTTGTGTTTTTGGATTTTTGGGGTGTTGATGGGGCATGGCCATGTGGGTGGGGGCCATTTTGAGGACTGGTACAGGCAGGGCCTGGCGATGTGGAGGGGGTCTAGGAGCCATTTTGAAGCCAGGCAGTGTGCTTTGTTGTGCCATAGGCCTGCACCCAGTCTGCCATGCTTTCATCCATTATGCCCAGGGGTACTCAGTGGTGCATGGGCCTAGTTTTCTGTAATTTGAACATGATTGAGGGCATGGATGGCATTGGATTGTGCTGATTTCTGTGTGTTTTTTGACTTTTTGGCTGTTGTTGAGGCATTTTGCCCAGGGGAACACAGTGGTGCATGGACTGAGTCATTCTGTGGGGTCTCTTTAATGTAAACATCATGGAGGGCACGGATGTCATTGGATTGTGGTGATGTTTGTGTGTTTTTCGATTTTTGGAGGTGTTGATGGGGCATGGCCATGTGGGTGGGGGCCATTTTGAGGCCTGGTCCAGGCAGGGCCTGGCCATGTGGGTGGGGGTCTAGGGGCCATTTTGAAGCCAGGCAGAGTGCTTTGTTGTGCCATAGGCCTGCACCCAGTCTGCCATGCTTTCATCCATTATGCCCAGGGGTACTCTGTCAGTGGTGCATTTTATTGGTCTTTCCATTTTGGGGGGTGGGTAAAATAAAAATGCTTACTTGCAAACTATTAATTGAAGTGCTGCATAGGCAACATTTATTTAACTGATGTTCCTCAGGCTTCAATTGATTTTAGGTGCAGAAAGACGAATCATCAGCCTTATCGTTCCTCATCAGTGCCAGGATCAAGTCCTGCTGCGGTGTGTGCAGCACAATGTCACATGTGGCCACAGACAACTCTGCAACTTGTGCAATTGCGGCCTGCTGTTCTGACATCTGAAGAAGATGGCCCCAAAAAAAGTAGCCCGTAGCTCCTCTATCAAGAAAGTTGCCAGTAAGGAGCAGAAGAAGCAAGTGGCGCCACTTACCAAGGAGACTGGTGTGCTGACCGCCGCTTTTTTGGTGAAAAAAAGAAGTACGCCTGCGGCAGCAGCGGGGTCTGCTGGGGACCGGGCTGGGAGAAGCACCTACACTCCATTGGGCTCAGTGCCGCCACCACCATGCCAACTTAGGTCCATGCCCTTGAGTGCTGCAGAGGCAGCCAGTATAGTTGTTCAATCACCATCGACCAGTGATGTTGGCTCATCGCAAGAAAGTAGCAGCATCCCTCAATCAACACAGGTTGTTGTAACTCATCTGACGAGTTTTCAACAACCACAGCCGCAACAACAACCACATGTGCAAGTACAAGCCCAAGTACATGTGGAAGGAGAGGCAGCGCAAGGTGGGGCGCAAGCAGAGGAAGCCACTCCTCCTGATCATTCATTGTCTTCCAGATCCCTAGCAAGGAAAAGATCAAGGATGGTGTCTACATCTTCTTCAAGCCCCCTTCCTTCTGATGATATGGATGAAAATTGGGAACCAACACGGCCGTCTGAGAGTGAGGCACACCATGATCTGACAAAGGTAGCTAAGCCTAAAAGGAAGGTCCCCGAAAGTCTCATAGTTATGGAGTGTGATGATCGCGCTGAACAAGAAGTGGCGTATACTCCTGCTGATGAAGACTCTCACGATGACGATGCAGCTATCATAGACGTCACTCCAGCCTCAGCGGGCATGCAGCAAAGAGACATTTTTACCCTATCCCGAAATGCTGCTGAGCGTGATGTTGGCGACGTGGCAATGGGACCACCACCAATGCAGTTAACTTGTACACCACCACCTACCGCTTCCATATTTTCTCGCCAGAAGGGACCTCCATCCACCTCGACCTCCATTTCCTCAGTTAGTGGTGCTGTAAGTGCACAACATAGTAAATTTCAGAAACACACATCCTCCACTTCATCTGGCATTAGTATACCCAGTATCGCCTCCTCCGCCCCCCACAGACATTTGAAGTCCTCAGTTTGGGACTTCTTTAGTGTTAGCCCAACAAGGAAAAACATAGCCATTTGTACCATTTGTAAGGTTCGAGTTAGTCGTGGTAAGCTTGGTACCAACTATGGTACCAGAAGCCAGAGAGGTCATCTTGAGAGACAGCACACTGTCAAATGGCATGCGCACCTAAAGGAGATCAAGGCAGCCCAAATTGCAAGTCAACAAATTGTATCCGTTGATGTTTCATCTGAAGATGAGGAGGAGGAAGAAGCGTCAAACATTTCTTCACTTACACCCAGATATATGAGCCACACTAAGAGTGTGGGAGAGAGTGAGACACCAATGCGAAAAAGTTCATCATCACCGAGCGTAACTGGGTCGAAGAAGTCATCATCAACCCGTAAAATGGTCCAGCCCACCATTAGAAGCATGTTGTTTTCAGATGCCATTTGAAAGCTACCAACCAACGGCGCGTCTGTATAACACTAAGCTGGCTAAAATGCTAGTGCTGGACCTTCTCCCTCTTTCTTTTGTGAAAGGGGTGGGTTTTCTTGAATTAGTGGCAACGCTCTGCCCTAAATGGAAGGTTCCTAGCCGGTTCTATTTTGCCAGAGTTGCGGTTCCAGCACTACATGAAGACGTGCTGGAGGTGATTGGGGCAGCTTTGCAGAAGAGTGCTGTTCACACTATACATCTGACAACAGACATGTGGACCAGTTGCCAAGCTGTTGATTACATGTGCATCACTGCACACTGGGTCTCTTTTTCAGGGGTTAAAGCAAAGGTAACCTCAGGTGTTGACACGGACAAAGTTTATAAAGCTGCTCAGAAACATGCAACACTAGCCATGTTTGCCATGGAGAAACATCATACAGGAGAAAACATTTTGCATGAGTTTAACACAAAGGTCTTTCAATGGCTGGCCCCAAGAAAATGCATGATTGGTTATGTTTCCACGGATAATGGCACCAATGTAGTTAAGGCCATGGATAAGGGTAACTATTTCAGAGTGCCATGTTTGGCGCACTGTATAAACCTGGTTGTTAAAAAATTCTTGAGTGAAGAAAGTCCAGTGTGCGAGTTACTGACCACCTGCCGAAGAATGTGCAAACATTTCAACCATTCTTTTAAGGCCCGGAAGCAGCTGAGGTGCCTACAACATGAACGTAAAGTGCCATGGAAAGCACTCATCCAGGAGGTGGTAACACGTTGGAACTCAACCTTCTACATGCTTGAGCGTCTGTATGAGCAGTATGCGGTAGTCGATCAGTATTTCTTTAAACTGGGTACACCCATGATAGAGCTGAGGATACAGGTGGAGCAATGGGAGCTAGTTAAAAGCCTGACAGACATGCTTCGTCCTTTTGAGGTCTTCACGCGTGCAGTCAGCAGGGAGGACTGTAATTTGGGAAAAGCTTTCCCATTATTGCGCATGCTACAGCACCAACTGAAGGCGGTGTCTTCTATGTTTCAAAAAGATGGAAAGCAAGAAGCATTTGAGTTGGCGGAGAAGTTATTACAGCGCCTAATTTGCGATGAACGTCTTCAAAAGATCCACACAGAACAGCATTACATTTCTGCTACTATTCTGGATCCACGGTACAAAAAGGCAGTGGCAGGCAGAGTATTCTTTCCTTTTGATGACGCAGATGTTACAAAGTACAAACATTGGCTAGCTGTGTCAGCCAGTCGGTTTGAAAGAGAACGGCAGGAAATTGAAGGAAAAGGCAGTACATCAGCATCAGCAGGCCATCCGGAGTCAAAAAAATCCACTTCTGCATCTGTGACTGTGGCAGAAATGAGTGATTTTCCCTCTCAGCCGTTAACGACACCAGCAACCATATCATCTGCACCAGACACAACAGTAACATTGTGCGGAGAAGAGGATTGGCTAACTCAGCTTGGGTTTGCTTCTCAAAAGGTCCCAGAAAAAAAGTAAGCAAAGGGGAGAAACACTGGAGAACCTTGAGTCGATGATGCAGGACTATCTGAATGACTCAACAGATGTCTATGTTCATGGTGAACAAGAAATAGGAGGGAGAAGGAGGTTAAACCAAACTAGGTCGGCCTCCAGTCAGTATCAGAAATACAGGAACCCACTTTGAAGGGTTCAGAGACCTAGTTGGTGTATATGGTTACTGTCAATTATGTTAGTGTGTACCAAGAAACGAGAAAGAAAAATTTCTTTCTAGAGTCCCCTCACTCACCGGGGTTGCCCCACGGTGACATGCTTCATCATTGGGGCCATCCCAGTCCTCTACGAAAAGGGGCATGCTGCGACTAGCGGACTACGCAGGAGCACTTGTTTGTGAAGTGACTATGTGTGGTGTAAAGTGTGGTGATGGTGGAGTGGGTGTGTGATTAAAAATACTGTGCTAGTGGGCCTCAACAATTTATATGGCCGAGATACCCGCCACCCCCTCTCAACACTATCCCCAAAAGGAGGGAAACCGGAAACAGTTCTTGAAGTTTTTGGAAGTGGGATGGAGTGACCATCCCGGCCGTATTTATTAAAACAAAATTAAAACATTAAACGTTTCATGTTATGTACAATTTCATTACCACATTGCGATGTTTGGCTACCCTTAACAGATTCTCTAATACAGAGGTTCTCCTAGCCGAACTAGCATCCTACAAACATTTTCTTGACATATTGAAATTGTACATCCTAACGTTTAAGGGCCAACGGCAAGGTCATAACCGGTGTCAAGATCCCTAACCCGACTTACCCCTCCCACTTGGGAGGGGCGACAGCACGGAGGCGTACCTCAAGTGCAACTACTACCAATTTCCCTTGACTTGACGGGGGCACCTAAAGACTCGACGCTAGGCGTGGGCGGAAAATCCGTTCCGCTCGCGGATTTTGCGGATTTTCGGGAAATCCGCAATCCGCGAGATTTGCGAATTTCCCGCAAAATCCGCAAATCCGCGAGCAGCGGATTTTGCTCGCACTGCTCGCACTGTTCGCGTGAGTTCGCGCCCCGCGAATAAGTGCAACATTGCAGAAATACGATCTTGGCAAAACTGAAAGTAACTACTTACCAGGTTCAAAAGTTCAGGCACATCATTAGTAGCCATTTCCTGTAGTGCTTCCTGAGGGGCCCCTCCAGAGTTCAGTTGCCAGTTGAAACTATTATGTGACCCTGCTCTGAACCTCAGAATAGTTACAATATGCCACAAAGGTCCTGAATTACAGCTAAGGGAGACAAGCAGGAGCCAGGCTGGAAGTTAAAATCCATTAATCAGCCCCTAATTCATTATTGTCAGTTGGGGCAGGGCAGGTGTTGTAACTAATTTTGCAACAATGAAAGCACTTAGCAAGTGCAAAAGATCACTAATCAGGGCGCACTAAGGAAGCAGGTGCCAGCTAAAAAAATATTCTGTGACACATTAATCAGCCCCAAATTAATTCAGGTCACTTGAGGCAGGGAAGGTGTGCTTTGCTTTGCCGAAAATAATGTACACTGGACAACCAGAGGGTGTAGTGATGAAACAGAGGGTGGCATGGGTGGGCCAGAGGGTGGCATGAGTAGTCAGAGAGTGGCAGTGGTGACAGAGAGTGGCAGTGATGAAGAAGAGTGTCCCAAACAGGCTGGACACGTAGAAACAACAAGTTCGCAAAACTTGCGACCCGACAGGTAAGTTCGCAAATTGCGAAATTGTAAAAACCCTCGCGAACTGGCAGAAACACGGGCGAACACAAAAAAAAAAAAAATCCGCAAATTCGCGGGAATTCGCGGATTTTGCGGATTGCGAATCCGCAAATCCGCAAAATTCGCGGATTGCCAATCCGCAAAATCCGCTCATGCTTACTCGACGCCAGTTAAAGGTCGTTCGAATACTCGTGTGAGGTATCTAGAAGGTATCGTACCTTATCCCAACCCCACACAACTTACCGCATCTGCCGTCGCAGATGTCACTGGCCCCGGGAAATTCCCCAGGAGGGGGCTGTAACCCCTCCTACAAAGGAAGGGGCCTTGACCGCCTTTTCCTTTACTTCCGGCGACCCATCCTTAGAAGGGACCGCCTCCCCATTGAGGGGCCAATGGCCACCTCTCCCGAGCGCTCCCATCCGTGTTGGGTGACGCCCACTCATAGGGATCTACTAATTAGTGCTCACCGATCATGACCTTACCGCCTACCAAAATAAATACGACAGTGCTAACTAAACCTAAGAATACATTGGCCACTATGACCGAAAGAGCATGCTTAAAATTCCACACTATATCTGAATCTCTTTAATGGCAAAAACGTACTCAAACCGACCATTCTTTATTATACTCAACATCAACATGACTCCACAACCTGTAAACGAAATGGAAGCAAAATTAATCAACTTTATTACAAACAACTGGCTGTCTTCAGGGGCTGGTGGGTGGGTCAAAATTGGCTCTTCGTTCTGTCCCGAGCTCACGTGCAGCGAGGAGGTGCAGCTTCAGGGCACAAGAACAAGAGGATGTCTTCTGGTCTTGCGTCCCTTTTTATCCGTCTTCAGGGCGGGCGTATACCCGCCCCTGCCTGCCCCGAGGGCGTGGCTGGCTGCGTCAGTGTCTAGGCCAGCCCACTCTAGGGCGGGAACGGGCGCGCCCCAGCTACGCCGCTTCGGGCATACCAGCCGAGACGCGCCCCCGCCCAAAAATGGCTTCCCGGGGGGATCGAGGCACTCTGCCATAAGTTCGGGGGGACCGAGTTGGTCGCCCCTTTCCATATGGCCGAGATACCCGCCACCCCCTCTCAACACTATCCCCAAAAGGAGGGAAACCGGAAACAGTTCTTGAAGTTTTTGGAAGTGGGATGGAGTGACCATCCCGGCCGTATTTATTAAAACAAAATTAAAACATTAAACGTTACATGTTATGTACAATTTCATTACCACATTGCGATGTTTGGCTACCCTTAACAGATTCTCTAATACAGAGGTTCTCCTAGCCGAACTAGCATCCTACAAACATTTTCTTGACATATTGAAATTGTACATCCTAACGTTTAAGGGCCAACGGCAAGGTCATAACCGGTGTCAAGATCCCTAACCCGACTTACCCCTCCCACTTGGGAGGGGCGACAGCACGGAGGCGTACCTCAAGTGCAACTACTACCAATTTCCCTTGACTTGACGGGGGCACCTAAAGACTCGACGCCAGTTAAAGGTCGTTCGAATACTCGTGTGAGGTATCTAGAAGGTATCGTAGACCTTATCCCAACCCCACACAACTTACCGCATCTGCCGTCGCAGATGTCACTGGCCCCGGGAAATTCCCCAGGAGGGGGCTGTAACCCCTCCTACAAAGGAAGGGGCCTTGACCGCCTTTTCCTTTACTTCCGGCGACCCATCCTTAGAAGGGACCGCCTCCCCATTGAGGGGCCAATGGCCACCTCTCCCGAGCGCTCCCATCCGTGTTGGGTGACGCCCACTCATAGGGATCTACAAATTAGTGCTCACCGATCATGACCTTACCGCCACAGGCCGGATAGTTGACCGGCTATCCGGACCCCCACAAAACTCCTACCTAAAGGTCATGTTTCAACGTTTTTAACCATGCTAAGAAGTCTCCTATGAGTAACTCATTTCCCACCCGAGACAAATGCACACCATCCCCTAGATACATACCGTCATCATTAATACAACCATGCGAGATAGAATGCAATGTCCTGGAACGGAACAACCTACTCACTTTGTTATTAAGTTTTCTAACAGAATGGTTCAAAGCAGGAATCGAAACAGCACCCCGCCACACTTTTCGTGGGATCATATGAGACCACGCAATTATGCACCCCGGAACTTTCCTCGCCAACCAACTTACAGTGGAAAGCATTGCCTCTAGGAGAAGTCGTCTACCGGTGGTGACCAAATCATTGCCCCCTAAATGTACTATGACTATAGACGGCGGTGACCTCGTCCGCCCTAACAAACCCTCAAAGAATGCCTGAAACTGGTCAATACAGAGGCCGCCCCTTCCGTAGAAGGACACCCTGTACCCGTATTCCCCAGCTACGTGAATCATGTCACCTGCTTTGAATACGTCAGCGGCACGCCTCACGTATGAGTGGCCCACGACCCACACCTCTTTCCTCACAGCCGGTGATGTCTGACCGCTGGCCTGGTGTTGGGTCGACTGCATAGTCCGCCCCGCCTCGAAGGCTTGCGTAACTGAAAACCAAACAAAAACAAGAAGCGTGAGTACATTATCATTGCTTCACAACATGTGCAACCGCACATACCTCTTATAACAATTGGAGGACCAGCGCCCCACACGTTTCACTTGATCCACATTGAGACCCCTGGCTGTAGCTTCAGTGGCAGCCCCTATCCGAAAGGAATGGGTCCCAAACTCGCCCGGGTCCAAGCCCGCTGCGGTAATTGACATCGCGAGCACCCGCTGAAACTGAAATTTCGTCAGTGGGGTGGCGTCCGCGTGTCTCAACAATGTCCCTCCCCATGATGCCACCCTTCGTGCTAGGTAATCTTCTAAACACTTTACCGGACACATGGAGGACCCTGGAATCCTGCGAATGACTATGCAGTCCCGTACCCCACCTTGATCGGTTTTGGACTTGACAAAGGATACAGTCATCGTCTCACCCCAGATCTGAACGTGTTCCCGGCACAAACCCCCCACCACATCCTGTTTGTTTCTTGCCACCAGCTCACTTATCCTCATCGCCCCGTGAAATGCAAGCGTAAAAGCAGCTCGGAACAAACAGGCCTCGAACTGAGACGAGCATGTGGCGGGGAGTGTGGCCAGCAACTGGGACAACCTATCCAGACCTATCGGGCGCCTCTCATCTACTCTGCGACCCTCGAGGCGTTGCCACCCACGCAGCGCCTTCTGTACCACAAAAGACGCTGTCGGGTCCTGGATATTATGAGCCCTGGCAACAAAGGAAATGGCAGCACGATGCCTCTGGGCTGTAGCCACTGACTTCCCAGCCCTACGCAAGGACATCAGAAAATGTACTACCCAATCCTCGTGCCCCCAAAGCCCCCCTCTCTCAGTCCCCAAAAAGGCTAAATAGGCCCGAAACGCCCCTTCGTATGCCTTCCTCGTCCTTGGTGCTAGACTCTCTCCCACGAGGTAACGGAGTTCGGGGCACCGAGAGACCAGAGAGCTTCGGGAAAGGGTGCCGGCTCTGGGTCCGCTGAGGGAAGGAAACCCGAGAAAGCCTGCATTTGAAAACGAGACAGTGCATCAGCCGCCTGATTCATCACCCCTGGGACATGTTTCGCTCTGAATACCACGTTCAGTTGCATACACAGTAAGACAATTTCTTTAAGCAGCCTTAAAATCATTTTACAACGTGCTGCCTGACTATTGATGCATTCTACAACGGTCATATTGTCAGACCAAAATATGACAGAGTGATTTTTGAATCCATCGGGCCAGGTTCTGAGGGCCACCAAAATGGGAAACAGTTCAAGGAAAGCAATACTACTCGTCAGCCCCTCTTCATGCCACCATGTTGGCCACCTTTGTGCCGACCATTTTGTGCCGAAGATGGCGCCAAAGCCCATGCTTCCCGCTGAATCCGTCCATAGACCAAGCTCTTCAGAGGACAAGGCTGGTTTGTTCCAGACGACTCGACCATTGAAATCCGCCAAAAATGCTAACCAAATGCGCATGTCTTGGCGGACCTCAGCCGATAGTCTCGTGCGATGATGACCCTCCTTTAGGCCGACCATCGCCTGGGCAATTGAACGGGAAAAGGGGCGGGCCATTGGGATCACCCTCAGAGCAAAATTCAACTTCCCCACCAATTGCTGCAATTGATGCAGCGTAACTTTAGATGCATTTATACACATTTGCAGGGCTGCCCTGAATTTCGACACTTTGGCAGCTGGTAAACGAAAACAACCCTCACTAGAGTCCAACTCGATCCCCAGAAACTCGAGGCAAGTCGTGGGACCCACAGTTTTACCTGGTGCCAATGGCACGCCAAATCGATCCATTAATACACAAAATTCAGTCAAGGCCCGGGCACATTCGTCATCCCCAGCGGCCCCAAGGAACAGAAAGTCATCAAGGTAATGCATCACATTTCGAAAACCCGTTTCCTTCGTGTAAACCCATTGTAGAAAACTACTGAATTTCTCGAAATATGCACAAGATATAGAGCACCCCATCGGCATACACCTATCCATGTAATACGAACCTTGAAACATGAATCCCAGAAGACGTTGGTCGTCCGGGTGTACCGGGAGCAAACGGAACGCTGACTCGATATCTGATTTCGCCATCAGCGTCCCGGGCCCCAAGCGATTCAAAATGGCTACGGCCTCATCGAATGATGCGTACCGCACCGAACATACCTCTGGATCAATTGCATCGTTCACAGAAAGGCCATGAGGAGCTGATAAATTGTGGATCAATCGAAACTCACCTGGGTCCTTCTTGGGGACCACCCCTAAAGGAGAACAGACAAAATTCTGTACCGGGGGAACACTAAACGGGCCGGCAACCCGACCTCGGATAACCTCTTTCCGGATCTTATCCTGCACTACAGTCGTATGCTGCAAGACGGAAAGTTGATTTTTGCACGTCCCGACACCCTGAAAGTCCCCCACCGGGATGCGGAAACCATATGAAAAACCGTTCCGCAGCACCCCAGCAGAAGTACGATCTGGGTATTCGCTGAGCCAGGGAATCATTGCCAAGGTATCAATCGGGGTTGGTAAAGGCGCCCTTCGGACTACATTAGACCTGTTTGGCGCCTCCTCTACCCCCATTCTCACCCGTTCTGGCTCTGCACGAGGACTCAGGATGGGGTGCCCCGCAACCACTACATTCGTGCTTGAACTTACACGATCCCGGGGGCCTAGTACATTTACCTTTGTTGAAATTGAAACAGAAACCCTTCTTCCCTGCATTGCCGGCGGGTCTCGGATAATCGTCGGTACCCGTACCCGACCGAAAGGGCGTCCCCCCATATTGGCGGGAGGATTCACCAACAGTACTCCCCACCAACGGCATTTTCAACATCCCTGACTCTTTCATTTTATCCCATGTCAAAGAATCATAACAGTCCCAGGTTAAACTTTTGTTATGCTCCATCGCTTTCCTGAAAAGGTTGTCATAACAGAACCATTGGTTACCTTGGTGCGATGTCGAGTACCCCATAATTCGTGACTGATATACTGGAAACTCAGGGAGCAATTCAGGCCTACGTTCCCCCAAAATTGACGCAAAAATTCCCCATGCATTGCCCCAGTTGCCAATATTCTCATTCACTTTAAATGCGGCCATTTTTGCGCGCCAAACACTTGGATGCATCAGATCCTTTTGACCCTTAACAGTTTCAACCTCATAATGATCAACGAGCAAGGAGAAAATGTTTACATATTCCCCCGCCCAAATCTTCTCCTTTATTGCCAAAGGAACATGTTGCCCCAATTTTTCTCTACGAGAGGGTGTTGACTCATCCCTCGCGATGGGCAATGGCCGCTTACCTGCACCGAACGCTGCTTCCGCCACTCGTGGCTTGTCTATCACCGCAGCCGGCGCGGGTACCTTGGCTGTATCACGTTTCTCGCGCAACTGTTTCATCAGTGCTTGCGCTTCGGCAGCCGTGGCGCCCTCGCTACTGTCCCCCAACCACGCTGCTAACTGTGCCGCCAACTCGGGAGGCATATCCTCAGTGGATGTCGGGGTGACTACGACGGGAATCGGATTCCCTTCCTTCGGTACCGGGGCCGGTACCGGGGCTGGCGCCTCGAGCGGGGAACAGGGGACCGGAACGTCTCCCCCGGCTGGCCCCCTTCTCGGCCTCTTTGGCTTCCCTCCAGCCGGTGGACGCCCCGATCCCTCCCCCCCGTCTCGCTCGCCAACCGCTTCTTTATTTCGGACATCTCCTTCATGAGGACCCGAACCATCTGGTCAGTCGTCATTCTCTTCGCGCCTTTCTTGGGCATCTTTCAAACGAAGTATCTAGAAGACAAAAAGAAAGATTAAAACGCTCAAAATTGGCTCTTCGTTCTGTCCCGAGCTCACGTGCAGCGAGGAGGTGCAGCTTCAGGCCCCTGCCTGCCCCGAGGGCGTGGCTGGCTGCGTCAGTGTCTAGGCCAGCCCACTCTAGGGCGGGAACGGGCGCGCCCCAGCTACGCCGCTTCGGGCATACCAGCCGAGACGCGCCCCCCGCCCAAAAATGGCTTCCCGGGGGGATCGAGGCACTCTGCCATAAGTTCGGGGGGACCGAGTTGGTCGCCCCTTTCCATTTTGCTCCTAGTGTGGTATATTAAAATGGGGTAACACTGTATTCTAACCTTAAATTTGGGCTAGATCAATGTTATGGTCGACATGTTTCAAGCTCCCCAAGCTTTTCATCAGGACCATACAGGGTCCAGCCCTGTATTTTCCACTCCTATATTTTAATAAATAGGTTTTTTTTTAAAAATAGTTGTTGTGCTATACGCTGTTAATGATTAGACATGCGTTTTTTATACATACGATTTGTATCCTACTCGTATTTCTGTAAAAGAAAATGACACTTGATTAGTGGCAAACATCCCCCCTCAAAAGAGCAAGGGGATCACACATGCAGCTCACTTTGTCTAGGGCGTGGGTGTGCCTTGGGCATCATATTGGTGCGTGCAGGCTTTCAAAACCAGTGCGAAAACAAGAGCTGTGAATAAAGTGGTTTCGTGATTTCACACTGATGACACAGGACTTAATGTGACTATCGACAAGACACACAACACATATACATAGAATAATGTCATGGCAAATGGTATATTTACATATATAAGTGTTAAGTTACACTTCATGGTCTCAGGCGAGGGCAGGATCGCCTCGTGGAAACATTGCTGTAAAGTTTTGAGATAATAGTTACATTTCTTTTCATTTACAGTTCCGCGTTTCCATCTTAAAGAGTTCAAACCCTCTAAAAGGCTTGAAACAGCTGTATTGTTTCGCGATGTTTTACTTACTTCCTATCGGCAAACCCGCTCGGTACTACCTGTTCAGTCCTCACCCGGCCGCATATTGATGCTGTACGGGTACGCCGGTGTATTTAGAATCACCGCGTTTCCGGGTTCATGGCCTCTGCGAATGCTAGACCGTTCTATCTGCGGCGGCCATCTTGGATGTGGGTCGATGAAGTCGACCCGAGTGTATCATAAAATTACGTGTAGAATTCTTATTCGGCCGAGTTTTGGGAAGAGGAGTTTTTTAGAGTGATGCTCCAGTGTTGAGCTTTCATTTTAAATAATTCAGAACACAGTTTTAGAAAAATCAATCTGTCAATATTGATCTTGGATAGTGGATCTGAAAAACAGTTGAACCCATCTCCATTAGTTTAGTTAGGTTTGGGTTCCTGTGATAGTGGAATAATGCTTCTCTTTGTCATTAGATGTTTTAGTTTTTCTGGTTTGGAAAGGGTCAGAGAGATTCAGGGAGAGTAATGGACCTCCAAAGTATATTGTTGTTTTCAGGTAGTAAGACTAGGTTCTGAAGGCGCCCCATGGGATTTCATCGTTGAGCCCAAGGGTGTCGGTGTGCAATCGGAACACCTATCTCTGTTCTCGCTCATGGAGAATTCTCTCAAGAATGTCCTTGTTTTTTACTGTTTCCAAGACCACCCAAGTGAGGTCATTTGGTGTATGGTTTTGCTCAATAAAGTGGGTAGTCATTCTGGTGGTGGCTCGTTTGCATCTGATGTTGCTTCTGTGTTCCACTATGCGGGTACTGACCTTCCTCGTGGTCATCCCTACATAGTGTAAGTTGCATGTGCATGTTATTAGATACACCACTCCACTGGTATGGTCCTGATGAAAAGCTTGGGGAGCTTGAAACATGTCGACCATAACATTGATCTAGCCCAAATTTAAGGTTAGAATACAGTGTTACCCCATTTTAATATACCACACTAGGAGCAAAATAAATTGTTGAGGCCCACTAGCACGGTATTTTTAATCACACACCCACTCCACCATCACCACACTTTACACCACACATAGTCACTTCACAAACAAGTGCTCCTGCGTAGTCCGCTAGTTGCAGCACGCCCCTTTTCGTAGAGAACTGGGATGGCCCCAATGATGAAGCATGTCACCGTGGGGCAACCCCGGTGAGTGAGGGGACTCTAGAAAGAAATTTTTCTTTCTCATTTCTTGGTACACACTGACATAATTGACAGTAACCATATGTTCATGATGACCCATTGGTATAGTGGCATGGAAAAGAGATGTGTGGCCAGAGATCACCAACCTGGCTATAAATTACTTGTCTTACCCACTCGCAATTGTGTCTTCTGAACGTGTTTTCAGTGCTGCTGGTGGCACTGTAACTTCCAAAAGGACCCGCCTCTATCCCAAAAATGTGGAGAGGTTAACAATGATCAAGATGAATCAGCACCTCATACCACCAGATTACAAAATACGAGAATGCACGGAGGAAGAAGACGAGGAGGACACCAACTTAGATGAGGGAAGTTCTTCTCTGTTAACTGACCTACTCCCGTCTGAATTCGCAGAGTTTGAGGATGAGCTCTTTTTCCCTGACACCGAGCCCTGAAAATGAGTCAATGAATCACTAACTTTCTTTTTCGTCCTTATTCACTTTTATTCCTGTATGTCTGTCTTTCTTTGTTTTGCAAAATCTATATTAAAAAAATGTTAATCACTTAATCACAAAAACAAGCCCATCAGCAGAACTGTCTTCACTTATTTGCTCATTGATTTGAAGGTGCCGCAGTCTGCATTCCTCAGGTTCACAAGTTCACAAGAACATGCTCCTCTATCCTGCTCCTCCAGACTCCTATTTCCCTCAAAGCAGATGGCTTGATTACGCCCAATGAAGAAAGACTCTGCACTTGTGGGGGTGTTCTACTTCTTTGCGGGTGAGTTAACGGGTCTGGGGCATTGCTGTGAAGGTCTAATACCGGATAAAAGTGGTTTGGAGAAAATCGGAGCAGAAAACGTTTTTGCGCTTTGATCACTTGCCTGTCTTTGGGGTGCTGTTTGGGGGGCTTTTAGGCTGTTGGGGGTGGGTTTTGGGGTCTGGGAGCACTGCTGGCACAGTCTAATGATGATTGCATTTGTTTTTCAGGAAATCCATGGTGGAAAAAGGGAGTTAGGGCCTAGCTGCACAGCGTATTTGGACTGAATTGAAGGTAGGCCCATTTTTGCCTTTTGCCTGTTTGGGGGTGTTTTGCTTTTTTGCCGGTGGCTGCAGGGGTCTGGGGGCTTAGCTCGGAAGGTCTAATATCGAAATCAAGCGTTTTGGACCAAATCCATGGTGAAAACATTTTAGCATTTTTGCTCACTTGCCTGTCTTTGGGGTGCTGTTTGGGGGGCTTCCAGGTTTTTGTGGGTGGGTTTTGGGGTCTGGGAGCACTGCTAGCACAGTCTAATGTTGATGCATTTGTTTTTCAGGAAATCCATGGTGGAAAAGGGAAGTTAGGGCCTAGCTGCACAGCGTATTTGGACTGAATTGAAGGTAGGCCCATTTTTGCTTTTTGCCTGTTTAGGGGTGTTCAGCTTTTTTGCGGGTGGCTGCAGAGGTCTGGGGGCATAGCTCGGAAGGTCTAATATTGTAATCAAGTGTTTTCGACCAAATCCATGGTGAAAAAGTTTTTGCGTTTTTGCTCACTTGCCTGTCTTTGGGGTGCTGCTTGGGGGGCTTCCAGGTTTTTGTGGGTGGGTTTTGGGGTCTGGGAGCACTGCTGGCACAGTCTAATGTTGATTGCATTTGTTTTACAGGAAATCCATGGTGGAAAAGGGGAGTTGGGGCCTAGCTGCAGAGCGCATTTGGACTGAATTCCAGGCAGGCCCAAAGTTTTCTAAGTTTGGCTTTTCCCAGGTTTTGTCTTTTGGCTAGTTGGGGGTGTTAAACTTGTTTTTGTCCGTGTTGACAGTTCTGGGGCCATTGCTGGGAAGGTCTAATACCCGAAAGAAAGTGTTCTGGAGACAATCCCTGGGGAAAAAGATTTTGCATTTTCTGAGATTTCTCTCACTCTAATGTTTTCGGGGGGCTGTTTGTGGGGGTTCCTGGTGTTTGTGGGGGGTTTGCGAGTCTTGGAGCAATGCTGGGTATGGATACTTTTGCTTGCTTGCAAGTGGTTTGAATACAATCCATGGTGTGTAAGGGGGGATTTGGGCCTACTTTACTTTCAAAGTACGTTTTGTCACCATTTTCTACTAGGCCTCGTGTTTGGAGATCTGATTGGGGGGTCTTCTACTTTTTTGCGACTGGGTTTAGTAAGGGTCTGGGAGCACTGCTGGGAAGGTCTAATTGTGTTCTAAAACACAGTTTACAGTACACCTAGCTTGAGGGGAAAGATCCGCAAAATTAATTAGCCCATACTTATTTATCCTTCAAAAGGACACTTAGACAGAGTACGCACGTTCAAAAATATTGTACTGTCTATTAGGAAACTCAAAGTGTGACTTTTTGCACTACACAGCGTACATACCTTATATTTTATTTGTCAGTGGTGTTCTAATATCACTTCCTGTTTTTCCATCAATAATTACAGGCCTGGTTTCATCCTGTGCAATGGGAAAAAAAGGATGAAGTCAGGCTTCACATTAGCGAGCTGCAATTCAGCTTCCGCCAGGCAAGCAGTGGACAGGGTGTCTTCTGGTCACCAACATTGATGGACGAAGCATCAGATGGAATGGGGGAGTCCCACTAATAAGAGGAATGGTTGGATGCATGCAACTTACCAAATTTAACAGGACAACTACAACAACATACAGATACAGTATCCGTTCATTTCTAATTATCTTTTAAGTAATGTTATTGCTGTGAACTTCTATGAGTGTGACTCTGCATTTCTTTGATCTCTGCTTCTAAATTCATCCCTACAGCCATTGTATAGGTTTTACTTCTGCTATTTTTCAAAATTAATTTAATGTACGAAGTGTTTGTCTGAGTGCAGAGATAGGCAAGTGAAAACGCATAGTTATTACTGCAGCCCTGTACTGTTGCATTCTTTCATTCACAGATGTCAAAAGTACTACTTACGTTTCAGTAACCAGGCATGCAGTAGTGCATGCACTTCCTTTATGTCACTTAAAAGATGTATGGATAGCTTTGTACCCAAAGATTTGTTTATCTGAAATTATTGTTTGTCCATGCTTGCTTTTTTTTTCTTCTCTCAACAAAACTTTCCCAAAAACCCCCATTCCCATCCATTTTCCAAACTCTAACCCTCCTCCCCCGGGCTGTGTGGTTTTGATTGATGTGTGACTAAATGACAGCAATAATTCTACACACTTGCTGGGGAGGATAAGGTCATAGCAATAGGCTGTTGAAGGAATCCGAGGATATATTCTTACTCAGCTTGACACAGAGTCACTTTTGGCAAATGAAAGCAGATTTTCATGTGCGCCATCAACTTGATTGGTCATCAATAACATCCTCCTCCTAGACGTGGCAAATTATTACGCTGCTGTGTCCTTCACCTTCAGTACTATTTCTTGTAGTAGTAGCCAATGTCAAAGAATTCAATGCAAGTACTTTTAATACTTTACAATTTTTTAGGCTACATTGTGGCACTGTTCTAGTGTACTGTCACCTACTATATTCTCTATCGTACCATTCTAATGCTACCGTAAGGACAAACAAGTTTTAATTTTCTTTTTTTTCATATGCTGCAACTGCCACTGTGTAACACCACTAGTACCACCGCAATGATGACATTTCATCCGCCCAGGATTGCCAACCTTAATCGCCATGTCTTGTGCAGCCGGCCCTGTGCCTAGCCCTATTTCCAAACACAAATTAAAGGTAAGATAAGCATTTGGGGGGAGGTAGTATAATGGAGTATTAGGAGAGATGAGAGACTGACGGTAGTACTAGTAAAGTCTTAGGACTATTGAATTCACTTTTTGAAAAGTCCAAAAAAAACAACTCCCAAATCCCACCCCCAGAAGTCTTTAAAAAAGGGTCAAGGGACAGTCTCCTCCTACTGCTGGCTGCTGTTCACTTTTCGGGCCAGGTCGGCATGCTCCTTGCGGAGGGTCTCATGCAGGGTTTTGGTATTCAACAGCTCCTGCTCGAGGTAGGACACCCTGAGTGAAAGGCGGTGCAACCTTTTTTTGGTACTGCTGTGGGGGGCAGCTGATTTGTTTGTTGCTCGGCGGTGGCGGGTGGCTGTGATACCCCGGCTCCGTACCGTTGGAGACCTGCTGCGCTGACTGGCTGACCCAGGGAGCACGGAGGAAGATGCAGCTGTCCAGGTCGATGTTGTGGTCGACTGCATGTCCCCCTCCTCCTGGGCCACCAGCCGCTGATATTCGGCGAGAGTCGCCTCCAGCCTCCGTTGCTGGGCCCTTTTAGCCAGCTCCTTCCGTGTTGGTTTGGAAGGAGCATCTATATGAAGAAAGAAAGACATAGTCTGTAACCAATGCTCTTTAAGATTAACACAAAACGATTCAGCAGAAAATGGTGTCACAGTAGAACTAACAACTTGCAAGCGCAGTACATAACTATTGTGGCCAGTATCTATCTAACCTCCCACTTCTTCATCCTTGCAATAACATTAGTGGGAGTTAAAGGAATCAATTCTACGATCACTATGGACTCACTCCATTAGAGTCGACTATGACAGTACACCAGTCTTATTCTTCTTCTTCTCTCTTGTTTACCAAAATTGGTACATTAACTTCTGCAAGCCGGCATAATGCCAGTGCAGTCAACTTGCACCCGAGAAAAACAGACGCCCGCCATGATGAGTGAGACAGACTTGCGTTACTGTACCAGTCAGGTACATGCAGGTGGTGATGCTCTTACTTTTCTATTACGGGTGGCACTGAGAATACTCTGTTAAAAGGGCTACTGCTTAATTAATTTAACTTTCACCCTACAGTGCCAATGAATACTAGAAAAGGAAAATGAAGAAGATAAATAATCTGATTATCTATCACTGCACATGGTATGCATTTGCTTACATATGGGATGACTTTAGGTGCTTTGCTTTTTATTGAGTGAACAGTGATACATCCACACATGAATGACCGAGTTCAACTAAACATATTAACAGAGGTTGTGAGTGGCCATCGTAATAGCCGGATATATGCTGTGCTTACAATACAAACTACTGCTACTATTCATGGTAGTATTCGGACAAAATTACAACTTCTTTTCCTTGGCTTTCCTACACTGGGATGGAAGTGTGGGTGCAGTGTTACATGCTCTTCAAAGTAACACTTAGTACATCCAGTGACCGTCTACTCTCTCTAGATACACATATGCTATCTAAGAGTCAGATAGTACCATTATCCAGGCATCCATCCATTCAAAGTATATGTCACTCATTCTCCTTCATGTCTCTCATCTGGACAAACCTTACGTTTTCTCACGGGAAAACAACCTTTTCATTTTATTTGGGAAACCGCAAGCCATACATCTGTGCTTGACTTGCATTTGAATTTCAACCAAAGCATATATTGCGCACACATACAGTTTCTGTTTCGCCCACCCAGGCTGTTCTCCTTCTACCCATTCTTGCTTCATCCTTCACCCAGCCATGCATCATATTCCGTCCCAGCCACCTCGGGCACCAATCAAACACGTATCATTCTTCTTTGTCAGTCATCATTACTTTTAACTTGCTCGTCCTTCCACACTTACTTACACCCTTCTTTCGCTTTTTGTTCATCCCATCCATCAAGTTCATCTCAGATCTGATTTGGATTCTCGAAAAAAAATTCACCGCTGAGTTGAAGTAAATTTAGAGGAGGCTACTACCTGGTTGATAAAAACTTTGTTCTAAATTTGAAAGTCTGCTTAACAGTATAGTAACTTAACTGTAGAACATATATACTACACCCGTGCGGAGAGCACAATCTGCAGTCTGTAATCTCAATAAGTAAGGAATATAAGAGCTTACCACTGCCTGCCACTACCGTGGCAACCCGCACAGCAGTTTCCTCCGGCACTGGCACCGCCTCCTCCCCAGAAGTGTCCTCCTCCACCTCCGCGCTGGCCCCGGCACCAGATGTTCCACCTACAAAGTACATTTCAGAATGTTAGATGTCATAGACTTACACCACTCACTTGTATTTTGTCTAGGAATGAAGAAATGTGAATAGAGAAACCAATCCAATAATTTGTGACTGTCTACTCTAAAGTAAAAATGTCCCTTTTTCCAGGGACGGGTGTTGTCTTGCTGCACTTTTTGGCACAACTGATGAATGCTTGCTTTTTAACTCGCACAATTTTTCTCATAACAGACAGAAGCTTCACTTCTAAGAACTAGAGCAAGATCAGATCATCATCACTAGGACAGAGTGACCAACGATTCAGCACCAAAAAGAAAAATTAAAGTTCAAACCAGGTGAGCTCTCGGCTCACCCACAATAAATGTGTGAAATAAATCACTAAGCACTTTTCCATTTTTAATCAACCATTTATGTTTTATGACAAGCTTGATTTCAATAAATGTTTTTACTTTTAATAAAGCTTTAAAACTTAAATAGACTCTGTGGTTTTTGGTCAAGAGTGACTTAGCAAAAGGTTTTGCAATTTGCAAGCATGAGTACGTGCCTCTGATACTTCTGGACTCTGACTCCGTACTCTTGTCCTGCGTTGGATAATCATCATTGGGGATCAATCATCGAGGAATTCGGGAGCTAAATGCCTCTGCCACACTATCTAGTCAGTAAGAAGATTGGGGGTTCCTCAAAGTCTGAGATCACTGAGGTATGTGGAAAGTCTACCTGCGCCTATTATAATTGATAAACTATGCACTATTTAGTGTCCATAGTTCTGTTTGTGCAGATTTGTCCCTGCAACAGTAGTAGTATGGATTGTCCTCCTATCCAAACCAAAAGTAAAGTAGTATCTTATTCTTTCTTGGTGGTCATTCACATTTTATTGTTGGAAATTGTCAAAGCATAAACATTTAGATGACTTGAAAAGACATTATGGACAATCCCAGAGGACTGCACTCAGTGCATAGAGCTATTGCTGACTAGAATAGGCGTTTCGTTTAACACCTTTTGCCAAATCTGCAATCTTAGTTAGCTAAATAGACAGACTAATAAGAATAATCTAGTAATACCACAGGAAGTCATAGTAGAGGCATGATAGGAATTTAGATACAGTCTACAAGAAGATCAAAGACGATTTAGAAAAAATCGAATGAGGAACGCCAGGAAAAAATAGGTACCCTATATTAAAATTAAAACTTACCGGGGACAGCAAAGGAGCCCTCGCCTGACCGATCCTGGCCTTGTACAGCAGCAGCCGATACCCCCTCCTCCTCTGTCCTCTTGTCCCTCGGGGGAGCTGATGTACAACATGAAAGAAAGAAAGACCCGAAAACATGGATGATTGTTGTCAACCAAATGAAACATTTCAAAAGAACAATAACAAAATATTTTGGCAAAATAGCAAATAGACAACTATTCCACGGGATATATTGACCTCTCTCATGTGGTCTACTACAATATTAGTATTGCTTGATTTGCGGACCGTCGACTTGGAAAGTTATGTAACTCACTAAACAAACTACTAAAAAGGTTCGCCTAGGACTGGCAGGCAGCAGTCCGCAGCACGCAAAGTGACAGACACACTCCATCGTGATTGCAGATCAGTGACAACACTAAAAAGTTTCCTGCTACATTAACCAGTCATTAAAATACTCAAACTATCAATCCACCACCACTATTTCTTCTTATTGCCAGGTGTACAATGGAAGGACTGTACTTGAGTCTGTAGGGGCAGATTTACAAGCCCCTTGTGGCTCTTTTGCTCCGTTGTTGTGTGACTTTTGTGACGCAGCGGCAGAACAAAAGAGGTGCCATGGTGCGGTGTATATTAACAACGTGACGCATATGGGAGATGCATCACGTTGTAAAGCCCTGCGCCATCAGGGGGCGTTCCGGCGCAAGGGATGGCGTTCCTGCGCAGGAACGCATCCTAAAAGTGGCTGAGGGAAATCTACAAGATTTCAATCAGTCACTTTTAGGACAATGATGCGTCACTCAAACCCTGCGCCTGCTTGAAGCAGATGTACGGCTTGGTGCAGCATTGGGGGCACCCCAGAGCATTGCTGGAGCTGCGCCATCATTGCGACGCAACTCCAGCAAAGCGCACCCTGTACGGCACAGATGCATAACGCTTCAGTGACGTTTTGGGCCCATGGTGCACCGCATTCTAAATACGGCGCACAAGGGTGGTGGTGGCGTGGCGCACAATTACTGGCGCATCCCTGCTACTTTGCAGGGATGCGCCGGTAATTGCAAATCTGCCCCTTAGTGTCTAGCATTACGCAGTTCTGTAAACTACACTCATTCATAATTTCTCATGCCAATGAAATGAACACAAAATCGAAAACAAACAAGCATAGGAGCAATGCTACTGAGAAGGAGAGCAGTGCACCTGAAATGCACAGAAGATTTTGAAATATAATTTACCTACAATGTAATCGGCAGCATTATTGCTCTTGGTAAAAAACAAAAATTTGCAATATAATAACACACAGAGCAGGAGAAAACAGAGTAGTGATAAAATAGCTACTACTGCTCACCAAGCCCGGGGATCTCGATGCTGAGCAGGTCGAGCAGGTTGCGTTCCCGGTCCAGGAGATCCATCCAACGGTGGGTGGCCTGGTTGTAGGTGCGCCGGACCAGAGAGTGAGAATACATGGCCCGGCACACCTTCTCCCACCGCCTCCGGCGCTCCCGGAGCCCGTAGATGCTTGCGATCTTGCCGCCTGCCATGATGGTCCTGGGGAGGCAGCGCTGTATATAGAACTCTAGAGCGGCCACCTCCTCCGCTCTAAAGATCTCCCGTGGCATCACTAACTCCCCCCTCAAACGCCCGCACGGGAGCCTTCTCCGGCTGCTTCCTGGCTCCCTTTACCATGGTCTGGGCAGAAAGGAAGGTAAATAATAAATAAGAAACAGAATAGGGAAGAAGAAAAGAAAAGAGTTTAAAAAAGTAGTTTAAAATTAGCCAAAAGTAGCAGAAAACACAAAAATATAGAGCTAGAATAATAGAGGGATAGATAATAACTAAAATAGATAAAAAAAAACTTCAAACAAGCAAAGGATGGCAGAGATTGAGAGAGGATACAGAAAGCATGCCCAGAACCATACCAATGAATGAAAAACAAGATGGCCGCGCCCGTTCACGACCGCGTGGGTAAGTTTGCGCAAGATTTCCCCCACGATCACATGCAAACTTGTACTAGTGAGCCGCACACTTTGCGAGATTACACATAGCGCCCAAAAACAAAAATACGTCACGAAAACAAGATGGCCGCGCCCATGTACGACCGCTAGGGTAACTTCACGTCATTGCACTACCAGCGGCTTGCGAAAATGCAAAAAACCATGCGAACTAACACGCTGCAAAAAAACAAATCGCATATTTGCACGAATTCGCGGCATCCGAATTCGATCTCACGCAAATTCACGCCCGCGAATCCCGCGAAATGGCAGAAAAACGATTTTTGCAAAACTGAAAGCACTCAGCAGGTGCAAAAGTTCAAGCTCATCATTAGTAACCATTCCCTGTAGTGCTTCCTGAGGGGCCCCTCCAGAGTTCAGTTGCCTACTTGCAACTATTCTATGACCTTGCTCTGACCCCCACAGCAGGCTCAGAGAATAGCTACAAGTATGCCACAAAGGTCCTCTTAAAGAAAATTACACTGCAACAAAAAGCAAATACAGATAAGGAAGCAGGTGCCAGACTGGAAGTTCAAATTTAGTGACACATTAATCAACCCCTAATTCATTCATGTCAATTGAGGCAGGGCAGGTGTGCTAACAAATTTTGCAAAACTGAAAGCACTTAGCAGGTGCAAAAGTTCAAGCTCATCATTAATCAGGAAGCACTTACAGCTAAGGAAGCAGGTGCCAGCTCAAATTCAGTGACACATTAATCAGCCCCAAATTAATTCATGTCAGTTCAGGCAGGGCAGGTGTGATTTTCCCCCCATAATCTACAGTGATGAACCAGAGGGTGGCAGTGATGTACCAGAGGGTGGCATGGGTGAACCAGAGGGTGGCAGTGGTGAAACAGCAGGTGCTGTTATTAAACAGACGCAGAAACAACATGGTCATGACCGTTGCGACCCGACAAGTAAGTTCGCGTTTGCGAACTGGTAAAAAACCCTCGGGATCCCGCAGAAACCCTTGCGAACACAAAAGAAAGAAAAAATCTGCAAATTCGCGAAAGTTCGCGGATTTTGCGGATTGCGAATTTGTGAATACACAAATTCTCGAATCGCACATTCGCAAAATTCACCCATGCTTACTGATTTATTAGCGCAACACTGGACACAGGAACATACTGATATTTTACGTTCCATACAAGCTGACATGCTAGCTTCAAGGCATTTACATATATGTGTCCATACAACTAACTTGGTGATCCTCGTAGTCGCTGGACTTACTGGGTATACTTATATTACTTTCAATGTAGGAGCTACAGTACCTTTAGCATACAAATCACATGCTGAAATGCATTTGCATCCACTGAAAACATTCTCACACCTGTAGAGACTGCTGTAATGAGAGAGAGCCCTGGTTCAGGGAAAACGCATCATTGTTTTTACCCCAGTACTGACTCTAGAGGCGGTTACTAAAGCAAGCATTCCAAATGCTCAAGCTCTAAATTCAAGATGGATTCAATGGGCTAGCGCTCTCACTGCAACAGATGCAGACAACATATTTGATGATCACTGCAAACATATGCAATCTTGCAGTACGAACAAGTATATCCTCTGCCAAGTGAGATAATGCCTCTAGATCAATATGAATGTATCATTTATACCAATGGATCTGCTCAACCTGCAGTAGGATTGATACAGCAATATTCTGCGGCCTGCATAATTGTGAAAGGGTGCATGCGAAATAGAAAGTTTCTTCACGGAATAACACATACACAGTCCCTAGAGGACTGCACAGTGCAGCTGGCAGAATTAGGTGCCTGATACTGGCACAACAAAATACAGATCGCGAATTCCCCAAACTTATCGTGTATAGTTCATTTTCATATGTACATTCACTAATGAATACCTTCACTATTGGGGCCAAAATGGGTTTCGAGATTCAAAAGGTTGTACAATCAAGTACAAGATGCTTTGGGAAAAAGTGGTGAAGCTGCAAGAAGGCCTTCCACGGGCTCATGTAATTCATACAGTGAGTCATGAGCATGTTGGCGTTCACTTTGAAGGGAATTCCATGGTGGATGAAGCCGCCAAGGCAACAGTGCAAACTGCAATCACTCACTCTAGCACCAGAATAGATTGAGCAACTATGATAGCTGTCAATGCCAGGGGCAACAGCTCAGCACCACCAGAAGGCTTTCCACTCAAGAACTCCTACAAATTAGATGCACAAAATATTCTGTATGCTCAAATTCCAGGAGTGGGGAATAGAGTAACACCAAACATTGATCGCAGATTTGGATTGATTCTAGCTGCACATGAGGGTCTGGGTTCAGAACATGCAGGGATTACTGCTATAGTTTCATTACTGAAGCAGCGTTACTGGTGGCCATGTCTCATGAAGTAGACCAAGGACTTTGTCCTTAAATGCGACATCTGACAGCAGTTGAAGGGTTCCACATAGCACATCCACTGCAAACACCTTTATTGATCTCAGACAAACCTTTTGCATGTGTCTATTTGGATCACTGTGGCCCTTTACACTCTGACGAGGCTTACAAGTAAATCTTGGTGGCAGTAGATTCATGCTGTAGAATCCTATGGGTTTGGCCCCAGCGCTCTGCTGATGCCCAAACTGCTATAAAGGACTTGCGAGTCTTTATTGGGTCAGACTCAATTGGCACACTACATTCAGACCAGGGTCCGGCGTTTAGCTCTCATGCTTACAAAGAAGCCATGGAAAGTATAGGTGTGGCCTTGCAGTACTCCTCCCTCTACCATCCCAAGGGGAAATTCAGTTGCTGACATGATGAACCGGGACTTAAAGCAATCCTTAAAATATAGGGTACTAGGCTCTGTGGCAATTGGGTCAATCACCTGTACGGGGTCCAGAGTGCACTTAATATTATGGCAGGAAAATCCCTGGGGGGTCATACAGCCTATGAGATCCTGTTTGGGGTGAGAGTGTGGGTACCAGACCTCAAAAGTTTCAACACAGTGGCGGCTGAAACTCCATTCGACCTCAATGATCATTTGGATGTTTTACAGAACTTAAAAGAATACAGAGCTTTACAAAGCAAAGTCCAAGTGAAACCATCCCTGGAGAAGTGAAAGCATTATCACCAAGGCCTGCCTGGGTCCCAAAGATTGGGGATCTGGCCGGAGACAAAATACAGGACAAGAAAGAATTTGGGTCATCTTACAGAGAGCCTGTACCTGTCCTGGCTGTTGAAGTTACCAGACCGGTACTTCTTCCGCCTCTTGCTGGTCGCTCAGACAAAAGGTTTTTCTCCATTGATCTGAACAAACCACACTATGTGGTCAAATCTCAACAGTAGGCCCCATGGGCTCCTTGGTAGTTGGCGATCTCCTCTCACTACCATGCAGGAAGTTCAGATGGAAACTTTAATAACAACTGAAGGCTGTACTTTAAAAAGAGAAGCAGTCAAGAAAAATGAAATTATTCTTCTCCACATTGAAACAATTACAACTGTATAGTCAATCAGTACAGAAATTTCACTTCGAGAATTTGACAATGTCTATGTCAACATGCCACAGATCGAGTCATCTCTCAGTTCCACAAAACATGCTGAGCTGCTAAAAATATATCGGACTGCGTCTGGATACTTCGTGCATTATGACGACATTTTATCAGATCCAAGTAAACCTGAACTGCCAAAACCGCCACTCCCTTTCAAGTTATGATGAGATTATTCTCTCTATCTTTGCCTGAAAAAGACATACCTTGTTGCTCCCTGGATACATCTCTGGGTTACAATTGGATTACTTTTACTGGTAATCTGGATTGGTTTGGTGACCGTCTTTTTTGTAATTCTGAATGGACATTATCTCCCAGAATGCTCTGTAGTCCAACATGGGACGTACTATGAACTAAGGGACCTGTCCCTGGTGATCATTACAGCAGTTTTATTTCCTGATGGAATAGTATGGGACAGGGTATCATATAGTATATATGGTCCGGTCGAACTTTTGCACATTCCATATTTGTTCAAAATGTCTTTAAATTATATCACTACCTCTAGTACATTATTGATGATTGGGACTTTGAAACTGTGCATAATGTGTTTTAATATCTAGAGCAGACAGCAGCTTTTTCTAATGATAAATTGTATGATGGCACCAGCAATTTTGGATACATGTTCTGTTATCTCAACATTATGGTCACCTTTTTTTACACAAAGCAAGCATACCGCGTGCTGTTTACAACTACACACAATTGGAACATTGCCCAAAACTGCCAAAAGGTAGTTCAAAATCATTTGCTCTGAAGTTTGCATATTTTTCTGGTTTTGACACATCAGACCCAGCCTCTTATTACTATAGGCTTGCACATAGACATGCAAAGAAGAATATGCTCAGAAATGCCAAGCTGATTTACGCTGCTTCCTTTATTTCCCAACTATCTACACAGGGTTTTGACTTTTGGAAAGACACAATGGACACAAAATCTGACTGGGAACAACAGGTTTATGAAAAAGAGGCGTTATTTAGAGCATGCCTCATTCCATATCAAAAGATTTTCCTGAATAAAACAGTGCAACAGACTTCCTGTCTTGGTTGTGCTAAGGCAAAAGGTTTGAACAAATCTTGCATTCGCATGTTTGTGCACTTTGAACATTGGCAACAATACACAAAGTACAGTGGGGATACATTAGTTGCCATGATCCTCAATGGATCATACAATACATCAGCCCCATTCAGCAGGTGTAGTTTGTTTGGGCAATAGACACAGATAAATGCCAGTCTGGATTCCTTGGTGACACAGGATGATTTAAGATCAACATGCCAAACCTATGCTATATACAAACAGAACACACTGGGTGACATAATATAGTGTTTGTAAATTATGCCTAGATTGGCTAAAGACCTCAAGGCTTTCCCAGGTGGGACAACACTTTTCCCTTCTTTCTGAAGACCTGGATTTATTATTAGGTCCCAGAAACACAAGTCAAAAGCACTTCTTGTATTGAATATACAACAAGCTATGGAAGATTTCTCAGTAGGATGCTTCAGAGAAATTGTGCTAGATCGACAGGGTAAATATGAAAAAGGCTTTGGCTGTGATTGACAATGGTATGACCACTTTATCATCCAGAAGTTATTCACTGGGCAACATTATGTCTTCTGCAATTGACACAATACAGCAGGACATGTCTATTTTACAACATAGACAGTTACAGTTATGTTCCATCATAATGCTGAGCTGGACTATGAAAACACTATATTCTGGCCATGTGCTGTGGCGTTAGATCAATACTACCAGTCTGTTTTCTGAACACAATCTGATGGAAAGACAGATAACTATGGCACCATGTTGCACATTGAAAAGTTAGACCAATGACCTCTTACCATAGCAGAGACACAATTCCACAGACTGGATTATCCATGGTTATATCACCCTACTGGTCATGACTTTCCAATTACAATAATGTCTCCAATACCAACAGGTAGGAGGATATGAAACACTGAGGGCAAGGTTATGTCCATGAGTATTGGGTATCGCCATTCAGGTTTAGGTGCAGGAAAGGGGACATTGAAGTTTTTCTTAGTGGTTCCGCCTGTGAAGATGCCCTAAGCGGTTCCTAAGTTAGCAAGGACTTTCTCTTCACAGGGCATGCAATGCTTCTGTTGCGAACTTGTCATGTTATCTGAACGGTCTCCCAGCTGCCAGGATATCTCTGTTTTTCAAACTGCTCTCTAATTGGAGCTACTTGATGCTGAATGATAAAGGTTGCTGTGGAATTGAACCAGGCAATGCTTATCTGGTGACAGTTAATTCTTTGGTCACTTGTTGTACACAAGTACTGGTTCCACCTGCCCGCAAAGTTAGGGAGGCAGCCCTATGGCCTTCAATACATTTTTTTCATCATATGCCTTGATTACCTTAGCAGACTGAAAGCCATGCTTTTTCAACAGGATGTGGCCTTAACTTCAGCCAGAGAGATGTTTGATCTCCAGGTTGAAAGGTCCTCATCTGAGCTACAGAAACTACTCCACACTAACTTCCTGCTGCATTTTGGGGAGCTAGTCAATTGAATCTTTCACACTTCTGATACTAGAGGAATAGAATTTTTTTTAAATATATCAACTCTGAAATGGTAAGCACCTTTCAGACAATCCTCAGAGTTATTCCATCATTCATAAGCTCCGTACTGTGAAGCATTTTGGAGGGGTCCAGCAAGCCCTGCTACTTTTGCCTGAAATTCTGATTCTATTTTTTTTATCCGAAATGGACGTCTGATTTCAATTCAGAATGGAGACAGCACTGCTTGTGCTACGATGCTATGAGCACATGTTTCACACGTTTGGCACACTTCAACTTTGAGAATTGGATGAGCACTAGTTCTTGTCCTTCAGGCCTGTTTGGCTTAACTGCATACAACCTGTATTCAACTGCCTGATTTGTGGTCACGAATGTGCATTACACATATGCCTAAGATCACAACTGGTTGCGTCATTGGACATTGATGTACTTCTGGACACGTTAACGGGACATGGGTATTGTTGTCCCCAGTGTCTTCTGCTGCTGATAAATGCATTTCCTGAGCTACCTTGGGAGGCTTCCCCTCCTAGTGATTTGAACAGCGGCTTAACAATACACATTCAGGATGCAGTCTTTCCCTCAGCAGAAACTGCTGTGGGAATTGGATGGAATAACCTTTGTTCTATAAATCTGCTATGAGGTGCGCTTCTGGGATCTTCGTCTGGGGTTATGGACAACAACAATGTTGTGTCTGCCATCCAGAACACATTAAATAATTGTCCTTTCTCCATGTGATAACAGTTCGGCTTGTTTCATAAACTACATTAGATCGAAAAGATTATGGTTTTATTTTTATTGTCTAGGCACCATGGCTTTTGGAGTGCTTCTAATTTCAAATAGCATAACGACTTCAAAGCCTTTATGAATATTTTAATGGGAAGCTGGAATTTAGACGATTTTAAGAGTAGTTTTTAACTTTTAATATGGATTTTTTTAAGGTAAGCTTGCTTTTAGACAATGTTTAGAGTAGTGTTTACCTTTTTATTCCATTTTTATATGCTGATATACTGGCTTTTTTTAGATTGCTTTTATATATCGACCCTTCGGATGAGGAGTGGCTGCAATACTCCTGAGTTAGGCCCATGTAGGGAAGCAGCTTATTCCTTACATTGTCCTAGAACATAACTTTTCAGCTGTGACCTTTGGCACACATTTGCATGCACGACAATGGTGGATTTGTTTCTTTTAAACTGCTTTGTTTACACATCCAGCTTCGCACAACATTATCATGATGCCTTGAACATCATGTACTAGGCCTCTCTACACACTAGCTACAAATGTTGTCCTATATTCATCCATGGGGTGACAGCACTATCTGTATATATATAGCATCACTAATCTAGAGCACAAATCGCAAAGGCTGCTTTTTTACTATAAATATTAAGCATCCCAATAGATTGGTAGAGGAGGCACTTCTGCTGACACAGAAGATTCCTGCATGCTGAGAAATCACCACTCACTGGTCTGGTATTCCGTGAGGGGTGCCCAACTAAAGACCAAGACGGGGTCCTTTACTATCTCCGCTCAGGTAATTGGGTTGGATCATCCCTTGGGGGGATTCTTGGCTCTAGACACTTTAGATGCACTGAGAGTAACCTCTGCATCACAGGAGTAGGTTAGATTATCATATGGCATATGTGCCAACATATATTCATTGCTGCAGCACCATGGTAGAAATGTATCTAATGTTTACTCTCTTGCTGCTTGTAATCGCCTTTATTTTCTTCTGTCTCCTAATTATTGCAGCACACGTATTTTATGCAAGAATAACGTTTGTTCAATAAATATAGAAAACGTCCCACTGTGTATTCTCTGTATATTTCTCAAGCTAGCACGAGTGACTGAGTAAAAGATTCAGTACTGTTTCCATGATTCCTGAGGAATATGGTTTTGTCATCTTCAGTGGTTGCCAGAAGCTGTTCACTCCCTGGTAAGTTTGGGGGGATTACAGTGTCACTGTGAGCTAGCTGGTCTATAGGCTAACATAATTTGTGGGATGTCCGGAACCAGTCTAGGCACCAAGCCCTTAGTTTATGTTGTACAAACACTGCACAGATCCTATGGATTAGTAGGAACATCACGACATGCCAACTTTCTAAATGTGTCATTTTCAGAATTGTAGTTTACAAACCCGACTACCCTAGGAGTGACTCACATACATGAAAAAGGAAGGTTTAAGCCTGGCAAAAGATTTATTTTATGAACCTGGGAGACAGAGAATCTTTTTTCCACTTCACAGTGGCCAGCTCGCGGTCCCTAGGGTTTCTACATATATTTTTTGATATATGAAATTTTAAGAATGTAATCCAAAATCAAAGCTGTACTCATATATTGGTAAATCAATTCGTATTTCAAATTGGAATTTTTTTTTAGAAAGAATTGTTTTTAAATACAACTTTTTTTAACGCAAAAACATAGTATGCATTAATCATTCAATTCTGTGGTTGTACTAAAGATGTCAAATGCTGGCATTATATTTAATCATTGACAACCCCAGACAACCCCAATGCATTTCGGGGGTTGAGCAACCCTTTTGCAGGGTGGGAAGACAATTTATACATATCATAAAATAATTCAAAGATTTTTATGTGTTCTGAAGCCTCCTGCTGGAACAAAACAAGAAGATATCAATATTAATTGATATCTGACATCTGATAAGGAATAGGATGGCAAAATATTCCTTGCCCACTATAAACACTCTATGCCAATAAATATATGGTTTCACAAGAAGCCATACATCAGTATTTTTGAGATTTCACTTTACCGGAAATGTAAACTAATCAGACTGAGGAATTAGTGGTCAATATTACAGCACTAGAAATTCTTCAAGTGATGGCAACAATGCTACCTGAAAAGGGCTGCGGGAATGATGGCTTTCCCGTTGAGGTTTATAAACCTTTTCAGGAAGAATTTATATTGTGTCTAGTGGAGCTCTTTAATGCTGTGAAATATGGCGAACAGGTCCCCCAAATATTCAAGGAATCAATTATTTTTAGTTTTGTTAAAAAAGGCATGAATATATATGATGTTAATTCATATAGACCTATCAGTCCCTTCAATTCTGATTATAAAATCATTATGACATTCTGGGCCAACAGAATCACGCCTGTTGCCCAGAAAATTATTCATAAAGACCAGACTGGCTTCCTTCCAGGGCAGCACACGTCTGCAAATACCACTTTTTTAATACATCCAATCATTTTTTTTTAATGTTAATCAGATTCATGCACCTATAATGATGGTCAATGCTGAATTACCATTCAATATTGTGAACTGGGATACCCTTTTTTTGCTCCTAAAAGGGTTGGATTTCCCAGTGTAAATTTTAATATGTTATATAATATATATCAGGGCACACAGGCCAGAATTTTCTTGAACTCCAGCAGCCATGGAATTATAGATATAAATCAGGTAACTCGTGAGGGCTGTCCTTTATACCCCGTACTATTTACATTTTTATCAAACAATTGGCAGCCAGGATACGGGCTAATCTTCCTGATAGGGTACATTGCTCAGTGGTTCGAAAAATCTGATTCTCTATTTAGGAGTTTACATAACAAACTCTTATGCAGAACTTTATAAGCTGAATTATGAGGAAACCCTAAACAAAATCAGGGATCTACTTGATAGATGGTCTTCCCCATTTTAAACTTATTGGCCGGGTCGCCCTCATCAATATGTCAATTTTGCCTTTATTACTTGTTTTATTCATGAATGTTCTGATACAAATCTACTCAAGCTATTTCAAATAGCTGGATGCTCTTTTTCAACAGTTTATCTGGAACAAAAAGGCACCCAGTGTTAAATATCCAGTCTTACAACTGGGAATAAATCAAGGCAGGTTGGCCGTGGCGCAGATACATGTATGCTATGAAGCTTCTCTTCTTGATTTTTTAGTTCATATATCAGATTCAAGGGCTTTATTAGATGATTCTTTATTAATGGAATGGCAAAGGAGACAGGATCACAGCTTCCAATCTTTATAAAATTGGCCAAAAAGAATGAGGTATAAGATGTCAGAGGCTGGGTATGAATATCTGCAGCTAAAGGAATGTAAAGTTTTTGGTTTACATATCCAGTCCAGTCATTTAGGGTTTTGGAATACTAATGGCTTCAAAGAGCTGGGCCGTTTTCTTCTGGAAGGGAGGTGTTTCACCTGGCAGAAAATTCTAGCTAGGTGTGGGGATCGTAGTAAACCTTTTTTCTTTGGATTTATACAAATTGTACACCTAGGGCCAGATGTAGGAGCCCTAATACCGGTCGGTAACGGCCGAATTCGGCAGTTACCGACCGGTATTAGGGTTTTCAGATGTAGGGGGCTTATATTTTACCGATTCTGTAAATTTACCGAATCGGTAAATTTACAGAATCGGTAAATACCAAATCGGTATATTTACCGATTCGCTAAATCCACATGTAGGTGGCACTCCTAAGAGTGCCACAGGCCCTTAAGAATCGGTATTTCACCACCCAATCCTATTGGGTGGTAAAATACCGAATTCAGGTGTGCATGCACATCTGTGTGTGCACACCTGTGCAATGTGACACACAGACATGCCCTTAGGGCATGTCTGTGTGCCACATGGCACACAAGTCCGGAATTGGGGTGCTAGAGGGTGTCAAAGTGACACCCCCTGCACCCTTGCAGGATTTGGTATTTACCGATTCGGTAAATACCGAATCGGTATTGCCCATTGATTCCTATAGGCTTCATGGCCCATAGGAATCAATGGGCAATACCGATTCGGTATTTACCGAATCGGTAAATACCGAATCCTACCGATTCGGTAATTCTTAAATTCGAATTACCTACATCTCCCCCCTTCCTATTTACCGACTCTTAAATACTGAATCGGTAAAATTCGGTATTTAAGAGTTGGTAAATAGGAATTACCTACATCTGGCCCCTAGTGAGGAAATATTGTATTGTTACTCGTTCTGTTTCATCACCACTACTGGCTGCTCTTTTCAAAGTTAGGGTGATGGGGTGGGTAATTGGTATAGATTAATAAAGAATAAAGAATTTTTTTGCAAAAAAGTTCTGTGACAACGCAATGGTTTTTTTCAGACATCAAGAGGCAGACAATTTTTCTACTTGGTAGTAAACCCTTAAGGGCCCCAATTTAAAGCGGGTGGGTATTCTCTCATGAAGGATGGCATTTTACACTCCTAAAGCCCTCCACAGAATCTACCAAGAATTGGAAGATAGATGTTTTGGGTACCAGCAACTAGGTGGTGGAGATTGGCTTCATACTTTTTTCATCTGTCCATTGCTGGCCCAACTTTGGCAAAAAATATTCGCCGCCCTTAGTACAAGTTTACAGCACCAAGTCGACCCGGAGCCCGCAGTGGCACTTTTTGTTTGTCACAACAGAGGTTAACTGCTCCAAATATTAAAACCAAACAAGCCTTGACTCCGCATAACTGTACAACAAGCAGAATTTCCACATATTCAGAATGACATAAGAAAATGATTTGCACAGGTAAATTTGAACAGGCCGATTCAAAAAGGGTTGGTGCGATCACAAGGTATACGAGGGACTGGAAGATTATGGAACGACCTGGGGAAGAATCAGTTATTTAGAGGTGTTTGGATAGAGTTTCTCTCCAATTATTTTGTTAAATAATTCCTGTTGTTTGATGGAGGAGGAAATGAAGTGAAGCATTATCGTGATTTCAGTTGGCTGCTAATAGAAAAGATAATATAAATTTGCACTTGCAAAAGGTTTTAACAATACTCTAGTTATATTAAGAATATGGTGGGCCATTGCGATTAATGACATCTCCTTTTTCCCTCTCTGTCTCATACCTACAAGTGTAACCTCAGTGTACTGTGACTGCACTGCAGTTTAGCTTTTCATAATTGAGCCTCGTTTTTTTCAATCATCCCTTTACCATCAAGTTTATTGCTTTTAACATTTAAATAATATGATTAGATCTTTACTTATGATGCAATGAACTACGATACCATTTAATGCTAAAATGTGGGGATAGACTTGTCCGATTGTTTCTCTCTTTTCATGTTTTTACCATGGTCGAAATGTACTGTTGGCACACTGCAGTTTATCATCCACTGTTTGGAAGGCCGGAGAAGATTTGAACGGCAATAGTGATTTTTGATTTTTGTATTTACTGTGTTATGATGAATTTCTCTCTATTTTTCAGCTCAATAAAAAACAGAAAATTAAATTCCCACCCTATACCCCTACAAACCTAGCAACCCACACCAAAAATATAACTAAAAACAAGTATTCCAAAATTTACATTTTTAAAATCAATTAGATAATTATTTAGTAACTAATAAATAATGGTTAATTATTTTCTACCTAATTAAACTCCCACCCTAGATCCCTAAAAACCTAGCATCCCGTAACTAAAATATAACTAAACTAAATCAGTATTCCATATTTTGCATAACATGAATTCATATAAATAATGAATTATCAATTAATGATAAATTGTTAATTATTACTTAATTAACTTCCCACCCTACACCTACACAAACCTAGCAGCCTTCAACAAAAATATAAGAAAAATAAATAAATATTCCATAAATTACATAACAAAAAATCTATTAAAAAATAATTAACAATTACTTATATCTATGCCCTTACAAACCTAACAGCCTGCAAATAACATATAATGAAAATATATCGATACTACCTAATTTACATAATAAATATAGACCATATGATTAAATAAAATACTAAAAATAATTAAGAATTCATTATAACCTAATTAACTTCCCACCCTATCCCCCTATAAATCAAACAACCCACTGCAACACTATGAATTACAATTAAAAATTAAATAAAAGTCAAATTCACCTAAAATAGCAAGCTGAATTTTAACAAAAATGTGTAACATTTATATAAACAATATAAATAATTAAAATAATATATCAACTAAACATGTTCAAATAATTTAAAAACAATATTCTTAACCACTATATTATAGAAAACGATATTCAAATCATCAAAATTATTAAAACGAAATTATTTAGTGAAACATTCAATCATTGATGTCCCATTGCCCTAAACTAGTAAACCTTTAATCAGGTGGTGTCTTATTTATAGAATGGATTCCATTACGTGCATAACTAGCTAAAGAACACACACTCATGTAACATGGATGTTTAGGGAAATAGCAGATTTAGTTTACAACAAAATTGGAACTTTGGCACAATGTGGGATGAAGGTGGAAGATACTGCTCACCCTTCCCCGATCCTTAATAAGCCCAGGGTCCCCATCTCAGGGGGCCAATGTTATGAATATATGGGAGGGGGCGCGTAACCCCCTCCCTGTGCTTCCTTGGACCCAGGCGTTCCCATCCCCCGGGGCCTATCATAAATAAAGGGGAGGGGTGCATGGCCCCCTCTCTAAGCTTCCTTGAGCCTAACAGACTCCAGCCCTGAGTACCGTTCAGTTGGGTAACATTAAACATCTATTCTTCAGCACCAAGATGCCTAGGGGTGAACGTACACTTAACAAATACACATGTTATGTTATCCCTAGGGTTAATGTTATGCATAAAGAGGAGGAGGCAAGTAAAACTCCTCCCAGTGCCCCCTTGGTCCCCGGGACCCCCATCCCACCTGGGGCACACACAATCAACTATTTAGATGATGTGGGGGGGATCCGCAGGCCCCTTTGGCCCCAGCCAGCTCCTTGCAGGCTAAAGGAACGGGCTCTTACCCAGTGGGAGCAGATGCTTATGCTTGCTTTCACCGTGCCCGAGAAATATGTGTTTTCCTGCCTGCAGAAAAAAGGGCAGTGGAGCATAAGTAATAGGTCAGGGGCAAGCATATAGAGAACAAAAGGCTGGGATCAGGGGAATTGGCTGGGGAGAGCAAACTAACTATAGAGGACTCAAGAGATAGGTAGTGTCGGCACAACAGACATTGCAAGGAAGAGATGGGTAGGGGCAGTAAGCTAAGCATGGACAGCAAACGTGGAGGGCAGCACAAAAGACCACACCCAGCAGGATGAAGTAGGCAAGACACAGATTCAGACAACAATATCAGGGAAGAGGGGGAGGGTGCTTTCCCTGTGCACTGGAAATCTGCCTTTGTTCTGCCTCTTTTTAAAATTGATAATCTCAATGCACTGGACTTGAATAACTATCACCCAATTTCCAGACTTCCTTTGCCACTAAGTTGGTGGAGAAAGCAATGAATGAGCCTGTGTGTGAAAGTACATTGCACTCAAAACTGTGTCTACCACCAAACCTTATCTCCCAGGGCTCGAAAGTATTTATAATTGTTTTTTATTGACGAGGTTCTGGATCGACCTCTTTCACTATTTACTGGCACACCCCCAATGCTCCCACAGAGGACAGTGCCTCTTGCCCTGTGGCTGCGATGGTGAGTCTCTTCAGGACATGATGCACTTTTTAATGTTTTGTACTTTTTATGCTGTTCCTAGAAAAGTATTTATCAGCCCCATTCTCAAAAGAATGGGCTTTAGAAGGGTGAAACCAGTTTTTATTTTTTTACAACTTCTCTCTAGTGATATTGTTTTGTACACTCTTAACTTTTTACGGGTCTCCGTCAAACTCAGGGCAAGCTGTGATTAATTTTAGGATTGTAAATCATGTATTTTTCTCCTGTGTTTAGATTACCCAGGACTTACTATTTTTCAATTTGTAAACTGAATGATGATATATGGATGTTTGTATGACTTTCATGGTTTTATCTTTCAAGTCAAATAAAGTTTATTGATGATGATGAATGAGCAGCTATCCAAATATATTGGAGAGAACCATCTGTTGGATGATATCCAATTCGGGTTCAAAAATCATAGTACAGAATCTGCCTTTGTGGTTGCCACTGAAGAATTATGAGAAACTCTGTATAGTGGAGGGACTACGGCTTTGATTTTATTGTATCTCTCTGTGGCATTTGATACAGTCAACCATGATATTTTGGTCAACCGTATGCAGAAGCTGTGGATAGAGGGTACCACACTTAATCACTTTCTTAGCGAATAGGCAACAGTAGTGCTCAGTAAGTTCATCTCTAAGTCCTCCCTGCCTTTCAAAGCCCCATAGGGCTACTTAGTGAGCCCAACCTTGTTCAATCTATATGTCGAACCGCTATCTGAACTCATTAAAGCATCTGGGGGCGTATTAGCAAGAACCTCATTAAAATTATCGCAGGTTTAGCGGCAGGAAACTGCGGCTAAAACCACGATAATGGGCTTGCTAATATGCGTTATAGAAATTCCAATAGAAGCCCAGGTAAGCTGTGCAGGACATCTAACCTGGTTTTCTATTGGAATGCTATAATGCATATTAGCAAGCCCATTATCGCCATTTTAGCTGCAGTTTCCTACCGTTAAAACAGCAATAATTTTTACGAGGTACTATCTAATATGCCCCCAGGTCTTTCCCTAGCCTCCCACACAGATGACACACAAACATTGGTGTCATTGGCCAAACATGAGAATAAATCGGGCCACCTGAACCTGCATGAGCGAGGTTAGTAAGTAGATGGATAATAATTGCCTAAAGCTAAACTCAACAAAAACTGAGGGTATCCTTTTTGGCAATAATCCATCTTTTTGGACGCCCAAATGGTGGCCTCCTGAATTGGGCTCAAACCCAGAACCAGTAACTAAAGTGAAAAAATCAGGATTTCTGCTTGATGAGGACTTAAAGCTCAAAGACCATAGTAACCATAAAGAATAGATTATCATCGCAAATGTATTCATCAATCCAAAACAGAAAGGTACATCTTCCAGGAGAATAGCAGCTCATCTATGCCAGTGAAAAGATAGCCACAACAAGGCACAATGGCTAGTTTCGGGTGACTTTAACCTAAATCTTTTTCATTTTCCCTCAGAAGAACATAGTGACACAGTGGGCCCCCTCCCAGAGCAAGCAATGCCATTAATCTTACGTAGGGACAACTCAGGTGAAAAACTCATAAAAGCCTGCAAACCATTGGGCCTGCTAGTACTAAATGGCCGAAAACCATCTGATATGCCACCTGGTTGTTCAAGGGTTTGTGGTGACACGGTCTCAATTATAGACTATACCATTGTTTCAATGACCCTTTACCATTAGGTCTGTGATTATAGGATATGCCATTGTGTGGAAAGCGATCACAACCCTCAGGTAAACAATGTGAACACATCCCTGCACACACTTGAGACTTTTTGTACTTTGTTGGGTGAAACACACTCAGGAAATCTGAAACGCCTGAAGTGGAGCCCTGGCTACTTTACATCATTAGCGCAGGATGAGGGTCACAAGTCTACAGGACCTAGCCCAATATATGCTCAATCCAATAGCGACTTTGTAGACCTTTGCTAATAATACGACCAAAACCCAACTTAAGAGGAGTCACAAGAATGGAACTCGACTTGATCACGGCAAATCATCAATTCTGCCTGTTCACATTCAGAACATGAGAAAGGAAACAGTCAGACTCTTTTGGCAAGCACACCAATATCCAGGAGACCCTTACCTATTGCAACAGTTCCGTGATGAAAGACAGCGGCTAAAAAAGCGATCTGGAAGTACAAATAAATAAAACAGGAAGCACTATGGGCCCAGTTACACCATGCCTCCAAAATGCATGACTCGGAAAGATTTTGGTATATAATTAATCGGAATGAGAAAGGCCCTGCAGCTGCAAATAATGCCAATATTAGTGAGACAGACTGGATATATTATTTAATGTCACATTTCAAGAGTGACTTGATTCGCTTGAAGAGCTAGTACATTCTGGACCAATAAAACCACTGTGGTACAGCAGAAAATTACAGCAGCCGAAGTAGAGATGGTCCTCAAAAAGTCCTGGGCTGACTGTGCCCCCGTCCAAATGGGCAACCACAGGCTTTATTCAAACATTTTTCCCAAAATTTGGCAGTTTTCCTAGCATTGATGTTCAATTTCATTTTGGAAAACAATGTTATTCCTGACAGCTGGAGGGGCTCCTTCCTTCATCCTATTTTAAAAAAAGGCCAGGCTTGTTCACCTAACAACTATAGGCTAATAGCACTGATGGACGTTGAGTTAAAATATTTTTCAACAATAACATTCCGCGATCTGGAACTTTGGGCGCATGGTAATGGAAGAATGCCCCTAAATCAAACTGGTTTCCAAAGGGGCCAAGGTACTTTAACTAATCTTATGGCCCTGAGTCTAATCAGGAGCAGAACGAAAGCAACCAGGACACAAATTTACTTGTGCTTTGTTGACTTTAAAGCAGCTTTTGATGGTGTCTCTCGGGACAAATTATGGGCTAAGCTTCAGCAATGGGGCATCCCATTGAGCATCCTACAAGCAATTAGGCTAGTATACTCTGACACCAAGGTCAAAATCAAAATCGGAGACGGCCCTTACGGTATCAAGGAAGGTCCAAACATCCTTAGGCGTAAAACAGGGCTGTGTCCTAGCCCCCTTCCTTTTTAACTTATTTCTGGCAGATCTTTCCACTAAGCTTGACGAAAAGATGGCCCATGTTCCTTTTGTTGGAGTTAACAATTGTCACATATCCTCTATGCAGATGACCGTGTTTTGTTCAGCAACACGTGAATAGGACTCCAAAGGCTGGTCAACACTGTAGGAGCTTACACCAAAAAGAACAGCCTGGAAATACCTTTTCCAAAAACAAGTGTGATGGTGTGCAATCGTCTCTTCAAGATAAATCAAAAATGGTCTATTAACGGAAACAAAATTGAGGAGGTGATTAGGGCGAAAGCGCAGGCCTTTAATTATGGATTATCGTCACTGACCAGATCTATTAAAGGTCACGATCTAATGCCCATGGGATCAGTTTTGAAAGCTAAACTGTTGCCAACCCTTGCATATGGAATGAAGATTATGTTGGGCGATGATGCGCTTTTGTTAGAAAAACTGATAATAAGAGCCTATAAACAAATTTTTAGGGTCCCCAAGTCGGCTTCTCCGGTGCAAATCTGGCTAGAATTTCTGTTCACAAAACAGACACTCGCTAGGCCGGCAGCGTTTGTAAAGCTTTGTTATAACTTGCGAGCAGCAGCAGAAAACACTCTGGCAAATCTAGTCTGGATTGAAATGAACTTGCAAAGGGGCAACTGTGCTTACAAGTCATTTTTAGAAAACAGTATTACAACGCTTGAACTGGGTGAACATTGGAATTCTAAAATCTCTATCCAATTCTTTAAGAAGCTTATAAATAAATCTACAAAACTGCAAAGTTGGATGGCAGACAAAGAAACCCTGTCAAAATGTCACCACGTGTGGCTGGTGTTGAAATCGTATTCCACTCCACAGGGGGTACATAGTAGAGAGACAGGGGCAAGATGAACATGGGGAGCAAGAGGTGAGAGAGGAGGTCAGCGGGCTCCATTGGCACCATTGGGTGGGTTGTAATTAGCAGGGAGAGAGTATTTATCAACCCCCTGCTCTAAATGGCTCGATGCTGGGCACAGTGGAGGTGTAAATACAGATTATAGTCAGTATGGTGATATTATGTTCCCTAACATTAAAAAACCCAGAAGTTCAAGGATAAACTCAAAGGTTAAAGCGATGTTACCTAATACTGGAATAAGAGTTACTAAAATATGTGAGAAAAGTTAAATCTTCATCTAAAAATATATTATTCACCTGTGGAATATCAGGGTACTTACAGAGATTAAAGAGTTGTCATGCCGTGCTATAGACAATTTCAATATAGTCTTGTGATTTATAAAGTACAGATATTTATTTCAAAAAGTTTGGTTGAGACGGTATGCATTGTTATAGCATGTATAATCTATGGGTGACTCACAGACGGTTAAATCCCACAGGCATTGCCAAATTGGTGCACATTGTTCCACTTATTCCTGGAATTTGAGTAGCATAGTTTTACACACTATGGAGGGTTGCTCATAGGACCTACCTTATAAATGGCTACGAGTGAATGCATCTTAAAAATGTATGTTAGATGAGGCATTTAACAGGCTCAACCTATTTAGGAAAGTAATAACCACACACTGTGTTTAAACAGTATTCAAGGTTTAATAAGTTGCTGATTACAATAATTTCTATATACCAACTATATTTCTTAAACTACTCAATACTAGTGAAAAATGAGTATTATATCCACTTACTTTTGTCGATTTCACTGACATTCTCCCGAGTCTGCTTGTTATGCCTACTGCAGAACGTTATGTCCGTTGGTACTGCAGATGGTTTGAACAATTCGCTCTATGTATATGTTGCTGAATACCTTCTGGTAAGAAAGGCTTTAAGCTCTAGCCTCAAGTCTCTAGCCAGCATCATCTTCTCTCACAACATCAATGTCCTCTCTTAAACTGACAATAGGTGTGGGAAGGTGGACTCTGACTACATGGTTGCACCCACTCTTTTCCTGGTGTTTTGATGGTTTTTGACTTACTTTGACTGGGAACCTGCTATTCAGGGCCTCAGCCTGGCTGCTTCCTCTCTAAAATGATTGCATCTACTGTAAGTACACTCCAGTTTGGTTACTGGGGTACACTTGTGAGTCCTTAGTATATGGTACCCTAGAGGCCTACCAAGGGCTGAAGCATGTATTATGCCACCCCTGGGAAGCCTTCTAAAATGACACCAGAGGACTGCTACTGCAGCCTGGGTAAGGTGGTGCATGCACCCCTTTGCTAAGATATAGGTTACCTATATCTACCTTTAATCACTGACACATATAAGCCTATCAGTCACTCGTATGGCAGGCCTTATCAATCCTGAAGGCAGAGTACGTGGTTTCCTGTGAGAGGGTGCCCATGCATGGGTTAGGCCCCTCTGCAGCTTTCTGAGCCTATCCTCTGAGGCTGTTCTGTGATGCAGCCAGACCATATACTCTTAAGTGCATTATAACCTCGCAGTAAATGCTAACTTTGGAATGGCTGCATGGAAACATGTTGTGTTTGGTGTCAAACACTTTGGAATCCTACCATCCCACCAGTCCTGTCGGCAGGGGTAGAATTCCACCATTCTATAGGGAGACATGTACACACTGGTCTAACCGGTAATAATTGAAAAGAGCCATAGCATCACAAAATGGATGCTGCTGCCACAGACACGCGTCTGACCTCCTGCTGCTGGACGAAACTCCGGCAGGGGAGGCCTCAACAATAGGTTTCCTGTCACAGGGAGGTGTTACCACCTCCCAGGTAGGCTTTAGTGTATTTGGGCTGGGTGGGTGCACTCTGAGAGTGCCAGAAAGTCTGCACTGGGGGCACATGTGGTATCCCTGTGCATAGCCCAGTTTAAACCGGTTGCAGGGGCTACCAGCCACTACTCTGGCACAAAACTGGCGTGAAACTGGACAAATGAAATGGGTGTAGCCACCCCTCTTTCCAAACCCTTGCATAGGTAGGTCCCCAGAATATGTACAACCCCTTTCTTCAGGATAAGTAAGGGACCCCTGGCACCAGGACTTTAGATTACACCTGAACGAAACTCTGAAACTGAATCCTGGAACTATGACACACTACTAAAGACTAGAGGATGGAAGAATCTCCCTTGGGGTCCAGGAGTGACTCCCTGCTCAAGCAGGCACCAACGAAGCATTTACCGGTCTGCATCTCCGAAGCTCCTGCTGGACTCCGAAGGATTTGCAGTCCAGGAAGAGGATTTCCAGACTTCTTGAAGGCCGACCCAACTCCCCAGCAAAGCTGAGACCCACAGCCCGCAAGAGTGATGTGGAACCAGAACCCCTGGACACCATGCATGTTTGCTAGTGCATTGTCTTCCCGAGCTTTCCTGAAGTTGTACTTTAGGTTACTTGTAGCCCAAAACCCGAGCACCATCTTCACTGAAGATTGTGGGCCTACACTACACGAGTGTTCTGTGAGCCCGCTTTTTGCTTTTCAGCTGGAGGCTCCTTTGCGATCCCTGGTCCGTCAACTGGTTGGTCCCCTCGAAGGTAACTGTACTTTTCCTTGGGCTTCCTTGGTTGCTACAGATGTGCCCTGACTCTCCACTGCATGGGGAGTCCCTCAGACCCGAAGCATTTCTTTGATTCCTGCGTGGGTTGCTGTTGCCAAGGCTTGTTGGGTCCAATCCAGAAATCGATGCCCCAGCACTCAACATCCTTTGTGGAACAGCTTGAATCCAGATCCTGGTTGTCGTCGACACCTCCTGGTCATTGTGGCTGAAGAGTCAAGCTTCACCATCTTCACTTGAAATCACCTGACATCGGTGGGCATCCACCTATCGTGCTCTGGTCACATGCAAGTGACCCAGACTCTGTTCCCTCTGCTTTCAGGTTCTTTTCATCTTTGATCCAGGCTTGGATCACACTGGACACTTTCCACTTATACGCCAGCAGCATTTTGCAGCAGATCGCCATTGAAAACGACGATGAAACCCGACACCAAAAGAAACCTATGCACCCGGCTTCCCTGGGTGAGGTAACTCGAGTACTCCGGTGCTCTAGTGGGTGTTGGCTCTAGAACCCCCTAGTTCTACAGGGGTTTGCCCCAAGTTCTCGTCTAAGTGTACTTTACCTTTAAAATTCCAAGAGCGACTTTCCCCATAGAAGTTAATGGTGATTAATGATGGCTGACGGCTGTGTTCACACACTGCACGTGTCCCCCGTGGGTACCCTGTGTCCTTACCTTGGGTGGTTCCTGGTGGCCCCAGCGGCTCTAAAGGCTATAGGCCTTGTGTCTATGCTAGTCGTGGTTCTTATACCACTTTCTTAATATATGGTTTAGTACGCCCCTAGGCTCAAAATATATTGTGCTAATTTACTGTGTGATATTAAGTTTGCTGAATGTACTTTGGCCTCTAGCCACATAAAGAGACTAGAGCAATGTGTTAAGAATTAATACATATAGCTTCTATATATAGCTGGTGTGGTTTTCCTTTCATTTGGTCATTCACGAGATTATAGACTGGTAAAACAAGCTGCTTTACATTCCTCCAAGACTTAGCCTCAAGGCTGCTCTCCAGAGCCACCACTGGGATAGCCTTCTATAAAGGTTGTCTTTAACCTACCATCAATAAGGGTCGTTTGGACTGGTGCAAGGTGCCCACTAGAATAGTGGACAGCATATGCCAGGCCAACTTCTCACAATAGGTAACTCATTCTCTCCCTCACGGAAAAGACACCTAGGGGCCTATTAGGATGGCGGGCGGACTTTCATCCGCCCGCCACCCTAGCTGTGCTGGGACCGGCCACCAGTGGTGCGGCGGTCCCGCACCAGCAATTAGGAAGCCACAGCCACCGTGGCGGTGGCATCTCCTATCCATAACATTGTGGCGGGTTGTGCACACAGCACCACCCGGCACAATGCTGTGGCTGCACTGTTTGCATTTGCAGGCACAACATGGCAGGCACTGTGAGGTGCCTGCCACGTTGTGCATGCAAATGCTGGGGGGTGCAATAGGTACCCACCATGTGCCCCCCTACCCCACAATGGGCCCACAATGGGCCGCCAACTCAGGAATCTGCATGCCTTTCTGTGGCATCTTCGCCAATATTGAAAAGCTGCTTCCCGCAAGCATCCTAATATGGCTGGCGGTGTCTAACAGACACCACCACCTTATGCAACCCTTTTCCGTCCAGTCGACCCGTCGACCAGGCGTAAAAGCAGCGGACGAACTCCCTGTCCACCACTGTCCCATCTGCCATCATATTATGGTGGGGGGAAATGGGAGTCAGGCGGGGCATGATATAGGGCGGATCGCCACCGCCATGTAGGCAGTGGCAATCCGCCCTACATCATAATAGACCCCCTAGTATGCTGATCATGTTCAATGCTTGCATGCCTGCAATCACCCACTGGATGAAGATTAACTGTCTAAATGTGAACATTAACAAGACAAAAATCATGATCTTCATGAAGAGAAAATCACTATGGGACTCCATCCAGTCGCCAACAGAGCTAGGACCAAAACCCATCCCCACCAACCATGCCAAGAACATAAGGATCATCATCAACAGCAAACTCAACTTGTCATTGCAACGTGTCAATGCAATTACTGCCTCATGAGGCATAATGCAGGTTACTGCAACCCCTGCTGTGCAGTGAAGGGTGCCTCCATTTCTTGGCCTTCGAGTCAACCTAAGAATATACATATATGCAAAATATAGGTACAGTAGACCCTCGCCTTGCTCCACCAGGGGACTAGGTAATGTTTACTCATACCAGTGTTAAAGTGCCTACTGCAAAGCATAGGATGTAATATGCAGGTCACATATTTTTTTTTTGTAGGTGACTACTTTCGTTTCAAATACCGATGTTATCTATAGGTCACAAGTTACATGTTCTTGTAATAGCTTAGTGAACATATTGAATTATGAACAGCACCCGCAGTGTTGCATGGCAACTGCACGGCTTAAGTTTACAAATATACTGTTCCTACTATTAATCTTTTATTTTTCAAAGATCACTAAAAGGATTCCTTTGGGTAGTGATAAATAGGCATTGTAACTCCAATGTGGATGATTTTTCATATAATTACTCCTATATTCAGGTACATCTGGCATTCTAACATTGCATGTAAATCACTTTCATTCAAAGCTTTGAAAAGTAAAATATTTGACTGAAAATCAGAGTTTATCTCTTAAGCACTTGTGTAGTGACAACAAGCAGAGTCCCTTTGTTTCCTCGATGGCAAGGCTTCAGCATGTCAATGTCTGGGTTTGGCCCAGCTGGAGTTTACATTGAAAAGAAGAGGCACCTTCCCCCCCGGAGGTTGCTGCTCCAAGGTCTCTGCTGAATATGGCCCAGATGTCTCTGGGTCGGCATTATTCGGATGAATAATAGCAGTCAGATCTGGGATCAGAATGGATCTCCACATTTCCACCACTGATGGTAATAAATCAATGTAATGCAGCGCGTGACGGCCTGTGAAACACTTTATTAAATAACACAGTTTGAGTCACGAATAGATTTTCAACTCACAATCCCACCTGATTACATTGGCCCTAATTCACAAACTGTACTTTGTAGTAATGCAAAACGTACTGCAAAATGTAAGGCTTATGTACATGCATGTGTGCTGATTTGTCCTCTCTGACTGCGGAGTCTCCTCCACACTTATAAGTACAGGTTTAGGTAATACGTGTAGAAGGGACACAGGTGAGTGGATGGGAAAAAGAGCATACTTACTCCTAAAGGCGATAGGATTAGCTAAGAGTAATAGGGAGGGTGAGGAAGTGGGTCAGGGAGGGAAGACACCGACTCACACAAAAGTAAGCGAATTATTTTACTCTGTGGATGGTGTCCTGTTGCCTACACTTCTGTAGCAAGTTTACATTTGGAATTCGTGAATATTAAAGTTAGCAAGCTCAAAAGAGTAAGTTATATTTGTCAATCAGGCATTGTTTTTGGTTTTTAGACTGGAGAAGCGTGTCACCAGGGGCTGCATTGGCTTTGTCAAAGAGAAACTTGTTCAATATATTGGGCATTGGGCAACAGTATTTCAGAGACACTCTGTGTTGACTATATACTGCTGAATTAATTAATTATTTACTTTTTCTTGTAACGCATTGCTGTTTCAGATTAATTCTTACTTTGACAGATTTCCGCTTGAATAATTGCAAATAATTTACAAGTGCCAGTATTGTTAAAATTACACTGCTTTTTATTGCTTGAGCTGACTATTGTTATGGTATTAAACAATAATATCCATTTAAAATTCAATTAGATTACAGAATTACATTTTGTCTTAGAATATTTGAAAGTAAAGATAACATTGAGCGCCCTTAGCTTTGATAGATGCAGATCTGAAGTTACAAAAGATTGTTGGAGTGATTTTAAATTACTTTTTTTTTTGCAATTTGATTATGAGCTACAGAGTGAATCGCTAGAAGTTTATTTTAGAAATATGAAAATATTTTACATTTGTGAGCGATGTTACCTAAGACCATTGTTAGAAATGGGGGTCTCTAGTTGGCAGAGGTAGTAACCTTTGTCCTAATAGGGACCCCTGAATCTAGTCAGGGTAAGGGAGATACACACTCTAGATAACCCCTGCTCACCCCCTTGGTAGCTTGGCACGAGCAGACAGGCTTATCCCAAAGGCAATGTGTAAAGTATTTGTACCAACACTCACAGTAACACAGTGATAACACCACAAATGGACACCACACGGTTTAAGAAAAATAAAGTATCTCTATCTAAACTTAACAAGACCAAAGCGACAAAAATCCAACATACAAGTGATGCTTCGATTCTAAGATGACTCCAATCCGTGGGTGATGTGTCGGGGAAAACTTGGCGCACCAGACGATGCATCAAAATCCGGGATACATCAGAGAACAATGCGGTGGCATTAAAAAGCACTTCTTTAGTTTCTTCTGCCAGATCCCTCGATGCGTTGATTCTTGCAGCGGCGACAGGTGCTGCATCGGTTTCAGCAGTGGCGCAGCGATGCGGGGAGATTCCTCTTGCACCACGGCGTTGCATCGGAAAAACTGTCACAAGAAGAGCGATGCTTTTCTTTTTTCGTTGTTGCCTTGCTTTCCATCTCCCAGCAGCAAAAACACCCTCCAGAGGTCCCACACCATCACAGGCACTCTTGGCAGGTCAAAACTTCCAGAAAGGAAGTTCAGGGGAGCTGGGGGTGAAGTCTTTGTGTTTTTGAGTATTCAAAGCAGGAGGCAAGCTCCACTAAGCCCTTAGAGACTTTCCTCAAGCAAGGGGGCACCGCACACAGCTAAGTCCTTCACCTTCCCTTGGCAGAAACTGCAACTGCAGGCGAGCTCCATACACACAGCAAGGGTACTACTTCTCCTTAGATTCTCCAGCTCTACTCCTTGGCAAAGGTTCCTCTTGGTTCCAGAAGTAATCTAATGTCCTGGTGGGTTAGGTCTAATACTTATATCTCAAAATGTCTTTGTTCTCTTTGTGCAGAGAAGCCCTGTGCCCAGTCAAATCCATGTATGTCCTCTCTAGTGCAGCTTCCTGGCAAGAGGTGGAGATAACATTGTGGAAAGCAGACCAGCCCCATTCAGGTGAAAGGAACCCTTTCCCTACTTTAAATGCAGCCGAAGTCTATTCAGCCCAGCCCTAACTCATCAGGCTCTCTGGAGCCACTGCTTCTCCCCAGCCCCTGACACCCAGACAGTCAATCCACATCCTAGCATAGGCCCACTGGATGGCTAAACAAGAAAATACCTACTTTGTAAAAGTGGTATTTTCATACTCAGAATGTACAAATGACCCTCACTAAAAGATGCATTTTACCATTCTGAGTTCAGGCATGCTAAACTTTTTTTCCTACCTGGTTCACAGGGGCAGTTATGCTTATAAGATGTTATAAGTGTGGAGAAGTGTGGCTCAGGGGTTAGAGGCGGCAGACCCGGAAGCTGAGATCGGCCCTGGACCAGGGTTCAATTCCCTGCCTCGGCGGGTCTTGGGCTCAAAAAATTCCACGGACTCGATAATTCTCGCTCCGGTGCCTTCTCAACTCACGGGTTCACACTCTGCGACTCTGGGCAATAGCTTGCTTAATCTCCACAACGGCCCCTCTTGGCGGGATGCCTGGCTTTCACCTTGTGGATACCCTGCCGGGCTTATCTCACAGGGGAATACCAGGACGGGTTCCCTAAGCAAGCGCCGGGAAACCCTTTGTGGGTAGCTGTGCGCTATATAAGCTCAAATACATTTACATTTACATTTAAACAAACTCCCCATTCTGTCGTATGGGAACAGGTAGCCTTGCAATAGTGAAAAAGGAAATTTTCAGTAACTCACTATCAGGACATGCCACACACATCATGGATGTCCTGCCTTTCACATACACTGCACCCTGCACACAGGGGTACCTTGGGCCTACTTTAGGGGTGACTAACATGTGTAAGAAAAGTGAACGGTGGGCTTGTCAAGTGGGTGCACTTGTCAGGTCGATATTGCATCTAACAACTGCGCACATACACTGCAGGGTCAGGTCTGAGTTACCTTTTCAGAGCTACTCATGTGGGTGGCACAATCACAATCAGTGCTACAGGCCCAATAGTAGCATTTGATCTACCAGCCCTGGCACACTTAGTGCACTTTACTAGGGATCCACCAGTAAATCAAATATGCCAATCAGGGAGAACCAAACTGTATCAACAATTTACAAAGGGAGCACTTGCACTTTGACACTGATCAGCAGTGGCAAAGTGCCCAAAACATCTAAACCAGCAACACGAAATCCAGCACAGCATAAAAAAAACAGGAGGTAGAGGCAAAAACACTGAGGAAACCACACCAAAAATGCCAAGTCTAACAACCATGTAGAACTACGAAGGATACAGATGTGTAATCAATAGTTTGGTAACATGCAATTGAACGGTTTAAATAAATTAACACATTATTCGCCTGCAATCTGTGTGGCTGTAGTTTTATGTACGCACTAGTGCACAATTGTGCCTAAATACGTTATAGGTTCTTCAGTTTCCTTGTTAGTCCTTACACAGTGAATACTAGTGCTCTGTTTCCGCCCATGCTTTGTGTGTGTGCTACAACATGGCTAGAGTTTTTTCTGCTCCTGACATATAACTATCCACTTTTTTGTTCTTTGGTGTGCTTGCAGAACAAAGGATCATCTTCTAGTGTCCAGTTATGTTACCCTGAGGATCATGATCTAAGGTTGCTTATGTAGTTGACTTAAGATGCACCTAAACAGTCAGTTTTGAAGAACGTAAACAGAAAAGGATTTGTGACTAGAATGTCTGTATTTTTTTGGGATTCTGAATATTGTATTATTTTTTAAGATCATTCTGGAACAGAAAGCATACATTACATGGATACATATGAGAGGGGGACAACAATTACTATTTCCAAATAATGCATGCAAGAGCAGGAAAATGATACTGGGAGCAAGAATATTGTTGCTGCGGAAGGTTATTTCCTGGGTTTTCAACTACAGGACCCATACAAGTTGTTTTTTAACTTAGATTCTATACATCACCTCAGAGGCAAGGGGCCTCAGATAGACCTTTCTTCGTCATATTGAGGGGTGAGAAATCAGTATGTCCCACTGTTGGCCAGCTAATGAGGACCATTATTTATGTAAGTAAGTAATATTTTCTAAAGCGCGTGAATGCCAAGGTGTCTTAGCGCTAATGAGTGCTATCAATATTCAAGAGACGGGAAGACATACTTCAAATCCTGGAAACAAAGAGCCAAGTCTTCAGAGATTTTCTAAGGACCAGCCTGATTGTTTGAGACCTCAGTGCAAATGGCATGGCATTCCACCGCTTACAGGCCAAGAGGGAGAAACTTTTGCTCCCCAAATCACCCCCATTTGCCTTCTTGGCATTGGGGATGACCACCAATGAGGTGGTGGGTGATCTTAAGTCACGATGAGGGACATGCCAACTAAGTGACTTCTGAACGTTAGAAGGGCCCGCACCATGTATGATATATAAGGCCTTACATTTTACAATAGCCTGGAAGAGCAGCAAGTTTAGGTCGCTAATTTTATATGATATGGGACAAAAAAATTAAATTTTTAATAGTAAGCAGGCTGCCCCATTCTGCAATGACTGGCACTTCAACTGCAAATGTTTTGTGTTCCCGAATAGAGAGCATTACAGTAGTCTATCTTTGATAGAACCAAGGCAACTATTACTGTTTTTTGTAAGTTTAATAGGATGAATGGAAGGCCTTTTTTTAAAATCTTCAAAGTGTAAAAACAAGAAGATGTAATATGATTGATCTGTTCTGAGAAACACAATTGATCATCAAACATAGCTCCCAGATCTTTAACTTTTCAAACTGGGGATGGTTATGGTCCAGAGATGTCCGGCCACTGTGAATTATTCCAAAAAGAGGTGTTGTTTCCAAAAAGCAAAACCTCTGTTTCCCTGTATTCAGTGTGGGACCATTTTCCTGCATCCATCTGGTGATGTGTGCCATACAGTTGTTAAATTCTTTGTCCACACCTTCTGATTCAGATTAAAATGATACCACTATCTGTGTATCATCCGTGTAAGAGATTGCAGAGAAACCATGAGATCAAATGAGTTGTTGAGTTGTGCCAATGGGGTGACATAGATGTTGAATAGAGTTGGGGATAATGATGATCCCAGAGGCAAGCCACAGGCGAGAGCAAAAGAGTTTAATGCATGCCCTACCAACACCACAGTCTGCTCTCTCCAACTCACAAATTGGTGATCAGGTTCAAATATATTATTCTTAAAACCATGCTATAGAAATAAAAGTATTGCAATTGGAAGATCCCACTTCCTAAAAGCTGGAAGCTGTGTTTTGTGCATTGAAAAATTCAGAAGTTGCAGCAAGGAGAAGTGGTGGGCTTAAGAATGCCATGTCTCTATACACCAGAACCAAGTTATAAGATAAATATTATATGCCTTCCAGGTTTAAGTAGAGATTATGCTCAAAGAGGTGGGTGGCCAGGCAAGATAAACCAGACTCTCGTTTGTGAGAAGACATATAGTATAGTATACAGAAGGGCCAACTCAAACTAGCCCAGAAACACCAAGCAGGAGAGTTGTAATGTGATTCCACTGGAGGATGGATGAAGCGCTTTGTGAACAATAAAAAGTCTTTCCAGAGGCCCTCAGCAGGTGTAACAGCCTTGGTCCCAGGGTTTACTTTAGGCCTAAATGTTGCAGTTGCCAGCACCCAAACTGTGAGATGCCGGTAGAGATTAGGGCCGCTAATTAAGGTAGTCTTGTAGCAAGCCCAGAATGGAGCATGCATATGGGAGACAGGGGAAGAAGGAGAGGGTCCAATTATGGCAAGCATATGCATCGGGCCAATGAATATAGTTGACTCACCGATTTTTGGCTTCAGTTGTTCATCACTGGAGAGTATTATTATCAGACGGGCGACACCATTTGGAAACTGACTCATTCTGATGTTGGGACCTGATTTGTTTAGGAAGCAGGTGATTGCGTCCCACAATCCTGCAAATGATCTGTCACAGAGCCTCTAGGGGTTAGGGTACTCAGGTGAGGTGAAAAAATTACAGCATTGCTGATGATGTAAGTGCTGGTGCCTTGGTCTCCAGTGAGCTCAAGGGAAATCTGCTATCCAGCAAGAAGCCGAAACCACGCCCCAGAAAGCAAGTATGCTTTAATAGCTTTTTGTTCTGGTGCTTTTTGGTTATAATGTTTTTTGGGGCAACTCTTTCTAATCTGTTCTACTACCAAGGTTAATTGTGTAGATTGTAGAAGAACTTGCACTTATATGAAAGTAAAAGACATACCTATTCAGGCTTCCCTTCTGCCAGAATTGTTTGTATAGCACTGTGTGAAACTGATTTTAAATGAGAATTAGTGTTTTAAAAATCTGTATTTGCACTTACTTGACTGCCATAACATTCAACCTATCTCCTTGCCTGTTTCCGGGTCCCTCGCTGCCCCTAGAGACTCCCCTGGTAGCAGCCAATCTTGCTGCGGAAGGGTGGACCTGAGGGCAGGGAACCGGTGCTGAAGGCAGCTCGCAGCGCGGGAATCCCACTTTAGGCTTCCCTGCTGCCAGAACTGTTTGTATAGCACAGTGTGAAACTGATTTTAACTGGGAATTAGTGTTTTAAAAATCTGTATTTTCACTTACTTGACTGCCATAAAATTCGATCGATCTCCTTGCCTGTTTTCGGGTCCCTCGCTGCCCCAGAGACTGCCCCGGACAGCCATAATGCCCATTTCCTAACTTAATCCTCGGAAACCTCTGGAGACAGTGTAAAGACAGAGAAGCCAGATTAGACTATGTCCATAAACGGAGGCAGTATATTTTGGCCATCAAAAATGTAAAGAAGGACTACTTTGCTCTGTGTATTCAGGAAAACAATAACTCAGCGAAGGAACTGTTTAAAATAGTGAAGGAGCTGAGCAAACCATCTAATACCTCACAAACACTCACTCCTTCAGTTGAGGCTTGTGAACGCATTAATTCCTTCTTTTCTGAAAAAATCAAGGGAATTTATTCTACCTTCACTCCTCAACATACTCCTAGTAACTCTGACAATCCATCCAAGACTGTAATGCCATGCGAAGTCCTCACCATTCCTACAGATCTAGGAAATGCACCCCGTCTAACTGGCTTCGAACTACTGTCTGAAGAAGAGGCCTTAGCAGCGTTGACCACAGTGAAAGCTGGTTCATCCCTGGACCCTTGCCCCCACTTCGTGTTTTCAAGAGTTGCGTCCACGCTTTTCCCCCTGATCACACATCTCTTTAATAAATCCTTAAGTACTGCCATTTTTCCGGATGCCTGGAAACACGCCTCAGTGACTCCCCTTCTGAAAAAGGCGGTATCGGACATTCTCAATCCAGAGAATTACAGACCGATTTCACAGCTTTCCTACCTCTCTAAAGTTTTAGAGAAACTGGTGAATTCACAGTTGACCAGGTACCTAGAAAGTAATTTCCTCCTGGACCCTCACAGACCGGCTTTCGAGCCAATGACAGTACAGAGGCAACGCTGCTGGCAGTGTCGGACAGTATCAGATCTTCCACCGATCAAGGTGGAGTGGTGGAGCTGATACTGCTTGACCTGTCAGCGGCATTTGACAGGGTATCCCACAACTGCCTGTCGAACATACTTTGGAGTAAAGGAGTTCAATCTATGGCATTGAACTGGCTACAGTTTTTTCTGAGTAACCGCACTCAGGCAGTACATATGGGTCAGTTCCACTCCAGGCCAAATCCCATCAGCTGCGGGGTCCCCCAAGGCGCCTCACTGAGCCCCTCTCTTTTCAATGTCTATATGTCATCTCTTGCTGACATTGGAAAGAAGTGGGGCATCGGCATCTGCTCTTATGTGGATGATACGCAGCTGATGGTGACTATGGACGAAGGGCTTGATGTAACTAAAACCAAGCTACATGACTGCCTCTCCGAAATGGCCCAGTGGATGCATGCCCACTGCCTAAAGTTGAACGCAGGTAAGTCAGAGATTCTGCTGTTCGGTGGTGCCAAACGTGTATGGGACGCCTCATGGTGGCCACCCGCACTGGGGTTGGCCCCCACCCCAAAGCAACATGCCAGGAACCAGGGAATTATCATGGACGATGACCTGTCCATGAAGGATCACGTTAGATCCCTTTTTGGCAAGGGCTTTGCCATTCTAAAACTTCTAGCCAGGATATTCCCATGGATACCCCTGGATTGCAGATGCTCAGTCACATAGGCCCTACTGGTCAGTCGCCTGGACTATGGCAATGCGCTATTTCTAGGGATGAATGAACATCTGTTCTCTCGCCTGCAGGTCCTGCAAAATCTGGTGGCCAAACTCATCTGCAACAAGGGCAAATTAGACTCGGCATCGGAATGCTTAAAGATACTCCATTGGCTACCGATGCCTCAGAGGGCCGCCTTTAAACTGCTTAGCCATGCCCACGGGGCTCTACATAAAACGGGCCCCACAATTCTTCAGGGTAAATTTGAATTTAATGTCCCCACTAGGAACTTACGTTCTTCTCAACTAGCTCTGGCTAAGACGAAATGCATCTACAAGACTAGAACAGGTGGTCGCTCCTTTTCCCACCTGGCAGCAAAAAATGGAATGAGCTCCCCGCCGACCTGAGACATATCACAAACTATCTCCAGTTTCGAAAAAAACTGAAAACCCTCCTCTTCCCCAAACTCTAGCCTTTCAGCATCCGCCATCAGTATTTACTATCTGGTACAAGCGCTGTGATATCCCTTGGGATGAGTGTCGACCTCTATAAAAACTGCAAATAAATAAATAAATAAACCGTCAGAAGTAGGCACTCTATCCGTCTGCTCCCCAATAGCTATACCCTGTCCCTTCTCTCCGAACACAAAATCCTTACAAATTGGATTCTTTTTCCTGAAATACAGTCTTCCATAGCTCTTGAATGTATCCCACAGAATCAGGATACATCAGGAGCTACGCCCTTGAAGGTTTACTATCTTAATACCCGTTCCCTTGTTAAGCATCAGCTGGACGATCTCTCTCTGCTGCTTTTTTGATAAACCCAGCATTCTTCTGTTGACGAGACATGGCTAACTGAAGACTCTGGTCCTGATTTGTTGGCAGCCATCCCTAACAACACCTATATTTTCCATGCAAACAGGTCGTCTGATAAATTAGGGGGGGTGTGGCAGCTATTATTCACACTGATTATAGGTTTTGTTCCTTGCCTAGCCTCTCTCTTAAAGACACTGAGAAGATGGTAATAAAGCTTGAATCTCTCCTTGATTCCTTTGTCTGTGTGCTACTCTACAGGCCCCCCAATATGATGCCCTCTTTTCCTTTGACACTTAGCGATCAGATGGCAAAACCTGCAACTGATCATGCCAAGGTTTTGCTTCTGGGAGATTTTAACTATTGGTACAAAGACCCTCATGAAGGGCTACATTCGGCGGAAATGACTGACCTCGTCATGTATTTAAATTTCACTCAACAGGTTCTGTCTCCTACTCACCAGAAAGGGCATATTTTGGATCAAGTCTGGACTAACGGCATGACCATCTCCACTCCCATTATTGCACCTTGCACCTGGTCCGATCATCACCTGTTGAAATTTACACTTAGATTCCCATCCATCAACAAACCTAGCATGACCAAAGGTGGCCTTGCTAGGAAATGGAACACTGCGAATAAAGAAGATTTTCTTTGTACGCTATCTGACACTGTCCCGTCCCATGGGACAAATATTGAGGCTACAGAAGCGAATATTTCCAAATGGCTACTGAACAACCAGCGATAAACATGCTCCCCTTAATAGCCTAAAATCAGTTTGTCGTACAGACGCACCGAGACGGTTTTCCTCTGAACTTAAAAATCAGAAATTGTCATTTTACTCCAATTGGAGACACAGTGGCAATCGAAGTATTTCCCGGCCAAAAAAACTCATTTATATTGCTGCTAGGAAAGATTATAAGAAAAGTACCCTTACAGCCAAAGCTAATTGCTTCTCTACACGTATCATTAACTATAATAATAACTCCAAAGAAATATTTAATATAGTTAATGAACTCTCTAACCCAGAGAGATTTTACTGAAGTCTCTACCATCTCAGGCTCTGTGTAACTCCCTCAATGATTATTTCATTGACAAAATCACTGAGATTAAGGCTAACATCCCCAAGCATCCACTCACTCCAAGCCCCTCAGCCTTGCACAAAAATAATGACACGTTAAGGTACTTTCCTAGTATTAATCCTGAAACCTTCCAAAAACTTTTAGTAAAGGTTAAATTGGGCACTCCCTCTGACTGTTGTCCGCCCCACATACTCAAAGACTGTCTTACAGCCTTCCCTGGTCCTGTAATCACCCTTTTGAATGAATCCCTCTCATCGGGCCAAGTCCCTATGGCTTTTAAGAAAGCCATAGTGGTACCTCTACTAAAGAAACCAGGAGACGACCCTACGCTCCTATCCAATTACCGTCCGATTTCCCTGCTCCCGTTTTTTGCGAAAATATTTGGAGGCCCATGTAGCTAATTGTCTCTCTAATTTTCTGGAGGAATCCAATTACCTTGACCCACACCAAGCAGGGTTAGGCCAGCCCATTCTACCCGAACGGTCATCATGGCAGTCCTAGATACTCTCCAGGGCCACGCTGATAAGGGTTCGCCTCAGGCGTTGGTGCTACTAGATCTATCTGCTGCTTTTGACACGGTCGACCATGCTATCTTGGTTGACTGTGTCAAACTTGCTGGCATCCAAGGCATTGCCGCTCGCTGGCTTACCTCTTTTCTGGATGATAGGTCTCAGGCGGTCCGCCAAGGGCTTTTCCTGGCTCCCCCACGTAAAATCACCTGTGGGGTTCCAAAGGGTTCGGCACTCTCCCCTCATCTATTTAATATCAACATCTCCCCTCTGATCCAATCCTTGAAG